>NC_136468.1:86892624-87492624 GCF_902686455.1 Sciurus vulgaris
ACTGGAGTGGTTAAAATCTACCTGAAAATTAAAGGACACAACGTTTAATTTATTAGGAATTGGGAACTACTCTCATCTGATTTCTGCTAGAAAAAATGAAGAACCAGAATGTATCCATTTGTTTTGTCTCTGTTTCTGTGTTTTCCCCTCCTTTGGCAGTAGCAAGGAGTAAGGGGATTTAGCATTATCACAAAATAGATTATTTAATTTTTACTGGAAATTTGAAAAGATATATAATGGTATACAGCTCAGAAATGCTGCTGCCAGGTGTTGATACATGACATTTTAAAATGTATAACACAGCAGAACTACATATATAATTTTAAGGGAGTTTAACATATACACAAATCCTAATGCTTTATATAAACCCAAGAAGTAGGAAAAAACCAGTAGGATTTATATTAAATGAACACCAACAGTTCAATTCCATATTTGGAAAATTAATATTGAAAGATTTTGACCTGGGAATCAAGGGACTCAGCTCCCGTCTCTACTTTCCCTCTCATTCTGTGATCATGGGCTAAAAGTCTAAATTTGCTTTGTCTCCATATTCTAATATGCAAAACACGGTAACCAAAAATGCTGCTACAGACCTCCCCACCTCTTATTTCTTAAATGTTTACATTTATACATTAACTGAAGTTATATAGAAGCAACTTCCACAGACTCCAACTCTTTCTTTTAATTCCTGCTGTATTTGTTTTAAAGTCAAACCTAATAACGTGCATTTATATGGTGTACTGTGTGATATTTTTAGACACGTTTATACTATGGAATTAGCATGATTATCACATCCATCATTTCCATCATTTCAAACATTTATCATGTCTTTTTGTTGGGAACATTCAAAATCCTGTTTTCTAGGTATTTTGAAACAATGACTCATTGTTAATCAGTCACCTTCTGTGCTGTTGAACCCTAGAACTTATTCCTCCTATCTAACTGGATGCTTGTACCCAGTTGCCAATCTCTCTCTACTCCCACCCCTCTTTCTCAGCTCTGGTAACCACTATTCTACTCTCCACTTCTGTGAAGTCAACTTATTTGGCTTCTAGCACTTTCTCTTAGTTGATCTGAGTGTGAGAAAAAGAGCAAGTTCCCAGGATTCTTCATGTAATAGGAATTATAAATGGACTCAAATAAGGGGGATCATAGGGAAAGACATGAACAATTTGAGTTGGAATCATTTGGCTCAACTTTTAAAATAGTAACAATGGTTCTAATACTCATCGGCATTCATAAGTACTTACTCTTTGGCAGGTCCTCTAAACAAATGCACCCCAAACTATTTCATGTATCCTTACACATGTGCACGAGGGAGATCCTGCTGTCTCCCTTACAAGAGGAAGACACTGAGTCTTAGAAGATTAAATGGCTTCAACACACTGCACAGCTCTTTCAAATCCAAGTGCATCTGATTTTGGAGCATTTGCTAAGAATTACTCTATCACAGGAAGGAGGGCATTACTCTTTTAAAAATGGAGAGCCATATCAAAGTATAAAAAGTACTCTATAAAATGCAAGTAAAAAATAAACTCTAATAATTCGTTTGGCACATACTGCAGCCAGTAATTCATTGCCATTTAACCTTACAGGGATTTTTATAGTAATTAGAAAGGAAACTAAAAAATATATTGCGTGTTACAAGTAGAAACATAGGACAGTGATTGAATCCACTTGGATTCAATTCTACAACCAATCTTTTATGGAAATGAGGTTATAATATAAATGAATGTACATGTTTCCTAGGAGGAAACATATATTGTCTTTAAAGTTATTCAATTTATATTGCTGCTCAGTTGTTAAAGTGTTGGTGAAGTAGTATGTATATAAATATGACACCAGTGATAGCTATAAAGATAAACCTTTTACGTTGTAACTTCTCAATTTAAACACACAAGACTAAATTTGGGCAATAAATCATGATAACGGGCAGTCACTACATTTATATGAAAATGAATAAATGTCCTATACTATCAGTTTATTAACCTGTAATGAGTAGATACTTTATCATCACTTTGTAGATTTTTAAAAATACCTTGGCACAGTTGTATTACACATAATGCAGACTCATCTGGTTGCTAAGAATTAATTTTATTACCTAAGAAATTGATTTTCTCAGGACTCTGTAGTAGGTTAGACTGGAAGAATGCATGACTGACCCAACACATTAGCTAGCTATGTGACAAACCCAGTGGGAATATGTTCAGTTATAGTTTTCCTTTATCTGGAGAGATACTAGGGTATAAAGATTATATATGGATAAGGAGAAGGATTAAAGGCAATAAGAGCAGTCAGGGCACAGAGATGAGTAGTCTCTGGGTACAAGTTCCCAGGACTCACATGGGCTTGATGTTCTGGGACTGCTTCCCAGCTAGGCAGCGCCAACATGGTATATTGGAGCATTCATTTCTGTACATGGGATGAGAGTCATCACAAGATCCCTTTGGTCTTGTGGCCCCTGCTATGACATACTACATAGTTTGATGGTTCCCATTATTCTAATGCTCCATAATGAAGGCTTTAATTTCAGGAAGTTCTGAAGTGCAACTCAGAGCAGTGGAAATAAGAGCATTGTCTAGAGAATGACCCAGGAATTTCTCTGGGCTGTGTGTCAAGCCAACTGTGAGCCCCCTTTCCTCCAGCAGGAGATGCTGAACAGCCAGTTTAATGTTCAAGGAGCAAGAAGACCAAGATCTCCAAGTGTTGCCCAGCACTCCTCTAAACATCTGGTACCTATGCATAGACTAGCATCCGAGCCTAAAGTTTCTGGGACAAAAACAGTCTCATATTCAAAAACAGCAGAGGGAGTGATCCCTTTCCTGGAGCATAGCCCCACTTGTCTGCAGGAAGCAGAAAAAGGAAGAGACCCACAATGTCTACTCACTCTTCTACCCAACCAGTATCAGGTGACACCAATGGTGTTTGCCTGAGCTCTTTGTATAACATTTCATGAAAATTAGATCTTCAAGATCCTTAGAGATTGTCTAGACCAAGTCCCAGAGGGATGTAGTGATAAGTTCAAGGTCACTCAGACTATCTGTGGCAGAAACAGGGTAAGAATTCAGGTCTTCTATGCTTCCTACAAGAGAGAGGAGCACACCTCTATGTCCCTGAGGTTTTTAAGGTTAGCAGTAGCTTCATATTTTCAGTTAAAATAATTGAAGGAAGGGACTCAAATGGATATTTGTAAACCCATGTTTCTAGCAACATTATTGATCATAACCCAAAGGTAGAAACAACCTAAGCATCCATCGATGATTGATTAATAAAATTCTATATTTGACAATAGAATATTTTCAGCTTTAAAAAGAAGGGAATTTCTCATATATACTGTGACATTTAGGATAATCTTGAAGTCATTGTTCTAAGTGAAAGAAGCCAGAAAAAAGGAACAGATACATAATTTCACTTATATGAGGTACCTAGAATAGTTAAGTTGATAAAGATACAGTAAAATAGTGATTACCAGAAGGTGAAAGGAGGGAGTGATAGGTAGTTGTTTAACGGGTACTGAGCTTCTGTTTGGGAAGATGAAAAATTCTGGAGATGGCTAATGGTATTGCACACTTTAAAACTGGTTACAATGGTAAATTTTATGTCGTGTGCTTTGTTCATGATAAAAAGAAACAAAAACAAACACAAAAGTTTATGCAATTTATTAAAAACCAAAAATGCTTTTGGAATTAATCATGCAATGTTGTAACCTTTTATTTATTTATTTTGTAAAACTTCTTCCATTACTCTCCTTTCTCAGAAGCCCACTCACACCACCATCCAATTTTTCTGGAAGAATGCAACCATAATGTCCACCTTCTTATGTAGTTTATTCTTTAATGATGCAATTTATGATCAGTGATATTCACTGGGACACTTCCACTTGGATATCTTACCATTCTCACATCCAACCTACCCAGTTCAAACTCTTTCTCTTTACTTTGAACTATCAACCCTTCCTATTTTCCCCTTTTCTGATAAGGGTCTCATCGTCCTCCTAGCCAACTAACATCAAAAACCTCAGCACCTTCTTTGATTCCTTATTCTCTCTTTACCCACAACTCCATCATGTACTGTAGTTTATGCTTTTGGAAGGAAGTGTTAGTCCTGGTTGAGTTTCCAAGTACTCTGGATTTTTATTTCTAAGAAGGAATGTCCTGGTAAAATATGTTAATGTGGTCATGTTAACATACATATGCTTCTAAAAGCCAAAGTCAGCAAAAAAGGCTCTGGACTTAAGAGTTCAGCGAACTGCAATCTGAGTAATGGCATAAGTATAGACTACAAGAACAGAGAGTGAGGTTATAAAAGAAAATTTTTCAGAAAAAAAAGGGAAGCTATAAATTAATGCAACTGAATCAAAAAAATGGTATTGGTACAAAGCAAATGTACCAAATAGATTCAGATATCAGGCTTACTGTTTCTTGCTGTGGAATCTTGGACAAGTTGCTTAACTTCTTGGACCTTTTGTAAACTAAGAATATCTATTTATTTTAGTGTTGTGATGATTAAGTAAAATAATCTGTGGCATAAACTAGTCATATGTTATGAATATCCTTCACTAATGACTTCTCCGAGATTTGGGGTTCACATTAGGCCTCTGGTGATAGGCTCCCGGGGCCTCCAGCCTTACATTTTCTTGTCTCTGCTACTATGTTCCTAGTGTCAATCCCTTCTCTCCACCATGATAATCCATCTATCCTCTTTATCTGAACCCCAACTCATCACCTTCATAAAACTTCCCCTTCCCCCCAAACATTCTTTTTCTTAGTCCCATTGCATGTCGTCTAAGCTCTCTGCTGGTTCCCATTTGACACTGTATTTCCAACTGTGTATTTCATTGAATATACTGTTATTTCCTTATTAGATTGAAGGTTCATGGGGGAAGACATTGGGCTGTTCAATATTTTATGCTTTCTGTAGCAGGTAGAACTATAAGATACCATCTTCAATTTGATCATTACATCCCCAGCACTTTGAACAGTACACAGGACATAGGTAATGAATGAATGAATGAATAATCAAATTATAATTTGAATGTGACTCCCAAGGCCTATGCATGTCTTATACAAATTAAATATGTTCTCTTGGAGTCTATGCTTATTCTTGAAAGTAGAATTTATAGTAAGAATAAAAGTCCAGAAGACGATCTCACCTGAGAAACAGGTGTTGACTGAAATGGTCAACTGACAAACAACTTCTTTTCCAGGCAACCCAGGAGCAGTCCCAATAGAATAGGTCATTTTGTTCAGTCAGCCACATGTAGCAATTATTTTAGGTCCCAAAGTAAATGTGTTCATACAGAACAAAATAGTTATAGAAGAAAGATATTTTTTAAAAAATAAACACATCTATCCAGGAAGCAACATTAAAGTTTCATTGAAAGGATTTTATACTTTAGGGAGAAACTTCAATTATTAAATTGAAATCTTTCCTCATTCCAAGGTGAGCATTTAATGCTATTAATTTTCCTCTCAGCACTGCTTTAGCTGCATTTATCAAACTTTGGATGTAGTATTTTCATTTTAACTTAGTTCTATGCATTTAAAAAATTTCCTTAGAGATATCCTTGTCTCTTGGGTTGTTTAGAAGTGTGTTTGAACCTTTTCCTGTTGTCTGTCTGTTATTAATTCCTAGTTTGATTTCATGATACTTAAATGATATATTTTATATGATTTCAGTTCTTTTAAATTTATTGAAGTTATTTTATGTCCCAGAATATGAACTGTTTGGGTGAATGTTCAAGGTTGCTTGTAAGACTGTACTCTGCTATTGTTGGATCAAGTATTTTAGAAATATCAGTGGGATCCTGTTCATTGATGGTGTTGTTTAGTTCTTCTATTATGAAATTTCTGTCTAATAAGTTTATCGATTGCTTTTAGCTCTCCCAGTTTTTTGTTTTGTGTATTTTGAAATTCTGTGGTTTATTGAGTACAGATTTAGAATCACTATGCCTTCTCAGTGATTCTTTCAACATTGCATTATGCCTAACAATTAACTATGCTCAAAAATCTACTTTGTTTATTTGGTTTAATATTAGCATGATACCTTTTTTTTGGTCCATTCACTTTCCATCTACTTATGTTGTTTATTTTTGAAGTTTCTTGTAGACAGCTTATAGTTCAGTCACAACAATCTGTTGAACTGTTTTAAGGGGCACTGATTCTTTTTGTGTGTGTGTGGTGATAGTGATGCTGACTGGACCTTGTTCATACTATGCAGGTGCTCTACTGCGCTACATCCCCAGCCCACCGATTCTATTTCCTGACATCTCTGCACCCTAACACTAAGTCTATCCAATGAATTTTTTTATAGTATTTTCCACCAACTTCCATTTTGTTCTTTTAATAACTTCCATTTCTTTGTTAAGGTTTTATGTTTTTTCATTTGTTTCCTATTGAGGAAATTTTTATGGTGGCTATTTTTAGTCTTTGTCAGATGTTTCCAAGATCTGATTCACTTCAGCATGGCTAATCACTGTCTTCTGATTGACCATTTCCATTTAAAGTAATTATTGATATGTTAGGCTTTATGTCTATATTTTAGTGTTTATTTTCTTTCCTCTGTTTTTATTCTTCTATTTTATTTTCCTACTTTTTGTGGCTTACTTGACAATTTTTTAAAGATTTCTGTTTTCATTTATACTGTTTTAATCATATCACTCTATATGGTTTTTTTAGTGGTTGCTTTAATATTATAACAATCCATATGTAACTTATTACAGTCCACTGGTATTGATGCTTTATCATTTTGAGACAAGTATTGAAAATTTAATTCAATTATGTCTTTTTAAAAGTATAATTATCTTATTATCTATGTACACTGAGCACTATAGTATTGTTATAATTTTTTCACCACCCATAAATATGTTAAAGAAGTTTATAAGAAGAAAGAATCAACTATACTTACCCTTATTTTTACCCATTCTGTTGTTTTTCTTTGCTTTCTGATTTTCCAAGCCTGTTATCATTCTTGTTCTGTTTGGAGAGGTTCCTGTAGCCACACTTTTTATTTATTTTTTGTACCAGGGTTTGAACCCAGGGGTACTCGAACACTAATCCACATCCCCAGCCCTTTTTTGTATTTTACTTAGAGACAGAGTCTCACTAAGTTGCTTAGTGCCTCGCTGTTGCTGAGGCTGGTTTTGAACTCTCCATCCTCCTGCCTCAGCCCCTCGAGCTGCTGGGATTATAGGCCTGTAGCCATTCTTTAAGGATAGATTTCCTCGGGATAAATTCTCTGGGATTTGTCTTTTCTTCATCTGAGACTGTCTCCATTTTTCCTTCATTCCTGAAAGATACAGAATTTGTGATTGATAGATATTTTCTTTCAACACTTTAAACATGTTGCCTCACTTCTTTCTGCATTCCATGGTTTCAGATGAGAACCTGCTCTCATTCAGATTAGTGTTCCCTATAGGTAATGTATCATTTTCTCTTACTGCTTTTAATGATAATTTTTTTGTTTTAATTTTCAGAAGTTTAATTATGATGTGGCTTGGCATTGTCTCTTGGGAGGTTATTGTACAAAAGGTTTACTCAGCAAGCTTTATGCCTTTCACCAAATTTGGAATATTTTCAGTCACTATTTCTTTGAATAATATTTCAGCCATTCTTGCTTTTTTTCTCTCCATTAGGGAGCTCTGATGATATAAATGCTCAATCTTTTTATTGTTATTGTCTCATAGGTCCCTGAAACTCTGCTCATATTTTTCTTTATTCCATTGTTAAAATTACATAAATTATCCTTTTCTGTCCTTGAGCTTACTGATTCCATCTTTTGTGATCTACATACTACTTTTTTTCTTTATTAGCACATTATAGTCATACCATAGTAGAGTTTTTTATCACATATTTGCACATGTACACAATATAGCAATATGATTTCGTCGAATTTCATACTACTATTAATCCTATCCAGTGAGGTGTTCTGTTTTGGTTTGGGGGTGGTAGGAGTTATTTATTTTATTTTCAGTTTTATAATTTCCATTTGGTTCTTTTTAAAAACTTCTATTTCTTTACTAATGTTTTCTATTTTTTGTTTCAAGGGAGTTTGTCATTACTTTACTGAAGCAACTTCATAGTGACTGCTTTAAAGTCCTTTCCAGATAGTTCCATTCATATGGGTATTGGTGTCAATTCATTGTCTTTTCTTATTCAAGTTGGAATTTTCCTAGTTCTTGGTATGAGAAGCGACTTTCAATTGTTTCCTGGGCAGTTTGGAAATTATATTAGGAGATCATGGATCCTATTTAAATCTTATGTGAGAGTAGGCAGTCACCCTGTTTAGGTTTACTATGCAGGTTCTGGCCTAGTTCCATGGGCTGCTGTTCCAGTGACTTTACTATTTTTTGATCCCTTGCAGTATGATTCTGATCTGTTTGGTTCTCTTGGTTCCACTTGAGGTCCCTCTGGATCCCTGCTTTGCTGCCTGTGGGGTAGAGGGCACTCGTGTTGGGCTGACTGGCATCACTTGGTGGAGAGTGGGGGGTTGCTGGAGCATGTTCCCTAGCGTAATCTCCAGTCACCTGATGCTTCCGAGCTTCCCGCTTGATCTCTGTTGGTTCTACAGAAGGAGGGAAGTACCTTCCTGGTCTACCTGCTGTGTGGAAAGCCAGAAACCAGAGTCTGAGTAGCTCTCTGTCACTGAGTAGAGGTCAGTCCTTGGGCCTATTTCACCTTCTGCTACTGAGTGCAGGGCTGGATTCCAGTCCTGACGTGCTTTCTGCCATTGGATATGGGAACTTGGAAACGCCTGGCCTGGATTGTCTTCTGTTGCTGGGCAAGGGCATAGGAAACAGCTTTCTGGAGCTGCCAGCACAGGAGGCAGAAGGGCCTATCTACTGTGACGTGGTGTAGGGAGAGAAGGGGATTGGCTTTCTAAGACTTGGATGTAGTCTCTGCAGAACAAAGATTGCTCTGCTACTGCAATAGGGTAAGGGGTGGGGACTAGTTGTCCTACCTGGGTTTTCATCTTGCCATTGCTTCAGGTAGATGGGGTCCCCAATTGCCACAAGGCATGAGTCTTCCTACCAAACCCTCACTGGTCCTTTCCAGGACTAGAGAGATGGGCTTTTCTTGTTTCGTTTTGTTTACACCTTCTGGTGCATATGGCTTGCAGCCTTCTCAGGTACCCAGTCGGGGATATAAGAAAAGAAGAAATCTCAGGGAATTCAGCATGATTTAGTTGAATTCTGAAACTCAGGTTCTTTTTGCTCCCATCTCTCATAACAGTCTCATCATTCTTGCTCTTAGTTTTAGTTAGAGAAGAAGAGCAGGAAAGTGTGAGTCTACATCGTCTTGTCCCAAAAGCAGTACAATCATGCTTGAAATACAGAAGTGGCAATACAACTAACAGATAAGGACGTCATCTTAAAGTGCTACTCATGTGTCCACTTTCACCTAGCTCTTGAGTACAAGTTAAACTGAGCATCTCCATCTTGATTCGGGTTTGAAGTTCTCCTTTAATCTGGATCAATAATAATTGGAAATACCGAATTCTAGAGGCGTATCCCAGGATTAGCCTTCTGTTTGGGAAAACCACTGTTAAAGAACAAATAAATCAGGCAACAGTCCTGAAAACCCACATATTACCTTGAAATTCAAAGTAAGCAATAAGCTATACTATCACACACGACCCTCTATGAACTTACAAAAGTAACTTCTCCCCACTCAAGAATAGCTATCTCTTCAAAGTAACCTATTATTTCTATCCTAAGAATAATATGAATCCATTATCTGTCCAGGGTTTCTTTAGCACACTAGAAATCAAAGATGCTCTGAGCCAAATATGTGCTCCTCATACCCACCCCAACCAAATGAACAGGACTTCATGGCACATATTTTAAATATTTTCCCATTCGTATTTTGCCTTATATCCTTTCCATTTTTATATTATGGGCTACAATTTTTATATCCATTTTGGAATGTGATGGGATAAACATGAATAAATAAGTTTCAAAATTGATGTGTAGCTTCATTTTCGTAGATACTTAAGAAGAAAGTGGACCCCATCACATTTCTGAGGGAAGGAAAAGCCCCCACTATGACTTCCCAGGAGCATTTGAAGTAGGTGGACACAGGGAAAGGACAGTTGCTGAGCTTGGTACAGGATAAAAAGGACGAGTGCAAAAGACAAGCCTGGTGGCTCTGGAGGTCCCCTGCTGCACTGAGTCTTGCATTCCCAGGCCTAACCGTCCCCGGAACACAAAAGTGCCCAATTATGAGTCTGATGAATTGAATTGAATGCCTTCTTTAGAAGGGACCTACCCTGTGAAATGCAAAGCAAGTGCAGTGTGGGAGGAAACCTGGCTTCCTCTCAAACTTTTCCCCTCTCCTCTCACACTAATAAAGTCTCCTTTGGAGACTTAGCAGCCTAATAATTTGCAAACAGCAGTAGTCTTGGCCTTTAGCAGGAAACAATTAAATAAAAGAATGAGTTCTGAGCGCATAGACCTCAGTTACCAAATCATTAACCAAAAGGATGGTCCATAACCCCATCAGTCTTGCGGACACCCATGAGGGTGATTGGAAATGGTTTTCATGTCAAATTCTGAGGTAGCCCCCGCCTCCTGCCATTGAAGACGATAACCAGCAGGTCTCTTGCAGAAGACTTCCTATTTATGCTTCCCTGAGACGATGAAGGAAGGCTCAGGAAACAGCCTCAGCTCTTCCCCAGCTGACTTCAAAGCACTCAATCTCAGCTCACTGGAGTCAGCAGAGTTCAGTTGCTTATGTGCAGTTGGAGGTCATTGCCAATCAGCAATCTATACAGATACCTTCCAGGCTGGCTGCTCCTGGCAGACATCCACATCCATCCAAACCGATCTGCAGACAACATGAATGATGTCTCCAGCTGCCCTTTAAAATGCTTTGGTACCAGAACTCTCAGCATCCCAATTTAAAGTCACTCAGGTACCTAAGAGTCAGTCAGCAGTTCCAATTAGGGGATCAAAAAAGAAATGAGTAAGTCTTATCCCAGATGGCTCTGGTACGAGGCGTGAATGGTGTGGATCTCACTAATAGATTTTGCCCAATCTCTGGACAACGAGCCAGACGAGCACAAAATACCCATTAAAGGGCAAACTCGCTTTACAGCTCCCAGCCTCCTCCTCAAGTCAATTCAGCCACACATCAACTCTGAAGCCAATTTGGTTTCTGAGCTCCCATCCTTTATTTTATCACCTACAAACAAGGCCCGTGGCGAGCCAATGAAATTATCTTCAGCCCACGATCAGAACTCTGCTGCGCCCCTCGGGTCCCCCACTTTGGGCATCACCTCACAGGAAAATCCTTGCAGGGAAGATTTGAACAGTCATGCCAATTAGCCATGACCTTCAGCCCTGGGAACTCAGAGGAGTCAAGGTGTGGGAAAGGGAAAAGAGGGATAATCAGAATGGAAAACATCATGCATCCCAAATGGTGCCTCTTTGGGGCATTTAATATATAAATAGAAACCTTACATCTAGGATGAAAGTGTAAAAAGGCCACCAAAATGGTGACTTGAGCTCTCTCCCTAATCCATTCACCAGGATCGTGCCTCCTTAACTCTTTCTGGGGAGGGCAGGACAAAAGAGAAAAGAAAACACACTGGTCAGGATGCTAGTTTGCCATGAACCCTCTAAAATGTTGTAGCTTTAATTATCAACTATGTAAGTTCACTCCCAAGCCCAAGAATTGTGCTAGCAATTCTGCGGGTGGTCTCGGCTTGACAGATGTCAGCAGGATTTGCTTAAGACTCTGTGGTCAACTGCCATATTCCCAGGACGAAATTCAGAGCCCAGCAGAGAAGAATGCATAGGCAACACAGCTTCACTTTTGCCTCTGGAAATACCATAACCTTTACTTATAGAGTGAGCACAGGTTTACAAACCTTTAAAGTACTTTCCCTATACCTCTGGAACACAGAATCTTGTCACTTTCCAGTCTGTAGATGACTTGGGCAGATTTTAACTTATTTGCTTAAAACTGCTGACTTATAAGTGGCAGAGCAAGTACAAAAATCTTAGTCCTCCAAATTCTACCCCAGTGCTCTTCTCTTTAACTCCAGATTTAAAAAAATATTTATTTACCTTTCGATGCCTTGACCTTCTAAAAGATAACTAATTCAATAGACACCTAAGTGCCCATCCTCTTTCAGGCACTGTTCTTTGTTGTTGTTGTTCTTTTTCGTTATACATGACAGTAGAATGTATTTGAATGTATTTTACATGCATGGAGTGTAACTTATTCTAATTAGGATCCCATTCTTCTGGTTGTACATGATGTGAAGTTACACCGATCGTATATTGATATGTGAACATAGAAAAGTAATGTCCGATTCATTCTACTTTTTCCTCTTCCTGTCCCCCATCCCTTCCCTTCATTCCCCTTTGTCCAATCCAATGAACTTCTATTCTCCTCCCACCCCTGCCTTATTATGTATTAGTATTCGCATATCAGAGAGAACATTCAACCTTTGGTTTTGGGGATTGGCTTATTTTCACTTAGCATGATAGTCTCCAGTTCCATCCGTTTACTGGCAAATGGCTATACTACCAAAAGGCACTGTTCTTAAACTAGGAATATAGTGATGCATTTAGACAGACCAAATTGGGGTTGGGGGTAGAACAATAAACAGTAATTTTTCTTTGTTTCTTTCTTCATTTCTTTCTTTCTTTTCTTTCTTTCTTTCTTTTTTTTTTTTTTAATGAAATACTTAGATAACATTCATCATGTGCCAGGTACTGCTTTCAATGTTTTGCATTTATAGATGGAGAAATTGAAACACAGAGAAGTAAAATAATTTGCCCAAGTTCATACAACTGGGAAGTGGGAAAGCAGGACTATGTGCCTAGTCTGGTCCCTCTGGGATCACAGCTAACCCCTGGGTTGCCTGATATAGAATGTTTTTCAATGTCAGATGGCAAGAAATATTCCAAGATAAGTAAAGCAGCTGGGCGCCAGTCGGGGGAAGCAACAGAGACAGAATGCTGCCCAGGTCAAGGTGGACAGAAAAGGCCACTTGAAGACTTAGCATTGGAGGAGAGGTCTGAGTGAAGGAAAGGAGTGAGGCTTGTGGGAGAAGAGCATTGTAGCAGGAGGGAACAGCATGTGCAAAGTCCTGAGATGGAAAAGTGTTTGAGTGTAAGGAACCGCAACAGGGCCACTGTGAACAAGGGGAAGGATGAGAGGAAGATGGACTTAGGTCCCTTGCAGAGAAGGAAATACTAACAGCTCTGTTGCTTATGGTATTAAAAGGTAAAAAGATATCATTTAGAATCACACCCGTTCTTAGTACTGAGACCTTGGGGAATTGTCTAGCTAACCGAAAAGTGGGTTGGAATCTTGAAGAGATCAAAAGGAAAATGAAGACATTTTGTAACTAGACAGAGGGACTTTGTAACTATGCTGACCCATCCAAAGTTTGAGTGGTTTGCCAGTAGTGACAACATTCAATTGAATATTAAAATCTTCCTGTGTTTCTTTAGTCCACACGATTTTTTAAAAGCACAGTTTGAAGCTCAGATTATGCCTGTGATAAGGAAATGGTTGATTGAATGGTTTAGGTTGATCCAAGGGTAGGGATGGGGACAACACAATCGGTCTTCTCACACTGTCGTTATGATAGTTGAGAAACAGAAATTGATCCCAGAAAGCCTCATGGAGACTGGGTGGGGACAAGGTTCCTCCTTGCAGGCGTGTGAGTTGAGGGATTCATTACTCTCTTACTATATTTTCTTGACAATGGTTACTTCAAATTTTTTTTTCCCCTATGCTCACTAGAAAATGGAGAGAACAGCAGATTCACTAATGAATCCAAAAGGGGAAGTTTCTCCATGAACCTGTGCACTCATCAATACTAATAACAGCTCCTCTGCTCAGGGTCCTTACTACATGCAGACAGATTTGATTCCTTCCCACACCGTGATGCCTGAGTAAATTGCCTTCCTTCTGGAAGCTGCACTTGGTCTATCCAGTGGCCAGCAGTAGTAGAATGAATGGGATGAGGAGCCTCATAAAACCTTGGGTGATATGTTTAATAAAGCCCAAAAGTTTCAATGACACAATAGAACACTGGGAAGTTATGCAAATTGTTCTTGAAACTTGTTGTTGACACTTAATCCCCAATGCAGTTGTATTAAATGGTAAGGACTCAGGGTAGGTGATTAGGTCCTGAGGGTAGAACCTTAATGAAGGGACAAGTAAGCTCCCTCAGACCTCTCTTACAAGAATACTAATCCCCTGCATTGGGGATTAAGTGTCAACATATGAATTTGGGGTTGGGAGGGACACAAACTTTCAGATCACAGCACCAAGGAAATGGGGTTCCCTGACTGGAAGTCTGAGCCACTTGCTCAATCCCAAGCTAGGAGACGGGTTAGTTCCACCGGGACTTTATGGGCTGAGAATAGGAGACAGGCTAGTTCTTGAGAAAACTGGAAATATCCATGTTCCAGCAAAAGAGGAATACATGGTGGACAGGCCAAGCCTCATGGAGGCTGGGTGGGGACAGGTTCCTCCTTGCAGGTGTGTGAGTTGAGGGATTCATCTACTCTCTTACTATATTTTCTTGACAATAGTTACTTCTCAAATCTTTTTCTTCCCCTATGCTCACTAGAATACTGAATACTTGCTACAATCCAATGCCAGTTGAATCCCCATTTTCTGAGTGAGGAAATTTAAATTTATCAAGATTAAATAGTAAGCCTCAGGTCCTACAGTGGTAGGCCTGAAATTCAAATGCAAGTCTGATTGCAAATGACATTTGATATTTACTGGTCTCAGTTGCCAACTAGACATTCCTATTACTAATCTAATAATCTGCAATGTCTGACAAAAATGTGGCATGAGCTTTTGAATGCGTAAAGCAAATTAATGAGATCTACAGTATTTCTTAATATCATCTAAAAACTGTTGACAAATAGGATTATTATAGTATAACATGAAGCTTCATATCATCCAAATCTTTCTGCAAATAAAAAAAAACCACAATGGATATTTTTTTAAACTTTACAATTCCCTTTAGAAAAATTAAATGGTGGAAATGAGTTAATTGATAAATACAAATTCCTTTTTAGAAAGGACACAGATTTAATATAAAATAATTGCCTCTTTATGACTGATTTATCTTAAGCCTGACTGCATTTAAATTATATCTTGCCCTTATTCAGACCTTATCTAGGGAAATAAATGAACCTTTCATTCTGGAAGGAGATAGAATGGAGAATGCCCCATGAGGAGACAAAGAAGAAATAGTCTGAGTTTTTAAAAGATGGATTGAGATCCTTTTCTCTCCTCCCCTTTGGTGAGGAAGACATACATATCCCCCTGCAATAAATTGTGAGTCACTTAAAAAGCAGTCCCTTTTAACGCAGATCTATTAGGAATGCCTTTCCCAGCCTCCAGAGAGTGCTGCTGCCGCCTTGTCTATTCAGGGGCTCCTCTGGGTACCCTGATTCCCAGTGCTCTCTCCAGGGTCTGTCCAAGAGACTATCTCCACTGTAGCCTCTTAAGACGGGGTGCAGCTTGCTCTGCTCCTAAGACTCCCTTCTCATACTGCACAGTGTTGTGATATTCTAGGCCTTCAGCAGGGATACCATGGACCCTTCTCCCCAGGAAAAGGGAAAACAAACACTGAGACAATTGTTCACATCCTTCAAGATCAAAGTGCATCAACCAAGCAAAAATAAATAAATAAATAAATAAATAAAAATTAAAAAATAAAAACAAAAAACAGTGGGAAGGGGTGGGGGAAGAAGTAGAATGTCTGTTCTTGTTCTTTGCCCATACAGTCCAAATTTGCTGCATACTTGCCAATGCCCCACTTTGTATTAAAGACCTAGATAAATTTGTTTTTAATTGTAAGGGCTAATGGTCTACAAAATTATGTTGTACAAAATAGGACTTGATGTGCAGTATTATCAAATTAGCAGAACAGTTGGGTAAATTTTTTTTCCTTTGCTTGTGACAAACTCAGTTTTAAAAACATGCAGTTTAGGAAAGGTCTTGGTGTAACAGTAGCCAGCACACCTGAGGCTAGGCAAGCAGTTGTAACCCACATGATATTCATGGTGACCTTGACCAAGCCATTTCTACAGAACAGTGGGTAAGGGTTAAACCCTGGTTGGAATGGATTTAAAAGAGAGTGGGAAGAACCAAAAGGAAGATTGAGATTGGAAACAATAGTTTCAGGGGGGTTGCTATAATTGGAGTCAATAAAATGTGGTCATAGGTAGACAGTGAAATGAGATGACAAGAGTTCTGTCCTATTTTATAGTGGAAGAGATAACAGTAGATTTTATGCTACTGGGGAGAAGGCAGGATAGAGGGGAAGCCAATGCCTATGTAGGAAGAGCGGTCAGTGACTGAAGCACTTTGTGTAGGAGAGAGGGGATCTAGTGAAGAGGCTGACTTCAGGCAGTTCACTCATTAACCAGAGGGCACATGGTACCCACAGAACAGGTGCAGGGGATGGGAAGACATGGTGTTGGGAGACTAGGAAAGGTGTCTTCAGGTTGCTCAATTTATTAGTGCAAAAGAAAGAATTTGACTGAGAGGAGTGTGGGATAAGAGGTATTAAAGTTGAAGGAGAGAGGAAGAGATGAAATAGTCACCCAGCTAAATGGCCTAGAAGACTTGCTCAATGGAGCTTATTTCTGGGTCATGATGTGATAAACTTGGACTTGACCCCACCAACTCTGGCAGTCAGTAGCAGCTTTGATTTCTGATTGGAATTGTCATGTGGTATGGAATGACACCTGCTAGCAAGGAAAGTCTGTAGGTGGTGGACTTAACCTCATAGTCCTTCCGACATTCTACAGTCTATAGAACAAAATATTCTCAGTTAAATAAAGCAAAAGCATTCTCCCTGGACAAGAACAGACCTGAACTAAAAGAAGCATCCTTCAAAAGTGCATTAGAAATATTTTAAGGGCTTGAGGAAAAACCATTGCAAGAAGCCAAAACAGCTTTGAAAGGAAGACACAGTCTAAGTAAGAACACTGTTTAAATGCTGTGAGAACAAAGACCATTAAGAACACTTTTACAGTAGAATTTTAGAATTGCAGAAGACATTTGTGCAACACTTAAACTTTTAAACAGTTTTTGGCCTGACTTCCACACTGTGCTAGGATAGTATTCAATGGCCCTCAGCTCCCTGAATTTGCACACCATGTTGTTATGTAGATGAGTAATTATATATTTCTGGAAGTGAGTATACAACTTTTATTGAATTATCAAAATAGCCCATAATTCCAAAAAACACAAAGAATGAATTCCTTAAAAATGAAAGTGACCTATATCTGACAATTTGAGGTACCAACAGAATATTTCACACTGGAAAACTTCTGAAATGAAGAAGTAGGACCACCTTGGAGTAGTAGAAAACACAGTTGACCAGGAATCAAGAATTTGGTCTCCCTTAGGTGCTTTCCAAATGGGAATCCATTTTCTTACTTTTTTTCATGGGCTTATCCTGAAAATACTCCATGCCTCTCAGAGAAGCCCTGTGGCCAACCAGCTGTGGCTTTCAACGTGGCAACTGAGTGGAAAAAATTGTTCCTGAGGGAAGTGGCTGAGATGGGGCCAACATTTATCACATCCCTGGGGTGGCATTTATGGGACATGGAAGTTCCCATGTGCATCCAAGGAAGGACACAGGTGATAACTGCTGTGCTGGTTATCAGGTTATGTGGAGGAGGGGGTTACTTACAGCAAGGAGCCTCTGTAACAGACCCCCCAGCCCCAGCTGGATTCTCAGTGGAGGCACAGCAGACCTCAGAGAATCAGAAAAGGTGGAAACATCAGGCCTCAAGCTCCTGATCACAGGTGGATACACCAGCCTCAGCTGCAGCTCAGTGGCAGATACAGCAAAGTGACAGAGAACCTCATGGCATCAGGAAGGTACATGGGCTTCCCAGGCAGCTGACCCAGAGGCCTCCTTTTGAAGGAAGAGGCCGGGAAAGCCCCAAGAGGAGAGAAAAATAACTATTCCAAAGAAGCTGCTTTACTTAATAGCCTGATACAACTTGAATTGTGAAGACCCCGTGTGTCCCACCATCAGCAGAAATGGGACCTCATAAGCAAATGCAGCTGTCAAATACAGCTTACCACCCGCTCTCATTTTTACCATGCCCTGGGCTTCTGCTCCTTTACTCCAACCTCCCCCAGCATCCAACCCCCAGATCTTCCCAGTGAGAACTAAAGGAAGAAAAGACTCTGTAAAGACTATATTCAAAAAAACTGTCTTGGAGGCTGGGGTTGTGGCTCAGTGATAGAGCACTTTCCTAGCATGTGTGACGCACTGGGTTCGATCCTTAGCACCACATGAAAATAAATAAAATAAAGGTATTATGTCCATCTACAACTAAAATTTTTTAAAAAGCTGTCTTTGAGGCTACTGCAGTAGTTCAGGTAGACAGGGAACTTCCCTAATTCCTACCTCATCCAAGGTCATGGCCAAAGTGCAGTTAACCAGCAAACATTTGAGTCTTCACCAAAGTCACCAGGTCCTCTGCAGCAACCTTCTAATGCCATTTGCTGGGTGACCCTGGACAAGCCTCTTCATAGTCTTGCTAGGGCCCTAAATAAAATAGGTTGGTGGTGAAGGTGGTGGGGATGGGCGGAAGATTTTCTTTCTTTTTATTTGTTTGCTTTACTTTTCTTCTTTTTAACCAGAGCACTGGGATATGGGGAAGGGATGGGACCAGATTAGATCCTCTCACCTAATTGCGGCGCCATTGATTCTAAGGGTTTATGTTACACCATTTTCTCAAGGAAATGCTGTGCCCTCCTACTTCTCACCTACATTTCAACTTTTCCTAAACAGAACCTGGAAAGTGTTCTGCAAATACGCCAAGGCAAGAAAGCAGCCCTCAAATCAGCAGCTGATGGCCTCACCAGCAGGTCAACAAGGGCAGCCTTGGTTCTGAGCTTAATTAACAAAAACGATCTCCTCTAAAAATGGGTGACAATTTCTTCCTAATAGCTGGTCCCTACATAGCTAGTCTGACAATCTCACCAACCAAAAAGACCAAAAAATGGAACTCTAATTGAGTCACCCAGCAGGTGGCCCACACTGCCAGTTCTTTCCACACCCTGACATTTAACAGCTGTAGCAGGCCCCGGGCACTCAGATCACAGCCAATGCAAACAAGCTCGCAGACTGACTGGTCTTCTGAAGAAATAAACAGAAACCAACTGGTTTGTTCAAACCAAAAGAAACGAAAAAGATGGAGGTAGGGAGGGAGGAGGAGGAGAATGACAAAATATTTTATCATTCTATAACCAAACATAGCATGTAGGAAAATATTTTTGCTCTATCAGTGGCTAGATTTAGTAGTATAGTGTCTGTTTTAACTTTTTTTTTTTTTTTTTTTGGCCAGTTCTCCCAAAGGTAGTTTTATTTTGCTGAAAAGGCAAAGAAAGGGGTTAGAAAAATTAGCATTAATTAAACTTTATTTCTCTTGGCCACTGGCCACAAAGTTCAAATAAAGTGCAGCCTCTAGCCAAGTCCCCTCATGAGCAAAATTCAGAATGCATGGCTTAATTCAAGCACATTTTATTTTTCTGACCAGGGAAAGAGAAAGTGGGGAAATAAGGCTAGAAAAAATAAAAGGTGAACAGAAAATAGGCCTTCTGCTTAGCTTCCCTTTATTTTTTGATTTTGGGGGAAATAGGTGGAAGGCAGAAGGGAGAAGCAGGGTACAAAGACATGTTTCAGTTCCCCCAAAATATATGCAGGTATTTAAATAAACAAATAGAACACAATCCCATAAACAAAAGCTCCATTCTTCCAGTTCAGGTCAAAACCTTGACATTGTCTTTGACCCCTGCCTCACATACCCCTCCAATCTGCTCTCAGAAGGCACCCAGTTCCTGTTGCTTCCCAACCCCTCTATGGCTACCCTAACCAGGGACAAGCCACTATCCCCTCCTGCAAAACATTAAAATAGCCTCTAAAAGTGGCCTTCCTACTTCCTTCCAAGAAATCCTTCTCTACTTAGTCAGGTCGGCTTCCTGCTCTTCCATAACTTCATTTCCTTCTCTTCTCCCCTTGTCTATTCTGTTCCAGTCATGAGCTGTTCCTACCTATGCCAGGCATTCTCTCACCTCAGGTTCTTGGGCACTTGAAATTCCCTCTGCCCTGAACACTCTTTCCTTGTATATGCTTTGTGGTTCACCCCTTTATCCGTCATGCCCCTCCTGAACGTCTCAAGTAACCAGAGTCTTCCCAGACAAGTAAAATGCAAATCCCATCCCGTGTGCTAGAGCTCCCTTACCTGTTTTGATTTACTTTATTCCATAGTAGGAACCACCACCCTAGATACATTTGTTTACTTATTGTCAAAATCCTCCCGGCTAGAATTTACACTTGAGGTACTGATCGTTTGCTTCAGTATCCCAGTGTCCACAACAGTGCCTGACATACAGTCAATGTTCATGAATTACCAGCTGAACAAACAGATGAATAAATGAATGAATTAAAATGCATATGAAAGAATGAAGGAAAGATGATAAAATAAAGAACATGCAACTTCCAAATTATATCTCTCTAAGGTGGTAGTATGATGAGTAGTTTGTACTTTTCTCAATTTTCCTAAATGTATAAAATAAAGATGTGTTGCTTCTATAATAAAAAAGATGATATTTATCATAACTAAATTATAAATTTGACAAAAATCATTTTAAGATTGAAGAAAAGATGATTGTATATATATGTATACATATATATATGCATATGTATCTTTTCCTTTATTTTATATATATATATATATCTTTTAATTTATTTTGTCTTTTTAAAACCACCATTGCACAGTTTGAGGAGGACAAGTCAAATGGTAGGAAGGTTGCTTGACCTGAAGGCCCAAATCTGTCTCGCCCTGCATTCTTGCTACCTATACGCATTGCCTTAGGGCAGCTTTTGTCATTCTTCCCTACATTCCTGCTTCCTAATCCAAGTATCCACACCTAATCTCTCCCCCTCAGACTGTTGCTCATGGGTCTTTTCTAGAATACCACCCTAATCATCTGGTTTTCCTTAGCTTCCTACACAGGGCCTCTCCCAGCCGGGATCCCGCACTGCCTCTTATGTCCTCCTGAGAGGACTGGTCACTCATTCCCTCCAGACCAACCCAACTCCAGCACTTGCCATAGCCAATTCCTTCACCATCTCCTACCTCTGTGCCCATCTCTCTTCTTGGAATGTCAGTCTAGTGATTCAGCACCTATCTTCAAAACTCAGTTCTCTAGCCACTTCCTCTGGAAGGCTCTTTCTGGTTCCTGTTGATTTCAATGCTATTCCCCGTGGTTCCTAGAGGAACAGGGGCTGTTTTAGTCATTGATTTAGTCATTGCAATCCTACATTGGGCCACTAGCTCCCTAAAAGAAGGGTCTGTGTTTCAACTCTGATAGTTCAATGTAACACTCAACTCAGTGTTTGACATCTAGTAGAAATTTCATAAACCTTTGCAAGAGGAAAGTGACAGAGAAGAGAGGGAACTCAGCTACAGAATTATATTAGGGCTATAAATATGTTTTGAAAAAAGTGCATAAGGTCTTAAGCTGCGCACACTCAATCTCTGTGGGTGCTTATAAACCTTGGAGCTGGGTTGTTTGGTGTGAATGGATGGTGATGGTTAAGAGCAGACAGACTACTTGTATTTGAATCCCAGTTGAACCACTTAGAAGCAGACTGCTTCCAAGCATGTTGCTTAACCAGTCTGAGCCTCAGTTTCCTCATTGATGAGTGAAAAGAGTGATACTGTCTCCTGCTAAAGCTGGAGTGAGGTTAAATAGGATAATTTGTGTAAAAGGCTCAGCACAGTGCCTGAGAGCAGCAAATGTTCAATAAATGTCACTAATGATGATGATGATGATAATCACTAGGAAACAAGACACCAAAGTGTTTTTAACAGAACAGCAAGAGGAGCTCTGATAATAAAATTACCGAGGATACCCAGAGTCACATCAGTGATATTTCAGGGGCCAGCCCCTGAATTAGCACCATCATTTCAGGCTCAGCGAGACCAACCAGCTACTCTTCACAATGCATGAGCCAGCACCACAGGAACAGGTAGAGGGTTGTTCACATTTCTCACAATTTAACAGCAGTTTCAAAAGTGTATTTGGAAAAGTGTATGCGGAATCATTCTGTAGGATGGCAACATGGGAATCAAGTGTTCTGTGATCATAGACGAATGTGAGACCTTGTAAACCAAGTCCCAGGGTGTTGTTCTTATACTGCAAGACTCTCTGAGCATTCCTGAGAAGGCTGTGTCCAACATTTTTAGCTAAAATGTCCTGTGTGTTTTAGACCATCTTCTGGGACTTCTTAAAATGACCTAATTCAAGGAAAGTTCCAAGGCACAGCATTTATAATCATGGGTTAGTTAGGTTAGTTAGGTTTTCATTGCTATGACAAAAACGCCTGACCAGAAAAATTTAGAGGAGGAAAAATTTATTTTGAGCTTATAAATCATAGATTCAGTCTGTGATCAGCCAACTTGATCGCTCTGGGCCTGAGGTGAGGCAGAGCATCATGGCAGAAGAGTCCAGTGAAATAAATCTTTTCACCTTATGGTAGCCAGAAAGTAGAGAGGAAGAGCCAGGGGGACAGGTATAATTTCCAAAGGCACCCCTGCAGTAACACACCTCCTCCAGCCACACCCCACCTGCCTATAGTTACCACACAGTAACTCATTTAATTATTAATCCAACAAATGGATTAATCTATTGATCAGATCAAGGCTTTCATATTCTAATCATTTCATCTCCATTAACACAAGTGCTAATGTGTTAGCACTTGTTAGCACTTTGGTGAGACCTCATATCCAAACTGTAATAGCAGATCAATTGGGAAGGAGGAAAAGGAAGGAAGGAAGAAAAAGAACACAAAATCCAAACACACATTTCTATGCTAATGGTATGAGTGAATTTTGTACTTGTATCAATTGTCCTAAATGTAAAAAATATAATGTATTATGTCTATGATCAAAACTAGATATCATTTATCTCAAAACAATTTTGTTAGTTTAAGAACAGAACATGAGAGTATAAGTTTTAAAAAATTGATATTTCACATTTTAATGAAGGGAAGTTTCGTCCCTTGTGAATTAACAGAAGTACCTAATTAACTATTACGCAGTGAGGCATGTAATCCTTCCTGGACTCCACTGCCTTTGGAAGCCCCTACTGTTGGCTGTGGGCACCTGCTTGGACCTGGGCATGAGAAATTTACTCCTCAAGGGAGATCTTTGAGAGTTGTTTGTACTGAGCTCCCGGCGGCCTTGACTCTGTCTCTCCTTTGACCCCCATACCTCCTGGAGGTGTGTTATGGTTTGCATGTAAGGTGTCCCCCAAAAGCTCACATGTGAGACAATGCAGGGAGGTTCACAGGAGAAATGATCGGGTTGTAAGAGTCTTAACCCAATCAGTGAATTAATCCCAGATGGGATTAATGTAAGTGGAAGGGTGTGGCTGGAGGAGGTAGGAATTTGGGCATCAGCATGGGGTATATATTTTGTATCAGGAGAGAGTTTTCCCCCTCCCCTCCCCCTCTCCCTCTCCCTCCCCCTTTCCCTCTCCCTCTATTTCTCCCTCCCCTTCCCCCTCCTGATTACCATGTGAGCTGCTTCCCTGGGCCACATTCTTCCGCCATGATGTTCTGCCTCACATTGAGCCCTGAGGAATGGAGCCGGCCTTCTATGGACTAAGACCTCTGAAACCACGAGCCCTCAAATAACCCTCAAATAAACCTTTCCTCCTCTACAGCTGTGTGTTATTTAGTCACAACAGCCAAAAAGCTAACTAAGACAAGGTTCCTGGGTTGGGTGAACATGCCAAATGGCCCTCTAACTCATCATTCCCTCCTGGGCTCTTCTCACTTGTATTCATTTGGCTTCAAGTGGCTATGGTGACTCTGTGAGTTTCTCTCCTTTATTTCAAATTGGTTTCCTGTCATTTCTATGAGAAGGAACTTATGGATGCATTAAAAACTATATAAAAATGTCTTTGTGCGTAAATCTTTCCATAACCACCTTCTCTACAATGTTTGTTCTCTACAATTTTTCTTTTCTGAAGTCTGTGCTTCTGGGTCCAAATAAATGACAGCAGATCTGGGGAAGGTTAAAGCTAGGGATGGGGTGAAGGTAGGTAAAGGATGGGGCAGCTAAGGGGAGAGCTACTGGCCCAAGCAGCTGGTTCCCCTGCCTCTCACTGAATAGTACACTCACCACGCACAGAGCCAACATTACACAAACAGCCATGAGCTAGCTGCTGCCAGCTCTGGAGCCCGCAGGTGACTTTGGGAGACTGGAGGGGAGTGTGAACTGAAAATCTGCATCCGAGTGTGCAGACATCACACTTAAACTGGACTCACAGGGGCTTTCTCTGCAGGACAAAGTGCCAGTGCAGTCTGGAGCTGGCACTGCCCACCTTCACTGCCCAGAGGTTCCACCCAGTGCTAGGGCAAGGGAAGGGGTTGCAGGGGAGATTAAGAGAAGGCTGGGGATGGGATTGTGAGATCTGTCAATAATCTAAAAGAGAGAAGGGGACAAGGAGGAGCCCACTCCTTAATTCTAGGATCCGGGCTACACAAACATCACACACTATTATTTACTGGAGACCTCGTAAAGGAATGCATAAAGTTGGGTTGAAATTTAATTGAGAAACAGGGGAAATACCTCCTGTAGGGTTGAGTGGAATGAATCATGGGCAGAATTCTAATACCATGGTTTGGCCTATTCAAAAGCATCACCAAAACTATACCTGAAAAAAATGGAAATGAATGAAGCCATTTTCTCTGATCAGTGAAATTACTGGTGGCATTTCTTCTTCTCTTTCTGAATTTTTGGCTTCTCATTTTTCTACAATGAGTATTCTCACTCTATCAACAGGAAAAGTCACTGAGCCATTTGTTCAGAACTCACGGAGTTTTGAATTATGAGTCACAATTATGAAAAAAGACACCACACATTTATATAAGTAAATGTGAATAAATGTGTATGTGCCCATGTGTGTCTATAATTGCATAAGTATACATATGCATCATATCATGACTAACTTAAAGACCCAATATAGAAAACTGACTGACTGATAAACTCACAGAAATATGTCACATCCAGCAGCTCAACAGCAAGCAAATAAGATAAAGAGACACCCACTAACTGTGATATAATTTGTCTTCATCTTCGGGGGTTAAGTGATGATTGCAGAACAATATATTTATTCTTCATGATGATGGCTATCTTGACAGATAAAGTGGCGAAGCCCTGCACGGAAAAACCACAGGCCACCATGGTGACAGCGATCTTTGCTGATATTTCTGCCCAGGGCATCCCTCTCCTCTTCTTCCTCCCAGTTGAGAAATTTTTTTCACACTGATGGAACATGGCCAGGCAGGAAATTTTCCCTAGAGCTGAAGGATTTCTGTGCACTCTGCCAACATGACTGTCCCACTAGCCTGTTCCAATAGTCACCAACCAGTGCCCTTCTAGGAGGTACCCACACTCTGCACCTAAGGGAGAAAATCTTTAAACAGCCTGGAGGCCTCAGGCATCCATCTCCTCATCTGTGAGTTACCAGAACTGGCCACTCATACATTGTTCCAGTTCCCTTCCTGCTTTGCGCAGAGCAGTGCAGGGTCTATGAGGACTGCAGTGGCCACCTTGTTGTGCAGAAATTAATACTCAAAGGTATAGAAGGTCCAGTCCAGAGAGGACTAGCTCAATCAGATGCCTGGATTTCTGCTCTGAAATTTCTGCATCCCTTTGAAGTTCTTAAAATTTGATCTGGCCATTGGTACTACTTGTCTGGGAATGCTACCCTTCCTTAGACTGCATGTTGAACTCAAGTACTTTCTTTAGACAGTTTTTGTTTTATTTTCATAGGATGATGTAGGATGATTTGTGCATGTGTGGTTAATCATTCAGTCAAACAGCCCACTGACAGAATAGAGACTTCCAGGTGGTGATATCTGAAAGACTGAGAGTCCGGTTGATGTTTAATCATTTATTCATTCTTTCAAACACAGGATCCAACAATTGGTTAAAAGATGCATAGTGGACCTGGAAATCCAGGTTATAATCTAAAGGTGTTTGCTCTCTGCTCTCTACAGTACTATAGCCCTTTGTTTCTGCCACAGTCATCCATTATATATATTTCAATTTCAAAAATAAGTCCTATACTCTTTGGCCAAATTTTAAAAGAAATCAGAGCAGGATCAATGGAAATTTTTTGTCTCATTCAAGACTCCTTGAATTATGAGTGACTCAGTTCTTGTGAGTGACTCCTTGAATTGTGAGTAAATCAGTTCTATCCACTTTATAACAATGGAGAGAATCCACTGGTTCCCATAACTGGGAAGTCAAGGATTATAGATAATAAAGTCAAGTTCAGCTGGATCCAAAGTCTGGGATGATAGCATAATCTCCACCCTCTCCCCCATCTCTCTCTGTCTCTCTCCTTTAGCTAAAAAACTATGTCCTTATAGCTTTAACTTGTTCCAAATTAAAGAGGCACACTCTTCTCTCTCAGCATCTGTATAGCGTATCTCAAGAAACATAATGACTGCCCTTAAGTTAGGCCATTTCGAGCTTGGGGATAGAGGGCCTAGACTGGTCTGCCACAATTTTGTGACTTCTTCTGCAATTTGGATCAGGTGGGGTACTGGTGTGATGGGATGCTGCTCCGGAATCTGCAGCCACGTCAGGAGCCCATGGCATGCAGGAAGCACAGTTCCCTGCAGGAAAGCCAGGGGCCTTTGAGGACCTGAAGGAGAGGGAAAACCAGACCAAAAATAATTTCTCAAAGCAATATTGTAAAATGTACCTTATAAGGAATTGATTCTGTTGCAAATAATTTCAGAAAACTAAACATGAAAATCGATAGAAAGCTGAGCTATTTAACACTGCTGAATTGAAATCGCCAAAAAAACGTAGTGACCCAAGAAATTTTACTCCAGAAAATACCTTCACAGCAAAAATCTGGGAACATTGCTATAATCTTGATTAAAATGTTTATTTTCATAAAACAGGGTTCAAACAGACTTGAGGTCAAAACAATTCTTCCTGGAACTGAGGTATTTAAGTTCCCCCAAAGAAGTACAAATTTAATTAAGATTGGAGAAGGAGCATCTGGGCCTTCCTGTCTTGTCTTGGCCATGATTTAGCCTCTAGGCAGTGGTGTTTTTTCAGAAGATGACCCTTTTTTCCCAACCGGTTTTGTCCTTAAGTGGCGGTGGAGAGGGGGAGGGGTTGGAATTTGTCATGGGCCCAACACCATCGCATGTCCTCTTTCCGCCGGGGGCGGGCTCTGCACAGGAGGCAAGAGGGAAGCCCAGCACGCCACAGAAGTACCCAAAAGGCTCTTCTACATCCTAAGAGCCCTGAAGGGGATGCCTATCACCAAGCGAACCTTGCCTGTCCTGTTTTACAGTTTCATGACTAATCTGCTTCCATGGGTTATCTTATTTTATGGCTGCAAATGATAACATAAATTGGATGTCCTCCCCACCCGCCCTGTCACAGTTTAGAAGACTCACAACTGGTCTGTAAACCAAAGTAGATCACTCCACAACCCTGCCCCTTCTCCCTTGTGTCACCTCACCCAGTAACAACCTATGCAGGGAGAATATTGAACTACGGAACCTGCCTCTGCTGCCCATTTTGAATCAAATTCAGCACAGTTCTCTTCTCCTCAGAGATCCGATCATACCCGTTTGACAGGACTGGTCTCCTGCTGGGCCAGAGGGGTGCAATTTCCCCCTGTGTCTTTGACGGCCCATCCACAGTGTGACTTGTACAAGTCACTTGGCCTCCCTGGGCCCATCTGAGACGGGATGAGGTGAGGTCTGTGGCCTTTCCGGTTCTGACAGCCCACGCTGCTCTGTCCTCCACTATGCTCTGAGGTATTTCTCTATGGCCATGACTCTTTCTGATGTCTTTCAGTTAAAGGCCAGGTCCTAACCCCACCCCTGGAGGGCATGTCTGCAATAGCAGGGACAAAAGCCAGGAGATTGGAGGGACAGGCACCAGCTCCATCCACATTAAATTGTTAAGGTTAAATCAGACCATCCTTAATAATATGGTCATTCCTTTCTCCTGCTCCCTCTGGGATTAAAGCTTATGTGCTGACTGTTGAAAAATCAGTCATTAACGGCCAGGAAATGACTTCCCCATCCATCAGAACACTGCTCAGCCATGTTTCAGCCTTCCCCCTTTCTCTCTGTAATTATTCTCGTCCACCGCTGATTACAGTTTATAATAGCCATAATTCTCTTCAAATCAATCATTACTTTACTTTACCATGGGGTTACCAGTAGAAACATGAGGGAATGCAGGTACCCACGGCTGGGTTTTATTTTTTGGAAATGGCCTGCTTTCGTCTGGATCTCATTTAATCATCAGGATGTTCAAAGAAAAGGGAAGATTCTAATTCAAAGGCATTTTTTCCTACTCACCCTTAACTCTCCTCATTTTTTTTTTTTAAAGAGGAAATGATGACTGGTTAAGTGAAGCTAATATTGTGCAAAATCTGCCAGAGATGTTGTTCAGAGAGATCGGTGGGGGACACAGTGGGGCTTCTTGTCACAAATCTGCAAGTTCCTTTTGCACTTTAACTACTTGACTCTCATGTACACTACTCCATTCTATGTGACTTGCTGGAAGACTCAAATGATGCCTTTTCTCTTCCTGGACTGTTTAGAACAAAATTCCTACCATGGAGTCAGAGTTTTTTTCTTATGCATTCTGAAGAAGTATGACAATCAGTCATTTGCACCTTAGTAAGAATTTGAAGCAATTTAGTTTTATTCACATTTGCCAAACTTACTAGGTACCATATATTATGGCAGTGTTTTTGTGAGTTACAAAAAGAAAAAAAAAAAAGGAATATGATTTAGTCCTCAAATCCTGGGGCTGACATGGTAGCTGGAGGTGGCAGGAAGATAGATACATAAATAACCTTTTTGGCATTCATTATGTGTACCTTGATCTATGGAGTATAAGCTGCAATAAGAGGGCAGGAAGGAGGGGTAATGTATATTTCAGGGATCTTAGAGTTCCTGTAAGAAATGTGATTGGAGATGAACCCAGGAGGAAGGGAAGAACTTGCGCAAGCAGTCATCCCGGGAAGGGCAGAAGAAATGAATCACAAAGCCTGATAGGAGAAGAGAGGATGAAGGAGACCAAGGCCAGGAGGAATGGCCCAGGTACACTGGACTGGCCCAGGCCTCGGGGATGGCGGGAAGGCCTACTCTCTGAAGTTTGATGGCTGGCTGCAGCATCAGGAGAGCCCTAGGCAAGCTCTGGAGAACCATAGCACCTCCGGAGGGAAATACAGAAGGCCTTGGAAAACGCAAGAAGACAGGACAAAACACCATTCGATATGGGGTAGATTACTGGAG
This sequence comes from Sciurus vulgaris, assembly GCF_902686455.1. Lineage (NCBI taxonomy): Eukaryota > Metazoa > Chordata > Mammalia > Rodentia > Sciuridae > Sciurus > Sciurus vulgaris. The sequence goes on from NC_136468.1 coordinate 86,922,004, forward strand.
ATGTGACCTCATGGCTAGAGAAGTTTGGGACCTACTGATTCTAATGATGAAAAGAAGTCATGTTATCATATTGGACTCCTCCACCCTGAAAAATGTGGTCTTTTCAGATCCAAACAAAAATAAGTTGACAACCTCCTGTACGAATTTGTATAAAATTATAAACTTAATATTTTGGAAGGACTGAACCAGCATCGACAGCAAATCTTCTCAGTCCTATGTACACGAGGAAGGGTCTGCACACCTGGTGGGAATGGGGTGACTCACCTGACTTTCACCCGTCCTTACTAGCCCATGGTTGGTTTATTAGGGAACCTATGGCCTCTCTTAAAGCACCTCACATCCTCATTTTCCAGGTTAGCCACTAGGAGATGCGAAATAATTTATGCAGCAGAAGCCCAGGGGTCTGCAGTCTGGGGAAACATTCTAGGCAACTGCTAATCTGGAAGTTATTTTCTTTCTCAAACAGCCAGGGTGGTCTATACTAGTGGTTTCCAGCTTTCTATTTATTTTTTCTCATGAACCAATAAAATAGTGTTTTTTAAAGTTGGGCAGTGGTAGATGGGGGAATAACATAAGTTTGCCTACCTTTTATTTTCTCATGTTAGTTCATTAAATAAAATCACTCCCATCTTCTCTCTCCATTGTTCAACACCAGAGAGGCATATCTTTCTTTTTAATTATTTATTTTTTACAGACTGCATTTTGATTCATTGTACACAAATGGGGTTCATCATTTCATTTCTCTGGTAGTACATGATGTAGATTCATACCATTCGTGTAATCATACATGTACATAGGGTAATGATGTCTGTCTCATTCCACCATTTTTCATATTTCCTCCCTCCCTTTCATTTCCCTCTACATAATCTAAAGTTCCTCCATTCTTCTGTCACCCCCACCCACCCACCCCCATTATATATATCATTATACACTTATCAGGGAAAACATTTGGCCTTCAGTTTTGGGGGATTGGTTTATTTCACTTAGCATACATAATATTCTCCTAGATTGTGGAACCAACCTAGATGCCCTTCAACAGATGAATGGATAAAGAAACTGTGGTATATACACACAATGGAATATTATTCAGCCATAAACAAGAATAATATTATGGCATTTGCAAATAAATGGATGAAATTAGAGAGGCATACCTTGATACAAAAAACATAAGCAAACCATAATCTCAGCTAAGGATAATCCTTCCAAAAACTTTGCTGATTAAAAAAAAATTAATTCCCCTGTTCTTATGTTGCAGCGTGATGCACAAAGATGCGTTTTTGAAGGGCATGTGTCACCTGAGAAGTTCTGATCTGGTGATTCCATTCTCCACCGGCTAGAAGAGAGCCCAGACAGATGCCAACCGGGGTCACTTCTCTGAACACACATTGGAAGAAATGGAAAGAGCTGTCTCGGTTTCCAGTATTGCCCAAATTGTTTAGGAAGCAACTGAGGACTGTGGTCTTGACCCACATTCAAAGTGGGACATTTGAACAGCAAGAGATGGATACTGAGACATTTGTCTTTTTCAATTAATAATTTGTCCCTGTTATGGAGAGATGCTCAGTCTGTTAGGATTTTTGTAGAAAAGGACTCATGTGACATAGAAGGCCAGCTAACAACACAAAATTAAGACAGAAAAGTGTTAAAAGATTGGAACAGGACCTAGCCAGAAACATCCTCTGACCTAATGTATTCATTAATTCCCTGAGTAGGTTCAGAGGGAAGAAAAGTCTTTGTGGCTATTAATTACGTTGAATACCTACTATGTGCCAGAGTTCTATGCTAATACCTTTACTTACATCATCTCACTTAATCCTCAACACAAGTTTATGAAATAGATGTTGCTATAGTTTGGACCGGGAATGTCCTTAAAAGGCCCATGACTTGAAGGCTTGGTCCCCAGTCCATAGTGCTGTTGGGAGTTGTTGGTGGAAACTTTAGGAGGTGGGGCCTAATAGAAGGAAGTCAGGTTACTGGTGGGGGCATGACCTTGTAGGAGAAAGTGAGAACCCTACCCCTTCCTTCCTCTCTCTCTCATTTCCCTGTTGCCTTGAGGTGACTGGCTGTGCTTTACCACATGCTCCCTGCCAGAATGTTCAGCCTCGCCACTGGCCCCAAAGCAACGAAGCCAGCTGACCACGGACTGACACCTCTGAAACAGTGAGCTGAAATAAACCTTTCCTCCTGATAAATTGTTAATCTCAGATGTTTTGTTATAGGAACAGAAAGTTAACAGTATTCAATCCAACTTCTTGAAGTTGGGGAAAAAAAATAAATCTGAAGAGCTGAAGTTCTTTGGCCAGAGTCACACAGAGGCAGGAACTGAATTCACCTGTCTGAACTGAAAGTGCACCATGAACTTCCCCTCAGCATCTGTGGTCTGTAGTGCCTGCCTATACTGTGTTGGTCTGCAGTTACATATTTAGCAAACTGTTTATGGCACGCTTCATAGTGGCTCTTCTAAATCTCAGTGAACCCTTTGTCATTTCTATGAAGTTCTGGGTTGGAAGACTATCTTTAGGTGTTAGGGTCTAGCATCAAGAAAGCAGACTAAGAAAGCAGCAGCTCCTGTGGACGGGCACACTGGACCCATCCCCATCTGAGAAGAATGTCCTCGGCAGCAGAACTGGATGGCTAATGATTCCTAGGGTCTCAAGAAAGTATCTCGGCAGGGCTGAAGTCACTGCTTTGTCTACTGGATTGGATGCCAATTCCCAGGAACATCAATCACTTTCTTTCCTCTTGAGCTTTGCCCCGTCTTTAGTCCCAAGTATTCCATAGCAGCTAATGCCAAAAAGAAACCCAGGGAGAGGGAAAGTGTGCAGGATTATTACTGTGGCCACATAATGAGGACTCCACTCACTTACCCTGAATCCCCTGGTGTCCCCTTCCTTCCCTTGCTCATTAGCTCTCCCTGACTTGCCTGGTAGCTGAATCTTAAGAGGCCAATGAATACACTCAGTGTTCCACAAACATGTAGACCATGGTCCTGCCCTGCTTTCGTTGCCCCCAGGAACACACATGCGCTTGGCAGTGTGCACACTTCTCTAGAGAGGACGGCCACCTCGGTGTGAAGTTCTTTCTTGAATCTGGAATCCTGATAGGCTGTGCCACTTTCCCTCTTCTGACGTGTGTGGGCATGTGTTTGTATGTGGGTGCAGCTCCTCTATCTCACCCTCCCCACAACAGACACACTCATTTAGCTAGGAGAGGGACCTAACTCACTTGGGTTTGAAATACACTACAATTCTTTCAGTCGTCTGAGTCTACCATTCCAGATAAAGATCTAGAAGTGCCAGCAATTGTGCAGGGAGCGGGAGGAGGCTGTGGGTTGGGGAGGAAGTATGAGCTAGAATTTCAAATCCATCTGAGCAAGATTAGACTCAAAAAATGACACTTCCATTTTCAACTTAAGCCAACAATGCTTTCCCATTAGAAAAAGAGAATCATGTTTAATCTCTGCTAAACACTCCTGGCAGAGTGTCTCTGAAGCACCTGTCCAGGTGTGCATATGGCTGTGTGAGTTCATGGGTCCCACTAACAGCACAGTAGAGGGAGGCGTGGTTCTTCTCTGTCCTGTGAACCTGCTCCACCTGCCACTCTAAGGTGTCTGTAGCACTAAACGTGTCCCAAGTATTCCATAGCATGTTATTGAGCCTTTTCTGAGGACAGAGCTGAATTCATACTGGGTCCTGTACTTAGAAGGGTTCTGTGCTTCTAAAATGTTGCATGCTAACACTCTTAATAAGCTAATCACAGGGGCTCTGTGTTTTCTTTTCACATTAGGCCCTACTAATTATGCAGCTGATCCTGTTGAAAAGCATTTCAGGGAGAACCAAAAATGGCTACAACTCCCAAATACAAATTATCCGTGTGATCTGAACCTGTTCTTTTTACCTCTCTAAGCCTTAGCTGGGCTAGAATTTGGTGGTTCTCAGCCCAGGCTGCACCTTCAAATCAACAGTAAAGCTTTGGAGAAATACCTATGTGTTAGAATTTATTTGGAAAGAGACCTAGACTCAGTGCTGTTGGAAGTTTTGTGTGGAGTTCTGTAGATGACTCAGATGCACCATCAGGTCAGGTCTGAAAATACAGGTCTCAAGAATCTCTAAGATCTTTCTAAGCTCCATCTTTTGTGATCATGTGTTTATTTCCTTTATCACTTGTAAAAATTCATGTACTGCTGCAGTCTACTTCACAACATAATCATGATGTTTTAATTTAAAACTAACATTTTAAGTTCATTTTTGTCTAGTAAAACTGACCACTCCAGGAATTTTAATTTATTGTTCATTTGTAAATAACTCATGACTTTGTGCCCTCTGATGTGTGTACAGTCCACTTTGGGAATCTCAGGACTAGAGTGATATTTAGGACCCCAATTTCTTCAATACTTTTTGCATCTATGATCCGTCTCCCAAAGATCTTTCCACAGACAGCCATGACCATGTGAGAGGAGATATGCGACCCATCATAACATCACTAACTTCGGGTTTGTGTGGAAGTTCAAAGTCTACCCCAGACAGGTTCAATGGGGAGTTACTGATTTAATTCTAAAGAATGAAATTTGAGTTTTCAGCTGTCTAGTCACCTTGGGAAACACCAATACTGTTGAATAGCTGATGCCAAGCTCTACTCTGGGATCACCCTACACCATCACAGAGCTAAAAGGCGTTTGCTTTCTATGTCCCTTATGCTTCAAGGGAACCCCCAAATACCCAATGTATCAAACTGTCTTCTACTCTCCTAACCACTTGTCCTCCAGAGGGTTAGTACCTTATGTGCCGAAGACCTTCTTCCTTCTCTCACACAGTTGTCCCTGGAATAGAATTTTTGTGAACTAATTCTCACTAGAGTTCTATGGCGATGGCACATTTGTAGTTATTTCTAAGTGTTATATTGTGAGGGAAAGAAGGGTGATACTGTCAGTGGCCTTTCCTTAATCCAAAGGGATATGACTCTAAGGTGGAATTTCAGGCTTGAGTGGCAAGCAAGGAAGGGTGTGTCAGAACTAGAGCAGGCCTCCTGAACCCCTCAAATAACACAGCCTTCTCCGACAGCTGGTCACGTTTATCATTTCAGCAACAAATAGTGCTATGGGCAAGCAAGTCTGTGAGCATGTGAGTGCATGTATTAAAAAACCAACCAACCAAATAAACAATCAAAAACCCAAGGATGTCATTAGAATTCCTGTTCACATTGCTCAAAGCCACAAAGATGAATCTAGGATGCTACAGTAAAACCTGGCAGAGCAATGAGGAGTTTGACATGAATGCTGTAAGAGGAAAGAAGGAAATGTGACTTGCCACCAAAAGGGACATACAGGGTAGGCCCCGGGTTTCCCAGGAACACCTAAGCCCCAACCACAAATGGAGGGAGATGTCAACGTTTTCAGGAGAGAAATGAACCAGGGTCCTCCCTGAAGAGGGAGGAGTGGGTACTAAAATATAGCCTGGATTCTGGTGCTAGCCACATCCACCCAGAGGACAAGGTGTGTCCCTCTAAAGGGAATGTCTTTTGTAATTAGTCTCAGAAGAGTTCTCTCCAATGCTGGGTGTGGTGGCGCACTCTTATAATCCCAGTGGCTCGGGAGGCTGAGACAGGATTGCAAGTTCAAAGCCAGCGTCAGCAAAAGGGAGGTGCTAAGCTACTCAGTGAGACCTTGTCTTTAAATAAAGTACAAAACAGGGCTGTGGATGTGGCTCAGTGGTTGAATACCCCTGGATTCAATCCCTGGTATCCATTAAAAAAAAAAAAAAAAAAAAAAGAGTCCTCTCCTAATTTTCACAGAGATTCCTTATGGGCCAGTAGTGGTTCTGGAACCCATCTTCTGTAATAGGTGGTCTCTCAGGAAAACATTTCATAGGCTTCCCCAGGTGTCAGTTCACCAGCTGCCAGTCGACTCCTATCTGGAACAGACAAGACAGAAATGACCTGTCTCTCTTTCCTGCAAGGCTTAGCCTGTAATTTAGGTATACTGAAAGAAATTCGAGTGGAGGGCCAAAAGGGGATCTCTTGAAACCCACAAGCCAAGGAAGTCGCCCTTTTTCATTTGGCTAATTTAATGTGAAAGTGAAATAGGTTCCTTTGCAACCTTGACAGCCAGCGTTCTGGGGAGGTGTCTAATGTAGGACATAAAATGGAGACGTGAATCGATGAGGCTCATTAATATTCATAGACAGCAGATTAAGGTTGGTGGGAAAAATTATTTATGAAACGGGTATTGTCTTCCTCTCACCAAAAGCATTTTGTTTAGAGAGAAAAGAACGAGGTGACAGGGGCTATGACAGATTAGGCATGAATGTGCAGATTTCTTGGTTTCTCTCTCAAGGAAAAGAATCTAAAGCATTTACAAGCAAAGAATGTCTCGGGCTGAGCACGGTGAGTTCTTGGGCATCTCGTGCAGTAGGTGTAATGAGGTGTCTCAAACGTGAGCTTCTGAAACCACGGTGTGATAGAAAGCCCTGGAAAGGAAATGAAGCGATGGGCTCAGAGTGTGGTTATGTAACAAAGGAACAGATTGGGAGCAAATTGGGAGCAAAATGGGCTTCGCTGATGTCAGAGAGAGGTGAGAGGAGAAAGGGGGTGGGGGGAGGGTCCTTTTAAAATGTATGCATGTGGGGCATGGGGACAGCATACAATTAAATCATGTAATAAATTTCTTTTCTCACATTAAATATGTATTTGTCGTACTGCCTAAGAAACCTTTGTGCTATTTCTGACTGTTGTTAGCATGTGCTGTTTTACAGTCTAATAAAGCCAAGGTTGAGAGTCAGCTAGTCAAGAAGTGGGCTCAGATCCTCAAGTGAACTCTGTTAAGGATGTTTAGTGCTTATCCCGTGTGAGGATTTATTGCTAGCCCCTTATCTCCATGAACTCTTACTCCTTTATCTTCTGGATCCTTTACAGGGTTCTGGAAATAAGCTTCTGTGATCTGTTAACATTTTAAAATGACAAATGAAAATTATTTTGGAATTAGGCATCAGGAATAGCAGTGATGAACCTCAGAATGGAACTTGAGCTGTTCTGAAGGGTATAGAAATTCAGTTTTGTTTTTTTTTTTGCAGTGGAGGGTACTGGGGATTGAACTCAGGGGCACTCGACCACTGAGCCACATTCCCAGACCTATTTTGTATTTTATTTAGAGACAGGGTCTCACTGAGTTGCTTAGTGCCTTGCTTTTGCTGAGGCTGGCTTTGCATTCTCCATCCTCCTCCCTCCGCCTCCCAAGCTGCTGGGATTACAGGTGTGCACCCTCGCAACCCATGAATATTAAAAAGGAGGGTTTTTTTTTTTTGTACTTCACAAAATCCAGTATGCTGTGCGTGGGCCCAGCCCATGATAGTTGGGTTGATCACCCTATTGCCATAAAGAAGACCAGACAAGGGAGGGGAACATCTCATCAAGATTATCTACCTGAAAGGTTTAAATTAGCTGAGATCTCCAAACTGGTTTTCACTCATATTTTATTTTTTGTGAATACATATAGAATTGAAAAACATGTAGTTAGGACTTTGGATAGGCCAGTCTTGGAGGACAGATCACTTAGAACTGAGTTTAAATAGCTTTATGTAAAAGAGCACCATAGGGGCCAACAGGAGGACACATAGTGTGAAAACCGGGAGAATCCGTCACTGCAATCTACCCTCATCTCTTTATTTCCAAAGTGTAGAAACTGAGATTCAAAAGGAACGTGGTTGGAATGGGTGAACAATAAACCAGAGGTAGTGTGTCTGCCATATGGAATATTATTCAGCCACGAGAAGGAACAAAGAGCTGATACCTGCTATGACCAGGGGAACCTGGAAGCCACAAGTGAAAGAAGCCAGACAAAAGGCCACATGTTACATGGTTCTCTTCATAAGAAATGTCTAGAACGGGTAAATCTATAGAAAGAGAAAGCAGATTATGGTTGCCAGGGCTGAGAAGAGGGAAGTGGTAGTGACTGCTAACAGATACGGAGTTTCTTTTTGGGATAATGAAGGGTTCAGGAATTAGGCAATGGTGATGGTTTGAAAATCGTGTCCATATGCCAAAAAAAAAAAAAAAAAAAAATCCAAAAAATCCAAAACCTAGTAAATTGTATACATTAGTATACTTTGAATTTTAAATTTTAAAATGGTAAGTTTTGCTGGGTGTGGTGGTGCATGCTTGTAATTCCGGCAGCTTGGGAGACTGAGGCAGAAGGATCACGAGTTCAAAACCAGCCTTAGCAAAAGCAAGGTGCTAAGCAACTCAGTGAGACTCTGTCTCTAAATAAAATACAAAATAGGACTGGGGCTGTGGCTCAGTGGTTTAGTGTTCCAGTACATGCCCCCACAAAAAGATACATTTATGATATGTAAATTATATAACATTTTTGAAATTTAAGATAAATAAATAAATAAAAGGAGATTTGACCAAAGTCATTTAGCAAGTTCTCCAACCCAGGGTTCTTCATCCAAAGGGGCCACTCTTCCTATTCAGAGGTCTTTTCTCTCAGAATGAGGCTTCTAATGTATAAAACAACACACATGGGTTTCCAAAGAAAATATATTAAAATATAGTTATTGAAATGTTTTTCAAAAAACAGATTTGTGATATAATAATGTATGTGCTTCCATAATAGCACCTTAAATCCCAGCAACCAGCAACGGGTCTAAGAACTACTGCAATTTCAGAGTTGTGACGGGCACATGTGATTCTGTGGGATGCTGAAACCTTTGATTTCTGCTCATGAGTGTGCAGAAGCTGCTAATAATGGTTTGTTGCTGGTACTCATGATTGAGAGGAATACAAAATTTCAATTAGAAGTCAGTGAAAATGATGATACGTATTTTCACATCCAAGATCACTGACCCTCCAATTCTATATGTAGACCACAGAGAGCCCCAGTGAAGAATCACTTCATTGTACCACTTTGGAGAGCATCCTGGAAAAAGTCCCAAGGCCTCAAAGTGTCTAAACAATTGCCATCCGTTCATACCTTAGGATGGTTTCCAATCTCCACAGCCAATGAGCAGCCAAGTCATATCTAAATACCATTCTCATCCTTCTATGAAGTGCACACAGTGAATTGTCCTTTCTTAGGTAGACATGACCCCTGAAAGTAATCAGGTTCACCGTGTTTGTGTCAGCTGCAATCCAGGTACAGGGGATGCTGGAGTGCTATCTTGAGAACAATTTGAGGTTCATTCTCTGCTGGTAACCAATGGTGCCTTCTGCCACAGGCTAGTGGGGTAACTGATGTCTGCTCATAAGCCTAGCTGGAAGGACTGGTCACCTGATGATACTATGAATGCCCAGCTCTAAATGCTAAGCTCATCTTCCTGAACAGGAAGCCCATTGCTTTATTCCATTTGTGGTCAGCAGATACCTTGGCTTAGGCGATCCAGGCCTGGTGAGTAAATATTCCACCCTTTATGTGTGATGTTGACATGTTAAGCTAAATTAACCAATGCAGACATTTCATGTGACTTTTCCTTTTAAAAACACCATCCTATTGTTTATTAGCCTTACCATAGGATATCAATGAAATGCAGGTTATCAGGAAGCCAGTATGTAGAGAAAGGTAATAACATTTAGGATTATCTTTGAAAAGTGACACCTCGTGTTTAAAATACTGTTAAGCCCTGCTGTTTAATTTACTGAAGCCCTGCAGGTGCTCTTGGAACTAACTGAAATCCACAGGGAAGTTTCCAGACATCACCAACATCCTAGGTTTTGATCTGCTCAGAGCCACAGACAAATTGCTTCCCCTGTCCTGTGGCTTACACTTGATGGTAGCAGGGCTGTTTTCAGGTATCTGACCGACAGGCAGCTGCCCTCCAATCTTGGGTTTTTATTGGCTGGACTGACTTTATTTTTAACTAGTTAGCAAAACAACAACAGCCTGACCCAGACCAGCAAGGGATGAGGACTCCTGGCTCTTTTCCAATTTGTCCTCCTCCATGCATGCTACAGAGGATGCAAATGTGACATATGTACTCTGCGTACGTATGTGTGTGCATAATGCCTATGATCTGTATGTATGTCTATATGCACATACCATGCACAAATCACATATGTGTGTATCCATATAGATATTCCTTGTCTCCTTGGACTCATTCTTCCTTCACTGTTCAAAATAGGAAGATAATGAGCATTTGTCTAGTTCATATCTGGTGGGCAATAGCTCCAGTTCCCTGCTCCAAGGTTAGCGAGATAACTTCACCCTCCAGCTTCTACTTTATCTTTCTTTAAGTTTTCTTTCTTTTAATAGCCTTCTTAGTAGTGAAGCTGATTTCTGATTCTTCAAAAGCCTGAAATGACCGTGCTTTGCACATTGGTGGGAAGCTGTCCTCCATCAAGTTCATCTCCCCAATTTGTGAATATGAAGTTTCCTTGGTTTTTTGGTACAGTGGATTGAACCCAGGGGTGCTTAACCACTGACGCACATCCCCAGCCCTATTTTATACTTTGCTACCCTCAACATGCAAACACATCCTTGGATGTAGGAGGTGGGTGGAGACAGTGCAGGGGTTGTGGGTGGGAAGGACTGCCACTTCCCTCCTTCTCTTTCACCTTGAGCTGACTTCATTCATTAAATGCAAAGCTCTTTCCTGTGAACCTAGATCTAGCCTCAGAGTCCTGCTGAACACAGTGAGCCAATACATTGAACACATGAGTAAAAACTTATTTGCCAGCCCTGCATTAAACCCTTAGCAATGAATAGCAGAGTAGTGAAGATGTGCAACTGACAGACAACTAGCTCCTGGTGCAATGAAAGAATGCATCACCCCCTGCTGCCACCCCCACTCCTGCCAATCCCAGTGGCTTGGGAGACTGAGGCAGGAGGATCACAAGTTCAAAGCTAGCCTCAACAACTTAGCAAGGCCCTAAACTATTTAGCAAGACCCTGTCTCTAAATAAAATAGAAACTGGGCTGGGGATGTGGATCAGTGGTTAAATGCCTCTGGATTCAATCCACAGTGCCAAAAGGGGGGAAAACCCTCTTAAGTCATTGTTGACAAAATGTTGAAAAAGTCCATTAATACATGTGGTGATAACTGGTGGAAATCCCTGGAGGAAGAGAAGCCAGGAGAAATGTGGGGATGCCCTCCATATCCCCTACATCATCCCCTAGCTTGTCAATCAGATTCTAATGCTGCAGGGAAGGGCTGGTCCACCAGGGTCCCTCCTGTCCACTGCACGGCCTCCTGGCCCTGCAGTTGTACCATCCAACCCCATCTTCCTCTCTCACCTCTCACTGAACCAATGAGGGAATCTGAGAGGTGAGTTTCTATCCTCACTGAAGCTTCTTGGACACCATTTAGCCTGGGGCCTCCTGAGTCTCCCAGATCATAAGCTGCATTGGGAATCTGCAAAATACAGCAGGTTGCAGAGCCCGGGGCGCCACTTACCACTGTCCTGTCCTGTCCCTGGCAGTCCAGAGAAGTGAAGTAAGCTCAAAACAATTATGCAAAAGGATAAGGCCTAAACCCAGGTACAGTTTCTAGTAAAAGCTGCAGCACAATGTCAAGGTCCAAGCTATTAAGAAAACATGGATTGTCCTCAGCATTCCCATTTCCTCAGTATCCAGATTTTCAGTGTTGTTCCCATGGCTACCACTCAAACAAGGAGAGGACCTGCTGGGAGATGGATCAGCCCTGGCTTTCCTATGAGAAGACCTGGGTTGAGTCTTGGCTCCTGCAATCTCTTGACGGTGTGACCTTGACCAACTCCTGGATACAGCAATCCTGCAATGGAGACAGGAAACCAATTATGTGCTGTAATTGGCATGACGAAAATGACAACTCTTCCTTTCTGTCCTTAATTCAACAGCCCATGTTCCTCCTGGTAGTGCCCTTCTTCCCCCACCGCCCTGCCTTGCTGTTCTCAGCATTTGCTGGAGCCACCCATGGCCCGTGAGTGGGGTGCTCAGTGGGGTGAGCAGGGTGGGGGGCGAATTCTTGGTGCCTCCATTTCACCCATGCAGATGGATAAGGCAGCTGAAATTAATGACATTCCAAGCCACTGCAGTGCTCATCTGCTTAACAATCCAATTTCTAGGACGTTTTAGAAGTTGTTAGCTGACTGCCAAAAATGAGGATCATTAAAAATAGATTCACAGCTGTTCAGGAAGCCAGAGATATAATTTTACCTTCATTATGCCTTATTGCAGATGTTATTGATTTAATCTCATTGCATTTTACTGTGTAATATCAATTCACACTGTCTTTGACTTGGAAATCGGGAACTGTATTTATTCTTCTTATTCTCATAGCGGAAGATAAGCTCAGACTGACAGTAAAACTGACACCAGGTTCCCAGGCAGTGGGTACCATGTGGGCAAGGCCCAGTTATCGGCATGCCCAGGTGTCCTAGTATAGCTGTGTGGGAGAAAAATAATCTAAAAATGGGACCACTACCACTTAAAATTGTGCCTATGATTAAAAATGACTCAAATAAATAAATTAAAAAATGACTGATTTTTGCTTGCACATCACCAAGTAAGTTGGTTCAATGAATTCTTCACTTTTCTGCCAGTCATTTCATCCTGAAAAATCTATCCTGAAAATTACTCAACTTGAATTTCATGCAAAATAAAATTAGGATGCATTAGGATATGGTTTTGCAAGAAGTGTTTCTCAGAACATTTGTTTTGAGATGCTCTGTCTTAAATTAAAAATTAAAAGAAAAAATTTTGTACTCAAATAGTTTGGGAAGCCACACATAAATAAATTTTCTTTTTAAGAAGTTCTAATATGTGGTATCATATTAAAAACTTCAGGTAACAAAGAAATTTGGTTGACTTTGTTTAATCCAGCATTTTCAAAACCAATTGGATGCAAAAACATTTGTTTTCCCCACCTGTGAGCATCCTTCAGCGTCAGTGCATGAAGGAATGCCCTCTGGTTGAAGAGCGAATCTGGAAGAATAAAGAGCAGCTCCTTGCTAGGGGGTCCTAGAAATTTGTCCACTGCTGCTGATGCCTCCATCTTCAACCTGCAGACACTGTTCCTGATTTACAAAGATTCGGTGCTTGAACTTTTGCACCTGAGTGGGTGTTGCTGCATCCCTTACCCCTATCCCCGTTCCACTCTCTCAGCTTCCAAACTCACCTTCATCCCGCTCACTCTGCATCTCTTGCACCCCAACAACAGCCCAACCACTGCCCTGACCCAGAAGAGCCGGGGCTCTGCTCCTCATATCACCAACAAGTCTGTGGGTCTCAGAGAAGCCTTCCACCTTTCTACAGGTTTCAGCCTAGATGACATTAGGGGCATAGCTCTTCCATGTTCATACCATTTACGTGACATTAATATGCGTGGTGGTTTTCAGCAAGTCACTTAGCCACCCTGTCTTGGTAACCAGTTGCACAATTTTATGCACGCTATGGTCAACTGTTTCTGTCTGTTAGAGAAGAGCCCCAGAGCACCACTTGAAAACGTACCATACGCACCTCTCGATGAGCTCACATTGGCCATTTTTCCAGCTCCAGTGGGTATCATTCAGGATGGTCTGTCTTAAGGATTTTTATCCCCTTTTCCTCCCTACCCTGCAGACTTACAGGTATTAAGTTCCAGGCTAGTGAATGTCTCTGAACCTAATATATTTATAGCTAAGACTCTTTTGTTTCATAGAAAGTATAACACTTATTTCATTCTTCTTTTATAATCTGTAGAAACATATGTGGTTACCTTTTGCTTTTAGCATTAACTGAATTTACTGAAGGTCTATTCATACCTAAATATTGCTTGAAAAACTATTTTAAAATATTCATAGCAACTTTTCAAATTAAGACTAATTTCCTGCTATTTAAATTTGGTGTTAAACTCTTATTTTGTGACTTATTGAGAAAAATCAAAAATAAAATGAATCACTAATATTTTACTGTTTAAAAAAGTATAACACTGTTGATTGCAACATTTGCTACCAGCTTCTGAAGAAGGTTAAATGTTTTAATCTGTCTCCCTCCCTATCCTTCCTCAGCTCTTCTCACCCCAGCTAGGATGATCCCACACAAACTCAGCTAGTCTCTGGTGGTGACTTAGCATCACATCTCAGGAAGATAACCATGGGCCAAAGTTTGGTCAGGGTTTAGGCCAAGGACACAGACCTGCTCTTACATGGCAGTTATTCTTCATTATTATTAACCCTCTAATAGACAACTTGCGGCCCTCATGGCTGTGATGCACCCAGTGCCTGGCCGTATACTTCTCTGCATATTCTTTATGTTGCCTAACACCAAGCTGGTAGGGGAGCGGGTGGGATGTGATAATTAATGAACTGGCATCTCCCAACCAGGAAGGGACGGAGCCAGAATTGGGTTCAAAGTTTCCCAAAAAGCAGATTCAGCAAGTTCTGCTCTGTGGTGTGATTCTGCCAGAGCAGTTAACTTATCCCTTCATGTTCAGACTCTATTCCCACAAGAACTATCATGGAATAACAAGGACTGAATAGCTAACTGGGGCTCTTAACTGCTTGTGTTGTGCCACTGAGGACTACCTCAGTTTTTGTTGTCGTTTTGTTTTTTTTGGGGGGGTGGGTACTAGAAATAGAACTCGGGGGCACTTGACCACTGAGCCACATTCCCAGTCCTATTTTGTATTTTATTTAGAGACAGGGTCTCACTGAGTTGCTTAGTGCCTTGCTTCTGCTGAGGCTGGCTTTGAACTTATGATCCTCCTGCCTTAGTCTCCCAAGCCGCTGGGATTATAAGCGAGAGCCACTGTGCCTGTCTACCTTAGTTTTTAAAAGTCACAGCTTACCTATATAAGTTTAAGGATTGTGTTTGAGTCAGGCAGGGGAACAACTATAGATTTTCAGATTGGGAAGAGATATTTGAGAATATTTAGAGGAACTGCCTTAATTTAATAATCAGGAATTCAAACTCCAGAGAGGGCTGTAACTCACAGACACACAGCTAATAAGCTAAATAATTAATAATTCTGGACAAACGCTACTTCACACAACCCAAAGAGAAGAATTCATCCCCATTTCCATTACTGATAACTAATTTTCTCTTCCTTAGGGTTACATTATAATTTTGCAGCTGTGATGAGATTCAGAATTATGTCTCTTCTTTTAAAATCAAAGTAAAATGAAATTTCCAGCAAAACTCTAAAGATTATGAACAATAAAAGACCAAAAAAGGAAAAGTTAATTTGGACTTATACTGAAAAATTCTGCAAAAGCAAAATAGAACTAATTAATCTGTGTACTGTAAGGAAAATACATTAAAATGAATAACTAGTGTCATTTTTCTTATCGTACTTTCATAAAGGCATAAAGACAGGGCCAGACATATTAAGAAGAGGAGAGGAAAATAAAATGCATTTTACACAACTAAAGCTACCCCATTAACTAAAACAAAGGAATAAAAAAAAAAAAAAATTAAAAACAGACATGAAGAAAACTAGCAGAGTGACGCCACCTAGTGTCTGTTTCCTAAAATAGCATCTGACATTTCCTGCCCTCTGGTGGTAGAATTTAGCATTCCACCATAGAGAGGAAAAATACACCGTTTGTTTTTTCTTCCTTTACTCTGGATGGAAAGAGATCGAAATAGATAGCATCTCCAAATATCTTCTAAGCAAGATACACTTTCGTTTACCATGTTCAATACAGAATAAAGATACAATATTCCACTAATTACAGAATAAAGCCTTCCTTTTGACATAATTTCCCATGAGCCCTGATCATTAACCTTTAAGGATATAAAGAAAGATACCTTTCAAAGCCTCTTTGTCTCCATGAAATTCTGTTCAGGGTGAAAAATTTTCAGTATTCTATCTGTATTGATATCTTGTTAACTTAAAGCTTCGGATAAACTTTAATATTTAAAGAACTAATAGAAGTAGATCTAAGAGAATTTGAGGCCAAAATAAGTCATCTCCCATGTGCCTCCATTTATCCATCTGTAATGTGGGGATTGTTCCAGCCTGACCTACCTTCTTGTGGGGATGGGAGGGAGTTGCTTTGGGCAAGACCAAATAAGATTAATGTCCATGGAAGCTATTGAAGAATTTACACAAATCTCAGACACCATGTTATTTTTATTAGGCACACGTTGAGTTGAGGGGGAAAAGCAGTAAATGAAGAAATTAAAAGAGCAGGATCATGTCCCATTATTTATTCTGGGATGCACCATTTATGCCTGGGTATTGGCTCCTTTGTTCTGTAAAATGAGGACAGTGACTCTATGGTCCATAACATCATATAATCCTAGGATAAGACAATACAGTCGCATTCTCCTTGCACCAGCCCACCCTGCCCCTCATCCCATTCTCAGGATGAGTGCATCTTTCTAACACTTCTTTCCCAGCTCCAATCCATCCTGGCAGGTTAATCAGAGAAGACGGGCATTCGCAACACATCTTTCTACCATGTGGGTCCAGTCACCGCATTCTCCAGCTTAAAGGCCTTCAATGTCTCCCCCGTGCATTTTGCAGGGCGACCAGCATTTATTGGCATCCGCTCTGTGCCAGGCAGTGTAATTTGCGCTTTGGGCCCACTGTTGCTCCATCCATGCAATGACACTTCAGGGCCTGTCTTGCTTGTCTTGTTTTCATGAAGGAGGAAGCTGGGGGTCTGAAAGACTCAGAGAACTCCTGCAAGTCCCAGGGGGTGAGTGCAGATCTTTAAATACAAATACAGGTCTCTGGTTGCAAAATTCCTAGTCTTTGTGAATAACTTAAGAGGTAAACTTTGGAGACAAATACTTAGTTTGGAATCCATGCTCTGTCACACACTGTTTAACAATGGGAATTTTCCTAGTGCCTCTGTGCCTCAATTTTCTCATCTGTAAAATGGGAACCATATTACTAGCTATCTCATAGTGAGCTTATGCCAGTTAAGCACTGGAACAGCAACTGCCACCTTCAAGGTGCCTACAGAGTGCTCTGTTACTATTTCCATGCTTTCTCACTGAAGGAGGTTTAGC
Source organism: Sciurus vulgaris (assembly GCF_902686455.1). Classification (NCBI taxonomy): domain Eukaryota; kingdom Metazoa; phylum Chordata; class Mammalia; order Rodentia; family Sciuridae; genus Sciurus; species Sciurus vulgaris. The sequence continues at coordinate 86,938,910 of NC_136468.1, forward strand.
GTTCTTCCTCTCATATTCAAAGTGCTTCTAAACGTTGCTCTGACTTGCCTTCCCACCTTCTTCCATTTTCCTAGGAATCCAACATGGAATTGTTCTAATCCCCCCAAATACAAAGTCCTCGACCTGTGATTGTTTGGCTTACCATTCTTTGACTTCATGATGATGCAAAGCAACCCCGTACTACCAATCTGCTTTTCACCTTCACCAAAACATTATGTGAGATAAACAAACTTTGTGATAAATTAGGCTCCGTGTTAGATGATTTTGCCTACTACAGGCTAATGATATTTGGTAGCTAGGTATATTAAATGCATTTTTGACTTGCAATAGTTCAATTACAGTGGGTTTACTGGGACAAAGTTCCATTGTAAGCCAAGGACATTTGTATTTCCAAATGTTTTGTCCTTCCGCCGCCATACTCTGCTTTCGCTGCTGCTGCTGCAGCTGCAGCTGGTCCGCCGTCGAAAAGTCCGTGTGTACCTCTCTACTGCCCCCTAGTGGTCAGTACAGTGACGACCGTATGGCAAGCTCGTAATATGTTATTGATATTACCGTTATGGTTAGTATTGCTCTCTTCCAAGGTCATCCAAAAGCACTTTATTCACGGAGTTTTTCCCACCCCATACAAATCTGGACAGCCTCTCTGAGCTCTCACACTCGCCTGCTCTGCCGTGAGTCTTTTCTCATACTCCAAGTTGATGCTTAATAGTAACCACCAACCACATGAAGCTACTGAGCACTGGAAATGCACAGAATCCAAATCAGTGTCTGCTCTAAGTATAAAATGCATCTAGATGCATTTCAAATACTTCGTGTAAATAAAAAAAAACATAAAATACTTCATTTGTATTTTTGCTTTATTTTTAGTATTTTAATTTTTATGGAGTACACATTGAAATAATATTTGGAATACATCAGACTAAATAAAATGTTAATGAAATTGATTTTACCTTGTTCTTTTATGTCTAACTTAAAATTTCATGTGCAATTTGCATTATAGTTCTATTGGAGGAATTCTAAAGTAGTTACTCTTCCCATCCCACCCCAGCTTTATTGAGGTATAGTTGATAAATATAAATTGTACATATTTATGACATATAACATGATCTCTTAATGGATTGTGAAATGGTTAAATCAAGCTAATTGACATATCCATCACTTTTCATTCTTATTTTTGTGGTGAGAACATTTAAGATCTCTGCAATGTCCAAGTATACATTATAATAGAATTAACTATAGTCAATTTTATTGCTGTGCAATAAAGCTCCAAAACTATTTATCCTGTCTAGCTGAAACTTTGTACCTTTTGACCATTTTTACCCCATCCCCCTTTTTCCAAAGTGAAGTTACTTTTAACAACTTTTTTGATTATAAAATTTAATGTATGTTTATGGTGCAAAATCTGGAAAATATAGAAAAGCACAGGAAAAGATCCTTTGTATCTCACCATTCAGGAAAGAATATCAATGTGTATCTTCTAGGTTTTTATTTGCAAATATGTATTTTTTGACAGTCAGAGTCATATCCTAAATGCTTTGTTACCTGCCTTTTTCACTTAATATATCATAAATTTTCCTACTTCATTAAATATTCTTCCACAGTTTCATTTTTAATTGTTGCATAAGCATCATGTTTATGAATGTACCATATTCTATTTAGCCAACCCATGTATATGCTGGCTAGATATCGATCCCGTTTTTCTTCCTGAGCACAGTTAAAGATTATACCCAGCATTCTTTGCAGCTAGTTGTGATCATCCGACAGCTTCTGGCCCATTGAGTGTGGTCAAAATGATGTAATCCTGGCATTCCTCTTGGATCCCTCTCTTCATTCATCAGCTGGATGGATGCAGGGGATCCACAGGACTTTAAGGTTTGGAAAGATAGTAGAACTACAAGGCAGAATGAGCCAGGATCTTTAAATCACTACATGGAAGGTCACCAAACAATTCACCTAGAACTGTAGTATAAGCAAAAAATAAAGCATTATTATGTTATCCATTGAGGTTTGGCATATACGTAAGAGCAAGCTAAGTTTAATTCCCTTAATAGCTAATATGGGATATTTGGATTATTTCCAGTTTTTGTTGTTATAGTCCACATTTTTAGGATAAATTTCTAGAAGAATTGCCAAGTCAAAGAGTGCATACATTGTTACGACTTTTGGAAGATATTGGCAAAATTCCCTTCAGGAAGGTTAACATAGTATCTTTATTCTTATATATTCCTTACATTCCTTCGAGTCCTTAGATGGGATGCTACTTGGGACATTTTGCTTTGATTGCTTCTAACTATCTTGTAGATAATAGGTATGTTAAATCAAATAATTATTCAGCTCAGTGAGTGTGTGAATGGAAATACTGTTACTTTCAAAATAATGACTTTGAAATGTAGATTTCAGAAACTCTACGGATTGTATAGGTGCTTTCAAGAAAAGAGGGGTTATAGAAAAAAGGCAGCAAGTAACGTCTCCGTGCCTGGCTAGGAACTTCTGCTGTGAGAAGGTGCTTCTTTTCTTCCATTGTCATGGTAGAGACAGGTATAACCGGGCAGTTTGGGTATTGTTATGGTTTGGATGTGAGGTGTCCCCCAAAAGCTCACATGTGAGACAATGCAGGAAGGTTCAGAGGAGAAAGAATTGGGTTGTAAGAGTCTTAACCCAATCAGTGAAATAATCCCTGGTGGGATTAATTGAAGTGGTGGGGTGTGGCTGGAGGAGGTGGGAATTGGAGCATGGTTATGGGGTATATATTTTGTATCTGGAGAGGGGACTCTTTCTCTCTCTCTGCTTCCTGATGATGCAAGCTGCTTCCCTCTGCCACGCTCTTCCGCCATGATGTTCTACCTTACCTCAAGCCCTGAGGAATGGAGCCGGCTTTCTGTGGACTAAGACCTCTAAAACCGTGAGCCCTCAAATAAACCTTTCCTCTCTATTATTGTGCTGGTTAGATCATTTAGTCACAGCAGTGAAATAGTTGACTAAAACAGGTTTATTCCTCACAACAATGGATTGGCTGCTTCAACTTGGGATCCCAGCAGGATCTTGTTTGTCCAGGCTTTCTCTGTCTGCATCTCATGGCATACATCTGGGTTGGGCACTTCTCATGAATCACAAACCAGTCCTTATTTGTAACTATGTTCAGTCCTTTAAGAGATGAAGATATTCAATTTGGAAAGGGTGAAGATAAGAGCAAAAGAACTTTTAACTTCTTTCCAACTCTAAAATTCTGCATGAGAGGTCTGAATAAGATGGTCTGATCCATGACTCTGCTCAGAAAGAAATCCCAGACCAGTCTGAGAGGCCAAATTTCAGTCTATTGGGTATTTAGTTTCCTAGAAGCCCAAGCAATGAAAATAGCATATCTCTATTTAACCACAAACCAGAGTTGCTTCTTCATGTTACAGATGGCTGAAGAACCTCAACCCTTCATTATCCAAGTTTATCCTAGTTTATGTGCAAAATACTTTTAGAAGGAGAAGAAGGAAATAGTATCTGGTAACCAAACCTCATGTCTCTTGGACCAGTTATGAGAAGATAGGCTCTGGGGAAGCAAAACTGCTAGCCTAAGCATTTCTGTTTTATTTTGATCTTTCTACTCTTGTCATGGTTGTGTGATCACCTCTAAATTGTAAACCCATTGTCTTCTCAGACTAGCCCAATACCAGAGTTCTAGGTGGGCAGTGACTTTCACCAACTTCCTTTGCAGAGTATGGTCTACATGTATATATGTATATACACACACATACATGTATACATTATGTTCAGGTAAGGTCAGAGCTAAGAAAGGCCTCTGTGGTAGAAGAGACCCCAGCAGGCCAGAGTATCAGAATTTAAACATAACACTTGTGAACCCAGGGGCCTCATTCTCCAGGGTCTTGAAAATGCCTGGCATATAGAAGATGCTCAAAACATATTTTTTAAAGGAGAGAAGGAGAAAGAAGAGGAAAGCCATAAAACTCTTACTGAGAAACTTAAAAAAATGTTACCGGATCTCCTACCACTTGAGTGGTCAAGATTTATTGACTACCTATAATATGTTAAATTCAAGTCCCCAAGTATAAACAATAGCAGAAGCAGTAACGGAACAAGAGTCTAATCTTTTCTTTCTTTCTTTTTTTTTTTTTAGAGAGCAGATTTCTAGTACATATCAACTTACACTTGAGAAACCAATCTCACAAATAGGCAGGAAAATACCAATTGGAAATAAAATGAATCACAAATCTTTGGTCAGGAACTTGTTCTCTGCTGTTCTGCTCAAGCCACTTTCCCTATCTCTACATCCATTTGTGGCATGAGGACGATCCAAAGTCACATTGAATGACACATTCCAAATTTTATTTGTCATCTAGTATGCGTTTTAAGTTATATAATACCGTGGAGACTTTTTTGAATGATAAAGACTTCAGTGGAACCATTTTGCGTGGTGCTAACCATGGTTGGGATGGATAAGAGTGGCATGATTAGATGACAGTGGGGACAAAGGATCAGGTAGGATTGTTCTCCTTTTTTATTGGAGAAGGGTTTCAGTCACAAAAATATTGCCATTCTCTTGCTCATGTCATTGATGATACTTCTTCTTTCTTGGCAGAGCACCCATGTTGGCCCTTGGCAAATATTCAGTAAACACAGTATTTATTTAGTTTAATAAAATCATCCATGTTGGGGTTGAGCATCTATCTCAAAAATGCTTTTCTTACCCTCCATCCTTCAGGCTTTTGCTCTTCTAGTCTCTTTTCTTTGTCCTGGACACCTTTACTTTGGCTTTAGCTACATAAGGTACTGGGGAAAATAACTGCCCTAATCATAATCGTTAGGATCTCCACATAAGGTGTCTATAACTGGAATTTCCTCATTACTTTAATGTCTTTCTAGTCACAGCTTCATGGGCCTATTATGTGTAAATTAGAAACACATTATTCTACCAGCGAAGCTTTTCTTTCAAATGCATAGAATTTTATAACCTGTCACAATCTATTAAATTCTGAATTGTTTGTACTGAAACTGACTTTTTTTTGTAAGAAGATGTCAAAGGATCTTAATTTCAGCTAATTCTGGCAACCCAAACAAGTCTCCTCTACTTAATAGCTGGCACCAGTCTCCACAGCAAAATGCTTCCAGGAAAAATTGGAAATAACAAAGATAATAGTGTGTTTCTTTGGATTAGTATCACCTCTGAAATGTGAAGCTTTTGCCAATTCAAAGCTGCTTTGCTGTCTTTTTAAAACTGAATTTCCTGAAAAGTTCTTAAATATTAAGAAGGGTTGACGTAAGTAGGCAAGAAGACAGAAAACGGGATAGCGAGTGGACAAAATGTACATGACCTATAGAAAGTTCTAGAATTTCATATGGGATACTTCCAAATAAGGGAAACTTGGCCAGTGTGATCCTCTTTAATTTGGCCCTTTTTGCAGAGTCTAATATTATGTTCATTTCTATTTCTTTCTGGCTTCATGACCATCAACTGGAATATTTCTGGGAATGATGTATTTTGGGTGGGAAAGTCATTGTTTCCTTCAAAACTAACTCATTAAAGCATGATGTGATCTGAACACTGCAGAGAAGTTTATCCTTAGACATCATTTTCTCTGGTTTTGGGTGTTAACTCAAATCTAATACCAAGGCATTCTTGGGCCAGCCAGGAAAAAGCTCATGCTTGATGAAGAGTAACTGATAATAATAGCTAATATTATTTAATATCATTAAAGGTATGTCAATAAGTGCTTTCTGTGTATTACCATATTCAATCCTGAAAATTTTTCCTATGGAGTAGATTGCATTATTATTCCCATATTACAGAGGGCTACAGAGGGAGAGCCTGGATTTGAACCCAGGTCTCCCCAGGCATTCCCTCTTTCTGAGCATCTCTGTGTATGCTGCTGAAGAAGATCTGACAGGTAGTGCAAGAGATTACAGTGAGGTGAGGAGAGGCTAAAAAATGGTCTCTTATTCTCAAATCTGTTAAAGATTAACTTTGAAAACCCAAATTGTGGGCTTGGTCAAGATGAGGACTTAAGTCGATTTCTGTGGAATGCCCTACTCAATGACTTCAAGACTAATACAATTCAAAACTCTTAAAAAAATGAGTTCAATAGGTCCCTAAGACAGGCGTGACCATTTCCTTTGACTGGTACTTAAGGCTTTAATAGAAGAAATCTCACATCCCTGTTGCTGTCAGCTCTTCCCCTGTCCAGATGTATCGTGGTAGTTCTCTAACTGAACATGCATCTCACAATCACCTGGAAGGTCAGTGAAAGTCCAGATTGTGGGGCTCTATCCACCTAGTTTCTGATTTCTTAGATCCCAGTTGGGACCTGAGAATTTGCATTTTGAACTCGCTCCCAAAAGATACCGATCCTGCTGGTCCAGGGACCACACTTTGAGAAACATAGATCCAAACAAATGGCATTTAAAGTGCAGATGTGAACTATTTCTTACTGGTCTGTGACAGTGTATGTACAGGAATTGAAAGTAGGCATTTGGAATTTTTGGTAATTTGACATTTTCATGGCATCCAAGTACATGACCAGTGAGTATCTCTCATTCAGTAGGTTGATGAGTTCAGGGCTGTTGACTTGGCATTAGACCATGCAGTATGAGGTACTGTTGGAACTCACGTTTCATTCTTTGATAGATTGAAAACATAAAGCATGGACTATTCAACACAGATAGTGTGAGAAGCACTCTTTTCTAAACCATCATGCCAAATTGCCTCATTAAAAAAAAAAAATGGTTAGCCTACAAATTGATCAAGTTCACATCTTCTCAGATAGTAAAGGGTGGGTGGGAGGAGAAAGGGGCCAGTTCTTTCCCCAGGATGCCCCGGAGAAAGAGACAGAACTGTAGAGAATGATCCGGATGGGAACACTACACAGCAGTGTGATAGATCAGCCCAGGGTCCAAGCAGCTCAGGCTTCTTTGAGTTTGGAGGCCTGGACAAAGAAACTGACCATTCAGAATTTAAGGTGCCCAAGCCTGTGTGACAAACAGACTGGTTCATTGGGAAAGTTAGAAGCTTAATTGCAAGCAGTTGAGGAAACTCAAGACTCAGGATAGCAAGTCTCCACTGTCAGTCGCCCAAACTCTAGGTCTGGGAAAATAACTGGATGCCTGGAATTAGCAGAAGCTTGGGCATGACTCAGTCTGCAGGTGGAGACCAAGGGCACCCCCACCACAAAGCACCTAGGAAGGCAGAGCCCAGCAAGAGAGGAGACTGAAAGTCATCCCCTTGGTCTCAGCTGCGTGGCTTGCTTCTTTGATCTCTTTAAGCATTTTTATTAAAATTCCCAAGGATCCGATTCCTAATTATCAGTATTCAGCTATTTACTTAAATTGCAGGATCCTCTTGGGGTGGCTAAAAGGAAGCCCATGTGAATGGGGCCCTCTCCATGGTTTTGAAGCTTCATGGATGTGACTCAAATTTACTTTGCTAACTGTCTTTTCAGATGGATCTCCTGATAGCGCTACAATTTTACTAGCAGTGATTTATTTTTTAATATTATGCACTTCAAGCTCTGATAGATCCAGTGTTCTTTCTAAGCACTTGTACAAATTAGATGGCAGTCAGAGGAGTTTAACATTTTTACATGTTCAATACATCAAGACCAGATAAGCAGCCATCAGAGATGTCTGTTTATTTCTCTGGTCCCCACTGAAGTCTGCCCTTTTCAAAGCCCTCTTTGGTCAAAGTCATCACAAGATGAGGTTTTCATTATTTCTTACAATAGGCCCTCCTTACATGTAGCTTCATATTGTATGATTTCAGTTGTCTATGATCTACTACAGTCCAAAAATGGAAAATTCCAGAAATAATTCAAAAGTTTTAAAGTGTACACCATTTTTATCAGTGTGATGAAATCTTTCACTATCCTGCTCAGTCTTGCCCAGGACAATCATTCCTTTGTCCAATGTATCCACATTATATACACTATCCACTAGCTATTTTCACTTTAAGTAAAGGAATTTAATAATACTTTAAATACTTTAAGTAAAAATTAGAAAATACTTTAAGTAAAAGAATTTAATAAGGAAAGCAAAAAAAAATCACATATAGAGTTTGCAAAGAACTCTGGTACATAAATCTCAAAATATACAGATATTTTAAGAAAGACCACATTCATATATATATATATATACATATATATATAAAACTATTGATACATTGTTATAATTTTTCTATTTTTATTATTAGTCATTAATCTCTTCTTGTGTCTAATTTATAAATTAAGTTTTATCATAGATATGTATTATAGGATTTGGAACTATCCACAGTTTCAGGCATCCATCAGGGTCTGGGATATACGCCCCCATTGGTAAAGTAGGACTACTGTATCTAGAAAAATATAAGCTTGTTCTAATGCACTCCACTCTCTAATTTGAAAAGTGCCCTTAAATGCCCACCATCTACCTACTGGAACCTTGACTCCTGCTGCTTCAGCTTCATCCTCAGATGGATTCCCCAGTTTCCCTCAAGGCTACTGGATGGTTGCAGGCAGCAATCAAGGTTGCCAGCTTCCTCATTAAAGGCCAGCAGGGGAAAAAGAGGGAGAGCCAGTGACCTCAGTGTGATTGGCTAGGGGGAATGCCCTGCACAGATGAGCTAAGATCTGGTGTATCTGAACCAATTCACTGTCCAAAGGGGAAAGGATTGCCAGGGTTGGTTTAAACCAATCATTGTCACTCACTGGAATTGGGGGGTGAATTGATCACAGCAAAACCAAAAGTTATACTTGTGCTAGACCCTTAAGTCCTATAAATGTGCAATAAACATGAGGAAGAAGAAAAGTGCCATTGTATTTAGATATGATATTCCTTCCTGGGCTTGTTCAAATGGGATTTTTTTCTTCATTGTGGGCAAGTTAAATGGCAAGAAAAAAAAAGTGACGAACGACTTTGTGTTGAGAGACCACACATATGATGATTTATCAGGACATGATTTAGGTAAGAAGCTCACACAACACTGTCCAAACACACACAAAGAGTATTTCTGAGTAGTGAGAGCTATAATAATGTTAAAATAAAAAAATATGAAATGAAGAAAAAGAAAATGCAGATAGCAGAGGAGGAGCAATTACAATTTATTAAGCATTTATAAGTATTATGCTGAGCACTTCACACAGTGCAAGTCTTTGCCCTTGCTTTTATTATATTTGTACTTGAGAGACTAAAAGTTATTAAGTGACAAAACATGGATTTGAACTCAAATTACTATGTCTCCAAAGTTCATTTCAGGTTCTTTTTACAAAAACTACTTGGGAAGGAGTCTGCCTTTTGTTTGTTCATTCATTAATTCTTCACCTGTGCTCTCAAGCAGATAGTCCTGGAGCCGCTGCTGTGGGTCAGACACTGCTCAGTGTTTGGGGAAAGAAAGATAAATTAGGACACAATGATGCCTTCCAGGATACCACAGTTCCAAGTCCTGGGACTCCAAGTGTATTTAGGAGTTCCCAGGACAAGTTTTATAAGGGGCATGGTGTGTACCCTTTTCTCAGTCCAGTAAGAACTGTTGAATTGCTAATGATGATGGAGCTTAGCAGTTCAGGGTCACAGTGAGACCCACCAAGGCCTGTGAGACCCACCATCTGCTCTCCTCAATGAGACAATTTATTCTTGAGATATCTCAAGGCAGAGGAGGTCAGATCTGATCATCAGAGGTCCCCTTAGTTCTTCATAACTCTGCTCTAAAGAAGTAATTATTTCAAGGGAAAATGGCTCTTCATTTCAGAATCTGGACTAGAAGCCATGAAAGGATCTTGAGGTTTATGTTACTGATTTTGTTCAAATTGTTCAACTGCACTGAGACAGCTGGTGTGTGTCAGATTGTATGGAATGCTGTACCCAACTGCACTGCACTGTGTACCCAACTGCACACAGTGTCCCTGGACTCTGGGCTACTTGCTGGTCTGCCAGGCAGAAACATGGAGAACATGATACATTTTATCATGGAGTCCTGTCTGGTGTCCCCCAATAGGACTGAACAAGCTGTTAAAGTTTAGAAAATAAGTTGAAACTGATCAGCCAAAACTCGCTCTCCTGGCTGCCCATCCACTTACCCCCAAGAGGTTGCACCCAAGCGCAACCTTTCTGAACTGAGCCCTTCTTAAGAATCTCCTCCCCAACAACTATACCCAATTTCCCTATGATCCAAAACTGGGGCCTCTACACCTCTGCCCAGTGCTACAGTAGCCATCTGCTTTGACTGGTCTGCATCTGGGCCAGTTGTTAAAGATTTTGAGAGGCATCCCTAAAAAAGGCACATACCATGTGTCTTCTGGGCCCAGGAAAATGGGAAGGAAAAGTTGGCACCAACGGAAGGGAGAAGGCCTCAGAGAACACGCATCAAGAGAACAGTTGTTGCTTTCCTGGACCTCTGACCACACTTTGGTCCATACTCCTGGCCCTACTTCAAAGTCTCCTCCTCTCTGTCCCACCCTGCAGCCATACTGCTTCACTTCCTACAGTCACTACTTACTGCTGAAGTCAGTCACAAGAAGTCAAGATGGATCACAAGAACGGGGCTCCAATAATTTGGGACTTGCCTTCTGGAAAGCTGCTCAATACCTGTGTCTTCTCTGTATGCTTTTGTGTTGGTTTTTGTGAAAATAAAGGGCAGCAGGTAGCTTGGGCTCCTCTTAGCTGGTGATTGGAACTCTAACCCTTAGGGCAGCTTTGGCTACAAGTAAGTGACTTTAACAGAGGCAAAATCAAAGGAAGAAGAGCACAGGTCTTGTCACAACTAGGTCTAAGTTTCAACAGTCCCCTTGAGGCCCCTGTCTCTTCCAGGCCTGTGCTGAGCCATCTCGGCATCCACTTTAGCCTCAGCCAGGATCCCTTATTGTTATGGGACAGTGGGCAGCATATGAAATTATAAAAATTACCATTTCTGGTGTTTCTGTCTTTAAAAAGAGTAGCTCTTTCCCAGATGCCTCCATTGACCCACCTTTCTCAGAGTTAGAAATAAGTCACACGTGTATCCCATCAGTGGTGAAGAAGGACCCCAGGCACCCTGGCTGGCTGTCTCAATCAAGATTTCCACTAGAATCTCAACATGAATCCTTCTCCAAGCCTCATGGGGTTCTGCCAGCAAATGAATATCACAGGCAACTACCAATGTCTGTTCCCAGAACCTGTAACTAGAAAGAGAAAGGTGCAATCAGAGCATATGGTGCTGGTGACCAAGATGCACAAGTGGGTTTGTGCCATAAGCAACCAGAGTTTAAAAGTCAAAGGGGCTTGGAGTAAGGAAACCTAACCTAGGTTATTGCTTCAGTTATTTATTGCTGTGTAACAACCATCCCAAAATTTGGTAGCTTGAAACAGCAACTATCCATCATGGCTCACTAGTCAGCAGATCACCTTGGGAGTTCTGTCAATCAGATGAATTTGTCTAGACTCTCTTATGTGTCTGCAGGAGCAGGCTGGTCTAACACGGCCTCCACTGGAACAGTTCATCCCTGCTCCTTGTGCCCTTTCATTCTCTCACTGCCTGGCAGGGGTTCAAGAGCAAAAGCAGAAGTTTAGGTATTCTCTTGAGACCCAGTCACAGAACTGGGACAGTATCAGCAAAGCCTCATTCTATTGGTCAACAGCAAGCCATCAGATCTATCAAAAGCTGCAAAATCACACTTCAGAGTGTGGAAACTGATAAGAATGAAGAATCGTGGCCACTTTGGTGGTCAATCTACCCCAGCGACTTTAGAGAGATCTTTCCCTTCTCTGAACCACCATTTTATCACTATTTGAACAAAGCTGGTAATAGTATGTGCTTCAGAGTCTTGTTAGAATTGAATGTAAAAATGTATTAAAAGTACATAACACTGTTTTGGGCACACAGTAAGCATTAAGTAAGTATTAGCTTTCATTATGCTTGTATTTATGATTGCAACCCATCCTATTTTCATTAGTATGTTTATTATGATGACTGTCATGATGTTGAGTATTCATCTGCTGGGTTCTGACTCCCCCAGGATACAATGTTAGTGAAATGGTTTCCAAAAATCCAGACTTTATGGAAATGCTAATCAGCTCACCAGAGAGGGGCTGCTCCCATCTCCCATCATGCTACTGGTGAGGGTCACTGATTTTGGATTGTTGCTGTCTTGACTGCTTGGGGTTCCCTGGGCCCAATGTCTGCCCTCCTTTGGAACCCTCCAAGGGGCCAAAGTTCCATTGTGATTTCAGCAGAAACCACTAATTGTGGCCAGTACCACTCCCTGAAGAGGCGAACAGGCTTTGCCCAAGGACAGTTGAATTTCTGCTCCTTGCCACTGGCTCATTTGCTCCTGGTACAGAACCCTCTCAAGGAGATGAGGTAACTCAGAGTGGCCAGGGTGGGCCGTGAGGGAGGGAAGGAGAAGTTTCCTGGCCTCCTCTCTCATCTACTCCAACCCAAATCTCCAGGAATTCAAACCAGTTGGCAATTTCTTGGAAAGGGAACTAGTCTAATATTTCTGCAGAGAAAGGGGGTGTTTTGTTTTAAATGACCATTTTGTCATGATGATCCTGGCACTGTACCCCATGCAGACTCTGAACACACCAAGGAGGGAAAGCGCAGGAGCTCTTTCCACCAGGCAGCCTGTTAATTTCATTTGCCACCATGGTCTTTCCATCTGCTAAGGGATGCGTCCAGACAATTTTCCATGTATAATTCACAGTTCTTTGTCATTGAGGCTCAAACAGAATCAACAGCTTGATCAAGACCCCATGGCCAGAATTTCAAGGGCAACACAGCCATTTTTTGTCCTTGCTTAAAGCTAAGGCTGACCTTCTGTGAGCACCTCCTCTGCCTATCCATCTGAGTTTCTCTCTCTTCCTACCTTGTTTCTTCACCTCTCACAATTTTTCTTTGTCCTTCCCTTTTATCAAGCTTGTATTTCTGCCTTGCAAATGGGTGAGTCTAACCAGAGACCTCCCATAGATTATATTGCCACAAAAACCATTGTCAGGCCTGGACTGGCTAATTGTAGCCCCCGCCCAGCTTCATCTGGCCAGGGCTAAGATGGATGCTCAATTTGCATTATTTATGTCTTTTTCTCTGTGTTTGCATGGTGTGCTTTTGCATAACATATGTAAAATTTTGCTGACATGGAGCATTCATTTGGCTTGAGATGATCAAAAGAGTTGGGGGCAGGGGTTGGGGAGGGACCTGGTTTGTGTAAATTCATAGCCATCAAACAGCTTTGTGCTCATCTGTTTAAAAAAAAATAAAAGGGGAGGCATTTGCTCCTAGCATGGGAAAATGGTGTTTCATGAGTTCATGAATTACAGTGGACAATGAGGTGAGAGCTTGTGCTTAAAGAGCTTTGGTTCCACTTGGGTTGTCTGTTTCCTGCCTTTCCACTGAGGTCCACGTGAAAGTTCAATTGCAAGCCTGTTGCTACATGGTAATGACAAAAGTATAAATGCATTCTAGTCACATGCAACTAATTAGAACAAATAAAATTTAAAATATTTTAAAAGATCAAGAACATCAGAGTGAGGAGACCTTAGACCACATCTAACTATATCTCATAGAGGAAGAAAGAGACTCACAAACATAGAATGCTGGCCAAGTTCACAGGATTGCCACCAGCTCGTTAAGATGTATTTAAGTTGGTCCTTAAATTCCTTCTAATAAAGTAGCAACGTTGTTACAAGGGACCAGGCACTAGTCTAAGCACATATAACCCCATTTAATTCTCCTAAAATATCCATTCACTAGGACTTGTTACCTTCATTTCATAGATAAGAAAGCTGGGGCACAACTTTGTCTAAAGCACGTGGGCTGGGAAGATAGCTCAGTTGATAGAGTGTTTGCCTCATAAGCACAAGGCCCTGGGTTCAATGCCCAGCACTCAAAAAAAAAAAAAAAAAAAAAAAATTGAAGTTACACAGCACTAAATAGCAAAGCTGAGATCCACCCCAGGTAGGGTGGTTCAAGAGTCCCATATCTAACAACCTTCTCTGCAGCCTCCTTGAGCTGCCCATTCCCTACAGATAGATGCTCAAAGTCCTCATCCTTATTCTGCCACATAGGGCCTCCTATGACCCTGTTCCTATTGATTTTCTCACTTCATTTCTGCATGGTACAACCTTGTGTTGGGAAAAGCCATCTCATTTGGACAAGTGTGGGCCATCTTTATGCCCCGCCTTGGCACAGAAGGTGCCTTGGGCCAGGAGTGCTTCCTTACCAAAAGGCACATATTCAACTTGTGCAGGACTTGCCACCTTTTGTGGGAAGAGCTCTCCTTGTTTCAGACTCTCTGAGTATGCCTTTGTGCTGCTTACATGCATGTATCAATGGCCTTCTGACATGCCAACCCCACTTCTGTAACTCGAACCTGCCCAGAGAGTGAAAGAGGACTCCTCCTAGGCCCACAAAGTGGGGCTAATGCAGTCATGTCTGCTCCAAAACAGGTCCTCTGGCCATGGGGGCATGAGGCCAGACATCAATGTCATGCACACTTTCTTCTTGCTGGCAAACCCTATGCCACTTGAGCCTGGGGTCCCTGTGTCTGTTCCTAGCAACTTTAAGTTGTATATTCCTTGGGTTGCACTCACCTGCCTTTTACTCTTGACTGTGCTCAAGTCCTATTCTATTCTACTACCCATTCTTACTGCCAGTGAATGGCAGGTTGAAGCTGATGTACTGGGAACTGAACTATTGGCTACTCGTGCATTTGCTCTTCTCTGGGGACATCACTTATTTTCTTGTGCAGAGAGACTTGTGCAAGGGATGGCTTATGACTCAGAATTGGCCAAGTAGGGCATCCTGTTCCAGTTAAAAGCTAGGCCTAGGCAGGTGATCCTATCAGAGTTGGAAGCTACAGAAAGACATGTGCTTTTACTGTCGAGACAAAAGTAAAATTCTCTTCTTTTTCACTAGAGTTCCAATGGGAAAAGACAAGAGGCAGAAGTTACTGGCAGCTATCTTGTTGCCATGGAACATGAGAATGAGGACAAGGTCAAAGCCAAGAGGTGGAGACACACAGGTCTTGTTGACACTGTATGAGCTCCTAGTTTGAGCTGTGTCTACCAGCTATGCTCCAGATTGCTAAATTCCATGAGCCCCATGTTTCCTTTTTGATTAAACCAGTTTGAACTGTGTGCTGTTATCTTGCAATGCAAAGTCCTGACTGGTTACTAAGCTTCACCAGACCCAAGTCCTTAGTCTTTCCAACCTTGCCACACTGTCTTAAGTACTCTTGTCTTTGAACTTCCTCTTTTCTCAAGCCAAAATGGCAAGAAGAGAATGCCAGTTGAGCATCTTGTTTTATTGTGTCTACCTCTCTTCTCTAACATGTGAGCTTCAGGACAGAAACATACACAAAACATCTCACTCATTTTATTCTCAATGCTGAGTCTCCAGTGCCTTGAAACAGGTTCTGGGATATCATAGGCAGTCAAAAATAATGTTGAATAAATAAAGTTTTCCCTGATTCCCCCAACCAGCATGGTATTCCCTCCCCACTTCCTTTGTGCTAAGTGGTTCATTCTTATCAGATAGAGTCACCATTACTATGTGACATGGTATCTTTCCTAAACTGAGTTCCTTAAGAGTACTAGTACCTAACTCTTTGTATTCCTTGTGCCTAACAGAGTTTCTGGCATAAATTACGGGCCCTAGGAACCATAAATAATGGTTCCTAGAGGGAGTGAATTGATAGCCTCAGTAGAATAAATTTTCATTATGCCAACTCAAGTTCTCTTACCTCCCTGGTTGAGGTCTTTGCTGTTGTTCATAATCCCAATATAGTGCTTAGGTATGCTCTAGTGGCCAAGACAGGAACCTGCCTCCTTCATGGATCAAGACAGGATCAATCACAAGAAAGGGTCAGTCACTTCTCCTTGGGTTAGGGAGTTTTCAACCTAAAGGTACTTATTCTTATAAGGAACCCCTAAAAATAATAGACAGAGGTAAAAGGCATGCAGTTAATCCCCACAATGAGGATTTTCACAGGAACCATTCTTGGTTTCTCACAGAAAAGGAAATGAGAGATCAAGAACCCTTGTCTAAGGACTTAACCAAGTCTTATTCAAATAATAATCTTCAAGTGAGGACATAGGCCCTCCTAACAGTGCAGAATCAGCATTGCAGCTACCCATCTACCAATGTCTTCAGAAACCTATGCAGCCATCTTGGATCATCTCTGAAGATGAAGCTGCCATCTTTAGGTGAGGCAGCTCCCATCCTGAGATGCCTGCTGGAGACTAGAAGCTCACTGTCAGGTACCTCTCAAGCATCAGGCTACAGAAGACTGGGAGTTTTGAATAGTATATCATAGTTATATTATAGTTTTTTAAATTTTAACTTTTTATTTTTTATGTTTTATTCTTTTACTTTTCTCACTCTAATTTCCTCTTACTTACCTTTTCTTTAGTGTCTCTCCCTTTTCTCATGCTAACAACCAACTTCTTTTGATCCTGCTTTCACTCTCCCTATGATCTAGTACTTCTATATACTCTTCTTATCTCATCAACAGTTACATCCTATACCCTCCCCATCCTCTTTGTCCACCACTTGAAATTATAGATCTCATTGCAAACCTATTGGTATACGTATTATACCGTAGATAATAATTGAACTCATCCTCTCTGTTTATTATGACAATACTGTTAATGTCTTCATAGGGGCTTTTTGCTTTAAGGCTGCATATTGTTTGTATTGGATGTTGCTAATATTGATCTTCACCTTTAAAGATGAGGTACTGAAAACCTGCAGGGTCACTATAAACCTATAGGGAGGAAACAGTAATACATCAGATCCACACTGCTGGAGGGGAAAGTACAAGAACAACATGAAAAAAAAAAAAAAAGAGAGAAAAAAGCACCCCAAACAAACCTAGATGCTATATTTATAGAATCCAATGACAGCATGGTAGAAGAAATGTCAGAAAAGGAGTTCAGAATGTACATAATTAAAATGATCTATGAAGTAAAAGATGAGATAAGAGAGCAAATGCAATGATTGGTCAGTCCAAGATGACTAAACGAATACAGAGAAATGGGTGCATATATCACATTATGACCCAGGATATGCCTTTACTCTCCTTAAAAAAATAGTTTGGATTTTGCTCTCAGAGAAATCACACCTATGTTGGGAGATGAGTACATTTATTTGATTTATAAATGAAGATTTTCTAATTTATTTTCTAGGACAGGGATTCTGTTGTTGTTTTAGTTATACATTACAGAAGACTATATTTTGACACATTATACATACATGGAGTATAACTTCCCATTCTTGTGGTTGTACAGTGGTCCTGTATTCATATATGAACTTAGGAAAGTTATGTTCTGTTCATTCTATATTTCCCATTCCCCATCTCTCCTCTCTTCTCCCCATCCCGCGCCCCCATCCAACCCATCGCTCTAATAAACCACAGGGAAAACTCAAGCAGACAAGCCTGTGTCCAGGTGCTATAGTCCAAATTGAAATCCCCCAAAGGCCCTTGTGTAAAAGACTTGACTCCCAGGTTGGTGCTATTGCTTAGTAGAAAGAAGTGAGGTCATTGGAGGTGTATCCTTGAAGGGGATATTGGAATTCAAGCTCCTTCCAGTCTCTCCACTTCCTAGCTGTCATGAGATGAGAAGCTCCTCTGTCATGTGTTCCCATCATGATGTGCTGATGCACCACAGTCCCAAAAGCAATACGATCATCCAACAACCATGGACTAAAACATTCAAAACTGTGAGCCAAAATAAGCCTTTCCTCTTTTTAAGTTGGTTATCTCAAATATTCTGTTACAATAATGAAAAACTGACCAACACACCAGGTGTGGTTTATATGCCACCCTACCTGCAATATTGTCCCTCTGTAAGACTAGAGATGTGAATGGTCTCCATTCACTCTATTTGAACGATGGTAGAGACTGCACCTCAGCTCTCCCTTCTGTAATTGGTCAGGAAGACTGATGTGGTAATCACAACTATCCTATTCCATCACCTTCTATGTCCCCTGTCTTCTGACAACTCAGCTAAGTAGGTTCTTTATCTGAAAGAATGGCCAAACCTTCCACTTGTGTGGTCTGCATGCTTGATGGACTTGCCTCAGTGTGGGATTGCCTGTTTTCTGTTGCCAGAGACATTCAGGCAGGGGAATATCAGACATGCCCAGTGAACCCCTCTGAGTTCCACATAATGTTCTTCCTGTCCCCCTTGTCCAGCTGAATCTTATTTGACATTGCCTCCTGTCCTTTTGGTATAAGGATGTTTGTTTGCCCATCTGTGTATCTTGGAATGAAAGGAAAATTCAGACTTAAATTTAAAAGGTGAGAAAAGGAATATAAATGAAGCATTATTACCAAACAGTTGAACCAGAATCTGATCTTGCTTCCAGATTTAACTAAAAATCAAAGGAATGGAACTTCCTATCTTCAATAAAATGCAGAAAAAGAGAAGGGGAGAGAGATAGAGATTGAGTTTTAAAGATTAAAGGAGAGTAGGTGATTTAAGAGACATATCAAAACCAGATGTGGTGTTGTACACTTACAATCCCAGCGATTCAAGAGGCTGAGGCAGGAGGATGGTAAGTTCAAAGCTAGCCTCAGCAACATAGCAAGGCCCTCGGAAACTTAGTGAGACCTTGTCTCAAAATAAAAAATAAAAAGGGCTAGGAATGAGGCTCAGTGTCAAGCGCCCCCCTGGGATCAATTGCCAGTACCCCCCCCCCCCCAAAAAAAAAGACATTTCAAGCAATTGTGATATATGAACCTTGTTTGAATTCTGATTTGAACAAAAAGCTTCTTCCATCTTATAAAGAAGCAAATATTCCATAATTCTTACTTTTCATTTTAGTAGTATTATCAAAGTTTATAATAGATTTTTCCTTTTACCTGTAAACCCAGCAGCTCAGGAGTCTGAGGCAGGAGAATCACTAATTCAAATCCATTCTCAGCAAAAGCAAGGTGCTAAGCAACTCAGTGAGAACCTGTCTCTAAACAAAATACAAAATAGGGCCAGGGATGTGGCTCAATAGTTGAGTGCCCCTGAGTTCAATCCCTGGTACCTCCCCCCAAAAAATGTCAATAGTAGAATTTTCTGACACAGAACTTTAGAAGAATGATGAATCAAATATTAATTTCAAACTATGTATATACTTTTACTGCATAGAAGTGAAACAAAGTGTTCAATAACATTTATTAGGTATAAAAATACATTCTATAGGAAGGAAATTATATGGGAGAAGTAGAATATAAACAATGCATCTAAGGAAATAAAAATGATACAAAATTTCAAGAGCTTTTTGTTAAAAAATAGCAAGCATCAAATTGTTGAGATACTTAAATTCTATGTCTACATTTAAAAGAGTTGTGTGACTTTTTAATTGTTTAATGTCAATACCCAAAATATGCCAGAAATTATGTTCTTTGTAACTTTAAAAATTTGTGATAAAGAATATAAATATTAACCTTAAAGTATGACAGGGTACCTATGCACCACTTTTTTTTAAATGTGGGGAAAAACGCATATAAAAAATCCTTTCAGGGAAAACACAAATAATAAAGTGTGAAAACACTTGCTAAATTTACCTCTGCTCAAATGATTTTTTAATACTAATTTCCTCTCCTTACATGATATTGTAACCCCACTCCACCACCATCTGTGGTTTCAGTTATCTGATGTTGAGTTATAGTCTGAAAATATTAAATGAAAAATTCCAGAAAAAACTAACTTATAAGTTTTAAATTGCACACCTTTCTGAATAGTGTCAGGAAACCTTGCACCATTCCACTCCATCCTGCATGGCTTGTGATCATCTGTTTGTCCAGCTTATCCATACTGTATATGCTACCCACTCGTTAGTCACATGGTAGTCCTTTTGGTTATCAGATTGATCGGAAGAGGACAGAGGTTCTTGTGTCCCAGTAAACTTTATTTTATTTAAGAATAGCCCCCAAAGTTCAAGAGTCGTGATACAAAGGAGGCACCAGGGCACAAAACACAGGACAGATTGATTCTACTTCTATGTGGCCTTGCTGCAGGGCGCACTGGAAAAAAAAAAACAGTGTATCTGAAGTCTGGTACTATCAGTGATTTTAGGGATCCACTGTGGTCTTGAAATGTATCACCCATAGATAAAGGGGGATCACTGTACTCATTCACACTCTTCAGAATGTAAAAAAAAAAAAAAAAAAAAAAAAAAAAAATTAGATAATTCCAAAAGCCTCTGGTTGCTATGCCATCATACCAATAGGCATGTACTTCTCAGCCTTATTTCTTCATCATTAATTTACTTAATAAGCATTATCTGACCAAGTAGTAGACTCAGATACCTGAGCCTGACCCTAGGAAAGTGCCTGCTAGAATCAAATACAGATATTCCAGTTACAGAGTCTGATAGTAATTAGGTTCTCAAGCTGCACTCAGTTGACACAATTGGATAAGATCAATAAGATTCTAGTAGTATTTGGAAAACCAAAGTGGTTTTAGGAGTGTCTAACACAACCATTATCATAAAAGAGGAAAGACTAAAACAAAAAGCATGTTACTGTTCCTAATCTATACTTGTACTCTTAATTGAAAAGGCTTCTTGGTTCTCTTGTTGACCTCTGAAAAGAGGAACTAGAAGTCAGCTTACAAGGAGGTCAGTATCAGAGAACACATCCTGAAAAACAGGATGGGCTATGTAGTAATATCAATACTCCAGATCTGTCACTCTGGACTCCTAGATTTTGCAAATGCTCTGAAGATTATGTTCATGGACTTCTCATCTGAAGAGGATTTACTTACTGCAGTGTGACCAGCTCTGTTGAACAGAGTCAGCTATATTTTTGGGGGGCTTTGAAGATGACATTAATATTGCCCCTATTTATCACTAGAGGAGACATACAAGTTGCAAGCTGCAGTTCTGAGATCTCTGGGTACAGAGTCACTAGCATGTGCTGACTTCTGATATATGAATGATGCATGTGTTAAACCCAGCAAGCTTTCTAAAAAAGAATTGTTTAGTCTCAAATATTTCTATGTACTTGCCTTCCTTAACCTACATCTGCTCATTTGCACATTCTTCACACTTTAGAGTGTTTCTTGCACAAAACAATCCCTTCTGTGATTGTTCAGAGGAAAGTGCCTACTGGTCTGGTACCATGGGATGAAAAACTCACTATTCCCAATTCCTCTGGGGCATGCTTGCAGGGTACAGTTCTGCAATCTCATTTTGTTTTTAGCCATCAGAGATCAGCTGCTGCCATTTCTCAGTGATTAATTATAATATCAAGAAGAGCTCTGGTCCATTGTTCTCAGAGATCACCTCTAGGCATAAAAAAAAAATCGGAATTTTCACTTCTCATCTTTATTTACTCACTCACTCAACAAATTTTTATGGGCCACCTACAGTATGCAAAGCCCTCAGCCAAGCTAGAGGGAGTATTATCTACATTTCTTACACTAAACACTCATTTTTCTACATCTTCGTGTCTCCAATGTCTCTGAATTTGGGATGTTTTCATGGAAATGTTTTTTGGGTTTTTTGTTTTGTTTTTAATCCTGCTTGGTACCTAAAAGCAATGCTGTGTCTTAAAATCAATGGCCTCTTAGGGTTGATGGAATCCTGCATCACCCATGTCATTTCTGCTTCTACAAAAAGAGGTAATACATAAAATAAGAGGAGGTGATGCTGCAGATCAGCAGTCTTTTCACTCTCACCAACTTTTGGAGCAAGAGAACCTTTGAGCCTCCATGGTTTGAAGATGTCCTGTGTGTGTCACTTCCTCGTGTTTTCCCTAGCCATAGAAGCACATCAGAGCTTAACATGGATTATCATGGTTACTCTGTGGTTCTTAAATGCACAAATTAAAAATGATGCGGTGTGTGTGTGTGTGTGTGTGTGTGTGAAAGCTCCTTAGGAAATTTTTTTTGAACTGTGTTGAAGTCCCATTTGGAGGAGACTTTCTTAAAATATAGTGATAACAAGTCAATAGAAGCTAGTTGAAAAAATATATATATTTTTAAGCAACAGAAATGTTTATTCAGTTGAACATCTACCAAGTTCCTGTGATGGACAAAATAGCAACTGCTGTTAGAAGACAGGAAATAGAGAAAAATAGGAGTTAGGCAGATGATAGAGAGATAGATGCTAAATAGATAGATACAAAGGATGTTATTTTTGCCTTCAAGAGACTTAAAATCAAGAGACTATAAACCACTAAAGCTTACGTAAGGAGAATGAATGAGTCCTGGAACTAAGACCCAGAGAGCTACATGGGATCTGCATCATCAGGTGGCATCACTTTGACCTTTAAATAAGAACAAAACAAAGGTCTTTCCCAATTTCCTCTGAAACGTGGCTGCCTGGAGGGAAAAAGACCTCAGGTAACCGGGTGCAGTGGTGAATACCTGCGATCCCAGAGACTCTGGAGGTTGAGGCAGGAGGATCATAAGTTTAAACCCAGACACAGCAGCTTAGCAAGGACCTAAGCAACTCAGAGAGACCTTGCCTCAAAATAAAAAATCAAAAGGGCGGGGGATGTGACTCAGTGTTAAAGCATTCCTGGGTTCAATTCCTCATACAAACAAACAACAACAACAACAAAAAAAAAAAAAACCACAAATTGAGTTCAGAAAAATGGCGTCCAAAAACAGCCCTTCTGTGGTTGATGTGAAGAGATGGTTCCTATTCCCTGGGGGATAACAAGGACTACATATTTTGAATGCAGTCACCAAATTTCCTAGGCCTGGTATAACTGCCACTGCTGGTTTCCATGTGCTGGCAGGTGTCCCCCATCCTCCCTCCACAGTGCAGTGTACTGTCCTGACCTTGCACCAATTACCTGCACCTTGTCATTGTTCTTCAGATTCTTCACCTTTAATCTCCTCATAAAATGCTCTTTCCTTCCTTTGAACTATAAGTCTGTGTGACCCAGTGTGTATACTCAAAGCATGTTTCCCTGTGTTGAGTAGGAAAGAGAAAAAAATGGTTTCCCTTCTTAAAGTGATTAAACATGAATATATTAAAATGATAACCTTGAAACCATTCTAGTTTATTTGAAGGGGAGTAAATCACTTGCAAATTTTGCTATTTTATTTTTAATAACAGATTTTTGGGGACAAATCAGATTGTAGACAACTCAACTCCACCTCCAGCCCCTGTACCCTCCAGGAGAGGGTACCCAAGACTTGGAAGTCCCTACCCAAGACTTGGAAGTCCAAGGTGACAGGGACTCTTCCCTCAGCCAGTACCCAAAAATGGTCCCATTTTCACTGTTCAACTCATGAAACACCTGCAACATCTGTCAACGAAAGGAAAAATATAAAAGGAAAAATCACCCATTCTAAATATGTTCCTTTATTTCAAAACAATGCATAGAAACAAAAAGTCTGTTTTTCTAGTATGTTTCTGTTACTTAATATTTAGACTTTCAAGTGTTGGGGCTTTGATATTTTTCAGGTAAAGAAGCTAGCTTTCTTCCTGTGATGGGGACATGTTTGTAGTTTATCTGAAATTCATATCAAATGGGGTGTTTTATATTTTGTCTGGCAATCTTATCCTTACGGACAATTGCTTGGGACTCAGCAAACATTTTCTACCCACAATTTCTTCTGATCAAAGAGATTTCAAGAAATAAGTACGTACTAATGATAGCAATTCCAGTATTGGGCAGCCTATCAAAGAGAAGGCTCTCTTAGCATCTCAGAAGTCATAGAACAAACAGAGGCCCTACTTTCCTCTATGAAAGAAGGCTTACATAGACATAAGAAAGAAGAAGAGGCAGCCAGCAACAAAATAAAACATCAAAGGGAAGCAAAGCATCTTCAAGACTCAGCAGACATGACTTGTGCTGGGCCCATGTGCTAGGTCACCATGTGCCACTCCAGAGAGAGCTGATACTGACAGTCCTCTTTGCTTATAAGCTTATGAGCAAGCAGAAAACGAGACCTCAGTTCAGCACTTTGGAAACCATAACGCTCTGACGGGGGCCCAACTTATTTTCTCTTTTGCATCCCAGCCAGGACTTTCATGCATGTTCTCAGAAGGCAAGGTAAATATTTATAGGTGGAAAATGGTACTAGGTACCTTGATAAGCTCACAGAAACAGTTAAATGTGCGTGTGGATCATTTAATCACAGTATCTGGAATATATAAACATGGCACATATTATCTCCCCCCTCTTTCTTTTCTTGACCTCAAAATTTGATCCAAGTCTGGGAGTTAAAAAGTCCCATTTTGTGTAATCAGGTTCTCGTTGAACATGATTGCTGAATTATTTTAAATTGAAGACACATGTCTGGGGGTTGAGCCATATGTATTATTTCAGGATGGTGTCCATGAGGTCTTATCCACAGGGGCTATCTTCAACTTTTGCCACATTCAATGCATTCTTTATACATCAGTACTTGCAAAATGGTGAATCATATATAAGGGAAAATTGGAGGGAATATGGTACTCATTAAAAGGTGATTTTTTGAAATTATCTCGAATGCATTATTCAGACCTGTTTCCAGTCTCCCCTGCTAAGGGTCCCAGTGCTGGTTAGAAAAGTTCGAGGAAAAGAAAGAAAGACTCTTTTACAGACAATAACAAGGCATAAATAAATACAACTTTGCCATCATGTAAACTCTTTTTGCAAGGCTCTATCTTTGAAGACTTTAAACTAAATCAACATTTACTTTAATTCCTTCTCAGCCCTCAACACATTAAATGCTTTAATTGTGAGTCTAAATTACCGCCATCGCCACAAGCTTTTCACCTTGAATGCATGTGTCCCTGAATCAAGGCTTTGTCAGACTTCACCCTGTAAGGGCAACCAGTTTACTTTTTAAATTGTTGCGGCGTGTCAAGGGTCCCTGCCCTGACTCGAAGGTTGCTTGCTGTCCATGAGGAGTAGCCAGGGAGGGGAACTGGCTTGAATCAGTGCAGGGACACAAGCACGTCAGACAGCACTCCCCTCCAAGGATATTCCCCTGCTAAGAGCTGGGTTTCTATCTGATGGCTGTTCATTTGTGAAGCTTTATGGAAGTATAATTCACATACCATAGAATTCCCTCTTTTGAAATATACAACTCCATGATTTTTAGTAAATTTACAGAGATGCACAACCATCATTACAGTCTAAGTTTAGAACAATTCTGTAATCCCCCAAAGAAAAGTTAAGTGAATTTACAATTCCTCCTCATTTCCACCTCTAGTCCTAGTCTATCACTAATCTACTTTCTGTCTCTCTAGAGCTGCCTTTTCTGGACATTTCATGAAACAGAAATCATACAAATGTGTGATCTTTCTGACTTTTTCCACCGAGCATAACTTTTTGAGATTCATCCATGTTTTAGCATCTACCCATACTTCATTTTCATTGCCAAGTAATAGTCTGTTGTATAGATATACCACATTTAGTTCACCCAGGCATCAAGTTGATGAGTATTTATTTGGGTTGCTTCCATTTTGAAGCTACTATGAAAAATGTTGCTGTGTACATTTGTGTACAAACAGACATCACCAAAGGAATTTGAGGCAGGAACGCTGTTGTCATTCACAGTAAACTTTAAGTCGGGTTTAATGTGTTTGTTTTAAGAGGTTCCTCATGCTCTTATTAAAACTGTCTGTTAAAAAAAGAACATTCCAGAGTAAAGTAGGCACCTGAGAGTTTTAAGAAATAACATTTACCAGAGTGAGAAGCTTAGTGATTCCATGACACGAGTGGTTAAGAATAAGAAAGGAAATCACTGGAAGGAAGTTTCAAGATGAAAGGCAACTAGAGAAACAGAGGGAGCCTCTTCTGCACCAGCCACAACCTAGAGTTTAAAGAGCTCAGACCCACATGCACCCACGGTGCAAATACTCCTTCTGACATCCTCAGCACATACTGCCTGATTTCTGGAAGTCCTGCTCAATTAAATAACATGGAAGCTACTCAGGGGAAAGTAAAGTTGGAAGTGGCAGGGAGGTGAACAGGTCACAGCACAGGGAACACAGTTGTCAGGCTTGGTTTACTCCCAGGCTTCCTAAGGCTTCAGGAGCTGATAGGAGATGCCAGCAATTCCATCGTCAAGAAGAAATGAGTGTTGTTCCAGTTAGCAAAGTGGTCGTATCAAAAAGTGCCCTAACACACTACCCCAAATCACCCTGCTAGAGCCATGAAACATCCAGGCTGTGGGAAATTGCCTCCTCAGAAAGCATCATGGAAAGCAGGCATAGAAAAAGCAGCAAGGCTGATGGAATGTTGATAGTGACCAAAGATAAAACCCCAGCATCTTGTCCTGACTCTGCTCTAACCCTGACTAGGACCTCCAGGCCTCAGTTCCCTCCTTGCGAGATAAGTGGAGTGGACATTGGAGTTCTTGTTGGAGATTTTTCTACATCCAGGTTGCTATTTCTCTGACAGTTTGGAAAACTTATGCTTTTGAAACCCACATTTAAAAGTTAAACCGGTATCATCATCCTGTTAGCAATTAACTCACTGATATCAAGAGACCCGATCTGGAACACCAACTGGTGAGTAATTAGCGATTGGAACACAATTTTTTTAAATGCCACCCAGGGTCCCGGTGGCACCCCCACTCTATTTTGCAGATAGGAAAATTGTTGTTGATTTTGCAACGTATTCTCTTGCAGGTTGTTTAGCTTCTTTGTGTCAGAGTTGGGAATTGAACCAATATTTTAGGGCTTCCAGACCTTTATTATATCAGCTAATCCACATTGCCTGAGAGCAAAGAAAATATTCATTCAAGGGCCTGGATTAAAAAAAAAAAAAAACGCATCCTTTGAAAAATCTGACTCCCTGTGTGCCCCCCAACCCCAAAACAAGTCTTTATTTCCTTCCTGTTTTCACTTTATGCTTTAGGTTCTTTTTAGAATGGTGAAATCCTGATGGAGAAAGAAAAGGGAGGGTAGTGGCAGTCTGGTAATAGACAGTAAGGCTATCGGTCTCCTAAGAGTAAGGAATGTTCTCACGGAGGAGAATGTCAACTCAGCCTGTCCTCCCTTCTCTGTTGCCTATGTCCTCTCTCACCCATGAAGTAATCTGACATCGCCTGGCCAGCTCTCAGACACAAGCCAGCTCCTGAAGGCTTAACATGCTTTCCTGAGGACACTCCAAGTACATCTCTTGCTGGAAGCCAGCAGGTCCATCCACTTCCTGGTGGCAGGGACCAGCCATGGAGTTCACAAGGGTGCCTGTTCTGTTGAACTCCATGCAAAGTATTCCAGGGCCTGGCATCATGACTGTCCTCCAAAGCCAGTGGCCAGCCTGCTAGTGAAAGAAATCTGGGGACAGATGGTATGAAATTGAGATCCCATAAGCACCAGCCTCTCCCAAGGCTGGCCTGTTACTTTGGCAAATCTCCGCGAAGCTCCATGGCACTCATGCCGGCCTTGCCAGAGTCTGCGATTTAAATATGGATGCCTGAACGTCATGGC
Organism: Sciurus vulgaris; assembly: GCF_902686455.1. Taxonomy (NCBI): domain Eukaryota; kingdom Metazoa; phylum Chordata; class Mammalia; order Rodentia; family Sciuridae; genus Sciurus; species Sciurus vulgaris. The sequence goes on from NC_136468.1 coordinate 86,966,238, forward strand.
TGATGAAGAGGTGGCCTATTAAAGACAAAACTGCATTAATGTCATGAGTTCAGAACTGTGCGTGCCTTTGAAGAAGGCTACATGCCACTGGACAATGACAAGGTCTCTTTCCACGTGCAGACCCATCTGATGTATTAGTGAGAAGCTGTTCTCTGGGGAAAAGGGAGCCTGGGTCTTTGAGGAAAAATAAAAGAAAATGACTGCAAAGGTTCTTTTTTTCTGAATTTTCATTTTTAGGATTTAACTAAAAGGTAGTTCTGTAGAAAAAGCCATCTGAAGCAACTGCATGCCATCATGGGGAGATCCTGACATCCTCCTTTGATTTTCAGAGAATGTTGGATGATCTCTCTTTGCTTCACTTTTCTCATTTGTAAAATAGAAACCACTGAGTGGGAAGAGAGAGAGGGAGGAGGAGGAGGAGTGCCGTGGAGGGATGGTTGGCACGAGTTCCAGCCACAATCCACACGAGGCTGGTCCCACTTCTTCCCATCGCCAACTTTCAGAAATGCAGCAACAGTGCATGAGCGCATGGAGCAATCAGGACGCTTCGGTTGGCACTGACTCCCAGCCTGCTGGTGTTAGTTTATTTTCATGGCAAAGAATTATATTTCCTCCTTTCCTAAATATTTCAAAATGGTACAAATAATGTATAAGTCCATAAACATAAAAGTACGTCAGATTCTTCAAACAAAGCTTTTTTAAGGATACATAAAATGGCATATTGCATTTCTCCAAGCTCTTATTTGAAAAAGCAAACATAATTTATTAAAAGATGCTTATCTATCCCACTGTCATCCAAAAGAAGGAGAAGAGGAGGGAATCTGGAGTTTGATCATTTGTATTTAAAAATTCCTGCTCCACTGCTTCGGACTTGAATGATTTAACACAACCTGAGTTTCAGTTTTGTTATTTATAAAAATCAGCAAAACAGTACTAACAACAACAATAACAACTTTAAAGGGTCATTGTGACCATGAAATGAGCTACATGCTTTTTAAATCATAAAGCCCTAAATGAAAGTTAGTTATTGCCGAGCCTGGTGGCCCACGCCTGTAACCTGTAATTCTAGCTACTCAGGAGGGGGAGGCAGGAAGATCATAACTTTGAGACTAATCTGGGCAATTTAGGAAGATTATGTCTCAAAAAAAAAAAAAAATACAAAGGGTTGGGGATGTGGCTCAGTGGTAGAACACTTGTCTATCATGCACAGGGCCCTGGGTTCAATTCCCTCATACTGGGGCGGGGGGGAGTTATTATTTTGGGGTGGGGGCATAAATTCATCAAGACATCTGGAAAAGGTTTGTCTTTTGCACAGGGTTTTTGTTAGTGTGGGATGCAGAGAAAAGTTCTGAAAAGAGCTAGCTGAGAAGGGAGTTTGAACAACTTCCTCGTCTGAAGTTTTCTCTTTCTGATTATATCTCCAAAACTTATTCGTTTCTTGAGCATATTTCTGTATGCTTCATAATCAGGGAAACATTGCTGTCAAAAGAACTCAGAATTGTGTTACAGAAAATCCTCCTGCCATCTCCTATCTCTTCCAACAACCTTTCCTTAGAAATCAGATACATTTTCCTGGCAAGATGTTCACTATTCAGAGGTTGCTTGCTTTGCCATTTCCTTCAATTTCAGCTCACCTGCAAGTTAGACTGTGCTTTTATTTTAGGATTCAGGAAACTCTATGAAGGATAAGAAATGAAGTTCAGTGTGGATAAAATCTTAGAAGGGTACCAGCAAATACTAGCTTTAATGGTATCTTCTCCATCATGGTTAATTTAAATGATTCATCACTTTCTTGCTCTTGTTATTTATTGTTAGAAAACCTGGAGTCTCAAGTTTGCAAAATAATAAATCCCCTTATCAACAGAACAATTTTCCTTTAATGATTCCTCATTCAGATGCACTGTATGAACAGATATTGATCACATTCTTAAATGGATCACAGTACTGCAGTTTTACCCATGGAATGAGAATTATCTATTCCTCTGTAAGTTGAAAGTGCCCCCAGGTTTTCCTGCTAATTCAGAGGGAGGGGAAAGAAAGAAGCGAGGGCCGGAAACAAGACGGTGTGATGCTGAAAAGAAAGGGAGACTTAGACACTGAGAAAAGAAGCCTGCAACAGCATGTTGGTTAAAAGACTCTGCCTTAGGTTTATGTACACTGCCCAAAGTCTGCACGAAAGGTATGGTCTTTGGATTGTATTGCATAGGCTGTCATATGATCAAAATAGTAAGACATCTTTAAAAATCTTCATCTTCATCTAGGTCTTGTAAAGACAAGCAACAAACTTTATCAATCCTAAGCAGATTTGAACTGTTTTTGAGGGACCAGCCCAAGATACTTTGGCAACTCTGATAAAGATCTCTAAGAAAAAAAAAAAAAAAAAAAAAGCAAATATGAAGCCTGTCTATAAATTTCAAGCATTGCACAGATAACCTGCACTCCACATTATAAATCCCTGAAGTACTCTGTACCTGCTGAATTCTTTGCTATTTTTTACATGAATAATGAACATGTCAACAATATTCTTCGGACATATGTAGCTGTGTGTCATAAATAGTGATGTTATTCATATGGTCAATAGTACTGATAAATAGTAGAGTCATATGTGATAAATAGTAACTCTTTGTTTCCAAACCCTTTTAGCAGAGGATAAAGACATCACCCTCTTACTAATCTTTTAGCTACCTTTGGGTTGATAGAAAGTGAAACCATTTTATGGAAAAACTTCCCCAATTCTTTGCTCTCAGAAGAATCTATATCTTTGCCTATATCTATTAATTTAATTATCAATCATCACCACAACAACACTTTCTAAAAGGAACAAGTTAAAATCAACTTGGAAGGAAAATTCTAATAAAAGAAATAATAGATAAAAAAAAGAGCTAAAAAATGCAGTAATTCCTTTTTTGTGGAAAATAGGTCAGAACTAAAGCTCTTCCATAAGAAATAAATTTTCCATGCAAATGAAAGCTTAGTTTTATTTTTAAAACACAGTACTCTATTAGTTTTGAATAATGGTGAAAGATTTAATATGCCAGTGTTTCTTCCCATTTTGTGGAGAATTATGAGTCACGAAAATTTTTAATATGATACATTAAAATCACACAGAGATCTTTTGAATGTAGCCAAAAGGTTTTTATTTAATTAAATTAACTTCTTAGAAGAGAATGGTATCTTGTTCTGAAATATATGGTATAAATTCATGCTCTTCTTGTTTAGCAGTTTCTAAAAGCATTTAATATAAAATCAAAAGCATCTATAGCCAAGTAAAACTTTAAAGAATTTCTAGTTGTTTGAAATTAATTTTTGAAGTCTAATCTGTAAATGGCTTTAATTTTTTATATTAAAATATATGTTGGTTTTCCTGATGATATCCCCAAGTAAATTAAAAATACCTGAGTCAAGGGGTGTATTTGCCACAAAGCTTCCACAGGTTATTTTTCAAAGAAACAAAAATGAAAATTATTATATATGGGTAGACTATATAAGTGAAAATGTTGCATCCATGTGGATTCTTCTGTTGTAGAATGAAGGTTTCATTTTCAGAATTACAGATGTATAAAAATCATACGTCCCTGCTTATGGAAGACCTGTTAAGCTTTCACATGTTCTATAAAAACTTGAATACTGGAGGCCAAAACTCACAAAACTTTATGATCTTTCTGCTTAAAAAAGCCAATGTCTTTTTTTAAAAAACCAAGAGAAGAAACAAAACATATACAGTCTATGTGTTCTATTTTCAAAAATTTTAAAAAGGAAGGTATGTGAAATTATCAACTCTATTTACTTGCTTATCTTTGTTGAAATCACTTCTGTTTAAAGAAATAAATGGAAATAGAAAATAAATCCCGACATGTCTGGCCCATCTTGTTTTATCTTGCTTTTCAGGAAGCCAGTTCTTTTTGGAAAAGACTACAAGGTAAAATAAGAATTAACTGGTTTTTTTAATGCTTATACGGCAAACAAGGACAAAAAAAGCAGTAACCATTCATTTTCTTTTTAACATGTGTTACCTTATTTTGGAGAGATTTTATGCAACTGGGTGTTCAATCAATATCCATGGTACACAACTTAGGAATTAGTTGTAACTTAAGTTTCTCTTTCATTGTTTGGAATTCACATTTTCTCTTAGAATCAAAGGTTCCACTGGCTAGGAGGATTCTTTGGCTAGCTCACAAAATTCAAAGTAACCCACAATTTAGCTTACTTTATATACGAATAGTATTTAAGTAGCAATCAACTTTCAGCAATCAAAATACTTTCTGGAGAAAAATGCACTCTATATTCCATCTCAGTACCAGAAAGTAACTCAATCACTGGATCCTGGGGAGTAGCTGGGGTTGGAAAGAGGAGGGAAGGACAGGACAGTTAAAATGAACCACCATGAACTCCTAAATTCACTATTAGTGTTTTGTTTTGTTTTGTCTTGTCTTGTTTTGTTTTTGTTTTCAAGGCAAAATTGTGACTCTCACACAAAAGTAAAATGAACTCATCAAAAATTTAATTCATTAGTTAATGAGGGATAAGTAATATGTTGACATTGGATCAATAAAGCAATAATGAAGGCCAAAATGAAATTTGTAAAGAGTTGCAAAAGGGTCTATCTGCAAAGCAATGAATGTATTATATTCCACAAGATGTAAGTTTTCATTTCTATAAATAAGAGTTATTTTCATTGTTATAAGTTTTCTGAAACTCATAGAACTATAAAATAGCTCAAAAACAATCAAAGCAAGAGCTACCTCCAAGAATGCATTAGACAAGACCCTTAGTAACTTTTATCAATTTTAAAGTGTTTCATCATTTTCCCTGGCAACGTATGCAACAGGAGAATCAACTCAGGGCAATCATACCCCTGGTGTTGTGAACCAGGAAGAAAATACTGAATTCCTGTGATACCCACACCATCTATTAATAAAGGCTGGGTGAGTGTTCTCTGGTAGAAACATAGTACATATTGAAAATTCAGTCATATAGGTAATTTACAAATTTCTGGCAGCCACCTTAAAAAAAGTAATTTTAATCAATCTCGATAAAATATTTAAATAAATATATGCAAAATATCTTAACATAATCAATATGAAAGAACTATCAGTGAGATATATTACATACTTTTTTCATTATAAGTCTTCAAAAGCCAGGGTGTATTTTACATGTACAACACTCGTAATTCAGACTAGCCACATTTCATGTTTCCTAGCCACATGTGGTCAGGAAATCAAACATCTGTGAGCTAGCTCAGTTTTGCATTGTTTTAGAAAATTAATTAGAACATTTTAGGTTCATCTCTGCCCTTCCGTGCCCATCTCATTATTTTCAAGGTAGATGGGTTCTCGAATTTCCTCATTTTGGAAAGAAGTATGCTCAATGCCCAAAGAAACTATAATTTGAAGTGGTTGTCCTGTGTGGCCCCTTGAATGTTCTCATTAACAGTCTATACTGTTGCCTTTTCCCAAGGAGACCATACTTACTTACCCCTGTGATGTGAGAAGGAGCGATGAGCCTGTCGGGAGGTGGCGAAAACCATAATAATAAACATGATATTACTGTGCCTGTTACCTGAGTGTGACAGCGCCCATCAAAAATAATAACTTTTTTGTTTTCATATTACTCTTGTGGGGTAAAAACAGAAGACACACTTCTCATAAGTTCTCTTTCACTGCAGAGTGAGAAGAGACATTTTGCTTCTTAGCAGGGGAGTAAGGAAGGTATATCCAATATACTGACCCAGATACTGCAAATGTCTCAGTTGGCACCAGCAGATCCAAATCTAAGCTCTGACCCTGAAAGAGAGAAGAGCCCCCTCAGCACAGCATGGTTACCAGCATGCCCTGCCACACTGCAGTACGACATAGGCAGGGCCGGGCAGATACTCAGGAGGAAGGTAATTGGAAGTGATCCTGGCTTATCTGCAGGAACCAGGGTCAGGAGGGTTCTGGGACCCTCTCTCCTTAAACCAGCTTGATCACAATATCTGTATTTATTTACTCCTCTTTATTGTGTCCTCTTTCCACAGGACTCTTGGAGAGGATACAAGTGTAGCTCAGACAGTCAACTGGGATCACTCACAAAATAACAAAGTTCTCGGTTAACACTTGGAATTTTTCTTACTCATCATAGTTCTGGGGGTTTACATGATAAAATCTGAGTTAGGTGAAGATAGGTGTGTGGGGGTGGGTGGGATTGGCCTAACACAAGCCCTTAGACTCAAGACACAGCCCCCCACTCTGAACTGTCAAAAGAGCATGGAAGTCACTCTGCTCCCCAGGCAGCCAACTATTTTGTTGTTGTTGTTCTAATTAGTTATATGACAGCAGAATGCATTTCAATTCATTGTACACAAATGGAGCGCAAGTGTTCATTCCTCTGGTTGTACATGACTCTTTGGACTCTGGTGGCTGCCATTTGCAATCACCACCTCCTATGCATGAATGGTACTTTCACCCCCTGAGCCACACAGGCATCCCTTTCAATCAGCAGCATTTGTCTGTATTTACCATTAGCTGCCCAATAATAACCCATTGAAGGACTAGGCTCTATAATGTTTGTGTAAGAAGGGGAGGAGGGAAGAAAAGACTACATGCACTGAATTCAAGAAGGGAGATATTTCTTTCCTACTATAAACAGAAATGATTATAAAACCAGAACCCAGAGAGAGTTCCTTGCCCTTCACTTTGGCATGAGGGGTTTCAGTTCTGCAAAGCCTACTCTTTGCATGCTGACTTCCCCAGGTTTTTACTACATTCCAGGGAGGGAGATAGAAACCAAACCAAACAATGTGTCCCCATAGGACCCTCTCCTCTCTCAGAAAGGCTTCTATGTTTAATTCTCTGCAGCTTTTTAAACAGTTGAATAGGGAGGTTTTGACAGTCTGCGGTAGAAGAGAATGCCTGCTCTCTCTAAGGACACCCACTTTAGATAATCCCAGCTGGCAGCAGGACCCAAGGCCAGGCTTGGGCAAAGGGATTTTCTTGGCAGTTTCTTCTCTGCACATTCTGTCATCGCACAACCGTTTTCCTCTCCACAAAAGAGTAGAGAACAGATTTAGAACTGGTTGCTAACTACATGCAAACAAACCGGCTTTTCTCCCTCCTCCCCCTTCGTGCCTGGTTCTGAGGTTCTGATGCTACAAACACATGTTGCTGGTGCATGGTACTTTCTGTGGGTGCTTGCCTTGAAAGCAGGGGTCCCTAAGATCTCTGTGGGATTTCTCACATTCTTTCTACATTCACTTCCAGAGATGGGCAGCATTTCAAGCCCATCTTTTTCAGGTGGGCAAATGGGACAGACCACCAGCAACAAAAGGAGATATTCCTTCCATGATTCTGTCTGATTTGTGACCTTCTGATGACACCCTCCCAACCACATACTACAAAATGCCATCCGATGGCCATCTGATGGACATTGATTAACCACCTTCATTTGGCAGGCATTTGTTGACCTCTGTCACATACTCTGAGTCCCAAAAGCCAGCTACACCCCCATGCAGGTTTCCTGAGGTTGAAGCAGCCTTGGACATCCTTCACACCGGGAGCATTCCCAAGGATGGCCTAGGATTTCCTCTACTTCATCCCAGGCTGCCTTTGCAGAGCTGTCTATATACTCACTTTCAAAAGACATATTTAAGGCAATTGGCTGTAGAAAGCACTCGACCCAAATAACCTCCCAGGGTTCTTAAGGACAGAGCTCAAGACTTACAAAGGAAGAGCCAAATGAGCTACAGGTGTGAAGGAGATGAGATGGCTCCGGCATGGTAGAGAGCTAGGCAGCCCAGATTTCAAAGTTATGTCGACCTCCTAAGGTTACAGCCATTAAGTCAAGAATTTAAATCTGTAGCCAAATGTGCCCTATTTCCTAATACAGAGTTCTTTCTTGGCAAAAACCCTCTTCATAAATGTCTCCTGATCATTCCTCTTCTTTCCAACTTCCAGAGCTTGACCAAAGCCAATTTTATATTAAAGAAGGAATAAAGCAATAGAAATAAAAAGAACAAATGTGTCTGGGTCTTTCTCTTGTCCCATTATTTCTTATCAACTCTGAATTCAATAAAAATCATAATTCGGCCATGAACTTGCTGCACGAACTGGGGAAATTTGGAGCCTATGTTTTCAATTCATTTATACTTGACTCATCAAAATATTTTCTTTTGTTTTTTTTTTTTTAAAGCTATTTGATGTTTAAGGAATTGTTTCCAGCTTTTAAAGTAAATCATCTAGGGCCTTTTTCAGTTCAAAACAAGAAGCTGCAGGATGCTAAGAGAATAGAAACTCAGATACAGGAAGGTTCAGGGACCGTTCAAAACTCAGAGCCATGAATTTGAGAGGGTTCAAAAGTTGGCAAAGTGAACCCTCTCATCCCTACCTACAAATAATAAATATCACAACAAGGAAAAGGAGAAAAGGGAAAGCCACTGGAAAGCCATAACTTACGCTGTCTCCGGGCTTACAGTTCTTTCCAATAAGCCAAGAGTTCTCTGGAGAACTTAGGCTGTGCTGCCTGCAGGGAGCTGAGCTCGCCTGGGGTCGTAAATTACCTTGCTCGGGATAAGCTTTCCTCCAGGCCTAACAGACAGGCAACTCTGCAAGACTCATCACCCAGCTCTGTGCTTCTTAAATTATCCTTCATCTGGCTGTGACATCTGAAAAGCTAGAGGGAAATGATCACCCCAAATCTGACCTTCCTATGCCACTAGATACATATATATGTATACACAAACACACACAAATAATACTATTTATTTGGAGAAGCATAGGGAAAGCTCTATTTTCTCCATTTGTGCTTTCAAATAGGATACTGTTGTGTCTTTTTCTGTGTGTATACACACATACACACAAATATATACACACATATATGTATATATACTCCAAATAAATAGTACGATATATTCAAATTTGTCCACACTAAAGATTATTTTATAATTGCAATGTGATCCTCAGTCCTTTCCCCAAGTGAGGGGTAGCCGGAGTGAAGATTAAAATTACTGAAAATGAGGACTGTCAGGAGACAACTTTTCCCCTTCATCCTTACTTTGTAATCGACATCCCTGCCCCAGTTTTCCAACTGCATTCAGATGTGTAAACACACAGACAGACACAAGCACGCAAACATCCCATGACCCAGAATTTTTGAGTAAACGGCTGTAGTGCCTTGAAATGTGATCAAGTCTCAGAGAGCAGGTATCAGGCCAAGAGAAATAACTCTTATTCGTAAAAAGTTCCATAATAAATCAGAGAACCTTTTCCTCCCCATGTCACCTGACATGTTTAATTTGTCTGCTTTGACAGAATCGTGGCAAGCAGAGTTGACTGTTGGCACAATTAGAATGGGCCTTTGTGACGAAGGGGCAGGGTATCGGGCAGGGAAGGGCACAGGAAAGGGGCACACGTGGTAGGCATCCTGTAAATGCCGAGGATCTGGCTTTGTGTGGTGGAGGATGCAAAAGAAGAGACAAAGATTTCAGACTTTGCAGATTCACAGCACATCAAGCCAATGAGAAGATAATAACCCATCGTACCATCCAAGATATTTAACTTCTTCCTCATTTACTTCTCGCTGGAAGAGAGCCTTGTCATAACCTCTAGGGTATAATATAGACTTACTCATTTTCACTTCAGCATTTTGCTTATGGAACACAAGATTTACACCGAAGACAGGGAAATGTACTCTTAGGAATGTCTGCACCTCTGAACTAGGGCAAGCCAGTGGATTTATTAGTGTCAGTTGGCTAACCTTGCATCTGGCCATACAATTTGTTTTCAAAGAAAAACCTTTTTACCTAGAGATGGAATAGGCCTGATCGTGCTAACAAAATAGCTTTTAAATACCTACACTTTATTTATTTAGGAAGATGGATTGCAGCTCCTCTGAGGCCTGATGCTCCCTTTCCTACACCAACAAGTCACCCTAACCACCAAGGCTCCCATGGCACCCAAAAAGAGGAGACCGCCTGCACTTCACCCCTAAATCCTTATGCAAATTAGCTCAATTCATCCTACCTTACAATATGGGAATAAACTATCACCAATTTTACAGATGAGGAAGCAGAGAAGTGGACAGAGATCAAGGTATTCTCCCCAAATCACCCAATGACAACACCAAGACGCAAACCCAGACAGTCTGGATCCAGAGTGCACATTTTTGACCACCCAGCTGGCCCACCTACACTTGAGCTAAGTTCCGTTAATTTGAAATGTTTTCTATAAGTAGATTCTTATTGAATATCCAACATATATTCAACTTACCATTGGTTAGGTAAATATATGTAATTCTTTACTTTTGGTTATTTACTATTTTCTATGTCAATGTAAGTGTAATATGCATGTATCAAAGTATATCATATTCAGTCCCATGAATTTTCTATAAGGTTCACATAAACCAGCACTCAGATCAAGGAATGGATCATTCCAAAAAAGAAGCCCACCCTTTTCCCTACCTTGTGCCTCCTTCAAGTCATTACTGTCCCATCTCTTTCCCAACCACTAGTTGTTTTCTTTTGGGGAGGTGAGGAGAACAAGGGGATCTAATATTTGGTTATAAGCACAGGCTTTGGAAGCAAATTTGTACAAATTCTTCCTTGGACAAGTCATTTAATTTCTCTGTGCCTCTATTTTCTCAATCGTAAATGGGGATATTAACAGAATCTGCTCATGAGGTCTTGATGAAGATTAAAGGCTATAATACATCTAAGGAGCTGAGACCAGGGTAAATAGAAAATCTCAGGGTAAACCTTCAGGAAGTACCAGCTATTGTTATCACTGGGGCATTCTTCCTCTTGGAGACCACCCAAAGAAGACCGAGAAGTTGTAGAGATGACAGAGCAAGAGAGACAGAGGACAGAGGAATTCCAAACCAGAGTGCTGTCAATATAAAAAATAAATCCATCTCTAGACTGGGGACAGGATCAGAGATGAACAGATTAAGGAATAGCTAACTAGACAGTTTTCCCGTCACACAGACTCACGTTTCCAAAGTAAAACTGTTATTTGAAACATTATACAATTTCTCATCATCCTATCTATGCCCCAAGTACTCACACATGCCAAACTGAGTAGGCACCAATACCATTTCAGGTCACCCATGAGATTCTTGCCCCACCAGGACTCCTAATCATTTAGAATTGGATGTACATATGTTTTCACTTCCTTCTAGAGAAAGAAAAGGTGTAAATATTTTTTTTCTATCCAACTCATGATTTAATTCCTACTGTCTATTATACCTCATTAACCAGGTCATTTTGACCATAAATGTAAAAATCTCTATTCAGCCTAACTTTTAAAAAGAATAGATTCCGGCATTTTTCTGTGTCACATTTCTTTACATTGTTGTATCACGCAAAACATTTTTTAGCCATTTCCTTTAGAACTTCTCAAAATTCTCTACAGTGTGAATCAAAAGTAAATAGCTAGTTTAAAGCACCAATTCTGAGAAACCAGAAGCCTCAGGAAAATAAAAACACAAGATAGAGAACTTGCTGTGCAAATTTCCTTTTTTCTTTCCTGCCAAAGGAATGCATTTACTGCATCCTCTTTTTTATGTCTACATATTTTTATTGTAACTGTCAAAATAACCAAGGTAATGTTAAAAAGGAAAAGAGAAGCATACAAACATTTTTCAAGTAATATTAAAGACAAATATATAATACCAGTTTGAATAACACGTGGACTATAATGAAGGATTAACATAGTTTAGGTCTTCAACAAGTATCAGGTAGCTTGAAGCCTGACATATTGATTTGTTAATTTATAATTTGAGTTTAGGAAAATTCAAAGTGGATAAGAAAAAGGCCCCTGCTTCTTGGTCCTTTCTCTCTCTCTCTCTCTCTCTCTCTCTCTCTCTCTCTCTCTCTCCGTGTGTGTGTGTGTGTGTGTGTGTGTGTGTCCTTACCCGCCCTCTCTGTAGCCTCTGTATTTTTCTTTTCATATTCATTGTGAGATAAACAGACCAGAAATGACTATTAAATTCTAACGCACTGTACAGTCTCAAGTTCTAAAAGATCTTTTGAACGCAATAGAGATAATGTTACTTACAGAGCTTTCAAGCGCGTGGCCATATGGCCAGCCAGGCCGTCTGTCCAAAAGGAACAAAATGCTTCCTTCCTGGGTGGCTGGCTGTGGGCTGGAACAGTACGTGATGTTCGAGATAAGAAAACGGAAGTTCCAAGCTCTGAGCTTGTGTGGTTTAACCAAATGAGGTAAAATAAGAAATGGACAGACAGTCAGAAGCTGCCTTATTTGCAGCATGTGTCAGAGCCAGTGTGGGGATCTGGAGTTGGACAGCGTCTCTCTCAATCATAAGCAGGAAGGCCTTGTTCCAGTGCCTTCACTCTGTGCAGATATAAATATGAGATGAGGCTGCTTTCTTACCTTTTAGGGATATTATAAATCCCAAAGACATCATAATGAAGTGATTCCTAATGTCCTTGAGCTTGCTGTGAAGGATAAAGTAAACTGAACCTATTATGTCTGATCCAGTGGCTGAAGGTTGTGTCCATTCATTTCTAAAACCAGAGATCCCTTTCGATGTCTTAGGTCTCTCCAACTCTCAGACAGTTGGGCACACCCTATGCAGGATCTAGTGATCATCTCAGTCATGGCAATTGGCTTCCAGACTTTACCATGCACCATATGCCCAGTCTCTAACCAGAATCACCACTGGACACCAGAGCCTTCTGCTGAGCCTCAGGTCCCTCATGTGTAAAACAGATAACAATATTAGTTTCTGCCTCATGGGCATTTCTGCAGGTTGGGCACATAAGGAAATATCTAAAGATCAATAGACACCTAGCCATAATTAACTCTGTGACTTTCAGCAAGTTACTTAACTCTCTGGATCTCCATTTCCTCCTCTGTAAAGTGGGAATAATAAGACCTGCTTTATAACCCAATGACATATAGCTCAGCAAATTGTGATGACTGATGACTCCTTTCATTTTGCCTCTCCTTTTTAATCTCTCTCTTGTTCACACTCACAGGAGCCAGTGATGCTGTTGGCTTTATCCTTTGCTCTCCTCCATGGAAAGAATTTAAATTAACCCACCTATATATCAAGGAACTCCCACCAACTCTAGCCCTGCCTATCTGGGCCTGATCATCCTCCACTGGAATGTGTGGGGTACTGACTGACTCTAGGCAGGGTAGTGTATTCTGTCTCAACTTTCTACTCAGTCCCTTCTCTCAGGAGCCATTGCTTAGTGAAATGGGGCTCACCTTCTTCTTGGTCCTTAGACCCTGCTCCTTGGCCCTTGGCTAATGCTGTCTTCTAGGATGGTGCCTTCTGGATTCTTTTCAGGAATTCCCTTTAGTAAAACATTTTTTGGCACAGACACCAATATATGTTTATATACTTATAAATTTTATACATATAGTCTCTAATACTTTTTGTGCATTCTGAAAATACACATACACTATACAGAAGTTTTAAAAGAATGTGCCAAGATATTCAGTGGAAAAAAAGGAATTTAATCATTTACCTCAAGAACCCTCAACAGATGATTTTGGGCTCCTTCTGCTATCTAACCTCCCTGGCCAGCAGGAAGAGTGTGATTCTGTGGTATCCTAGACATCCCACCTTTGTGAGAGATTTGCACATATTATAAACCAAGAGTAACTCCACTGGCCAGAGTAAGCCTCTGATCTCAGCAAAGTAGGATCACCCCAGGCCAGGAACAACTTCATGGACATGCAGCCTTCTATAGTCCCCATAGTTGGTTAATTCCCAGGATTGCCATCTTGAAATTCTCAAAAATGTTATCTTTGAACTTGCACTTTTTAAGTGCAGTCTGATGGGACAATGGAGCATGCCCATGAGCACAGGAGATAAATGCAATCTGCATATCCATTTTTCCTTGCCACCCCATTCATACATGGTTAGTGTTGATGATGCTTCATGAGCACAGCTATCATGATGGACCCCCATGTCCTGGAGTCCAGCAAGATGCAGAGTGAATACAAGGTTAGCACTCCAGAAGCCACCTTCTTCTAGAATACGGTAGAATATGCACATTTCAAGAAACGAAATAAAGAATGGAGCTAGTTTTGTGCAGTTTACACCATTCTGGTAAGAATGCCTATGCCTGTACAAGCTGTGGAAACGCAGCTGTATCATTTCAGTGATTCTGCACGTGTACTCTTATAGTTACATATAAAACTGCCATCGTACCATATAAAGGTAAATGGAAATATATGTACTAATAATTCAAAACTTCTTTTTAAGATGACATCAGACAATAATTAAAAAGCACCATCACAAGTTGAGAGAGAGAGAGAGAGAGAGAGAGAGAGAGAGACTAAGAAAACAGGAAAAAAGTTTTGTATTTTAGTACTTTTAGTGCACTTTTTTTCATGCTTTTTGAACGAGGCACCCACATTTTGATTCCACACTGTAAGCAGCTCTATTCCTTGTCCTTTGACATCTCCAACATGACCAATCTATTTTGTCAGGAGTGAGTCCAACAGCGCCCTTCTCTTGCTAGAAAAGGAGAGAAGACCCTCCATTCCACCCTAAGGAAAGATATGGAAGACCAAGACCATGGCCACACATTCTGCTGGCATCATGCTTCATCTTTCATTTGTTCATTCAACAAGTATTTGTGTATTTTATCAACTTCAAATGTAAATAATGCAATTTTAGACCCTGCTCAAGGAATTGGTTCCTATTCCTTGCTGTTTTGACACAGCAGAAAACTCCTACCAAAATGTCAAGATCTCAGTTCAAAGAATACTGCTATTGAAACTTGAGGACTGAGCTCTGAAGCAACTACCCTTCCGAATTCTTCACTCACACCCGGAAACTAATGACTTCCAGAGGGAACCACAGAAAAAATACATTGGAACACTGGTCACTCTGTCAAGGATCTTGTCAAGAAGAGAAGGTCACCAATTCGAAATATTTCAGAGGTGAAAGGTCATTCTCATAAATACCATGTCCTCCACATTCAGCACACTATGGTTTGTATTTTGTCACAAGTTGGAGGCCACCAGCTGTCACCTAAGCAGACCCAATATAAATGAAATTCTTCCACCTCTTCCAGCCACGTGTTGCTCTTATATCTTGGTTGACACTTTCTTCTGGGAATGGACCTGGTCAGTTTTTTGCTCTGGAATGGACGAAATCAGTGATTCACAAAGTTTACTCTGGGGACAGCTGGGGATTTTTGAGGTTCTTCCTCCAGTGGGTTCATGAAGTTAAAGCTATCTTCATAACAATAGTGACATGTTACTTGTCCTTTGTAGTTCCATTCTCTTATTATTTATTGTGACATTTTCTAGAGGCTCCATGACATGAAGATTTCATTATCCCAATGGCTAATACAATAAGTATTCATGTATTTTGAAAATTTCTCAGTTTTATTGTCTAATATGGTTAATATTTATAGGCATAGCCCAGATAAACGTAAGCCATCTGGAATCCTCAATAATTTTTAAGAACATTAAAGGGTTCTAAGACCAGAGAGTTTGAGAAGTGTTAGACTAAATGAAATAGACATCTATCATCTTTTCCATTTCGTCAAAGATGGTTCTACCCTCTTTCACAGAAAATTCTTTCTCTTAGTCCCAGGAACGACTAGCATGATCCCTAAGAAGACTGCCACATCAGCAATCCACAAGCAGATCACTGTAAAGTAACCTTGGTCACTTTAGAAAGCAGAAAACTACAGGTCTATAGTCACAGGGTTTTGAAAGGTGACTCTTCCTATGACGCTATGCAAAGACTACTTATGAGAAATCAATAGAATTTTAAGTCTTTGCATGAAGAATTCGGTACATATCAATTTTTAAGTATACTTTTAAAGCATTACCTGTTTTTCACAAGGAAAAAGAAAGAAAAAGGAAGAAAAGAAATCAGTTGAGTAAATGGAATATGTGCAGAGCTTATACTGGGGAAAAAGAAATCTCTATTACCTCCTAAGGAACGTTTTCAACACACACGCACGAAGTCCACCATGAACGCATATGTTTTTTTATACATACCTGTTACAGAACAACTGATGCTTTTACCTTTTTGTGAACTGTGAGTCAGTCTACTGCCTTAAAGAGGGTTTTCTGAGCTTTATAAATATTGATCATGTTCCTGGATCATGACCCAGGAACTGTGCTGGACCTTGAGAATACAATGACAAATTAAGCAAAATTTACCCTCAAGATAGTTCACATTCTAATTGACATTGAATAGAATTTGTCCTAGAATTTATCCTAGTCATCTTAAAAGTAGAGCATCATCTTATATGTAAAGAAAATATTAGAACTTCTCATTTAATTTGTATCTTTTTTGGTGTAAATTGTGAACAATATATTTGCTTAGTAACACAGGCATCAATTATAACTATATAAAAATGCACATCTATTAGGAGTAAATACCCCCAAATTTTTGCTGATGAAATGGGTGATAAAAAGGGGTAGAACTGCTGATTGAACCCATTCTGTTAGGCTTTCCATTTTTTGTTCATTGTTTTTACTTTTGGGGGGTCCTTGGTATTGAACCCAGGGATGCTCAACTACTGAGCTACCTTCCCAGCCCTTTTTACTTTTTATTTTTAGACAGAGTCTCACTAAGTTGTCAAGGCTGGTCTCAAACATGCAATCTTCCCGCCTCAGCCTCCAGAGTTGCTGGGATTACAGGTGTGTACCACCACACCCAGCCAGGCCTTCTGTTTTAATGAAGGAGCCATTTGGTCATCCTCGTGACCACTTCCTTGGTTGCTGAGCAGCTGCCTAGGAGTTCATCAGAAAATTCGAATGTGCTGTTAGAAGGCCAAGCTGTGAACTGAAAGGTGAACAACTCAAACCTTTTGTTTTACAGAAGAATCAAGGCCCAGAGCAATGAGTGGTTACCTATGCCAGATTCGCCAGCTTAGTGAAGGGGTTAGCAGTTTTGAGACTGTGATTCTGAGTCTGCATCACAGTGGCTGGAGCCCTGGAAAATGCAGAATTCTGGGCTGAGGATATAGACAGATTGAATCAGAATCTACTACCCAGGAGATTCTCAACCCATATTATTTCCAACAAGCTTCCTGGGCGATTCCCAGGCATTCAGTGGTTTGGAAACCATGGGGATTTGGAAGAGGGAAATACCGCAAAAGCTTGGGTTTCTCTCCTTCACACACATTGTCTTGGCTTTTAGAGCAGGAACTATGGTGTTCAGTACCAAGAGGATGCCCTCAGGGCTTTCCAGATGTGCAGTGCTGTTTGACCCATTACAAATGGCTGTGGATAGTGATTTTGCTAATTCTGGGACCACTTTCTAAAGGCATGTTTTTTTTATCTCTTCCTTTGATGTCAGGCTATTTGCCATCATTCCTTACTGCCTGCAGTGTGACCACTACAAATCTCTTTCCTCCTTCCTACTACCCCTTCAATTTTCTACTTTCAATTTACTATGGGCCAAGAGACTAAATAAATGGGCTTGTTAGGACTGCGTGTTAATTAAGAGTCAATTAGACCTAGTTAAAGTGCATTGCTTTGTGACTGGTGTTTCCGCTGTTTGAGCCTGTTTTGCTTCCTTCCTGCTTCTCAAGCTGAATTCCAGAAGTCTGAGGTTGAGGGGATGTCTGACCTCTGGTTAAGTGGGGCACAAGGATATTTACTTTCTTGTCACATTTCACTGCTGTCAAAGCTCAGAGGGTCTGGTCAGCCCCCAGAGGAGCTGCTGCACTTAATGATTCAGGACAACCTGGGTCTGACCTGGTCCTCTTCCATTTCTCCAGGCTTAAAGAGATTTGCTGGAAGAACAGGAAGAGGGACAGGGTCCAGGAAGCAGGAGGAAGGGTGCACTCCCCAGGATGAACCAGGACACAGGAATTGGCTCCTCTCAGAGCTGCACCGATTTCAGGTTCCAGAGGGTCTATCTCTGTCCCCTTCAGACAGCTGCTGGGGAGTCTCAGTCATGATATCCACAAGGGTATATCTGACTGGGGTGGAGAGCAAAGCAATGGGCCACCTCTAATTTAGAAGCCACAATATACTTAACACTGAAGTTGTGAAACGTTGCTATAAAAAAAAAAGTCAGTATATAATAATATCCTTGGAGCCTAAGCTTTGTCTGTGATGTGATTGTTAAATGACATCAGAGCAATCATGAAGATCGTAAAATTTTAATCTTCATCTTGTATTAGGAAATGAAACTCAATTGTCCTCACAATGCCCCAGGATCCTTCACCCTTTCTTCATTTGTCTAAACATACAATCTTTTGAACAGAGGCAGCTCTTCTGTCTTTCCAAAGTTATAAAATGACAAAAGTAAAGCAAACAGGAATCCCAAACCAATGTTATTTTATTTCATGGGGTGTTGTACTGCATATGAGTTAATGTCTTGCTATTCCCGGCGGGGGGCGGGGGGGAGAGTAATGTTCTTTGCTAATATCCAGGATAGGACATGCATGACTGAGGATGAGGTGTGTTTAAAAAAAAAAAAAAAAAGAAAAAGAAAGAAATTTTAAGGAGAGGCGAAAACCAAAAGGTACTTGTTCACAGTGAGAGATCATACTGATCCGTTTTCAATGCTTAATTACAAATCTGCTCCAACTAATTTCCTTATTGGGCCCACAGCTGCTATTCTTTTGTCACCAGTTTATTTTTCTTTGAAAATCTGAAAGGCATCAAGACTCGCCCTGAAAGTCATCAGAAGCAGAACTGGGGTCCCAGATGCCTCATTACTGGTCTCGTTTGCAGGCCTGTTTGGTTGTTTATGTCTTACATTCAAATCATTTATTTTGTTCAAACCCTCTTTTGCTTTGAAAATGATTTTAGAACACCAGACTGCTTTTATCACTGAACCCTTTGCCTTACCGGGTAGCAGGAACATCCTGATTCAATCAGCATCACAAGTTCCCAATCATCTCTGGGAAGGCCTTGTTTAGTAAATATCAAAAAGTTTAGAGCTCCAATGACTCTTTCACAATGACCCAGGGGTCTAAGTGTCTTTTTTGGAAAGTGAAAAATGCTGTTCATATGAAACCATAGTGATTTTAAAAGATTTTCATCTTTAAGTCCCAATGTCTTATGGAAAAGTTTGGAACTCACAAAGGCTTTGCTTTCTCAGCCAAGAAAACTGGCTGCTAAAAGCAGTCAAGTCACTTGGTGGGTGGGGTCACTAGGCTATCTGAAAAATGTGCTGTACTACCAGCAGCATGGCAGAAAGCAGAAATGCTTGTTCCCAGGGGCCAGAGACCCCTAGTTCCAATACTGACTTGAACAAGTTACCTTAGCTTTCTGAGATTCAATACTCTCAAATGTAAAACAGAAGTAAGTAGCATCTGACTTCTAGAATTATAATGAAAATTCCATTAGCTAATGCTTGGAAAATGGAAAACTCTGGGCAAGATAGCCAAGCACATAGTCAACTCAAGAAATTAGCTATTATGACTATTGTTTCCTGGAAGAAAAAGAGTTAGTTGTTGAACTGAGAATTTCTGTTTCTTTTCTGATTAATAACAGTATTGTGGGAAACAATGTAAGCTGATCTCAAGTGAAAATTGTCATATTAACTGCCATAGGTAGAATAACCATGTAATTTGTGGTACAAACCAAGGCACTTTAAGAATGAAAATACGTACTATCAATGGTTATTCCAGAACATGAGATAACCTTAGATATTGTCTGGTTCAAAGCTCAAGTTTTACAGAGGAGGAAAACAAAGTCCAGCACAGGAAGTAACTTCCTAAAGGTCACACAGTTCATAACTGAAAACCAAGGTCTGGAATTCCAGTCTTTTAATAATAGCTCTGGACTATTCCACAATGTGGTTCTGTTTCCGAATATCTTTAGCAAGGCCAGGAAGTATTCTACTTCTCACCTCACCTTCTAAAAGGGTTCCAAGTCATCCTACACTCCTTTTTTGACTTCACTTTAGACCAGAACAGATGGCAGTTTGTACAAAACAATCTTCCAAAAAGGCAGCATGTCGTTTTTCTAATCTAAATCCTTCATGCTGTTGTTTGAAGCCATTTTTTTTTTTTAATTCACTCATGGATTGAGAGAGTAAGACAGTAACTACTATCTCCCTTCTATAAAGGAAATTCCTAAGTCACTTTTAATTATTTCTTGTTCCATTTTCCTGTAGAATCAATAAGTAACATGAGTTCCTAACCAGAATGCCCTTTCAAACAATTTTCCAAAAGCATTTCACTTGTGCCCAAGGCACCTGGGAGTTGCACACATGAATATGTATTCTTAATTCCCATTAAGTATACAAGATACAGAATTGTCATGAATAGATCTCAGAAGCCCTCATTTCAGGTGACTTCCTAGCACTATTTAGACCAGGCAAACATTTCGTGTACAGACTAGACTTTAAAAAGCCAAGGGAATCAGATGATCAGAAGTCATACGTGTCAGGCTTTCCTAAGGTACACTGCCAGCTTTTCTCTTTAATGAAGATCACATTTTATAACAATGCTCCCATGCAAATGCAAATTTATGTAGCTCATTTATTTAGACTCATGCTTTGGCCCATTAATCTCATTGTTCTGCCCTCCTTTCCTTTTTGCCTTGAAGGAGATACCGTGGTTATTCCTGTCGCATCTCTCTGGGTTTTATGGTCTAGAGGGCCCATAAAGATGACAGGCGGCACATTTCCCAGGTAGCAGCTTTTGCTCCTCGGGCGGTTTTGTGTGGAGGTAGAGGAGGCAGCAAAGCCAGTGCTGCCAGACAGGTTACCTGCTTTCCTCCAGGTACAGAGTTTAGTGATCAGTGAGACATCCAGCCAGGCAGCATGAGACTCCAGAGTCTCTTGAGGGACCTGAGTGGGCACCCTTGGAAGTTAGTCCAGCAACCTCCTCTTTTTCATATGTTTGCTATGCACATAGATTTATCTCTAAGGATTAAAATATGAAGGGATCTTTCTATATCTCTGATTGAAAGTCTACTTTGGGAAGAAGGGTCTATAACATGCAACAGCAAATTATTTATTCAGCACCTGGTTAGAAATGTATGAGAACTCAAAGCCATACGTGCAGAGGAGATACCATCTTCATGTCCTCACTTGAAGAGGTGATATGAGTCATGATTAAGAACACAGACTGATGTCAGGTAGATTTGAGTTCAAACTCTGTCTCCACCATCATGTGACCTTGAGCAAGTTACTTGACCTCTCTGTCTCAATTTCTTCATTTGTAAATTAGAAATAGAGTATCTGCCTCATAGGACTTCTATGAAGATTGAATGTCAAGGACATAGATTTATCTCTACAGGTTAAAAAATGTGGGGGATCTTTTCACGTCCATATGTAAGCCACTTAGCATAGTGATTGGCACATTGCAAGAACAAAAGAAACTTTAGCAATGATTTTATTTTTCATCTAGTACAGTGAAAAAAAGGATGTGAAATATCCATCTACATAGATGTGTATTTTATACATATATATATATATACACATGCACATACATAATACATATATATACACACATATGTATAATATACAATTTTTAATAAAACCCAAAGATAGGTAACCAAGAAACTGAGGCTGTGAATTAAGCCTGCAGATTAAGTTTGCAGATAGTAGGAAAGGAACAGTGATTTGGGGACACAACAGAAGACAAAGACAAGGGATGCTATAAACAGGGGACTCCGCCTGGCTACACAAGAGCAAAAGAACAATAAGAAGGAAGAATAAAATAAAAAATATTAATTAGGATTATATCCAATGGAGTCTAGGCCTGTCTCTAGTTTAATACAGTAACCCTATTTCTACAGCAAGATCTTATTGCACATCTTGTAAATGGTAACCTGAGGATTCATCATTGACCTTAGCCTCCAGAACCAAGGAGGAAAGGGTCTTCTCCCAGGGCTGCCTAGTGACCCTCCATAGTGATGTTAAGAAGCAGGAAGTATCGATCAGAGCATCAGACATTCATGTGGCCCCCTCAGCCACAGAGAAACCGAGATCTGTGTGTTTATAAAAACCCACGGGCCCCAATGCATCTGTTTTCCAACCACAGAGCTGGAAAGCAGAGACAGGCCTGCTGCGCCTGCGTGGGTCTGCACTCCATCGACAGCTAGGGGAGGCAGGAGGGCTCAAGTTTCACGGCCCGCACTGAGGCCCTCCAGGTACATTCCAACCGGTCCATTTCATGTGAAATCTTCCAGCTTGACCAAGAGTCACTGACCTCGAGAGCAGCCGTTTAACCTCCATTACTTGGTTTATATTGGTAATATTTACATTGGGAACTTGATTAAAGCTGACCTTTGGAGAAAACGGAATCCAATATGTATTTGAAAACCTCCGCCTTCTCCAGCCAGTGTCAGGCGTCATCTGTTTCACTTCTCCCCTAATTGGCCAACTGGCCTCCACTTCGCCTGCATCCACCTCTCTCCCAGAATTTTTGCAATGCTTTCCATTTCCTTCGTCACCCTCTAGCATTTTTGAAAATCAACCAGGTCAGAAGATGCTGTTTGAAGACAGTTAAAAGACAGGTTAGAACATGCTGGTTGAGGACACAGTTAGCTTATCCTAAATAGATCCCATTTAACAGAAAGTGTATAAAAAGCCCCAAATTATCCCCTGTCCTTTCTGCTGCAAGGAACTTTTCCCAATGTGCTGTGATTCAGATATATCAACTCCTACCTTCACAAGGGCAACCGAGTCCCTTGGGAAAGAAGCCAGTGGCGAGGGGCTCCTCTTCCCACATGAAAATTTTATCTGTATTGCTTTTCAGATCAATATGTCTATAAAATTGAAGGGGAGGCTACTTGATACATTTGTTTGCTGACATGTCCAGAATCGCTCCTTCCCTCAACTGACTCAGTTCAGCAAGTGTTTGTCAATTACCTCTTTAAAATGCCAGACAACCTGGGAGCCAAGAGACCTGCATGGAACTTTACATCTGAGGGGTGTGAAGGGGGCAGGTAGAGGCACGGGTAGGGCTCTTTTGTATACACACAGAAGTTCCACAACAGTATAAGACTCTGGTGATGAAAAGTCTAGTGTCCTGTCCATCAGGAGACCTCAATCTGCCATAAACTAGCTTTAGTGTCCTTAGTAAGTTACATAACCTCCTGGACTTCCAGGACCTCCCCAGGCAAGTAGAAATCTTGGCCTAGAAAATAAACTAGGTAAATTTCAGCTTGACAATATAATGATCCTAGCAATATGGAACAGCAATACAAGGACTGTCACAAGACTGACTGTGATGACATTGCATGGGCATAGTTGATTCAGATGTAGAGAACAGAGCCAGAGGAAAGTAGTCATCACTCAAAGCCAGAGCAATCTGGGAACCCTAGTCCTATAGCCTTGGGTTGGTGACTCCTGCTGAAACTGCGTGGTCTGAGGCATAGATGGTACAAGATCCCCCATAGCATGATTTTGCTTTTGCAGAGACCAGAGCAAGCATTTCAGTGCCGGAGAGTTTTTCCACATCTCAAGCATGCAGTTTTGTGTCCTTATCACAACTTTGTGAGCTGGAATTATTATTCCCATTTTCCTGATGAAGCTAGAGGCAGAGAGGGTTAATTTCCTCTGGTCACATAGAGGATAGAACCAGAATGTGAGCTCAGCTTTGTCCCCTTGAAAGCCCATGCCTGTTCACCTAAGCCAGGTACCAGTCCCAGCTCCCACTGTTCCCCAAGCAGCCACCCAAATTTAGTTTGCTATGTTAAGAGATGAGCAAGGAGCTTTAGCAGTCAGACTCATTCACATTGAACACCGCCCACTCTTGAAAACAAAATCAAACTCCCCCTTCAGCAGGCACCCCAGGTAACATTCACACGGCCCTGAGGAAGCTGAGAGCGCAGGGACAGACTGTGTGCTGGGACCAAGACAGTGCTCCCTGCGGGGGTTGGATTCAGGCACTGGGCCACTCCTCCGCACAACGAAAGAGAAGATCAAACCATGGGGTATAGCGTGAGACATTTGAGTTCTTTTAGGAAAATAATGTTCTTTTTTCCTCTATTTCTAGTCAAAGAATCTCTCTTCCCTTATCTAAACAATCAGAGGATTTGGTTCTCTCAAATCCCAACCTTCTCGGTCTGTGAAGGTTATTATTGGCTTGGTTAAACAAAGTACTTGTTTATAATAGATATAATAGATGACGGAGTCGTTTTGAAATTACACAGTTGGTGTAATAAAACCAGTTAAAACCTTATTTAAAAAATGTCACAGTTGGTCAAATGTATTAATGGCATATGGTTTAGTTTTCTCTTTTTTTCCCCCCAGAACAATATGTGCATTCTCATTTCACAGAGTGAGGAGAGAATTAATGGAGCAAGATAAACTTTCTGCTGGCTTACTACTAGACAATCTACACTTTCATTAACTGACTCAGGCTTTATTTATCCTTTTCTAAGTCTCGTCTCCCATATCTTGCTTTTCTCTTCCCCATAGCACCCAATTACAGAATTCCTAAAATTCTGGGTAATGCAAGAGATAAATATTATATCATATAAAGCATGTTTTAGAAGGAAAAGTTAATGCAGAAATTACACACTACATAAACAAAATGCCTGCAACTGGCAGGCATAATTATTTTTTCTCCTGTTGATATTCCCAACTGTAATAATAAAGTAAAAAATGCACCCCAAAACATAATATTTCAGCTGTATGTAGTCATCATACCAGCAAAGAACATAATTGCATTATTCGTCTCCTCTGAAATCTCTCACTCATAACTGTAACTTTCCTTAGATTTCCTATTAGAGGATTATTTGGTTGTTTCCAAAAGTAATGCATTGTCTGAGGTTTGGAAATCCGGACTTGCCAACCTAGCTGTCGCTGGTCAAGTGGGTCATCTCAGAACTGTGCCTGGACTTTGCCTGGAGCTTGGAGATGCCATCTCTAATCTACAGCCCTGCCATGAATTTGTTTTTTGTCATAAATGAAGCATGAGGCTGTGCCTTAATTTTCCTCACTGCCCTCTGTCAAGTAATAACCATAAATATTGTCCTGAATCATTAAGTCACAACCTGAAATGTGATCCTGCCCAGCTCCCAATCAGACGGCCATCTGGAAGATGAAAGAAGTCTATTTGGGTTTTGGAATGATCCAGACTCTAATTTGTAGTAACAGTCTTAACAGGCTGTTTCAGAGACATTAACCAGCAACTTGTCTCAGGTTCTCAAGGAAGGTACATTGTCCACAGTTGGAGGCATTTGCTTCAAGCAGAACTGTGAACTGTAACTGCTGGAAAACTAGCAGGTTCTCTGGCTTTCAATCAAATGCCACATTCTTTCATGGACACTAGATTTCTACCCAAGGGCAAGAATATATGCATAGAACAAATGCACACATAATATATCTCCAAACATTCTCTATATCATAGAGAAAACAAACATTTCAAGAGAGGAAAACAAATTGCAGCTTCTCCAAGCAAACGACAAAGCAACATGATAGATACATAATTTTTCCTATCACCCTGAGGTTACTTTTGCAGAGAAAATAAATTGTACTCTTATTTGGCTGTAGAAATAATTTTGTAAACACAAAAAGAAAGATATCATCTAAAGTCTGGAAGCAGGCTTAAACATGAGTACACTTCTGATTAAAAGGACCAGTGGCCAAGCAATTGTTTTAAATATCTAAACTTGATCAACAGAGGAGCAAGTGATGTAAACAGGAGCTGCCTTTCCATGTATACTCAAACAGATTGGAAAGCCAGTTAGAGAAACCAACACTGGAGGATCATGTTTCTTGGTCAAGTTATACTTTACACCTAACATTATTCTTTCTAAATTTAGCATGTTGAGTTTAACTTCTAAGCATTGCAAATACACTTAAAAATAAAATGAATGTATTTACTTCTAAATAAATGTTTAGTAGGCAGTGTGTCAATAGTGACTCTGAGCAGATCTAAACCAATGCCTGCAGAAACTGGTGAACATTCAGAACAGAAAATTTCATTCCAACTTTTAGAAACCCTCAACATTTGCCTCAAAATGATTCAACACCATTCACTTTCAGTAAGTAAAAAGATTTA
Organism: Sciurus vulgaris; assembly: GCF_902686455.1. NCBI lineage: Eukaryota > Metazoa > Chordata > Mammalia > Rodentia > Sciuridae > Sciurus > Sciurus vulgaris. Next base: position 86,992,141 of record NC_136468.1, read on the forward strand.
TTAATTATACAGATAAATGGCATGAAAAAATAGATTTAAAGAGATTTAAATGCATTCCCTGACCTTATTTGATCCTGATTTGAAGAAATCCATGTTAAAAAAAAAATGTTCATGATGTGAAATAATCATGGAAATCTGAACAGGAGTTAAGTATTAAATCATACTAAGAAATTCTTATTAGATATGATGGTATTGTGACAATGTTTTGTTTTTATTTTGGTGGTACTAGGGGTTGAATCCAGGGATGCTATGCCACTGAGAGACGTCCTCAGCCCTTTTTCTTATTTTTTATTTTGAGGCAGTATCTCGCTAAGTTGCTCAGGCTGGCCTTCAACCTGTGATCCTCCTGCCTCAGTCTCCCAAGTAGCTGGGATTGCAGGTGTGTGTCACCATGCCTGGAGTGACAATGTATTCTTAAGTTAGAGATAAATACTTAAAAATATTTCTGAGTGGAATGACATGATGCCTAATATTTGCTTTCAATTACCACAGAAAAATAGTTGGTGGTAGATGTAGTACATGAAATAAGTAATAGTAGGTAGATAAAACAAGATTGTCAAGATACTAAAAATTATTGAACAGAAGTGGTAGATATATATGGAATACTATCCCTTCTTTCTACTTTTATTACTGCTTGAAATTTTCTATAAGAAAGGACTTTAAAATGTATTAAGAGCCTAAAGCAGTAATGATTTTTTTGCCCTCTCCGCCCTACTTCATTTAGTATATCTGAAGACATTTGGTTGCCACAGTTAGCATAGTGGGATGGTGCTAGCCTCTAGAGAGGCTGCCAAACATCCTGCAATGCACTTGATGACCCCACAGCAAGGAATCTTCTAGCCTCAAAGGTCAATATTGCCCAGATTAAAGAGCCCTGACTTTGCTGGGGAGGTGGGCAATCATGGTGAAAATTGGTGCAGCTGAGATTAGAGCATAATGGACCAGGAGGGAAGAAACAGGCCCCAGGGTTTCAAGTTAAGGCTGCTGAAACAAGGTTGGGCAGCTGTCTCCTCTCTGAATGGGGGAACCTGGACATCCCCAGCCAAGGGCTGTGTTGTGAGCCCCAGCAGGAGGCTGCTCTTGGTGCTTTGAGAAGCTTATGGTACTTGAGCATTTAACCCAGGGGAGTTATCAAGAGGACCAGGAAAGCTGCCAATTCCATGTCAGAGTTCCCAAGTGAGCTCTGGCTAAGAAGCAGTTTGGGTGGTCCAGAATTGGTACCTTCCCAAAACAAGCAGGAGAAGTCTATGTGCCCTGCCCCCTCAAACTCCCACTGCGGCCCTAATGGCCCTAGTGTCTGGCACCCCAGGCCCACTGTTGGGGCTTAGAGAGCTCATTAATGCATGCAGACAGGAAGCTGCATGATGGGGGCGGGGGACACACAGAAGTGCAAAGGAGTGGGAGGAGAAAAGTTGGAAACCACCCACTCAGAGGGACTCAGCCAGGCCAAGTATGGGCAGAGGGGAGGATCCTGGAACAGGAGGCCGGACTCAGGGCCCTTTGGCTGACTGTATTCAGCAAATCAGACATTTTGTGAACAGATTTCAGTACCTCTGAGCAAAGTCTTAGAATCGGCCACACCTAGGTTCAAATCCTGTGCTTGGCACTAAATAGCTATGCAGCCTTGAGCAAAGCACTCTTTGAGCCTTATTCTCTTTAGCAATATGTTGAAAGACTTACCTCCATCATAGAGTTGCCGTAAGGATTTAACAAGCAACTGTTAATGGAATCCTGGGCTCAGAGCCCCACACATCATAAGTATTCTATAGACAGTGGGCTTTATTGTCACCCCCATCTCCATAGGGATAATTTTGTCATTAGGATCCAATGAGATCATCTACACATGAGAATATACAATTTGGGCAGCAAAGCACCACAGAGAAATGGCCAGGCTTCCAAGAGATGTGTTGCCTCTGTTCCCTCATCCTCCTTCCTGGATTCTAAGAGATGCCTGTCGGAAACTCCCATGGAGTTGGGGCATCTATTCAGGGTAAACAGCTGTCTCGTGGGAGCAATTATTGAATAATTCTACTTTCAGAGAAGTTGCTTTTCACTGGCAGCTGGCTTCCTGTGTATAACTAACAGCAGAGAAGAACTTGCATAAGGGGTTGGTATTTAGACCATTGAATCTTTGAGAGAGCTTTGTCGTTCTTGTGTCCCTTATCTACTAGGCTTCCTACCACCCTGCCCCCAGCTGACTTGCTAGATACGTATTTGTTGGGTGAGTGATTTAGAAAAATAAATAGCGAATTGCTTGGGTTCCTGGAAAGCCAGGCTCAATGTTGTGTATGTAACCTTCCCCTGACCCCAGCCCACAGTGAGCCAGCCTGTCAGGCCTAGCTATCTCCCCAGATCTTCTCAGACCTTTCCAGTCTGGAAACCACAGTGAGACTCTCCAGAGAGAAGTGACCTCCTGAATTGTTGATTCTTCCCTACTTCCTGTGGGGCCAACACTAGCAGGTTGGCAGATACCACCTCTGAGTTTTATCCTAAGACAGTGAACCCTCACAGAACTAGGCAGGGTGTGGGAATCTGGAAAGAACTGCCATGACAATGTGAAAATGTCTTCTTTTCAGCCTGCTGAAAGTTTGGCTTAGTTTTAGACCAAAGGTCAGCTCAATGTTGAAGTGCCCCTTTCCCAGGTCACCCCAAGCTGGGAAGAGGGCTCTTTGGGTCTGTTTTGATATAGTCATTGCCAGTCTCCTGTCATCACCCTGTCCTGCCCCTTTGGAGGCTGAGCAGTGAATGTTTTGCTTCTCCTGATGTTAGTTAAGTCTTGTGGTCACTGGCCTGTGATGGCCTATGCCTGCCATGTCTATCTTTCTGTCCAGGCTGCCCATGCCAGTACCTGTGTCTCCACCTTCCCACTTCCTGGTTGGTCTTTGTACTCACAGCAGATTTAGCTGCTGCATGGGTTCCGAGAATGGATTCCAGTGGAGTTTTCCAGGCTTTTCTTTGTCTCCCTCATAGAGGTAGCAACAGAGAAAGCAATGCCTCCCTTGTCACAAAGAACTGCCTGGAAAAGCTGTAAGGGGGTGGAGGGGCAGCCTTGCCTTCATCCAGGCTAAAGATCAGGGGGATGGAATTAGAACCATGGCTGCTCAGCCTATGGGAGCTCCCCACAGAGACACCTCAATTCTCTGGGCACCTTTAGAGCCACAGAGGCCAGCGGGAAAGGGATTTAAATGCCCTTGTGGTGAACTCTAACACAATTATACATGGTCTACTTCATGACTGGGTCCCAAAGACCCATCTAGCATCTCCCTTCCTGGCTTGCTGGTTCCCCCAAACCCAGCAGCATAATGGGTCTCAGCTGGCACCAGGCACCAGGCCTAGCATATTGGGCAAAAGCCAGACTCCGGAGCCAGAAACCCACGCAATCTGGCTCTGCAGCGTCCTAGCTGTATGACCTCAAATGAGTTACTCAACCTTTTTATGCTTCCATTTCCTTGTCCCTACGGGGAGGTGACAATAAGACATACCCCACTGGGTTATTACAAGAATCAAGAGTTCCCATCCAGAAAGTGCTTGTATCAGCACCTGGCATGTGGTGTTTATAAAATACGATAAATATTCAAGAAACCGATGTCAACTTTCTCATGGAATATGGGGGCAGTTACTGGGTAGCTTCTTTTAAGTTTTCTAGATGACAGGGTTGAAACTCACCTAGAACTTAGTGGCAAGAAAACTCCCCAATGTCCTCAGTAGGACAATGGCACAGTTGAATACCTTGGTTTCTTCTCTTATATGATGGAAAGCAAGTGGAACCCTCCACATATCATTATGTTTATTTATTTTCTTATTATTAATCTTATTTTTATTATTTATTACTTTTTATTTATTTCTTATTCTTATTTATTTCTTATAATATTACTTATATTTTATTTATTTCTTATTACTTATTTATTTAGATAATTCAAGTAAAATTTTTAGAATGTGGAAAAATTTTAATGTGTTTAGTTATATTTGTTAAGATTATTATTATTGCAGCTGAGACAGGACAAGGAAGGATATCATTGTTCTCAGACACCTACCCTCCAAGGGACAACATTTGAAACGTCCAGAGTAGATTTTGGTTGTCTGGGTGTTGGTTGCTGGTGAATAGTGGGAAGAAGGATGTCAATAAACATACAGTACACAGACAGCTTCCATTAGCCCTCAACAAAGAATCGTGTTCCCAAAATGTCAATGGTGCCAAGACTGTGCATTGGGAGTCCAACTATTATGACCATAGGGCGCCTCAGACTGCTATGTAATCACCAAACTGCTGTGCAATCCCCCTTGGAGAAGAAATACTCTCATTTCATTGATTGATCAGGGAAAAGAGGAAATAATAACTAGCTTCACTGGATTGTAAAGGAAGCTTCTCTTTAGGGTTAACTTTCAGTTTTATGAGTGTAGGAAAGGGGAGACCGAAAGAATAGCCTCCACCTACATGGTGCACCAGGAGTAGCTGTCTTGCTGACTCTCCCTGAGCGATGCACACACGCCTATCTAATGTGGGGTGTGCTTCTGCAGACAAAACCCTCTCCCTGCGGTGTCTCCACTACTGTGACGGCCACATGCCCCTCCATGCAGCCACCCAAGCCTAAACACAGAAATCCTCTTCAATGCCTCCTTCTCCTTCATCTCCCATAGCCAGTCACTCCGTGGATCCACTGTTCCAGGTGGCATTTGTATCACTGACCTTTCTCTACTCCCACTGCTGCTGCCTTGGGTTGGGTTCCATATCTTTCATCCAAGTTACTCTAAGCCTCCAGGCCTTTCCAACTCCAATCCATCTACCATCTTGCTCCAGGAAGCATTTTGCCCAAAATATAAATGGTGTAACTCACTTACTTAAAATTCTAACAGCAAACCATTGCCCTGAGCATACAGGGCATGAGGTGCAAAGCCCTGCATGATCGACCTTGGCCGACTTCACCTTGCATTCCTACGCTCTGCTTCCTGCACCCGCCCCCAAAGATGTCACACCCCATCAAACCTCTGAGTCCTCCCGGCACCATTCCTGTGCCTACAGCACTATTCCAGGCCTCTTATTGAGGCTGACATCTACTTTCCGGAGGCTTGGTTTAAGCATCCCTTGCTCTGTAAACACCTCCTGGAACTCTCCCCAGGAGACTGATGTGGGGCTTTCCACAGGCCTTGTATACACTCCTCTCATGCTGTATTGCCATCTTGGGTCTTCTTATCTGATTATTCCATGAGACCATCAGCTGCTTGAGGTCAGGCACTACATTCATTTCTATTTACCAGCCTTTAGTACGCTGACTTACACACAGCAGATGAACAGTATTCATGCATTCAACAATCATTGGGGTTTTGATCAATATATAGTTATTGATTTAATTGAATAAATGAATCAATGTGGCTCTCACTTACTATACTAAGCATCTGCTTCATTCCCTCCTTGGCTGGTTTATCCTGTATCTGCTATGGACCAATCACTGTAAAGTCCTCCAGGAATTTAGAAATAAGTTAAATGTAGTCTTTTCCTTGTGAAGCCTGTAATCTGGCTGAAGATACTTATCAACTAATTAATTTTTTCTCCCTCCAGTCTCCTAATAAATGGCACTGCCATTCATCCTGTTCCTCAAGTTAAAAAAGAGTCCTCTTGTCATTCACTCATTGTCTCCCTTCATCCAACTCAGCAGAAGATCCTATTGAGTTTACCTCTAAATCATAATATCCTTCATCTTCGTCTTTATTTCTATCACTATAATCCAACAAGCACTTTTCTCTTTGACTCTTTGGTCTCCCTCCTTCCACTCTAGCTCTTCACAATTCATTCTCTTCATAATAACCTGAGTGATACTTTGATAATATAGACAAAAACATGTTACTCCCATTTTTAGTATCACTGTCTTCCCATACCAACCAGGGTCATTGCTCTCAATTCTTCCTTCTATCCCCTAATAAGAATTTGCATCCACACATTCAGCATCATATATCCTTCTCCACCCCTTGACCCTGAAATTGGCCACAGGACTCCTTTTGTCAATGGGCGGTTAGCATAGGTTTGATATGTACTTGAGCACTTTGACATGCACTTTGGGCTCATTTGACCTGCCACAAGACACCATGCCCTATGACATGGAAAATGTGGAAACATGTGGAGAAGATCTGAAGCCAACCCAAAGCCTAGAGAAAAGTTCTGCCAACCCCCACACCGGCAAACGCAGCCAAATTCATGAGTACTTAATCTGTGCAGTTATGCAAGGAACCTGGGGCTTAACTTAAAGGTCTCCTGTTACTGTTCTGAAATTTAAAATTTTTTGAACAAGGGGCCCCACATTTTCATTTTGTCCTGTGCATCTAAATTATGTAGCTGCTAAGCAAGAGAAATAAATGCTTGATGTTATAAGCAATTGAGATTTGGGTGGAGGTGTGTGTGTGTGTATCCACCCAACACAGATACGACAAATTATATTACAAATTATATATATATATATGTATATATATGCTTGTGAAATTACCTGTTCACTTATTTACCACTCTCACCCCAAATAGCACATAAATTTTTAAATAGCAAAAACCTTGTCTTTCTGATGGTCTTTGTAGATCTAGGGCCTGGTACTTCAAGGCTTTCAATAAACACTCATCAAGTGAACCAATGAATAGCTCTGTAAGTTCTAAAATCAGGCAAAGAACAGTGAGAACTTCACAAACAGGAAGCACTGATTCTGCCCAAAGAAAGAAGGTTTCCAGAAGAAACTCTTAAGTTTGTTCATCTTCTCCTCTCATCCTTTTCTTTTATCTATACTGAGCAACTCAGTGAAATTAAGAACATGATTAAAATCAGGTCTCACTATATTCATTGTCTAAAATCTGGAGAAAAATTTAGGTAGAGGAGAACGTAAGAAAGACCCCTTTGGGGCCATTCCAAGAACAAGTTCATTTGCTCAAAGAGTGGGCAGAGGTGTTCACTGCATTCTAGTTTTATTCTTTCTATTTATTTTAATAACATAATGCCCAGAGTTTTATCTGGGCACCAACCACCAGCCTGAGCCTCCCTTGCAGCTAGTTGTGCCATGTGACTCATTCAGCCAATAGGAGATGAGCAGAAATAAGTCGTATATAACATTTACTGACAGAGTTGCTGTAAGAATGCAATAAACTAAGATTGCACATAAAGGATTTAGAAGAGTGTCTGTGTCATAATAAGTTCTCCATAAATGTCAGTCACAGTCACCATTACTATTCCAAGCTCCAAGATAATGCCCATTGCAAAAGGATTAATTATAAATCTTCTGCTGTTCTCATAGCTATGTGGAATCATTTGTCTCTCTTTATCAAATCAGAGGCAGCTTGTTTGTTTAGTGGAACTTATTACCTTTAACTGTAATAGAACAAGTAATCAAGCCCCTCCCCTGCTATATCATAGTTCCTGTTGGCAGAAGTGTCCCTGGGGCCATTTCAGCTCAGATCTGATGGGAGCACTTTATGCTCAGCATGAAAGTTTACCCAACAACAGTATTTCCAAGGACGTTTAGAGACTCAGTGAAGTAATCAGATTTAAGTGCTGCTTTTGAGTAATAACTAGCTCCCTGTTTACGAAATTCCTTAGATACTGTGCCACCTTCTATAAAACTGTGGCCAGTTATGTGAAAAAGAGAATAAGCTAAAAGATTTCCCTGGCAAGCAACTGACTCTGAGGTAATGTTGTACATTCACCATCCTTTCTTGCATCTTTCTGGCATGGCTGTGTTACAGAGTTCATAGTTAAAAGCACATGATCTTCAATATTTAAATCCCAGGCCTACCCCTTCCAGCTGGGTGACTGAGGGTAAGTTACCATCTCAAGTGTCTAAATGTGGAACAGTGATACCCACTTCTAACAACTGTGGTTTATTTAAGGAGGAGTTCAACGATGAATGCAAAATACTTACAATAGCAGCTGGAATACCATGGGCTGCCATGGTCACTAGGTGGTATCCAAAACTAAATAAGCCCAAGACACATCTACCATGTAACCTTCAACAGAGCCTCCCAGTGACAGAACCATTTCTGTGGGTCACCCACAGTCAACAGACCCAGTGAACAAGTGATTTCCATTCCCTCAAATAGATGTCAGTTTCCTTTTATCATGGCCAATTAAAGAATTCACTGTGGCCTCCTGTCCTTAGTGTTCAGTGTTTTAAAACAGAGTTCCCTAAATAGAACATATCCAGCCTCCTTTAGCACAGTCCTTCTCCCCAGGACATTCCCATGCATGTCACCGCATTTTCCAATCTGCAGTCCAGTTCATGGCCTTGGGAATCACTGGTTTCTCACCACAGGTGGCTCTCTGGGAAGAAGTCTCACCAAGGGGTCAGACAAGTCTCCTGAGCAGAGATGTGGGCCCAACATATTTTAGGCAGGGCAGGAAGTTCCCTTTGAGCTGCACAGGCAATGGCAAAGGTTCATGAGAAAGTGTTTAAATATGGGCAGATTCAAGAGACTCCCCGGCTCAGAAGGGGCAGGAACAGAACTCATGAGAAAATGGGACAGGAATTCAGCCCCGGGCCCCACAGCACTTTCTGATATTTAAGTCCTTTCCTTCATTTTCTCCCAGATAGCAGTAAAAAGTAGCATGAACCACAAGTCTCATGGAGCCTGGGCTGGACAAAAACAAACTCTCTCATGGCCCTAGGACAGAGCTCACATCGTGGCCAGCCTGAAAATATCTGGAACAACACAATTCAGGAAGAAGTCATCTTTTTTTCCACTGGCTTCTGTTATTGAATCAATAAAAGTTCTCCATTTAAAATATATATGTTACTCTCCTGAAAATAATGCTCAGAGTGTTTTAAAAATAAGTTAAGAATATTCCTCAATTGCACATAACCCACCATCCAAAGAAAACGAGAGGAATCAGGCTCTCGCTTGGACAGAATGTGAGTCTCAGTGGATCTCTCTCTGTTCTCCTTGTGCAATAATGAAGGCATTAAATTACGAGGTCAGAGGCCCCAATTCACAAAGAAATAATATCAGTTTATTATTTCTAATCTTATTAAGTTAGAAAATAGTCTTGAGATGTAATGTCATCCCAGAATGGCTGAAGTATTGATTATATGAAACTGCGCTCATGGATAATTCAGAGCCTGATTTCATTTAATTTCAGTAATTCTTAAAGCATTCCAGCAAATTTTGTATAAAGCAAATAATCCTAAATTATTCCCATAAATAATGTAGCTATGTGGTCAGATTTACTTAGTATTTACCAGTTACACACTTGGCATTATGAGTTAGAAACAAAGGATTATTTTTAATCCTGTTTTCCAATCCCCAGTGTCTTCCTTAAGGCAAATTAACCTTTAAACATATATATTGCAATTCCAAAAAATTAAATGTGGACATTGTGATAATCCATTGATGGGATCATTTTCTTGAAATTGGATTATGTCCCACACTGGAACCTCAATGCCCTGATTTGAGATTACACAAGAAAAGTCTGTGGCCAGGAACAACAGTGTTGACCTGCTGCAGCTGGGCTCATAGAATTAACAAAATCTGTGTTTTCTCTGCCTACTAGCCACGCTCTACCTGAAGGAGGTTCCAAAAAGAAGCCTCAGTTTCCTCAGCCACAAACCAGTGTCCCCTCACATTTGGGGGCTGTATCTCCAGTCTCTGGCAAGTGGAAAGCCCAGCTACTAGTGTTCATAACCAAAGTCAGCAGTTTCAGAATACCTGTCAGATGCCAAGACCCACACCAGGTCCTGAGGGATACAAGATCAACCAAATCGTATTTCCTTTCTTGGAGAAGCTTCCAATGTGATATATGTACGAATAATGAGAAGTTCAAGGAAGTGATGTCCAAGGTGGCTAAAAGTCCCATCTCCCTGAGGAGAGATTGCCAGGTCTAAAAAGTCACCACACTACTGGCACTACCACATTTAAGGCATTTGTTTCAGTATACTACGTCTCTTTTACAGAGACATTTATGCCTTTTTCACCAAGCAAATGTCCCAGGTGTTGCTGTAGGTATTAGGAATATAGCAAAAATGAGATTCAGATTGGGCCCTCAAGGACTGTACAGACAAGTCAATGCAAATGGTACTGGGTGATACATTGTGGAAGAGTAAATACTTGGGCCTATAAGACTATGAAAGGCTTTTGGATGGAAATGACATCTAAGCTGAATCTCCAAATGCAATAACACATAAGAAAAGGAGATGAGATGAGGTATAGCATTACAAAGAAGAAGAACATGTGCAAAAGCCCAGAGGTGAGAAAGACAAGAAGTGATAGGAAACTTCCCTGTGATATGCTGGGAGTACACAATAGGAGAGGAATTCTGAGTCCAGCTCCCAAGAGACTTTGCATCAGGCACTATGGAATTGGCGTCATAGTTTACTAGCCTAGGGTCAACCTCAGCTCTCTCCCCTCCACTACTGTGCCCAACTTGGCCTGTGTCTCATAGGTCAAAGGATCCAGCAGTATCTCCCCTGTCCTCACTCACTCCCTCCACCCTCCGGCAGCTCATTAGACTTTTTCTCATCTCTATTCCCAAGATGATGTGAGCAATAGGCAAAGTGCTTCACACAATTAATGAGCCTAGAGTTACCGATCCAAACCTGAGACTCACGCCCTCAAGAATGTTTCCTCTCAGGATATTTATTAGCTCAGAAGACATGTGTGGGCAGAGCATGTTATTTAGTGACCTGTAATGCCTGAATAATGATCACAATAAATCAGACCTCATTATTATGTGCGGGAGAGCTGGACGGCCCAACTGGCTAGGTAATGAGGCCTAATTTAATGCCCTTGTATTATTCTGCACATGTTTTCTGGGAAGTGAGGGGTGGGGTGAGGGGTAGATCTTGTGGATCCAGATGCCCTGGGATGTTCAGCCGTTACCCAGGGAGGCTAGTGGCCCAAACATATGTTAGGAGTCGGGGAAAGAGTGTGGTCAGCAATGCTTGGTTCCTCTCAGTGGGTTACAAGGAGGCCTGGTCCTTCACACAGGCTTAAACAGGAAAAGCTGATACTCAGAGCTAATTATAACAAAGAACAGCACCCTGGGAGCAGTTTCTTGAAAGTAAAAGGCAAGTCACACAGGCAAGAAACACCAGCCCAGAGAACTCAGAATCTTTATGTGAAGACATCCACTGTCCCGGGGCTGACTTCTCAGATAAGTCTGAGTTCTACCTAGAGTGTCAGAGCCAGGGGAGATGGCTCTTGGTCCATCCTTCTTTGAATGTGACCATCCCTCTATTTTTTCTTGCTAGGAGGATCCTTTAGCCACAGCAATCCATTATTGTGGTTTTTAATTCTTCATGCACAGCCCTTTCATATTGATTACCTAACATCATTAGTTTGGCCCCGTCCCATACAAAAGTCAATAGAGAAATCAATTTTAACCATATGATGTACAAAAATTTGTTCTTAAAGCATCCAGAAACTGAAACCATTTATCTTTTGCACACCAAATCATAAATCTTTTCCTGCTAGTAGTTTTTTGTTGGGTAGTGGATGTCAAGAAGGAGCCAGCCAGGGACCTTTGTGCAGGTGGTCTCTCTGATCACTGCAGAGTGATCATCCGTGAAACCTCCAACATTCAATGGCAGTTGCAAAGTGTACAATCTGTGTGTGACAGAGGGGTCAGACGGATTGCAATGTGCCACACTCTATGAGCTGGATTTCTCTCAATCCCCTCTTCAGCGGGTTTTAATATTTCATTTCTATCAGTGCAATGTGATTAAACACAGAAAAGCAAACTTGCACTTCCAAGTATCAGGAGATCATAGAAGGTCAGTTGATCCCCACGTAAGAAGCAGTGTTGAGTGCAAATCCTATCTTCCACCTCAGCAAAATAACAGGGTTGTCATGCATCTTCCCTGGACAACAGTGTGAGCATTTATTTCTACAGAAAAAGACTTTCTCTGTGTTATTTTTGGACTTAAATAGGCCTCTTAAATAGGTCTCTCTCCTGGGACCTCTAGGCTCATAGTCACACAAGAAGCCTTTCAATACCAAATGATGATGCAGGATACTCATCCCAAGTACAAGAGAAGACTGTTGGGGGAAAACTGTTTTATAGCTCTGAAAAGTGGAAAAGGAGCACTTGAACTCTTCTGTGATCTGTGTTGTAGATCATGCCACTGGAGTTTTATCAGAATATGAATCTTGATGGTATGACCAAGTGTCGAGAAAGCAGAGTGGGGTGGGCTGGGTGTGTGCTGGGCTACCGAGGCATGGGTGCTCCTAATTAGAGGCCAGAACAGTGGGAGTGGGGTGGCCTCAGGCAGAACTTGGAGTAGGATCATTCTGGGGTTCAAAGTCACAGTAAGGTGACAACCAACTATGGTCAAAGTCATCCTTGAAAATCACTAGGGATTGTGCCCACTGAAGATGGACACACAGTCAGTCAGCTGGGTATCCTGTAGCATTGAACACAGGACTACGACTTCACCTGAGCTTGTGTTTAGGGACTAGTTGACATTAAAAATGTGTCCATCAACACTAGAATGGCACATCAGCCAAGAGGCTGATGCTATGAAGGGTCAGAAAGACAGGCTATCTACAAGAACAGCAAAGTTATGCCAACCACTGCAGAGATACTTTGGCACTGCAATTCTCAAACTTTAGCCCTCTTCAAAATCACCAGAGGCTGTTTATAGACAGACTGAAGGACCCATTCCTAGGGTTCCTGACTCAGTAGGTCTGGGTGGCCTGAGAATTGACATTTCTGCTGCTGCTGCTGGTCCAGTAGCCATCTCTGAAAACCTGCTTTAGAGCATTTTGTGGACAGATATGGAAAGAACTTTCTGTTCCTACCACTTCCCTGAGTGCCATGCTGCAGTACTGGTTTAATAGCAACCGCACTTCCATTTCCTCCTGTCTCCAACTAATCAGCTGTTTCTGAACATGGTCTCTGACTTGGCTTCATTCTAATATTGATCTGTTTTCCAGGTTACAGAGGAATGGATGATGCCCTTCACAGGATTTAAAAAAAAAAAATCTACCAATCTTTAATTCCCTGCTTTAATTTATGCATCATAAAAATAAAGTGACTGAACAAAATTATTTAACCTATAGTCTCAGACCATATATATATATGCACATGAATACAAATACATATATACATATATATACCTACATATACATGCATATGTAGATGTAAATATTAATATATAAATATATAATATCAATATTTACATATATGTGCATATACATGTATATATATTTGCTACATGTATATCCAAAATATGATTAAATTTAGACAACAGATAGTGGTTTTTAAATAAAGGACAATTTTCCTAGTCAGACTTTGAAACTGGAAGTATTTTGTGTCTTATAGTTTTCAGTATCTATGGCAGAGAGTAATGAGGGATACGTATGATCCCAAATAAATGCCACCAATCCCAGAAGCACAGTGGCCTCTGGAAAGGTGTGCTTGCAAATACAGTCCCATCTCAGGGTTTCAAAGAGATCTAGCTATAAGGGGGACCCATTTTTCAGGAAAGACTTGAGAAGTGTCCTACAATGATACTATCAAGGTAACTCTAGTCTCTACTTCTTTACCTACAGTCTCTTCCCTTTAGGTGAGGAACCTGTTGAGAGTTTTGTGGAAGCCTATCTTCCTCTGACATTTCTAAGATTATAAGCAATAGAATGTAACATCTTTATTGTCTATATTGTATATTTTCCTTCCTCTTACTCTGTAATTAAGATGTCCAACATTCAAATACTTTCTATTGTTTCCAGCCATGTATGGGTAAAGGCTGCAATTCTGGGATAGACCTAATTACAGACTCCATGCTCCACCCTCTGCCAATTGCAAGCTTTTCCAAAATTTTACAATCTGGATCTCTGACATTTCCCAAGTGAGCATCCACGGTATTGTTGGCGCCTGATGCCTGGAGTGATGTTAGTCTCTCCAAGCTACGAGAGTGTCTTGTTTGGAGAGTATATGGTGGGCCCAACCGATCTGCACTAGGTTCTATTCTTCTACTCCCAATGGTAATCTACTTGGAAGACTGTGGAGGAGGGGTGGTTCTTTTTCCTTCTCCACATAAGCTGCATTCTCCAGCTCCTTCAGATTACTTCTAGGCCTTATTTCCTCAATAGAGACTAGAAAATGCAGTCAGCTATGTAAACTGGGATGAAGGAAAAGCAGATTTTAGTAATTCCCCAGCAGCCTCTGCCATGATGACTTTTCAGCCCTTTCGGAAATTCTGTCACTGATGGAAGATGGAGATAGGATGGAAAATCAGCTGACTAGCTGTCTGCAGTTTCTCCCCTTCCTGACTTCTAGGTAAGGGGACTCCTGGGGCTGCCCATGGGGAGCATATTCTAGGAGAAGAAAGGGAAAAATATGACAAAACGAATTACCAAGAAATCAGAGCTCCTTTGTTCCCATTGAACATGTGAGTGGACATTTAAAACAATAAAGCAACATGACAGGAAGTTAGGCATGCACTGTGAGAGGCTCAGAGAAGTAATTGGTAGGTGGCCCACAAAAACTTAGCACCTCTTTAGTCCACAGCTGGGGCTGGCGTTTTGATACAGACCCACCATGTCACCTGCTCTTTATGCTTTCTCTCCCTGGTCCCTAGTGGCAGAGGGAGTTTCCTCTAAGGAGCTTGATTTTGCAATTTTCTGGTGTCATCTCACTGTTATCTACTGTGGGATGTCAGCACCCATCACGGTGTGTACTCAGGTGGTTTGCGCATGACCAGATGCATACAGAGCACAGACAACAAAACATAGATCTGTGAGAAAGACTCTAACAGAGTATTGATGGTATGATGCAGGGAACCCAGGGAGTTAACAGTCACCAAGGTCCTGGGAGTAATTTGATTTTTATGGCAAACCCTAGGAGACCTCTTCTCCTACTGTTCCTATTTTGAGTGTAACTTTATCTTGTTTGCTTTTATGGATCCTAAGGGGTGAAAACCTTTAACACTGAGAGAGTTCTCAGAATTGATTTGGTCATCATTCAGTCAGTTTTGCCAATTCAAACCAAGTTTAGGGACCCCCTGGAGGGAAGGGATCTGAAAGTTGGAAGAATGCACAGAAGCAAAATCACCTCCTCTTCTCAGACGGCATCACAAAGGCCAAAGCAAAGAGATGGGTTAAGGAAGGCTTTATTTCCTGCTTTAGATTCTACTTTCCTTATCCCTAGAGTAAACTGGATTCTGGAAGAGATTGGGGACCTGGTAAACTCCCTCTCTCATGGATCTTCAGCCAACCACAAAAGCCTTTCACTGCTTAGGGGAGAGACTTGCTAGAGGCCTATTCTCCCATTGGGGCAAACCATCTGGGCCATTTTGTGTAGTACTTAGATTGGAATGCCTACTATTCAAATCACTGGAAAGATATTCTGTGACATTATTTCAGAGCCCTGTGCAATTCAACTGGTGCTCAAGATGTATTTGAGGATTTGCTAAATTTTTTTTTTCTTTTACCCCCTGGCTTCCAATCTCATGTTCCTTTCACCAATTATTATATTCATAGCCAGTGGGTAGAAAGAGGAAATAAAAGCAGTATCCCTCCTTCAGGGAATGGAGAGAGGACTCCTCCCAATCTCCCTTGATCTTCCTGCCAGAGAAACATTTGATTCCAAGTCAATCAAGAAGGTCTGAGTTCATAGTCAACACACAAGTCCTATGAAGCACCATTAAGAAGGAAAGTTTGGCCAGGCAAGGTGGCACACGCCTGTAATCCCAGAGGTTCAGGAGGTTGAGGCAGGACCATTGCAAGTTCAAGGCCAGCCTCGAACTTAGCGAGGCCCTAAGACATTTAGTGAGACCCTGCCTCCAAATAAAATTAAAAGGGCTGCTGATGTGGCTGAGGGATGAAGCAAACCTGGGTTCAATCTCAAGTACAAAAAAAACGAAAAAAGTGAAAGCCAGTTTGGTCATCAGTGATGAATGGGAAAGTATCTAGGGAATTCCATGTAGTTCTAAAATAGAGTGTAGTTCACACACAAAGGCAGGAAGAGCTCAGCAAGGCACCGAAAAGAGAAGTTGGCTAGGTGGGTACTGGGGACAAAATGAAGGACTCTTGCCCGTGGGAAGGGGTCACTGCTCCCCGACTTCTGTTCATGGTTGCGAATCCAAGTGGGGCCCAGAGTTGCCAGATGTACTGATTTTCAGAAAAACCTAGGGAAAATATTTCTATATGAATTATTCCAATTCTGCGATGATGAAAACCAATTCACGTTTTTATAAATACTTTTACCGGCCTAACCAAACACATCTGATGGCAGATGCCCATGGGGCCTCTGGTTTGCAGACTCTGCAAGTAACTCTCCCTTCTCCGTGAACAATTGAGAGTTGGCTATTACTGTTATGCTCCTCTCGTCCACTTGTACATTTGCAGATCATAGAAATTCCATGTGCAGTGGTAAAATAAAACAATCCACATTAAGAACTTCTCACTAGGAATACAAATGAGCACGATCAATCTACTGTGGAAATCTACCTCACTTCCTCACGAAAGTATGATCTTTTCTCAGCATTTAAAATCACCCCATGTTACTAGATATAATTTTCATTAAAAATAGAAGACCTTAACAAGCCATTAGGATCCAAGAATTTGGTCTTTAGGAAGTCAGGCCACAAACATTACTAATCAGCAGCATGGGGAAGAGATGGAGAGTTTCTTTCAATTAGACTTCAGGAAAAATCTGTTGATTGATTGGAAAAAGAAGAACTGCTTAAATACTGCCTGTGGGAGGTGGGAGCCAGGGGGGAGGGAGAGAGAACCCAGCAGACAGCCCTATTTGGTTTAGAAAGGAATATGACCCATTCAGCGCAGGTTCCCTTAAAGAAGAGAGGAGTTTTTCAACAGGGACATTAGTAGGCATGCAAGTAGCTGGGGTGCCTCTTTGGCTAAAACCCTAGGCCAGACTTCCCCAGTTAGGGGACTGATTATCTCAAACACAGAAGTCCAAGCTACTGGATACATCTTCTTTATTGAAAATGGATTTTTACCACCAATTGCCTCTCCACGCCTAAGCCCACCCCTAGACTGGGAATCAATAATATAATTAATTGACCTAAATTCATAGTCACTGGGCAAGGTTATTTGACATCAGCTGATTTCATTATCAAGCACACACAAAACAATTCAATTCTTCCTGCCCTCATGAAACCTGCCCCTAAATATTTGTTTTCATTTATTTTCTTGTTGGTGGTTTCCTTGAACTGTTGCAGAGTTTGAGAGTCTAGGGAGGTCTGGCTTCCTGGTGATATCCCATCAGGTCCTGTCCCCAGGAGACCCAGTAGCCTGTGAAGGTCAAGGAATTTACTCCTATTATTTTTCTGTTCAGAATTCCCAAGTGTGTCTGTCTTATGTAAAACCCTTGGTGTGGGGTTTTAAATTATGTAATGAGTAATAATTGTAACAGTAATATTTTTAAAAGTTCACAACAGCATAGGAAATACAGAATCGTCATATCAATATACCCCCCCCCACACACACACAAAATGCACAGACAAAATACATGAAATATGCTAAAATATTTACAGAAATTTCCCCTGGTCATGGGAGATTTTGCAATTTTTTCAACAAATCAAAATGAAATGGTATTTAACTTCACAGAGAGTCCCCCCTCCATTATTATGAAAGCAAAGAATGGAAATTAATTAAGAGCAGTTAGAATTTATTAGGTTCCACTTTTCTGTGCTGCATATCTTTTATGATTAAAAGTGCATTGTATAATTTACACATTTTAAATTTATGAAGTCAAGTGTCCTTGTCATCCATAAGGGAGGAGGGGAGATGAGATGTTATGAACTGACTCCCCTGGGACCAGTCCCTCTTGCTCATTCTAGGGAGACTGAGGCATGGTCACTGGGTCACAGAACCAACACTGAATTGCACTGCCTCTGAAGGCAATGAGTGATCGAATATTCCTTATTTCCCCGCCATTTTTAAAAGCCAAGTTCTTGATTTTCATGGAGAACATGGTAGGGAGGGGGTTACCACACCACATTTTCACATTTTCATCTATCTTAATTTAGATCTTTACATCTCTAGAGTTGGTGATTGATAGCCTCCAAACACATAAACACTCTCCACCTGTACACAATGCACCAGGGACTTCGCTCTCATAAAGGGGATCAAGGTAGGAGAGAATAAAATTCTAAAACACACTCCTTAGCAGGAGTAAGTCCCAGGATGCACTATGACCATGGAAGGTGACAGATTCTGGATGTTGTTAGTTTGCAGCAAATTGAAGTTTTGTAGTTTTATCTATTACCAGAGAGCACCCCCCAACCCTGACCCCCCCCCCAAAATGTAGCTGGTTGGGGAGAAGGCAGGAGCCCCACCGTCTCATTTTTAACAAGGACCAGCTGAAAAATGAAGGCTCACACCACACAAACCATCTTATGTCTGCCAATTCATTTCCTGGCCCCAAAAGGGGGGGAAAAAAAACCCCTCGTGTTTCCTCTTATGCAGGCCAAACATGGCAAAGCACCAAGGGAATTCTGAATGGAATCAATTGCACTTGTTACTAACTGAGTTTTCTTTTATTCTTATATTACCAAGGGCTGGATACTCAGCTGCAAGCAATTATAATGAAGAGTTACTGAGTAATGGTTTCCAGATTGCTCCATGATGGGGCATTAATTGAAAGGGACAATTTAAGAGCTTAGGCCATGTAAATGCATTTCTTATTCTGTCAGATTGAGAAATTTCTGGATGCAGAGGACTGAAATGCTCAGAACTGATAAAGACTTACTAATGCCCATTTAAACCAGCATTTTCAAAACGAGTTTCATGTTTTTTAGAGATCAAATATAAAATGGTAAATCTGTGGGCTTATTCATTCAATCAGGAAAATATTCTAAATAAATGTTTGCTGTACTCATAGGTATATACCTAGTATAAAAGTATGACTTGATCAGTTTGTTGCATTGCAAAACCAGTTAAGCTTTCAAGTAAACTTTTATTTTCAGGTTGCATGCTATTATAATGCCTATTAAATGCTCTACTCTCTGGCTCTCTGGCTTTTTCTTTATATATATGCTTTAAAATTTTAAATAGCATTTAAAAATACATAAGTGAGTTTTATATGTGTGTGCATGATTTAAAGTTTAAAACTGCATCTTAAACAGATTTGCATGTATATGAAAATGGACCTCCACAGAAATTAGCTATCAAATTCATATCAAAAAGCTTTATTTGTCTTTTAAAGTGAACTTTGGTATCTCTGAGCCCCATTAATCAACATTGTCACAGTGAGGACAATTATCATGAGAGAAAAAGAGCGACAGCAAAGCAAGGAAGAGATTCTCCACCCCTCTTTAAAAGAAAGAATAAAAGAGTAGCACTAGTTTGTAAGGTCTAATTTCAGACTTCTTTAGCATCAGTTTTATTAAAAAAGAACAAGAAGAAGAAGGGGGAAAGTAATGGAAATAAAGACAGAAGGATGGATGAATGGATGGATGATGGATGAAGATAAGAGATGCAGATAATTTTTAAGAGTTAAGGAAGAGAGATGCCCACTACCACTCATTCTCATTCTGTTTTCTGAATCTGTATTGCCATCTGAAAATTGAACTTTTACCCTTCCTTCTGCCTTAAATCCCTCTCATTCCCCTGACTGGATTTCTGCAGAGGAGCTGAGATGCTGATGTTGGACCTCACATAGGACCTTGACATAAACCATGCGGTGGATGGACGGCAGAATGGGCAGAAGAGAGACGTTGTCAACCTGAGTAAATTGAGAGCATCCAATCGAAGAGAAGGAGAAGAAAGGCCTCCTCCTTGATGTTATCCTTACATTGCCCGTTTTCACTCGCTCATTCAGCAAGCCCTGACATGTCTCTCCTTTCATCCATCATTTTCAAATGCTGGCTAAGCACAAAACTAGGATAAAGACATCTCAAGTCTTCATGGGCATATTTTCATTAATTGGGTAACTCGTTGGCTATTTTTGGATCAAAATCTTTTTTTATTGGATTAATCATTCAAAGGATAAAAGTCCTGAATTAATATGTGACTTCACATTGGACTGTTCTCGACCTGGTAACAGTGAAAGTTCGTCAACATTGTAAGTCTGATGGTCTTTCCTGTTCCCTCTAAGGTCTAGGTCAAGCCCTATAAGAATGTCCCAGACAGCAGTTCTTAAAATCAGATGCCTGATTTCTCCAAACAAAAGTGATGGAGAAATGATTAGTCAATTTGGGTCAGAATTGAGTCCCTTCCTAAGTAATAAAGCAATCTAAATTAATTATTTGAATGGAACTACTTAGACTCCAAAATGAGAGGAAAAACATTCTTTGCTAAAAAAATAAAATGAGTGTCTTACATGTTTGCATGCAGTTATTTGCAAGAGCATTGTCTCAAATGATCCCTTCTTATCCACAAAAGCCTCTACTATCTGTTCTTTATTTTGCTACCTTTTCTTCTTTTATCCTGTCATGCTGAAATATGAAATTTTAATTGTAAGTTTCAAATTCCCTTATTTACTTCCAAGATTTGTTGGGAGGGGGATTCTTTTTAAGCATCTTGAGTTTTAAAATCAATAAACTAAACAGAAAGACTCAGTCTATCTCTCAATCGATCTTGTGGTTTTTCATTTTGTGGATGGTACTGACAAATTATCTTAAGTCATAGCATGATTTTTTCTCAGAATTGTGAGCATCACGGGGTATATGTAAAATATAGCAGGGGCACTCTTTCATCCTGCTCTTTTCTGGGCTGCTGCTACTCAAACAACTGAACAACTCCAGAGAATTCTAGGCCAAATGGTTCTGATAAGAGCAGATCCTGTGCAGGATTATTTGATCAAATAACTCATTTAAAAGGCAGTTCAGTAAGTGTTGCTCTTCTCAGTCCTTCACTTATCTAGGGAAAAGAGTGAGGACACATTCTCTTTTGATAACATAGTTTATGCTGAAAAAAAATATTTGGACATGTACATACATGCATAAATGAGTAATATATGAGTGTGACTGTTACCCAAAAGGGGTATCATTATAACTTTGGATCCTGAACACAGACTTCTTTTCAACAGCTCATAGGAAAGAATGAATGTTGAATTCCTAGGTATTCAGTGAAAGGGTTAGAAGTTGATGTAGAGGGTTGATGTTTATTTTTTCTTTTTTAGTTTCAAAGTTGTTAAAATGCAGATCGTATACAGAAGACACCTGATTTTCTACATGAGCAAAAATCCAGAGTTGGCAACTTCGTGATCACACTACACAGTTTTGCTTGAATTAATATCTTGAAAAACTATGATAATTCCTGTGTTTACAGGCTCCATTCAAGCAAGGCAGGAGTAACATTTGAGAGGGATTAGCAATCAAAAATTGAAAAGCTACCATCACTACACGAGCTTGCCTTTTCATTTTGTACAGATCATAAAACACATAACACAAACCAGACCCATGTCCAGCAAACGTTCACATCCTAATTTTTAAAAATAGCTTTTATACACGATGGCTCGCCTTTCAATAAAACAAAGATTTGTTTATAGCTACAATTTAATTAAGAACCCTTCGAAGAGGAAGATCTGGAAGCCAGGGATTTTTTTTTTCTTTTTCTTTTTTTCGTTTTTTTCCTACCAGAGTTGTTTGTTTATTGGTTTAATTTTCCCTGAAGTAAAAATACACTTTGAAATGTAACATGTCATTATGTAATTTGTAGTAACAAAGTGCAGGCCCTTGCACACGACAGCAAACAGGACCGTTCCAGCTCACAGACTGTCCCCATACCCACTGCCCCCTCCCAGATCTGATTAACAGCCTGTATAAACACGCGGCCAACCAGAACACTGGCCAGTGTACAGTTTGGTCAGTCATAAAACTGCCAGCCAAACACAGACATAAGGGTTTTATGCAGAAATCTTAATTGAGGGAAATTATCAAAACTAAGACAACATGGCTCCAATAGAGATAGGTAAGGGCGAACCTTTATTGTTATTAATCTTGCCCCATCCCCCAAACCAGGAGCAAGGACATCATTGCTGAAAGCAAAATGCTTAATAAAATGTCTGAGAAGTGCAGTTTCCGAGGGGGTGTGGTCAGCTGTGCAACACCCGAAAGGAAAATCTAGGAGAAAAAATAGACTTTTATTTTAGCAGAAATTTTAAGTTGTCTGAATTGTTTGAAAAGACCCTATTTTGACACACCTGGGATGAAATCTCTCTATCAACGTGTTTTCAATTGGTACGAGGAAAATTAATGCGTATTCTCATTGTACAGAAATAAGTGGAATTTATACAAAAGGGTGTTTTGTTGACTTTTTTCTCTTTCCACCATTTTCATTGCCCTTGGCAAAAAAGACTTCAGACCCTTTGCATAATGGAAAATTCAAAATGTTCAGCGTAAATCAACTAATTAGTAAGAAACTGTTATTTTTCCATTTTTTTTTTTTTTTTTAAGAATACTCTCACAAGATGGCAAACTTGCTTTTATTGGCTTAGGATCATATTCCATGGGTCACAATTCCTAAATTAACACACCATAATTGTATATGGTCATGGGGTACAGTGTGAAATTTCAATGATCATAGCTCACTTCTTAGTCAATACCACACTCAACTTTTAACAGAATTGAGTCTTTTTTAAAAATTTCCTTTATAAATAATGCACTGGTGGTAATGACAGTGATGAAATTCGCTGTAACAAAGACATCACCTTGGTCTGGTTCCTTCTTCACAGCTCTTTGGTACCTTGTTACTATAGGAACTTAGTACTTCACCACAGTTGCTTATAACTTTCACTTTTGTTGTAGATGCTCCTTGATTTAAAATCTCCAATTTGTTTGAAAAACAAACATGATCTGTCATTTTACCATGCGTACTCTCAAGGATTACCCCATCATCTTTAGAACATCTGATTGTGCTCACAAGTATTAATTTCTGCTTCTCATGAGAACCTCCATGTTTCATCATGGGTGGTTTTATGCTAAAGATATTAATAACTAGACATACTGCAAACTCCAAAGAGGATGAGAAAATGCATAGACATATTGAGCATTTGTTTTTGCTTATATTTTCTAGGCACTAGGCAGCCTAATTCAAGAACTAATCTCCTTCCCCTCCTGATTATGACATATTGTCTTTGTCAGGAGGCGGGTTTATCTTGTCCTTCACCCTTCTGGCCGTTGCACAAGGCAAATGGGAACCCCCCCGCACACCATGTGGATTCCACTTAGGTGGTAAGAGAGCTGGCCAAGGGACCTGAAGGGGCATTCATTTATGTCAGACTTGGAAAGTTGTGGGCTCTTTCACAAGCTGAGCCACTGAAATGAGTTAGTCCGAGGAACTTGGATATGTTTACTGACATCTCTAAGTTTCTGTTTCCTCATTGGTGAAAAGGAGGGCATTTTGTAAGATTTAAATGAAAGATCATTTCTAATGCTTAACTTAGAAGGTTTTCACTTTCCTCTCTCCCATGCTTATCAATTTCCATGAATTTGTGATAGATTTTCATCATTAAAGCTTTATTAACACCATGCATACAATTTCATTCCCAGGGTAGAGTTCAATGAAAAGCTTTTCTCACCTTAGAAAACAAAAGAAAGAAAAAGTTATTTGTTAAACTCATTGGGTCACACTGAATTGTGTGAACTCTAACCCTAAAACACAAACTAGGTCTTCTAAGTGCAGGTAAAAGGTAGGCACCCCTACCTTCACCCCAAAATCAGCAAGATCATTTCTTGCATTTGGTTTTCAAGAATGGTCATTTCAAAAGTGGATGAACAACTGTGGTCAACAGGTTAAAGAAGAGCAGAGATATCAAAGAAGCATCCTCTCTGATGGGACATTTACCAGCCTGAGGATCAGCTGTGTGGTCTTTTCATCCTTCTGCATCACAGCCTGCCTTGGACCAATTCTCCTGTAGGAATAGGGGAAATGAGCAGAACCACAATATGAATACTTCAGTGGTACCCCAAGTGCTGTTCCAACTCAGTGTCCTATAACCTTGACCTAGCTTGGAATTCCAGATAGATCCTGTCTCCTTGAGGTGGCAGAGAGCAAGGGAATGTTCTAGATGATGTTCTCAGGCTCTTGTCTTTCTCAAAACACTTCAGAGTTTTCTCCACTTCATCTCTGCAATGCTGCCCCAGAGCACTTGCATAGAGTAGGGCCTTCAATGTTTTAATGATAAATTAGTTGTCAATACAGAGACAACTTACTTGTCCCAATGCCTCTTGCAGGAAAAGTATATTCTACTTCCCCTCAAAGGCCCTAGAACTACCTGAGCATCCGCATGCACCAAAGTACATGTTTATTCACAAATTCAAGCTCTATCAATCTGTTGAAAGGAGGATGGGTTCTCAAATAAGGTTTCAAATAATCCTCGCCTTTGAGATCATCTGTGCACACAGCCCAGTATTTATACAAGATGAAATGATTTACAGAATCAAGCCTGGAAACATTGGAGGACAACTCCAAAAGGCAAGAGCATGTTGCCGAGTCTATCATTCATCCTGCCAGGGAAACTTTTGTAGTTTCCAAACTGTTATGAGACACCCGCTCTCTATCCAAGGCAGAGAAATCATTGCAAAGGCGGGAGGTATGGGGGCCACACAGCCAGCGCAGAGAGCTGGAGGTTTTGGCAGGGCACTTCCACCCCAAAAGCAGACAGAGTCCTGGAAGGATGCTCACGTAAACAAAGCAGGGAGAGAGCTTCAACTCACAATGAGGCTCATCTTTTCCCAGATCAAAACCTGTGCCAGAGAGACAGCCCCGAGGAACAGAGTGTCCTTTCTGGAATGTCCAACTCCAGAGGAGACTTGAACTGCAGCCACAACCTTGCCACCTGCAGTCAATGGCTTTTATGCAAAGACTTGCAGAGGGTGGGAATCCTCTAGCTGCTTAAAAAACAGAAGACCACTGAACAGATGAAATACAGGAAAGAGAGGTTTCTTCCTAATGTTGAAAGCATGGATCAACTAGTTTGAAGTGAAACTTGTATCCTGCCAACTTTACCGTCTATGCAGTACAGAAAGGGGATGGAAATTGGTACTGGGTAGTGATAAGAACATAAGCTCTGAAGCCAGATCGTTGGGCTGTGGCACTCAGCTCTGCAGGTTACTAGCTGTATGACCTATGCCTTTGTTTCTTTACCTGCAAAATGAACCGACTCTATAGGGTTTAATGAATAACTAGCTCATAAGAAGAATCTCAAAATATTGCAATTGTTATCTGAAGGCACACAGTCCTGGGTTTGAACCTGGTGCTATTTCTTAGTAGTTTTGTGAACTTGGGGATATGATTATCTTTGGGTGAATTCCCATTTATAAAGTGGATCTTAATCTGGCCCTTGTGGCCTTGATTTTATATGGCACACAGTAGGAATTCAGTGGATGGTACCTCTGATTATTATCATTTTTTACCAGGTTTCCAACAGAGAAAGTCCACAGACCTGATTAGATTGGAAGAAAAGACTCACAGCCAGAAAGATTTAGTTGCCTCTTAAGCCCCCAAAGCTTCATCCATATGCAAAAGAGATGCATCCCTGGGGATGATCAGGTCCTGGGTGTTTAAAATACACAACTTATTTTATTTTAAGAGTGAAAAGGGAACCTGGAAGTGTTCCCAAATTGAACATCTGCAGGCAGATAGGATGACGAAATGTATTAGTCCTGAGGAATAACTTTCTCCTGTCTTCTTGGAGAACATCTGGGGTATTACCCTCCCCTACACTCATTCCCCCATTTCCCACCCCAAAGCTGACTCTTGGCTGACAGTTTATCAGAGATAAATGGAAACACCTGGGAGCCAGATAAGGCCAACTGAGTGTAATCAGGTGAGGACCCCTTGGGGACACATGCCACTCAATATTTCTTTTTCCACTCCACACAGGGTGGGAGTATGATCCAGACTGGGACGGATGGCAGGTCTCACCTTCCTGTTCATTCATTCATTCATTTATTCAAGCAACCTCAGGAGGTCAACTGGCCCAGTTCCCTGCCTGAAGTAGGTCAAGGCCTGAATCATCAAGTAGGTCAGATGGTTAGTGATCCTGCCCTTCAGCATTTCTGTGAAAAGAATCCCAAGAACTAACTCTGTATTTGTTCAGATCCTCAAACTTTCTCTTTTGCCAAGCCAAATTCTCTTCTGTTATACTATCTCATCTCTACAGATATATGAGAACTAATACAATCTTTTGTACTCTGTGGCCAATCAAAAATATTTTTATTGCCATATGTACTATAAAACCCTCCTCAAAGGGAAAACTTGAAATCTCCTTTTCTTTCCATGTTCCTTCACTGTAATAGACTAAACTGTCCCCATCCCCTTTAACCCCCTTCAAAGGTTTCACTTGTCATTCCTTTAATTAGCTGCTGCTTCTCTCAACTCACTCCAGTTTCTACACAGCATTTAGAGACCAAAACTTGACAAGGAACTCTAGTGCTTGACAGGAGATCCAGCTGCTCTGGAGGTGAAAATTGTCTAGTGTGTTTCCACATAGCTGCTGCCTGGGCCCCCATCAAGTTCCTTAACATTTTAGGTCTCTGTTTCCTCAACACTAAAGATGTTTTAATCATAATGAATAACGGTTGTGAACATGACTTGGAAGAGAACTGCCAGCAGCTACTGGAGACTTCTTCAAAGAAGCAATTTCAGAAAGACACATAGGAATGAACTAGGTAAGAGAGGAGAAGAGACTAATCCTACAAGAAGCAAAGGTATGCACAAAGGTCCTGAGACCCAAACTGATGAGGCCCGGTATGACCAGATCACAAAGAACAAGGGAAAATGGATTGTGAAATGAGGCTGGTGACAGAGGAAGGGGACAGATGGCAGAGGGCTTTGTCCGCCGTGTTAAGGATTTTATTCTTTATCCGAGAGGTCCTGTGATGATGGTGAAGTTATAAACATTTGCATGCTTTTTAAAAGAATACTGACTACAGAATGAGTTGGATAGAGTAGATGTGAGGCAATAGGAGGCTCTGGAGCTCATCCAGGAGGAAGATTATGAGAGCTTGATCTACAGTGGCATCTGTAAAGACGAAAAGATGGGGATGGATTTGAAAATGAGACTCAGGAGCACTTACTGCTTGGATGGATATGGCAGAGAGGGAGAGGGGGTGTCCAGGACAGTTGCCAAAGGCCAGGTTTGTCATCTCTGGATGGTGGTGCTGTTCACGGAGAGAAGGAATGCTGGGGGAGGAACGGGTTTGGGGGAGAAGGTATGAGTTCAGCTTTTGGAGAGGCAGAGTTTGAAGTGCTGTGAGATGGCCAAGTCGAGATGTTGAATAGGCAATTGGATTTATGATTGGGAGCTCAGAGGAGAGTCTGGGCTAAAGATATAAATTTAAGAGTCATCGGTATATAGATAATAATTAAAACCATAAGTATGGATGAGATTACAGAGGGAGGGTGTAGAATTTGAAGGAGGCAAAGGCAGTGGATCAAGTCTTGAAATTATCCAATATTTAACAGTCAGAAAGAAGAGAATGAGCCAGGAAAAAGCCTGCAGAGAGTCCCAGGAGGTGGGAGAAAACTAGGAATGTCAGGGAATCCAAAGGAAGAGGGTGTTTGAAGAAGGAAATGTCAATGGTGGGGCTGCTCTATTTGCTTATCCTCAATGACCTGAGTCAGGTTCCATTCCTATCAGACTTCCAGATTTGTATGCAACCTGAGGTTTCCCCAACTTGGAATATTTCCAGTTTCCCTGTGTACAATTGTGGCTTATTGGGGCAAGTCATAGCTTTCTATTCAATGTAATCAGTATAGCAAAGATTGTGTCCAGACTTTGCTACACAAAGTTGAACACACAATGTATTCAATGTACCAGCACTAGATTATATCTCATTTCCCCCAAAGCCTCTGCTACATGGAATGCCATCAAGAATTGAGAAAAAGCCAAAAAAGAAAAAAGAAAAAGAAAAATGAAGCATCCAGTGATTATTGCTCCTGTATGGTTATTAATACTTGTATTTACTAGTAGTCCATAGAGCCATCCCAACCTTTAATTTATAAATTCTGTAAAGGTTGATATTTGGTTTTGTAATCCACAGAAAAATGGAAAGAATCTTGTGGGCAGAGTGGAGGAGGAAGATCACAGAGGCAAAAAGAGTTTCAGGACCATGAGTGATATTCACAAAAATCAGGCAACAGAACAAAAAACATTATAACAGTCTGAGTCCATTTAGTGAGGGGAAAAATGCATCCTGGTCCCCAATAGTCCTGTAAAAAACAGATTAATCAAATAAATTTTAACTAAAGGTTTGCTACAGTAAAATGGGGGAGGGGAGCATATCATGTGGTTTTTCATTTCTTCTGTCCCTTCTTTGTTCTATAAACTGGTAGTTACAGTTGAAGGCTCAATTGGATTCAAATTAATTTTTCTGGTAGGAATTCATTATAGGAAGTGATATAAGCATTGGATTATTCTGAGATGTTGCAACTGATCAATGGCTCAGGTATCATCACACTTATCCTTTATAAAGCTTCCTATTGGCCTTTGACCTGATGGTTTTCAGCCCTTGATTATCATTGCCTAGATGTATGATTTCACTAGAATTTGAAAACTTAACGGTGTGGTAAAGTCTGCACCTCAAATGACTTAGTTTTCTCAGCAAATATATTGAAACAAAAAGTGGAGGGGCGACAGGAAAGATTATGGATTCAGGGAGATTTAAGAAACAAAACAACCAAATGCAGTGTGTAGGTTTGTCCTGATGACATTTGTGGATCAACTAGAGAAATTTAAAAACTGACCATCAAGAAATTGTTATTTTTAGGTATAATAACAGCTTTATAATTATGTATTTTCAAGAGTCTGCATTTTATCAAAATACATACTGAGGTGTTTATGGATCCAAAGGTATGATGTCTGGGATTTGCTTCTAAACCACCTAGTGGATGGGGTTGGTGAACCATGGTAGTACAGGATGTGGACTTGGGGATGGAGGGAACTAAGCTCAGCCCCACCATTGATGCTAGTCAGTGGGGACCTGGTGAATCACAGGGCTATGTTCTATACTGTCAATAAAGGTTTGAGATATTCCTAACAAAAAGCTTAAATTTTTTAAAGTAATTTATTTTTCATCATGTTATATTCAAGAAAATATTTCCAAGATATGGTCTTTAGCATGATGGACTAAACAACAGTAAGGCTGAGTTATCTGGAAGGTCTGATGGCAATTACAAAGATAAGTGAGGAAAAGGAACATCTCGGATAATGGAGGTGTGACTGCATTGGTCTCTCGCTTACTGAACAACCCAATTAAAGTAAGCATTAGGGAAGGAGTCACTCTACACTACAGGATCTAGAGAGCTTCAGGTCCTCAGAGTTGATTTCTAATTGCAAAACTCATGAAATTTGCTCAGACAGAAAAGTCCAGGGATCCCTGGGACCTGAGTCCTGTCTTCAGGCAGCAGTCCTGTGCCCCTGTTCTGGAGAGAGAGCTCTATGTTTTGTCACCTTTGTGTCCCAGTTCTCTTGCCTGCCTCTCTCCTTTGCTCCATGCTCCTCTGCTCCAGAGAAGACATCACTACCATAGAGTGAACCCTTCATTTTCAAGCCATTAACTCTTTCCTTTTACCTGAGCATGTGTTTCCTATCCAGTTTTGCTGTGTCTATCAGGTTCCCTGGCTGTCTGTGTGGACAGTGAGAAGGCCAGAACACTGTCCTCCAATGCTCCTTGCAAGAGGAGAGGTCAGGGTGCCCAGGCAAGGAATGAAAGCAGAGGGCCTGTCACTCATTTGGGTCCACTGAAATCAGAGAGCAAGGGCTGGCTTGCACATGGTTGAAAACTTCTGGGGCATTGTACTACATCAAGATGGCAGGAGGTGGCAAGTACCAAGAATACCCAGTGTCTAAGGTATATGGACCCTACCTACCTGCATTTTTCACTTCTACCATTCCCCAAGTTTAAGGAGCTGATTGCCCACTGAAATCTGCTTATTTTAAGAGCTTATCTTCAGGGTCTTCCACGACAGGTCTTTTCACCATCTGCTCATCAGAACAAATGGGCCTTCCTCTGATTACCACAGTTCTTTGCTGGCAGAGCTTGGTAATATTTGAGTATTTGGAACCTTGGCCAATTAACTTTTGGGGAGTTGAATGACATCCCATTCAACTGCATGTCCTTTCTGGATTGTACCTGTCCCTAGGTTTTAGCCCTTGAGCAGAGCATGCCACCCACATACATGTAAAGAGGTCAATGAGCTTGGTCCATCGCCTTCCAAGCATCTTCTACCACTTATCTCCACCTCTGGCCCCCTCTTCCTCTTTCCTGCTAGCTCTCCTTTTCTATACTGCTCCTTTCCCACACTTTCTCTTTTTCCAAGTGGATAAGAGCATCAGAGAGAAAAGGAATCAATTTCACACCCGGGACTCAGGCTGTTTCCCTGTGCCAGGCCATTTGGCTGGCAACTGCTGAGCTAGATGAGAAGTCTTGGCCCTTCCCAGGCATCCTCCAGCTCCTGCTGCCTCAGATGCCCATCACAACTTTCTGGATCAACAAACCCCTCTTCAGTCAATAGGAGCTTTGTGAACTCAACAGATGCCACAGGGCCTAGAAGGCATATAAATATGGTTATTCAACCAATGTTATATCACACTGTGCATAATTCAGGAAATTCAATTATGGTTTCCCCAGCAACAGTAACACAACTTCAGAGCTGGTCCACAGGCCTTGTTTTCTGATGAGCAAGGAGACCCTCAGACCTTCATGTGGCCAGAGACAATGCAATATGGCAGACTTCAGTTGCCACTGGAAACCTAACTAGATTCTAAATCCAATGCTTGCAAACTCTTTCAGCATTTGGTGTAAAGACTCAGAGTGGGGTGGAGGTTCTAACATAACCACAGACATACATAGGTTTAAAGAGTAAAAATCATAGGCACAAAGCCAGAAACTGAAACTGGCTACATTTGAGTCAGAGATGATTGAGAAGGACTTAGAACTGTCAGGATCATACCTGCTTATTGCTCTACTGCCTCATGCAAGAGCCATTAAATTGGGATCTATGATGTTCCTAAAGAAAGACTAATGACAGGGTATTTGGGAGTGAGGATTCTGGTGCCAGACTTTATAGGTTCAGATCCTACCCAGCTTCCTATCAATGGGACCATGGGCAAGATTATTCTCTGTGCCTCAGTTTCTTTTAAGATAGGGATGATTTTGGAGAATGTAGGGTCATTTGGTTAGTTTTGCTTTGGAGCACACAGCATTACTGGACCTCTAGGCAGGATATCCTAATGACAGCACTTAGCTATTTTTCATGACCCCACTTGTGATTCTGTGTCTGAGCCAAGATCTGAATTGGGACATGTTACATATGTACAACCTCGAGTTTGTTCATTTTTATTTTCTTAGCAAACCATATTTCTTTTTCCACTCCTCACTCTGTGAACTTTAATTAAGCTTTCTCCCATCTAGAGAGCCAGGCAAGGGTTAGGCTTTGTTTTTGAGCAGACTCAAGCTTGCACGGCAGCAGGTTTTTCCCCAGTTTGACAGTTCCAGTTCAGCTCGGTGCTGCTGATTTATAAGACACTGAGCTCATTGGCTTTATCCTCTGTTCCCCTAGTCATTTCTCAATCGAGTCACACTGGGCTGGAAACATCTGAGAAAGAAATTTACTGGGAGATGCACAGACAGCCTATTCACATTTCATAACTTTTCAAGAGCCTTCCCCCAGAGGAGCCAGTGGTAGCCAGTTAACGCATGCACAATCCCTCGCTAGTGTCCCTGCCCCCCTCACCCCACTCACTGCTGCAGATGAGCTCGGGTCCGCGCCACACTCAGCTTCTTTAACTCTAATGCTAAGTGATGGAACTAACACAGCACGCACTGTTCTCAGCCTTGCCTGTGACAGCAGGATTAGGCATGGAAATATGGACGGAAGGCACCCAATGGATTTAGTGACTTAATTGTCTGAGTGCTTTAAAATGCAGGATTAATTTCACTTTGAGTGCAGTTGCTTCTTTCTCATTAACAGGAATCTGTTTAAAAGAATTCATTTGAATAAAGACCTAATGGAGGCTTATAAGAAAGCCTTTGCCTGCTTCACCTACCTCCTCTCTTGCCCTCAACAGTTCCTCTCCCCATCTGCAACACCCCCGGGACACTCCCCACTGCAATTTCGTCTTAAAATGTAGAAACCTCTAATCTGAAACTGCTGTTTCCCACTAAACCCTGCATTTGTGCTTGGAGTCATTTGCAATAGCCACTTTCCATGCCTTGTTCTAAGACATGTCTTGGTCAATTAGTACAATGTCACAGCCGTGTATAGTTATTGTAACTCCAGCTGTGAGCTGTTAATAATCAGCTTGCCCACAGGACAATCCTGCCATATGTTGGATGGTCAATCAAGACTAAAATATGCATTAGGAAAAAAAACAAAAAAACGCTCCTGTCAACAGTGAGTGGGTGTAGGTCACTGGTTAGGATGCTGGCATGTGACAACCAAATTTGAGTTAATGCTGTATCATTGGTATCCTCAACTTGCTCCTAGTCTGTGATGTTTGTCCTGAGGCACAAAGGCACGATATCTAAAACAACACAGCTGGAATCAGAAGACAAGTAGACAAAACATGGCGAAATATATAATATGGGTTGGGGAAAAGGGATTTGTTGAAAAGAAACATAGCTCGGATTCTTTATTAGGCAAAGCAGAGAGATCTGCATTTTAGTCATGGGAAATGATCTGTGTGCTATGAGACAAATTTCACTTAATGGTAGTTTTGAGGCAAATAAAAACAAGCTGATTTGTGGCAAATAAGGGAAGGACAAGCAGTAAGTAGTTCACTTGGGTACTTCCAATTAACTTCTTCCACAGGATCACAGGGCTTGATTACTTCAGTTTGAGTTTGACCTTCAGCATATGGGGTGCTGGGTAGGGAGGGGAGACTCTTAGCCAGGAGCTGAACCATGATTTTTGTTCTTAGAGCTCTGCTCCACTATGGCAAGTGGCAATGCCAATGACTTACTTGTTTCAGTGGCAAAACTAATCCTTATACATCTCTAAGTCACTTTCATCTGAAATTACACATAATCAATGCAAAATGGTAAAAAGTCATGCCATTTGTTTCAGTC
This sequence comes from Sciurus vulgaris, assembly GCF_902686455.1. NCBI lineage: Eukaryota > Metazoa > Chordata > Mammalia > Rodentia > Sciuridae > Sciurus > Sciurus vulgaris. The sequence continues at coordinate 87,025,086 of NC_136468.1, forward strand.
CATACCTTTTTGTGCTATAAACACAATATCTATCATATATATATTTTTGATAATACATTAGGGGCCAGATCCTGAACAGTGTCCAGTTTTCTGCCTTATTGCAGTTCTCAGTTCATTTTCTAGCTGAAAACCTATTTTAAAATAGTACATGCAACTTTTCCTTTGAATTCCAACACTTCATGGCCTCTAAAGAAAGACCCTTATTTTTTACTTTCTTTTTCTCTTTTATCCCCTCCCAAGAAGTGAAATGATTCAATTCCTACTGAGGTCCTTTTGCCATAGAAGGGAGGAAGTAGTTTTCCCCCGCTAAAAACAGGAGACCCTTTAATTGCCATGTGAAGGGTAATCACACAGTAAAGGCCTTATTAAAAGCCTGGAGTCCTGTTTACTTGCTGCAGAGCCTGACTTGATTACTTGATAATTAGAAACACGCTGCTAATGATCAGATTGCAGTCTTCCCTGAGGGAGTGCTCCCTTCAGGGAAAGCGTTATTTGTGATTACACATTTGTCATTGAGAAGGCAAATTACTCACTTCTCCTTCCTCCCATTTTCTTTCTGGATTTACCTTAAAATTGTGGGAATGCAGGGAAGACTTCACTGTACCAAGACAGGTTCAAGAGTTTATCCTAGTTATTTGATTGCTGAGAGATCCCTGAATTTCCTGTCACTCTGAGGCTGTTTCACTAACTCGGAAGCTCTCCACTCAGTACATAGCAATGTCTGGAAATGTTTTGGGGCTGTCGCAACTGAGAGAGAAAGAGGTGCTACTGGTATCTAGCGCTCGGAGACCAGGATGCTGTTAAACAACCTACAGTTATTTAATAAGACAATCCCCGCCACACACACACGCACCCAACAAAGAATTATCTGACTCAAAATGTCCGTAGTGCCAAGGTTGAGAAATACTGCACCAATGATCAATTTAATTTGAGATGATCTATAGATTTAGGTTCAGGATGAAAGCAATGAGATAGAGGGGGAACCAAATTCCTCTTTCATCATCTTCACTTCACCCCATCAAAGAGCTGCACCTGATTCACCCCACCTCTGCCCAAGCCAGTTTTCTCTATGATGTTATAAACCCGGGATCATCAACCTACAGCTCAATTCAGCGGCTGCCTGTATCTGTACGGCACATGAACTATGACAGGTTGTTACATTTTTAAATGGTTGGGAAACAAAGAATAATATTTTGAGAGTCATGAAAATTATATGAAATTTAAATTTTAATGTTCATAAACAGTTTTTTATAGGCACCCAGCCACACCCATTTTTTATATATTGGTCACCATAGCACAATAGAGTTTGTGCTATGGTGGCAGAATAGTTGTTTACGGCTATATGGCTCCCAAAGCCTGAAGTATTTTCTATCTGGCTCTTGACAGAAAAGGTTTGCTGCCCTGGACCATAAAATCCAAGACCAATTATGCAGCCTGCACAACAGCCAGACTCCCAGATTCCTGGAGGTCCCCCTTCCCACTGTGACAAAGAAAAGTAAGAAAATAACACTGCATTGTCCTTATATCTTGTACTCAGATGTCACCAGGTTGGTAGGGGGTCACTGACATACTAGTTACTTGTTTTCTAATCATACCACTCTGTAACTTTCTTGATGTCAATAACACTTTTATCATTCTGAATCCAAAGCTGGCCTTTCTTTTCAGTCTCATTACCTAGTATTAGTCTGAATTGGGAATAAGAAGCCAACTGGAGAATTGGAAAGGTCTGGGTTATCTTCCACCTGGATCCTTAGCCATAAATAATTAAAGAAGAAAACATAGAGCACAGTAGCCACAGAGTCTCAGACACCCCCACTTGAGACTGTCATCCTCTTATTCTCTTAGAAGTAGTTTGGGTACCCAAAGAGAGTACCCTCAAAAAAGCCCCAGCAAAAAAGGGAGTTTAAGGATGTTTGCATGCACACCAACCAGCACAAAGAGGTTAGCCAGGATAGGGTTCCATAGCTCAGGATTATTGCTGCTTAACCTCATCAATTTAATGTTAAAGGAATACAATTCAAAAAGTCCACCCCTGGTCCTGTACATCCTGTCAGAGGGGTTAAGAACCCCTCACCCATGCATTCTAGTTTAGTGACATGGACAAGGACACACATGGCAAGGACACAAATGAGAAAGCAGAAGGGGAAGAAATCAGTTCTGGATTCGGAGATGATGAGGAAGTGGAGGAGGAAGAGAGCGTCATCATTAATTGGGGTGTCAGGAAGTATTCTGGGCACTTTATGTAGATTCTCACAGCAACCTGAAAGGTTGATAGTGTTTAGTCCATTTCACAGATGGAAAAACTGAACTCCAAAAAGTGAGGTATCTTGCCTGAGGGCACAAAGTTAGTGAGGTAGAGGAGCTAAGATTCAAATCGCATCTGTCTGCCTGCTCTTTTCTCCATGTTGGGGAGCAACTTCGGAGCAGAGGCAGGATGTGAATTGCCCTGAATAAGTAAGATTCAGGTTGTCAAATTAGGAGGTGGGGGGATTCTAAATAGAATAAAGATATTCAAATAAGAGAACAGACCTTCTGGGTATATTCTATTAGGGGTGGTACCGGGATGGAGTAAAGGAGTTTCTTAGAGGCATAGAGTTTGCACAGAGCAGATACGACTGGAAAAGTATGATGAGGTTCAAACATTGTCAAATGCAACCACTTTTAGGAACAGATCTTGCAAAGCCTTAACATTTGATGTTAAGTCCATGTGGAAGAAATGTGCTTATAATGAAAAGATTACTGTTTTAGCAGCTCTATTTATAACTGCCAACACTTGAAAGGAACCAAGATGCCCTTCAATACATAAATGGATCAAACACTGGTACATCCATATGATGGAATATTATTCAGTGATGAAATGAGCTATCAAACCACTAACAGACATGAAGGAAACTTAAATGCATATTGCCAAGTGAAAGAAGTTGATTTGAAAAGGCTGTTTGATTCCAACTATATTGTAGAAAAGGCAAAACTGTGGACATGATAAAAAGATCAATGGTTATCAGGAGTTGGGAGATGAATAGGCAGAGGATTTTTAGAGCAATTAGAAACAATTCTTGGGCAATACTATGATGGTGGATAAATGTTTTCAAAATCTATACAATGTATAACCCAGAGAGTGAACCCTAATGTAAACTATGAACTTTAGTTAATAATAATATGTGAATATTGTCTCATTAATTGTTTCAAATGTAGCACACTAATGCAAGATGGTAAACATTGGAGACTTTCCAAAGGGAGTTGGGGGTAAAAGAGGGAGCATATGGAAACTCCAGGTACTTTGTACTCAATATTTTCTTTAAACCTAAAGCTGCTCAAAAAAAAAAAAAAAAAAAAAAAAAAAAAAAAAAAAAGTGGTTGAAACAGAACAAAAGATTACTGAATGAGAAGCAAACTCTAGGCCTGCTCTATCACTATACAGTTCTGTGACCTTGGGCAAATCACAGCCTCTCTGAGTTTTAGGGACCAAGAGATCATGTAGTCCACCACTACAGGACATATTATGGCTCTGAGATAATGGACATTTGCCTGATTTTCTCCCTTCCTTGAAGAGTAAAATGGAGATCCAGGGCAATGTTGGCCCTGAGCGTGTTGAGGATTTTGCAGCAAAGGACCCATAACATCACCTCCCTCATGCATGTGATGGGTTCATTTGGGGGACTCAATAACCAACATGTTTGTGGCAAACAACATGTTTGTTTAGAATAGTTACTACCTCCCAACTTCTTCAAACATAAAATAACATATATACCATATATATATATATGGTATTTCTCAGTGCTGGTTATTTTGCACCTGATAGAAACTTGTACCACAAAATGTGTTGACTTTAAAGGAGTCAATGTGAGAATTCACATGCCTTCCCTTCCATATCCTGCACCAGAGCTGACCATGCTGAGCTGCCTGACAGAAAAATTGGCTTCAGCAGGCCCCGCCCCAGCCACCATGGAAATGACAGCATGACTGGCAGCTCTCAGCGGTGCATCTGGCATTTACTAATATTTACCAGCAGAGGTGGCCTCTGGTATCGCTGAGTCCCCACTCACCTTGTTTAACCACTGCTTCCCTGACCACTGCACAGAACTGGCCCCCAGAGGGTGAGGTCTGAGCTTGAGAGAAGTCTGCCTTTATCTAATCCCTTAAAAATCACAATTATATTTAGCGGATGTCAGCAGGCGCTGTATAAATAATAAAACCATCCTTTAAAAATATTGCTCAAGAAGAAAATGAATGCAGATGACAACAAGATGGTATTTAATTCTACATAAACATATGTATGTGGTTTTAGATTGTGTCTAGTTCTTTCTATACATACAAACACACACATTTTGAAAACAATTTGAGCAGAGAAAATAATTTTGCCAACTTCTACTTGTGTGTGAACTTTGCCTATACAAAAGTTAAACAGCTGTGCATGTTTATGATTCGAAGATGCACATATGTGAAACATTCAATGGTATATTTATCCCACATAGTTGATTTCATGGAAAGTCCTGTATTTACATCTTTTAATTGTGTTATGTGGGACAGTGGCTACATACATTGTTTATGAAGGTTGACATTTATGATTGAAAACCAAGCAGCTCTGTGGAAGTTAGTTCTTGGTGGTTATCAAACTATTCCAGACCTAAAACTTCTGTGCCACTGCAGAAGGGGAAGAAAAAGGAGAGGATCTGAATGTTGACTGGTTCCAAAATACTTACTATGGATAAGCAATTAAAAAATTGAAATTTAAAAAATTTAAAACCCTACACTCTACAGTTTGCAAACTCAGGTTATTTTTCCCATTGAGGGAAAAAAAGAAAAGTGTCTGCTTGGGTCATGTGATATTTGAAAGAGGAAGAGGTGCGAGGTCTGGGCAGGGTGTGGGGGTGCTGGGAGGCAGGCAGCCCTGTGTGGAGGCCCTCCAAACACTTCCCAACGAGGATTCCAGACGGCCTGGCCTATAAATGCTTATGTTGTCTTCTGCTCTGCAGCCATGGGCAGACTGAACATTTTGCTTGGTACATCCACAAAAGTTTTTCTCCTTGCATCCAAGATTTGGGGTTTTAATACATGCTGTGTTTGGAAAAATTCTAAAATCAGAAAGGATGTGGTTTTAAGTGCTGAAGTGTTTAGCCACATATGGATACACAGCTCAGAGAAATGAAGTGGCATATTATTGATGCAGATTCTCAAGTTTGGAGTCCAATATAGATTATTGCAGCTCTGGCCAGAGGTTACTGGATGTCTGCATCCTTTTGATGTGCCGACATTTTTTTTTTATCACCCTCCACAACTGTGTAGGTGCCTCTCCCTTTTGGCACACATTATTTAATGTCATGACAATCTGCTGTTTCCCTCTTTCTTCTCAGTAATTCAGCCTTATGAATCTAATAAATATCAGCCTAGACTTAAATTATACATTGGTGAATTCTCAGTCTTTCCTTTGCTAGTTTCCATAGCTTTGGGGCAAATTATCATACAAGTGAGACATACTTATGAGTGGAATAGTGTCCCTAGGGAAGTGCTGGCAGTGTTTATGAGGTCATATCATGTTGTTCTAGAAATACACAGTAGCACTAATCTTCAAACACAGAACCAGAGGCTCTCTCAAAACTCACAAATGCTCTCTGGTTAAATTCCAACAAATGTCAGAACCAACAAGGTAGAGGAACTTTCTGTTCTACTCTGCAGAGCCCCATGAAGTGTTCAGGTGGAGTATCATTCTCTCACCTGGCAGATGGGAGGGGAGATGGCTTTGCTCTGTCTCCACCCTAACTCTCACAACAAGTGAATTTATTCCATAAAGTCAGGTTAAAGCCTCATCACGCTTTAAGGAGGCTTAATTTTCCCAGGGAGTGTTTGTATGCACAGGAAGTCTCAGTGAGTGTGAGCTGGCAGATCCCTTCCTGCTCCTCAGACCAGCCCAGAAGCCCACTTCCAGCCTGGACCATGACTGAGGCTTCTGGGGGCCCAGAACCACCAAGTCATGGCTGAGTGCTGTTAGCCATTTAGAAAAGCCAGTAAGCAAGCACTGGTCAGTCTGGTAAGGGCCAAAGTATACTAGAGGAACCCCCAGGATTGGGAGGGAGAGGGGGCATTCAGAAGAATGTCAATAGGCAGACTTCAGAAATAGTGAACGATAGAGTCAGAAGTAGGAGAATGTATGATGGAGGGTGCTGCCTGAGAGAACATTATTCTTTCCAGTCCTTTCTTGTTCCTCCCTCTCTATTCCTCTACCCTGACAAATGTGGGATTTGCGCAGAAATAGACCTGCTCCTATGACTGCAGCTGATGTCCAGAAATCCACATGGGGAAAGGGAACTCAGGAAGGCCGGGCCCGCCCCTCCACCAGCCAAAGTACCCCCCCCCCACCATCAATCACAAAATGAAGAGTTTTTTCCGTACACCTTTTAGGGGAAGGGGAAAGTTTTAACCTGAAAAGTTTATGTGTTGCAGAAGAATGTGTACAGTGTTCACCCAGCTTTATTGGTCTTCTTGTGGTTGGTTTCACAGGAAGAAGGAGGGAGATCACTGCAGCAGGCAGGTTTGAGCAGGGGCAGGGGAAGGTCAGGTCCTTTCTGTCTGTCATCTGGGGGAAAAGATCAGGCTCAGTTCTGCCCACATCCACTAATTTGAGAGCTTCTACTTTAATCCTCCTGCATTTGCTCTATCATCGTGGATGACAGAGAACCTTCTATGCCAGGCCTGGTGTTTTCCTCCCTTTTCATCTTGAGCATCCTTATCTTCTGCTCTCTTTGCTGCCTCACCAAATTTCTCTGTGGCATCAAAAATCTGCAGTCACACTCACTGTAAGGGATGGCATGAAAGGGATTGCAGAGTCCTTTGCCCTGTTGATTCTGAGAAGCTCAAGGGGCAAACTCTGAAGAACCTGAGAGAATCCATGCTACACCTGTTATTCTGCTCTTGAATTTCAACAGAGCTTATGAGTCCACGTTCAAGGTCCTACACTTCTCACTGCTGAGACCTGCAAATTCTCTAGAAATTGGTGTTGTACAAACTTAGTTTATCACTGAAACCTCTTTTGAACCATAACTTCACCGTTTGGCAAAACTACTGTTTTTAGGAGCACATCTCAGGAAACTGTTGCTGATTTCCAGAGCTGAGTGTTTATGATGCGTGAAGCAAAATTCCTCTCCATCCCTCCTGCTTCCTCTTCTACCAACATGCAGGCAATCCTTTTAAGGTCCAAGATGCCAAATCTAGGCCCTAAACTCGTCCTGGGATTCTGGCCCAAAGAAAGCTAACAGTTTTCCTCCTGTCTGCCTTGAATGTCAAAGACTAATGGTTGTCCTGTGAAACCTTTTGTCCTCAATTTGTGAAAGAATCTCTTGATTTGTGAATAGAGACATGGTCACTCTGAGTAAAATTCTCTTGCAGGTAAGTGTACAGCTGCAGGATAGTGCTAGGGTACAACATGGAGGAGCCATGCTCAGAAGGGAGAGGCATGCCCTTCTTTGCCTTTTTCTCCTCTCTACTACTAGAATGAGAGCTGGAGCAGCCACGTTAGATCAGCAAGTAGAATCCACACACTGAACAATGGTAGAAGGGGACTGGGTCCCTGACATAATGACACAAAATAATGCTTCAGATGGATACATTTGGTCTTAATTTATGGGAAAGAGTACATTTTTTCATTATTTAGTCCACCATTATGTTGAGATTGCTGTCACTTTGGCAAAATCTAATCTTGATGATTTTCACTCCTCTCTTCAACTAACCCCCTCAGACCTCTCAAGAACAAACTGAAAGCCCAGATTATTCCCTAGAACCAACTCTCAGAAAGTCCTCTTGACTGGGAACAAGCTAGCACCAGAATGACCTTCTATCTAGAGCTTTTTTTCACCCAATGCCTCTCACAGAAGATCAGGAGACAAGGCTGGCCAGACAAGCCCTCCACTCCACCGCAATGTCACACACCAGCAGACCACAGCTGTGTGGTGTAGACTGACTGGCCATGACTTCCCACCCTTTAGTTCAAATATGCCATCCCTTGAGTTTTCCCAGACTGGGTCTTCACACACTCACTTGACTGTGTTCCTGTGGACTGTTCATGCCTTTCCACAAGAGCCATCCCATCAGTTCATTAGTATCTATGCCACCATCTCTTCTGAAGGGCTTCAGTGTGACTTAGTTCCCACTCAACCTCACCACTACATCTAAGTTAGGCAAAAGATGCTCCAATCCACTGCTATGGCCCTGCTAGCCTACCCCATGTTCAATTCCATTGTGCCAAAGGGTAGTCAAACAAAGACAAGACCCAAGCTGTATCACCCACAGACACCCCTCAGCTGGGCAAGCCAGGCCGATGACCTGTGGCTAGAATTTGGTTCATTGCAACAAATGAAAGCATGACAATGTGAGCATCCAAAGGCATGCTTTCAACTCTGACAATGCCTTAAAAAAATCTGTTTATGAGATACGTGAACAATAGAGGTTAATTATTATGTATCATGAGGGATAAACTAGTCAACTCTGTTTATATACAAATGTTGATTATAAACTCTCTGTGTTTAGTTTTCATTGTAGCAGTAACCAATGCCTGGGATTGGAGTTCAAGGCTTGTCCTCTACCCTTAGACTGTAAAATGTTCACAGTACCTTTGCATCCACCTACCTCACCTAACTTGGTTGCAGCAGTTAAGAGAGAGAGGCATAGCACCTCAGACTCGGGCAGCCTTGGCCTTGAATCCTGACTAGCTATGTAATTCTGAACAAAATACTTAATCTTTTCAAGTCTTAATTTACTCATCAAAAACAGACATAATAACACATACCTCTTAGGTTGGGTTGAAGAGTAAGTTAGTATACAAAGCTGCTAGCACTTTGGGCATGGAGATTAAATCACAGTGACATGGGCATCAAATTCTCAAGGTATAGCTAATCAAATAGAATTCTACAGAAGCAAGATATCCCCCACCGCCACTCATCATCTGGAATTCTTCTATACAGCACCAGGTCCCCTCTTTAAGACATTCAGTCACTTGTTATCTATTCAGCTAAAAGTATGAAGCTTGTGCTACCTATCAAGTGCTGGAAAAGAGGCAAGGGGTGCTGAGGTGGATTTCCATGGCCCTGAACCTCAAGGTGTCTTGGGATCTAGTAGAGGGGTAGAAAGGTAAACCAATAAGTTCTATAAAAGTTATTGATGCTGTGCTGAAAGTATGAATTCAGTGGTTACCCAAAGAAGAGGGCTGTCAACTCTACTTGGATAGGATGTGAAGATGGCAAGATCCTGAAATGCTGTAAGCAAGTAGCAATTCTCAAACTGAGACTTGAAAAAAGAAGTTGGTAGTGGCCAGGAAGCCCATTGGCAGCACAGGCACAGTGTGAACACAGAAAACAGTAGTAGAAGTGCCTTGGACTAGCTTGAGGGGAAACAGCAAGTAACTCTTAAGCTGGGTGGGGGGTAATCAGAGAAGAGGCCTGGCAGAGAGTTTGGGTTGGAAATGGGAAACCAGTCAACTAGAAAGCTCAGTCCTGATCCTGGGAACATTAGGAAACTCATTCAACAATGTCAGGCACCACCCAAAAGAGAGACACCAGAGAAGGGAAGTAGGTACATCACAAGGACAAGGTTTTCTTCATATGCAGAGAAATGAAGCTATTATGCTCCACCTGCCTCGGTCGTATGGTTCCTTGTCTTGTGCATCCTCTCAAATTTTTCAGCGACATCCCATGGTATGGGTCCACCCTCATTTCCATCAAATGTTTTCCACCTGGTGTTTCTGTTTCCTCAGAGGCAGGTCCTTCCAATATGGTAGTTTACTTTTTACATCCCAGACAGTGTATCAGTGCATAATCATCAGCTTATGTTATTTATTCCAAGTAATATATTTGTACTTAAACCTGGACTTTATGGAATAATACTTTAAACCAAATGGATTTAATACCCTAGCAGTAGAACTCTGAGCACCCTAGCACTTCTGAATGGTAGAATTTTTTTTTTTTTTTTCTTTTTAAATTAAATTTTATTTTATTTTGAGACGTGGGTCTCATTAAGTTGCTTAAGCTGGCCTCAAACTTGTGATTCCCTCAGTCTCAGGTTCCTAAATAGCTGAGATTATAGGCGTGGCCACCAAGCCCAGCTCATCTATATTTTTATTATATTCAAATACACATAACAAAACCACCTTCACCATTGCTAAATGTATAGTTCAGTGACATTAAGTACATTCCACACTGCTGTGAAACTGTCACCATTATCCATCACAGACACTTTCATCTTCCCCAAATGAAACCAGTGTAACCATTAAACCATAACTTCTCATTCCCTATCCCTGGCCCTTACCCCTGGCAACCCCCTTCTGCCTCTATAACTTTGACTACTCTAGCTAGTTCATATAAATGGAATCGCACATCTATCCTCTTCTGACTGGCTCACTTCACTTGGCAGAAGTGAGCTTTATGCTTCATTTATATGATAGCAGGTTTCAGAATTTTCTTCTTTTTTAAGCCTAAATGATATTCCACTGTGTGTCTATACCACACTTGGTTGAATGGTAGAATTTTGTACAGGGAGTGGTGCTTTGCCACTAGTTCCAGGTATGGCGTAGCTTCCTTCTCAGTGTTTGTAATCAACAAGAGTTTTGGGGGAAAAAAATTTCCCTTACAAAGGTCGAGGAAGCAGACAGTCATATTAAATATAATTATATATTCTTTTAGCTCCATTCCAGTGATTGGCATATGATCACTGCTCAACACATGATAAAAAGGAAGAAGGCAAAGAGAAAGGGAGGGAAGAAGAGGGAATGAGATCTGATCCATAATCTTTTGTTTTTAAACATGGCTTCTAGCATGAAAGTTGGTATTAAAAATAGATACTTTTTTCATTCCTTAGGGGACAGGGCAAGGGACATAGATATCCAATTTATTGCCACTAACCCTTTTATCCTAAAATTTGAAATATTTGAGCATACAGAAAACATCATTTTGTATGCTCTTTATTGGCTGCATAGATCTATGTTTATGGAATGCTTTAATGGTTGCAAAGTCAAATTGCAAAAATGATTCATTTTTTTAGAGATTTTGATATATCATGCTGTGTTCTAATAAAATTTTCAATACTGTCTGTAATATAGATTATGATACTAATGTTTCCCATGGGATCCAGTGATCAGAACTCCTTTGGTAAATGTCCCAGAGTTAAGGTTAGCGCATCAACGTGCAGTAACTCACTGACATTTAATATTAGCTGCTGCAATATGAAAAATTCGGCAACAAACACAGGCTGTAGAGAAACTTCTTCCAGCTTTGGAGTCCAGGCAAACCTGTTTTCCACCCCTACTCTGAGATCAGTGCCATGTTGACACCCTACCCACAGATACACAACAATTTAGGAAAGACAACAAGAAAATATGGAAATAACAGATGAATGGGACCTTCAGGTGCAATACTGTAATAGGAGATGAAACTTGAACTCTTAGAACTGAGTTTTTTTTTTTTTTTCAAGCAAACACTTTCAAACTCTTGAAAGAGAAACATCAAAGTTTGAAGGGCAGATATAAAAAAGGCTCCCTCTCTTACAAAGTGACGCAAACTCAATCTGACACATGCTTAGAGTGAGTTTCATGCGCCAACCAAGATGAAAAGGGAAAAAAAGACATGCACTTGTCCTCAAGGAACTTATTGCAATTATCTTCCAGTTGATTGAGACCTCTATTTTCTGAATTATTGTTCCCTTATGTCCTCCGTTTCCTCCAAAAAGGATTGAGGTGAGATGTGATTTTTGAAGATACCCTTTAAAAATGTCCAACCTCTTTTAGGGTAATAGGAAACACAGATTATTACTTCAAGAAGACATTTTTCACCATTTTGGCAAGACCGAGGAAGTTTAACAACAGAATGTCTTGGTAAGAATTGGGGACACAGTCTCCCAATTCCTTTGTGGTGGGAGTTGAAAGAAGAATGGCCTTCACAGAAAACCATGTGGCAACATTTACCTACAGTTTAAATGCATATGTAAATCAACATTATAACTCCATTTCTTTAGTCATCTATTGCCTTTTAGAAGTACTTCCCTCATATGTGAAATGAGTACCTTCCTCATATAAGGTATGTTTATGGCATCACTGTTGTAATAGCAAAAATCTAAGAGCAACCTAACTGTTCATCAAAATGTATGAATAGCTACACCCATAAATGAATACGAAGAAGCTCTAGAGACCAGGAAATGCAATATGAACTCATAAGGAATCAGAAGCAGATATATTTTGAAGCAAAACAGACCTGAGATAATCCACTTACAAAGAGAAAATTTTTTATTTGGTTCACAGTTTGGGAGGTTTCACAAGCCCGGGGAGGACTGGTGTAGCAGCAGGGAAACTCTGGTTCAGCTTCAACAGGGATCCAGAGACTGGCTGTGACTGAAAAACTTCTGCACCGATGGACTCAGGTGTTTGCTGTCACGAGAAGTGAAAGTACCACAGCAAAATAGCAGCTCTTATGTCAATAAGAAGTGCAGCCTAGAAGGGGGGTGGTCTGTGCCTCTCTGCCCAGTGCACATGCACCAAAGAAGGTCTGAGGGGGGACAGAGGGCTGTGGAGTTGCTCCAACACAGTGAACACTGCAGAGGGCCTGGGGCCTTGGGCACTACTCCAACCACCCATGTCCAGGACTGTCTGAAGGAGGAGGGCAATATGTCCCCAGGAATCAACATTTGCAAGTGGCTATGTGGGAAATGGACACCAAGAAACCTGAGAAAAAGAACTTAGTGAGAACTGTCTGAGCCCAGGTAAAACATGGCCCATAAAAAATTCAGTAGAGAAAGGGTAGAGGCTCTGCTACCTACAGAGTCCTTGTGCTTCTCTAATGGAACACCCAAGACTGAGTCATCCATGAGTGTCGGGCAACTGGCAACAGCTTTCCTGCTGATCATCCCTTGGAGGAAGGTGGAAGGGTGGGCACACACGACAAATGCACATGAGACAGAGAGAGAGAGGCAAGGGGATTTGGGCCAGACTCATCCTACTATCAGGAACCATTTCCATGATAACAGCATTAATCCGTTCACAAGCACAGAGTCCTCATGACCTAATCACCGCTGAAAGGCCCCCCAATCAACACTGCTGCACTCGGAATTGGGTGTCCAATACCTGAATGCTGGGGACACATTCAAATCATAGTAAGCCTGAAGCAATGAGGGAGCCCAGATCCTATGAGTCACAACAAGGTGACCTCCTTCAGACACCAGGCAGGAGACACCTGAGGGATTCTGGGTGATGGAAGCAAGGAGACTGCTGCTTGAACTTGCAGAAGTCAAAACCGGAGGGACAGTCTCTCGTCCTTGAGGATGGCAGCCTGTTCTGCTCTCAAGGGCTCCTGGCCTACCAAGTCCAGACCTGCCATGGCTTGCAGGCCTCTTCTCTGCAAAGCCAGTCTTGTGTCAGCTTCTCCTAGGAACAATATCACATCTTGGCTACAGATGTCTCTTAGGATGTACCCAGAGCCTCTATCTATTACCAAAGAGAATGTAATGTTTGACAAGAGGAAAGAAATCCCATTACCCAAAGCAGAAGCCAAAAGCAGAAGGGTGGTGGTGGGTGCCCAGCAGTCAATAAATCCAAGGCTGTCTTTTTTTGGGGGAAGGTGGAGGCAGTTGAGATATTTAAGAGAATTTCAGAAACCACCAAGACCACATTGCTTGTCTCCACATTGGCCCCTCTACTCATGTTCTCTCTGCCCCAGGCAATTCTCTCTGGCATTAGGTTTATTCCCCCCAAAATTCACTTTGTATATTAATTCAGCAAAAAGTTTCTCCAGGCATCACACACAGTCCAAAATTCTTAGCTTGGCTTTTGGAACTGTCTGGTCCTGACCAATATTTCCAGAACTATCCCCAGCTAAACTCAAAGCAAGTTGAGTGACTCATTTTTTCCCAAAAAAAGTGCATTTTTCCATCTTTATTCTCGTCCCTGGTACCCACCCCATGCCCATCATCATTTATTGACAACTTGCCATCTTACAACATCCTGCTCAATACCTTCTCTTCTCGGAAGACCTTCCTGATGCTTGCAGCTGGCAGCTGTCCCTCATCACCTCTGCTCCCTTCTCAATTCTTCTTACATCACTTTATGTATGGTTGCATGTCAAACACGTCTTATTCCTGGGTAGTAAGCTGTATTTTGGATTTTCTGCACCACAAATGTTCTGATATCTCACAATACTTAACACCACACTTCACATATACAGATTTGCAGCATTTGAACTGGAAGGAGATCCATGAACTAAATCATGTTTGTACCAAATTCATAACCCCCATCTGTGGTGATGGTATCTGAGAAAGGAAACTTTGGAAGATAATTAGATTTAGGAGAGTTTGGGAGGGGGACACCCTCTGAAGGGAAATTACTGTCCTTATAAGAGAAGACCCTAAAACTGTTTCTCTTCCTGCCAAGTGAGTGTGCTTGAGAAGGTGGCTGGCTATAAGCTAGCAGGGGAGGTCCCACCAGAACCCAACCATGCTGGCATTCTGACCTCAGTCTTTACAGCCTCCAAAACTGTGAGAAAATAAATTTCTGTTGTTTAAGTCATTCAGTCTATGGTATTTTGTTATGGCCGCCTGAACTGACTAAAACAGGGTCTTTAGTGTCCTCCCAGCTGGCCCTATTTTACACCGTGGTGAAAGTATCAGATCCAAAGGGACACAGAGCAGAGCAGGGATCAAAACCCAGTCAGTCTCCTAACCCCCAGACCACCATTCCAGCAAGCATAACACACTTGCCAAATAACACAGATTGAAAGAAAAGGCTCAAAGCAATAAGTATATTTTTCTTAAACATGTCCATACCTTAAACTCCCTTTATCCTAGTCTTGAAATAATAAACTGAAGGTCCAAGGGGACTTCCATCAAGGTCTGAAATTGAGAATTTGGCTTAAAAGGCTGCCAGGGATGAGGAGAAAGAGGGAGAGACCTACTTGGTTATGATGATATCATCTTACAGAGTTATGAATTATGCAAATGAAAACAGACCAGGATCCACGACCTCTCGAGCTTTCTTGTACCTGTATCCAAAACTGTGTGAACAAGCACTTCAGAGCTTTACTTTAAAAGTTTCTGTTACCACCACTGCTTTGCCATAGTGTAGTGTTTTGTGCCCCTATAAAGGGCTTTCACATGCATTGTCTCATGGAATGTGAACAGCACCTGGCCAAGGTATCACCATCTCCATGGAACTGGTTTCCCTCTACAGCCAGAGCTCCCTTGGAGAATGCAACCAAATCACTCAGTTGCTGAGTGTCAGAGCTGGAGACTTAAATACAGTGTGCGTGCACGTGTGTGCATGAGAGAGACAGAGACATGGGGAGAGTGGGTTGGGGTGCGGTTAATCCCATTTCCTATATATTACAGGACTGCATTTTTTAAAAAGTCCCACAAATGTTCTCTATCAAACCCATCAACAGAGGTCTGGGTTTGGGCTCCAGCTCTGTCACCTGTTCACTGTTGACTAGAGCAGGTCACTCAGCCTCTCTAATTCAGCTTCTTTAACTGTGGAAGGAGCATCGTGAATCATTTGCTTTTTGATTCACTTTAAATTCAGACAATCTGTGATTTTCAGAATTAACTAGCATTACATAAAAGATCAGGCCAAGTCACTTTCAAAAGTTTCTGAGCTCTGGATCAGGTCTCCTGGAAGAATACATTATCCACAACACCTCTTCCCCAAACTCTTCAAGGTGCAGGGAGACAGGACTGTGCATCTGAGGGCACTAAGAATTTCAGCCTGTCCTGTTGCTCTAGTGGAAAGACAGTGTTAGACATTTGCACTGGCGTGGTCAGTGTGGCTTTGGAGATAAGTCAAACCCAAATGTGCAGAAGGTCAAAAGTCATCCTCCTCTGAGACCAACAGAAAACATACTTCTCAGATACTCATTCCATAGAATTTAAAATCTTATGTGATCTTGCCTAATTCAGAGCCCAAACACTCAGATTTCAGGCTAGCAATAGCCTGGATCAATAAATTATAGTACCCAGATTCATAGCAAGTCTGAAAATAATGGTTTACATCACCAAAGATCCTTTTATATGGCAGCATCTGTATTCATTAACCATGTTAATCACTAATATAATACAGAGAGATTGATATGTTATTCCTAAGGGTTTTTTTTATTGTTAACAGACTATTTCTAATCAAATTCAAAACTGTCTTCAGCGACTAAAGAGTAACTAAAAATATTCATCAAGAGAAAATTTTAAAGTTTGTTTGCATCAAGTGAGAAGTAAAGTCATTGTCGGAAGAGACCATATTTTTAAAAATAATTATCAAGATATATTTCAAAATCCAGTTTCAAAAGTGGTAGCTTCTGCAAGGTTACTTATAATATGGGATCTGAAAGCATATGAATTGACTATTAATATACACTGTTATATGAAAAAACAATACCCTCCTATACTCTGAATGAATCTTTTGCCTGTGCATGATTTTGTAACATCAAGCACCAGTCATTAGGGAAATATTGGTTCCCTATGCTATACAATCTTCCAAATGTTGGCACATTCTATTTGACAATATCACAGAATCACATGTGCTAACATCCCCTCTGATCTCATCAGAAAAGTCTTAAAGTATTCTGAAGCTATCAAGCTCATAGTGGTGAACACAAGTTGTCAAATATTCTAGATTGCATTGAAAACTCAAATATTATTATTAACCATAAATACCACCAGTAAATTCCCAGACACAATAAGATCTCTTTATTTATTCTTGTAAAAAGATCGGCTAAATGGATGGAGTTGGACAATATCATGCTAAATGAAATAAGCCAATCCCAAAAAACCAAAGACCAAATGTTTTCTCTGATAAGTGGATGATGATATATAATGGGTGGTGTGGGGATGAGCTTAAGAGAAGAATGGAGGAATTTTGATTGTGTAGAGGGAAATGAGGGGGAAAAGGGTGAGGGAAAGAAAGATGGTAGACTGAGACATATATCATTGCCTTATGTACATGCATGATTACATGAATGGTGTGACTCTACATCATGTACAATCATAGAAAAGAAAAGTTGTACCCCATTTGTGTACAATGAATAAAAATGCAGTCTGTAAAAATAAAAATAATTTTTTAAAAAGATCTGCTAAATCTGCCAAATTTGAATATTTATTGTTTGCCTACTGTTTTTTCAAGTAAAAAGGGAGCTCCATGAAAAATGTGACTATTCAGTTCATCAAAATATCTAACAAGTTCTTTGCTAAAGACAACCATCATTACTTCAATGTGCAGGAGAAAGGACTTTAAACTCATGTCCCATTTTTTCATAAAGAATATTAGAAAGATGTGTTCTGAAGGATCAAGGCTTAATAAAATTAGTAATGTCTTACTCCTTCATCCAGGATACTAAGTGAAACTGGTGTTAAGTGAAACATGAATGTATGGTAGTGAGGATCACTAGGACAGGTTGATGTCAGTGCCTTGATTCATGCTAAAAATCCAGCAGTTTAATCCACCATTGCTTTTCACCATCAGTGCAAACGCAAGCACAGTGAAAAAAGCAAACAACATGTTAGTGTTAAGGTGAAAATAAATCTCAGCATCCATGGAGAATTGATTTCAGGACCTCCCCTCTCCCTCCCATAGATACCAAAATCCAAGAATGCTCAAGTACCTTATATAAAATGCTGTAGTATTTGCTTATAACCACGCCTGTCCTCCAATGCACTTTTGATCATCTCTAGATTTCTTATAACACTTCATACAATGTAAGTACTACTTTTAATAGTTGTTCTACTGTACTGTCTAGGGAATAATGACAAGGAAAAGAGGTCTGCACTTGATAGTACAGAAACCATTTTTTAATCTATTATTTCAAGGTTGGTTGATTCCTCAGACGCAGAACTTGCAGATATAGAGGGTTGTGTACATGGATATCATGGGTCCCCAGGAAGTCCTCCATGCTTGGAGAGCCTTGGATCCAGAGTTCTGGCTGAAATGGTACTAGAAACAGATTTCCTGAGCTTGTGCCCTGGCCTTGTCATTAGTTGTATGTTATTAGGTAAGTTATTAAATGTGTTAACCTCAGTTTCCCCATCTCTGAATAGGATGATAATAGTACCTACCACAAAACAGTGTTTGAGGAAAAAAACAAGCCAATGTATGGGATGTGCTTACTCAGTATGGAGCTCATTGCATGTGACAAACATTAGCTCTTAATGCTAGCTGTTGTTACTGTTAATGTTGCTATTACTTATGGCTCCTTTGCAAATACTGGAGATAGTGAAAGTCTAATAGAGGCTTCTTAAACAGCAATGACCTTCTCGCTTCTCCGATAATAAATTTTCATTTTGCCAAAAGAAGATTATATTTAAAAAAAAAAAAACTACTGATGCAGACAATAAATGTTCATTGATTGACTAAAGAGCCAAGTATGAAAAGAGGTCATTGTAGATACATCTTTATGTTTAGGGACCATACCAGAAATGCTTCAGTCCTTAAGCATAAGTGAAGAATATGAAGATTTTTTTTTAAAGGCCAAATAGAATATTTTAATGCTAAAACATAATTATTCCAAAAGGGATTCTAGACACTCTAGCATCATACCTTTCATTCTATAGAGAAAAATCAAAGCAGGTGGCATAATCAGGCATGAAATCATAAAAATTATCCCAAGTGGTTATTGGGCATCGCAAGAAAGATGTATGACTTTTCAATGTTTCTTCTTTTTTTTTAATAGGATGATATTTTTCTCCCAAGGGGGAAAAAATAATGAAAAGGAGGGAATCCCCATTTTGCTTTCATACTATTTCTTAATGTAGGCCAGAGTCATGACTTCACCACTAGGGACAGAAGAAACTTTTTATAAAAACAGCACAGCCTTTCCACTCAAAAGCTGTACGAACTGTTGGATTTCAAGGAATAAAATAGCTGGGAAGTTACTACATTTGTCGTATTTCAAGCTGAGAGTGTAAATAATAAAGGTCAAATTGAGAAAACAAGGCGGATAATTCCGTGGTGACCAGCCAAACTCTAGTTCCCATCATTTATTCATATGTTGATAGACTTCCCCAGGAAGCCTGGGAAAATAACAGAAGTAACTCAACTTTCCCCAAGAGAAAAGGCCTCATTTTTCCTTGGCAGATTCATTCCTAATCACATAGCAGGGAGCCATTATTAACATCTGGATATTCAAAAAGAGCCACTGAATTATTATAAAAATGTTTCAAATCATCAGCCTAAAACTCAAATGATCTACAATGTGTACAATGCTTTTTTCCCCCTTTAGTCAAGAAGATAAATGGAGAAATTCTTTATATTTCAACTTCCATTACACATTTGTTTTTAATCTTGGAAAATTCATGTCTGCCTACTGTACCTCCATATCAAAGACTGAGATGTCAGCAGTGGCTCCTGCTCCTCCTGTCACGAGTTTCTTCTGAGAACACAGTCTTTTAGAGTGAGATTACTACAAAAATTGATTCAAAATAGCCACAAGTCACAGACTAATACTGAATTATATTCTCCTTTAGCATAGTTATATGCTGTTCGATTAAATAAGAATTTATATCAAATGTCTTCCATTCTTTAATCAGCCCTTTCTTCCTTTGAGTACTTTCTAAGAATTGTCATGATTTGCTACAAATAAACTCAGACATTGTAAAGCTCTTTGCCAAACCTCATCCAAGTCCTCAACATTACGAGCTGACAGCACTTGATAAATGTAAGTCAGTCCTCTGGTTAAAATTTTCTAGTGCCTTCTCATTTCTTTAGGGCATTATATGAATTCCCACCATGGCCCATGATACTCTGCTTGCATCCCCTTCAAGAGATCAGGCACAGATGAAAAAGAAATGTTTTAGGACCAACTTCAACACTCCCCATCCTGACCCCAGCAAGCATGAGCAGGCTAAAATCTTTGTAAGCACTTATTTAGGCAAAGCCTATTCCAAACTTTTTGCCTGAAGAGGAGTATCAGCCTCCCACAACCAGCATCACCTGCTTCAGCATGATCAGCTCCTCCTCACCCCCCATCACTTACTCCAGCCTCCTTTGCCACCACACTGCTCAACTCTAGTCACCTAGGACTAAGGCTTTCCCCAAAAGTTCTTCATACCCCTTCTCCTGGCCCACTCCTGCTCAACCTCTGCATCTTGGAACAAAAGTCTCTTCCTTGAGGACACCTCACCCATTGAGCATGTAGGCTGCAGGCCTCCTCTATCACAGAGCATGTAGTAACTAGCTACTAAGGGTCCATTGTTTAATGTCTCTATCTCCAATATTTCTGTGTCCTTAAATGCAAAGCCTAGGTCATTTGTGCTAGTGTTACCTTTCCAAAGCCTAGACAAGAATCTCCACATATAGGTCCTCAAAAACCATTCTTTCACTGTGCTAAAGAGCTTTTAACAAAGCAAAGCCCCTCCCAATTAAGTTTTGCATTTGGGTGAAATTCAGTGAAATCAACATCAAGGAGTGTTTTGAAGGGGAAAGAATCTTCACAGTTTACTGGACGTATGGGGAGAGAAAAGGAAGAGGCTTCATTTTACAAGCACATGTGCACACATGCATCCAGACTGGTGCACACACAAAGTATATAGTTATCCACTAATAAACAATGGTTGCCACCATTTTGAAAAGCTACTAAGATTTACAGAATGCTCAGAACCTACTTTAATTGAACTATGAAACCACCAAGTGTACATAGGGAAGTTCCCACCTACTAAGAAATTCTTGCTTTCACTTAATCATCATGCTCCTTTCATATCTATATCCCCTCAAAAAAGTCATGCTGGATTCCTCCTTTCCATATTTTCCAACTCTATATTCATCCTTGGAATCCCCCAAAGAGTGCTAACTTAGAGACCTCAGATCCCATCTGACTCTTAACAAGTGTCCTGCCTTTTGATTACAACAAGACTTTGCAGATTATCATGAGACAAGGACTCCAGCAAGTGAAGAGGGTCATTTCCAGTGTATACCTCGCTTTATGAAAAATATGATACAGAAGCACTGAGTTCCTGTTAGCTCCTGCCTACCTTTCATCTTATGTTTTGTGTACAGAGATTGTGTCTTCAGTTCCTGGCTACAGTTTTAACAACTGTCTTTAATTTTACCCTTTCCCAACCCCTCTGACAAGTAATTGCTATAGTCTTCACTCAAATGCCCTGTAAGGAACTGTAATACTTGATTTATAATTAAATATAAAAGGATCCATAAATCCCTTTGAAAAGTGAAACACATTCCACTAATGTGACATGAATAAAGTCACCACACTGTACCGGTTTTGTACAATCCTGATCTTCCTATATTGTGTTCAGCCACAATTTGGAGGTTTTACCCAGGCTTCTTTTTACTTCCCTGGTACTGCATCTGCTTAACTAAAAATTAACTTGCAAGAATCAAGACATTCCAATTGTTTGACTGACAATATTGGTTGAGGCATGAGGAATTGAGTGTCATTTTACCTGTGCTGATGTGAACTCTAAATTATTCTAAAGTGGCCTCTCAGGTTGAAACTTGCCACATGGCCAGTAGTAGAAGAAGAAGAAGAAAAATTCCAAGGTGAAATGTATTAAACACAGACTTATTTTTCAGTTTCTCCTTTGGCTCCGCCTCCATTAGAACTAATGCCTAATGATTCCAGGAAGTGAAAAGCAATTAAATTTCACTTGGTGTAAAGTTGAAGAAATTGTCCCACGTGAAAAGAATGTTTCTTTGCCACATTCCATAAGTGGCAATAAACAGGCAAATTTGCTGGTTTTGATATAGTAGTATGAGGCTTCACAGGGCTCAGGTTGATTTCATTTTAAAAAGTTGAATTTATGGGACAGAGGATTGAAAGGTTTGTACTGACATGTTTAAAACCCTCTTTTAAAAAGTGGCATATTGCATCGTTCCATTTAAGTGTTCACACCGCAGACTGAAACATAATCTGTTTACTGAAAAAACAACTTTTTATTGCCCCGTGAATAATTTCCCATTGAAAAAGAAAACAATGTACAGTATTTTAGTGCTTTGTGAAACATCTGGAAATTTTTTCTCAGTTGCTAAAGCTATGAAGAATTTGCATCCACATTCAAACTACTGATTTTTTTATTCAACACAGAACTTCAAACATACTATTGACCCAACCTAAATTTGCTCCAAAACGGCAACAGTTTCCAAAGGCCCACCAAGGGCATTCTGAAACAGAGCAACCAACCCACTGCAAGGTGAGTATGGTTTCACGGAGAACCCATTAGGTATGTTTTGCCTCTTTGTCCTCTCTGTTCTGAGCAGAGTGAAAAGTGGATTGTATTAGTGAGGGTTACATTAGCTGCTGTAACAAATAAAACCCCAATCTCAGTGACTTAGCATAGTGGAGGATTTTTTCTTGCTCACTTAACCAACCACACTGGGATACAGCAATGCTGATTGCCACCAACTTTGTCTCTGCCATCCTTAACCTAAGTATGGCAGCAAGGGAAATGAGTGCGGAGTCTAGGAGTGGTGCCCACTGAATGCTCACATCTCATTGGCTAGAACTTAGTCTTGTGATCAAATGAACTGCAAGAGAGGTGAGAACCACAGGCTTGTGGTCCCAAGAGGAAAAAGAAAGGGGTCTGGCAAACAGTTAACCAGTCTTTAGATTCTAGGCAGCACTTTACAAGACTCCCCCGACCTCAATTCCAACATATATAGAGCTCAGTATTGACTTATCCAGCCCCTCTTGGGGGCTTGATGTAAAGGTATTAGGGTATTTCTGAGGTGAATAATGGGTCTAGCAAAGCCATTTGACTTAGATGCTCTTTTCTGATCGCAGTTCCTAAGCCTATAGTCCTATTTATTAAAGTCATGAAGCAGCACTAATTATGGATCCAGTGAAGTAAATAATTCAAGCTCTGGAAAAAAGGGCAAGTTTGGGAATCAAAAATCCTTATTGCATTTCATTCTATTTTTTTTTCCCAAGACTTTTATTTCTGTACAAGGGAACTTCATGCAAATTTAAGACCCAGGTACAAAAACCTTTTTGCACAGTAGTTTAAGTGTTATTGTACAGACACAGGACTCAGACGTCAAGGGAATGCGCTGGTATAAGTCAATTGCCCTCAAGAATGGGTTTGCCTAGAAGGAATAATTTGAAATATAAATGACTGAGGGTCATGGGTGAATTCATCTGCTCTCATGCTACACCTCCCTCTTCCACTCCAGCTTATGTGAGTGGCTCTTCTCTGTGTTACAATCTGATGGTGTCCTACTTCATCACCTGATGGCAATTTGTTTATCTGTCAGTCTCCTCTATTAGGCTGTAAATACCATGAGGAAAGGGGCCCTCTATCTTTTGTTTATCATCAGCACATTCCATAGTCTCTGGTTCCTAGTACGTGCTGACTAAATATTTATGGAATGGGATTGTACTGAATACAGGTTAGAAATGATAAGTTCCACAAGACATCAAAAGAATCAAAGAGCTACTAGTGCTTAAAAGAGAGACTCACACATCTGGTTCAAAGTGGGTGAGGAGGGAGAAAAGATTTCCTGACACATTCAAATGGAATCTAAAGTTAGGGTAGTGTTTCACCAAGCAGAATCCGCGGCATGGTGGCCCAGGCAGAGGAACGGCCTGTGTAAATGCTCAGAGGTAGAAAACAAAGATGTGTTTGGGGACTGGTTAGCATTCTTGTTCATTTTATGCTGCAGCTGTGAAGGGAGAGATAGGAACCAGGGATTGAAAGGGGAGTTGTAGCCATCCTAGAAAGGGTTTTGACTCTCAGGGTGGCCGGTTTCCATTTAATTTTGTGGGCAGTGGGAGCTTGCAGAAGACTTGATACCAAGAGGATCCATCTGCCAAGTGGGTAGGGGATGGAATGTGTTGGTGAGAAGCAGAGAGGGCAGGGACCTCTTAGAAGGCACCATAACCATCCAGGTGATTGGCAAGGACTTAAATAAGGACAATGACAGGAGTTGGGGCACATGGCAGAAGGAAAGCCCACAGCTCTCAACAACTGGTCAGACTTCAAGAAACCAGGAAAGAGGAATTCGAGGTCAATGATGATAGGGTGTTATCACCATTCAAAGGAAAAGGAACCTGGGGATAAAGGACTGGCTTGGTGATAAAGGAAGAAAAACAGTCAGGGCTGAGACACTGAGTTTGGGGCAGGGCGGGGCAAGGAGCTGGGAAGGAGGAACACACCTGGGAGCTGGAAATGCGAAGCTGTGGGGAGTAGGGGCAGGATGGGTGGTGAGGAGGGCCATTTGACCAAGCCTTGTCATTATGAAGTTGCTCTCACTGGGACTTTTGATGTCTTCTCTGAATACATACTAAGGCCGGATATCCCTCTGAATTCATGTGCTAAAATTTAATCCCACTGAGATGGTATTAGTAGATGGGGTCTTTGGGCAAGTAATTAGGTCATGAGAACTGTCCCCTCACTGGATTTGTGCCTTATAAAAAAGCCGGAGGGGACTAGTTTAGGCCCTTTCTGTCCTTCTGCTCATCACCATGTGAGGATACAGCATTCATCCCCTCCAGAGGCTACAACAAGAAGCACGGCACGTTGGTGAAGCAGAGACCAGGACATCACCAAACACCAAACTTGCTGGTGCATTGATCTCAGACTTTCCAGCCTCCAAATGGGTGAGAAATAACTTCCATTCTTTATAAATTACCTGGTCTCTGGTATTTTGTTGTAGTAGCACAAAAGGACTCAGACACTGATTTTATCTACAGCCCTTGAATTCATATTGGCATTAACAATTTGATAAATATGAATTTTAGAAATTTACCACACATTTTCAACCCTATTAGAATATTTATTCACTCTTCTAATATACATGGAGATGTTTATAAATTAGAATATCTCTGGTTGGTTACGATGACACCCAGGATTATACCTGTAATCCCAGTGGCTCAGGAGGCTGAAGCAGGGGGATTGTGAGTTCAAAGCCAGTCTCAGTAAAAGTGAGGCACTAAGCAACTCAGTGAGACCTTGTCCCTAAATAAAATACAAAATAGAGCTGGGGGTGTGGCTCAGTGGTCGAGTGCCCCTGAGTTCAATCCCCAGTACCCCACCCCCCAAATTAGAATATCTCTGCTAGTAGTCTGCTCATAGTCAGCATTTACCTCCAATTGTAGCAATCTCTCTACTGAATTATATATGCCACTTCCCTACCCATCTTCCTGCCTACCTGAAGGACAAAATGATGTTCTATTTCGTAAGAACTCCAGTAGCTAGTCTGACCTCTGGCAAAGAGAAGGCAGCTCAAAAATAACTAGTTTTGAAGGAATTGAGACAAAGAAGAAACTCATCTTTATGGAAGCAATAACTATAGACATCAAAGTAGACTTTGTAGAAGAAAAAAGAGTATTTTCATTTCAAAAAAGGCAACAAAGCAATCTTGTAGCATTCGTAATCATACCTAACATATGGCAGGTCTCAAATGCAAACCAGGCACCATCTTTTGCGTGAAGCTTCCTGACATTCTTAATGAAGCTCTGCCCAACTCCGAGATGGAGTATGGGACAAGAAGAAGGTGACTATCAAGAGGCACACTGCCCCTGTTCTTTTGAACACCTCTGATTTCACTTTGGAGCACATAAGAAATTTAGAGAAGCTCTCTGACCACCTTTTCAACTCCTCTTCCCACTGGGCTCCTGAGTAAGGATGCATATCGAGAGATGAAGTCAAGATGTGGGAGATTTAAGCAGATTTGAAGATGAGGGGGAAACAATCCTGACTTTTTTCTCTTCCCCATTAAACCCTGGGCAGATTGCTTCAAGAAGAGAGAACAACACATTGCCCAGTTATTATAAGAATATACTTTTGATACACCTGTTTTACTTCTCAAAGCCGACTTTGATGACCCTAATTTTACCTACAATAGGGCATAAATTTTCACTGAAATCTTTATCTCATCTTGACACCAATTAGCACATGAGTTTCAGCAGAAGAATCTACAGCAATTTAATCCATACCTTCGAAGCAAAGGAAACACTAATCGAAATGAAGACTGTCCCAAAAACCAATTGAACAGGTGTGCATTTCCATAATGGCTGCACAATTCAGCAATGAAGTGGTGTTTGCTGCTTTTGCTTGTGAACTGAATTAGTAATCTTCACATGCCCTGTCCCGGTGATTGAAATAAATTACTTTGTTAAATTGCGAAGCAGGTTGACCCATCTGTTGGCCCATGAATGTTCAGATTCTCAGAGGGTTTATTATTCCAAATAATGACTGCCATATGCAGCGGTAAACAGTTCCTTTAAAACTGACTGAAGGATTTGGTGCTACTTTTGAAGGCAATTTATAAAGCTATTCCTGTTCCCTTAAAAGGATCTGCCCTTCAAGTAAACTTCCAGAAAAGTTGTCTTGATCGGTTAATCCTGGCTGAGACACCCTGTTCTCTTTGGACAGGAAAGAGCAAGGGAAGAACAGAAACACATGTCCAGGAGCACCCACTGTGACAGGCAGCAGCACCTCTGCCAGCACTGCTCTAAGGAGCTGCACAACCACCATGCCAGGTGGGTACTGTTATCCCAGAGAAGCTGAGGTCAGGGAAGTTAAGTGGCTCATCCAAAGACAATAGAGACCCAAATCCAGTCCACCTGGCTCCAGGACACCTTGTGTGATTAGAGCATCTGATGGACAAGTTTCACCTGGGTGACATGGAGGGAATTCTGTGCACTCACAACAGACCCATGGGAGAACCAAAGTCAAAAGTATTTATGCCCCTGTTCTGGTTCTGTGTGTCCCCTCTTCTCTAAAGACTGAACCCCACTCTTCCCTTTCTGACCCCCTTTAGGGAAGAGAGGGCAGGGCTTTGAACTCTCATTATCAATAATTGGATAGGAATGTTTTAAAGACAAAAACCTGTGGGTCTCCTTTCAGATGTGTCTTTTCTTACTTTATATCAGTCTCATTTTCGAATCCCTGGGGAGAACTTGTACTCTGCTCACACAAGGTCCATAAACTGCTCAGGCCATGGCCCAGCCACGATTTGTTCATGGTGTTCACAGTGACTCACTGTGGCTAGGTTACAGATGTTAAATTGCTGATGGATGGCCCAAAGCCAGCACACGGTCGGCTCTTCTGGTATTCAACTGCAGTATTAATCATGTGTGGAAAGGGATTTTTTCCCCCTCTATGAAAAATGAAATGGCTAATATAGCGTATGGAATGAGAGACCTGGAACAATTCCTTTTCTTAACGGGAAAAGAATAAAGCTATTAAAAGAATAAACTCCTGTGTGTGACATGATGACAGTGAGATTTTTCTGATGAGCTAAATGAATAAGCTCCCTCTCCTTTGATTTATGCTGGCTCAGAGTCTCTCAAAGCTTCAGAAGGCAGAGGGCACATTTGGAGATGCCGATGGTGTCCACTCCCTCTGTTTAAAGGGAGTGAGAGGCTAAGACTGGGCCAAAGGTATGTGTTTGACAGGCAGAGACCTGAAGAGCCTGGCTTTTAAGTGCTTATTCACAGGGCAGAAGGGGTGACTTGGGGGCTTGCCAGAACCCTTGGTGGTGAAGGCTTGCCCTCCTTTTGACAACCCCGGAGGCAACTCTGCACAGGTCAAAGCCTGGCTCTGCCTGTGTGGTTGGTCTTCCTCCCAAGGCTGGAGGAAATCAGACCTGTTCTTTGCTGTTAGCTTGAATGCTAAAGAAGGGGCTAGAAATGAGAATTGTTCTTCACCTCCACCAACCATGGAGCCAGAGAGAAAGCCCACATTCCAGCAGCTTGGGAGGCTGAACCAGGAGGATGGGAAGTGCAAAGCCGGCCTCAGCAAAAGCAAGGTGCTAAGCAAATCAGTAAGACTCTATCTCTAAATAAAATACAAAATAGGGCTCAGTGGTTGAGTGCCCCTGAGTTCAATCACTAGTACCAAAAAAAAAAAAAAAAAAAAAAAAAAAAAAAAAATTCCTTGGAAAAGGCTTACTATATAAAAATTAATTTCTGACAAAGTATATTGAACATCAGAAAGGATCAACTAGGTAATGCCCTTTGAGAGAAAAAAACAGTAATGGAATCATCATGTATTTTGTTTATTTAAGAACAACATATACATGTATCAAAATATCACACCATTACCCCATAAATATGTACAGTTTTATGTCTCAATTTTTTTAAAAAAACACATAAAACATCAACAAACTTAAATGGAGAAAAAGATAAATTCAGAAATATTTTTACAAAATAGCCAGCCAGTACTCTTCAACAAAGTCATGACAAAGACTAAGGAGCTGTCACTGATTGGATAAGAGTAGGGAATGATAATCACAGGCAATGTGGGCTCACTGATGGATCCTAGACCAGATAAAGGATGTTAGGGGACAAAAAAGAAATTTGAAGATTAACTAATAGTTAACTGTTGATTTGTGAACTGGTTAGCAGTGCTGTCTCCGTGATAGCTTCCTAGTTGTAGAGCATCCTCCCGTGGTCGTGTGAGATGCTAACATCTGGAGTCATCTTTGCACCATTTTTTTGACACATCTGAAATTATTTCAGAATGAAGTGTTTCTTGAAAAGGTGCTGGTGCAAGAAGGCCCACAGTGATGAGGAGCAGCCCAGGGCCACTTTCCTCCACCCCAGTACCGATCCCCGGAAGAAGCCCCTCTTAACTCTTTTACCTGTTTCTTCAAGTAATTACCCACATATGACTAAATGTTATGCTGAACATATTATGTTTTCATTTTCCTAATTTTAGACAATAGCTATTGACTTCCTTGCCATTATGTATGAGAACTGAGTTCACGTTCACCAGCCCCACTCTGCTCCCTAATTGCTTTTGTTTTGTTTTTAAACTTTCTACTTTGAAATAATTATGAACTTTGGAAAAAGTTCCCAAGACCTTCATGAGTTCCCAATTACCCTTCACCCAGATCTCTCGCCTAGCTGTAGAATTATTATCAAAACCTGGCCAAATTATATTGGTATATTGTGTGCCTGTACTAACATGTAACAACAAATTCCACCATTATGTACAATTATGATGCACCAATAAACAATGTGGAGGGGAAAAAAAAGAATTATCAAAACTAAGAAGTTAGCATTAGTATAATGCCATTAATTAAAGTATAGATTTTACTGGGATTTCTCTGGCCTTCTCCAGTATGCCACATTGCACTTAGTTTTCACCTCTACTTAGTCTCCTCTGATCAGTGATATACCTCCCCACATCTTTCCTGTGTTTCCTAATCCAAACATGTTTGAAATCTTCTGGTCAAAAATTTTCCAGAATGTCCATCCATGTGAATGTGCCCGATGTTTTCTCAGGATCACACTGAATTATAGATTTTTGGAAGGAAACCCACAGAGACAGGTAGGTGCCCTCTGCAACATTTCAGGGACCTATACATATATGTCTTACTAGTGGTGAAGCGAAACTTGATCACTTGATTAAGGTAGTGTCTGTTTCTTCAAGGAAAAGTTGCTAATTTCCCCTTTGTCATTAGACACGAGTCACTAAATCCAGTGTACACGCAAGAGGAGATCAATTAAACTCCAATTCTGGGGAGAAGAATAGCACAAGAATTGGTAGACACATGTGAAAATTACCAGAGTAAGAAATAAACACTTTGGGGAAGATACTTCAAGGCTAGGCAGATCTCCAATTTCTCTTTGAAGTTTTACCCACTATTTATGACATTCCTCAGTGGATCTTGGCTGCAGCCCTCATTACCATGGGATTCTAATGGTGATTTTCTATTTCCCTATTCTTTCTACATTTATTAATTGGAATTCTTCTATGAGGAAGACTTGTTTCCTCCCCCACACACCCATGTATTCATTTATTCAATCAGTACTTTTATCAGAATGGAATCATGGATATTTATCTTATTCTTTGGGTTATAATCTAGTCTATCATTACTTATTTTGCTTGTCAAATTTTCCAACATTGATCTTTGAAACTTTCCAGTTAAATTCTGTACCTTTTGATATGTCCCAATCCTATCTCCCCGCCCCTCAACAACTTTTTAACATTCTGGCACCATGAGATGCTCCAAACCGGTGTTACAGTTTCATGGCCCTCGCCATAGAAATAGTCATTTTCCCAAGAACACCTGTTTTTATTTGTTGGAAATTGGTATTTAGAAAACATTCTGGAGGTAGGTATGTTGCTGTTCACTGCCTTTTGGCCCTCTTAGTGGACAGAACCAGATGTGTGTGTGTGTGTGTGTGTGTGTGTGTGTGTGTGTACTAACCCATGTATATTTTCTGCTATTTGTTTAGCTGTACACATATTAAAATAAATGACACTATAATGATATTCATGACTAATCCATCACCAAAGAGTTCATTCTAGCATCCATACCTGACTTATTTGTAAGTTTTCTCTCCCATGGTTAGAAAACTTGTTCTCATTATCTGCAATTGCTCCTTGCTGGTAAATGGAAATATAATTGACTTTTTTATGTTGCTCTTGTATCCTGCAACTTTGCTAAATTAATTCTTGTTCTAAGAGTACTATTACAGTTTTTTTTTTTTTTTTTTTTTTTTTTTTTTGGAAATTCTGCAGAGAAAATCATGTTGTCCTCAAGTAGAGACAGACTTCCCTTGCATCTCAATTTTACTAAATGGGAATGAGAGAGGAGATTCTTGCTTTGTTCCCAATCTTTGGGGAAAAGATTACACTCTCTATTAATTATAATGTTAGTCATAAATTTTTTTCATAGATGCCCTTTTTCAGGCTGAGAATTTTCCCTTCAATTCTTTTTTTAAATTTTTTTAGTTCTTGATGGACCTTTATTTTATTCATTTATTTATATGTGGTGCTGAGAATTGAACCCAGTGCCTCACACATGCTAGGCAAGCATTCTACCACTGAGCCACAACCCCAGCCCATCCCTTCTATTCTTAATCAGCTTAGAGTTCTTACCCTAAATGAAGCCTTATTTTTCAGTTTTTCCTGCATCTATCAAGATGCTCATATGGCCTTTGCTCTAACCTGTAAATATGGTGACCCACACCCATTCATTGATGAATGAACTTCACCCTTTAACCAGCCAGTATTCCTGGAATGAAACCCACCTGGTAATGTCCATATTCATCTTCTTATATTCTCAGATGCAATTTGCTAATATTTCGCTAAGGGATTTCATTAGAATTTGTGCACCTATATTGGTGCACCTATATTTTTAAGCAATAATAGTCTGTTGGTTTTCTTTTCTTATGATGCCTCCGGTTTGGAACAAGTATAGAGATGGAAGAGAAGATCAAGGGGAAATACCACTAAAGACTTTAACCTTCCATTTTAGAGGTTGAATAAGATGAAAATCAAGCACCAGATGAACAAAGTGAAGCTGAACATAAATCTAAAAATGTGATTTAAAAAAAAAACATGAATTTTAAAAGCACACACCCACATATATAATTAGTATTCAAACCAGATTCTGTCCTGAAGAAGAAATGGAGCTGGGGACAACTGACTCTGGCAAAGCCTATAGTCCTCTTCTCCCTGCTCTCTACAATTAGAACAAATTTGGCCAGAGGCCTTTTGGATTAGCTCCTAGGCAATGTTGGCAATAATGTCAATTGCACTCTATGGAGTCTCACTAATTAAATTTCAAACTTTAATTTTTTTAAAAAAAGGAATGCATCCCTTTCTTATTAATATATTGACTTATTTGGAAGTTGGGTGAATTTTAGCAACACTTTCAAAACAAGCTAGGAATGAGTACAGAAAATATACAATAAGATTGCGGTCTAGGCCCAATGGAACAGCAAACCAAAAGATTTTGGCCTGAATATAGTGGGTGTTAATAAATATTTGTTGGATAAATCTGTCTATTAAAGCTTGTGTACTCTTGGAATGATTGTCAAACCTCAATCTGTTGAGCCAAACAAAAATGTCAATGTCTTAAATAGTCTCCTCCCCTTTGACTTTCGACCCATTTATGTCCTTGAGGAAAACTCACCTCATGAGTTTCTCGTTTGATCATACCCAAAGTGTTGTTTGTCAAATGTCCAAAGTGATATTTGCTTCACATTTGTCTCAAGAGAGCGAACAACTGCCATTAGCAAAGAGCAAATGAGGTTACAGCCTGCACTCTCTCTTCTCAGTTTCAAGTTGAGAACAAAGAAGTCCCCAGCTTAGAGCACGGCTCTTTCCCAGACCATCCAGCAATGAAAAACCAGCCCAAGAATCTGCTGCCCTGAGTCTAAAATGATCTGCATACAAATAACAACTATTCTTTTTTTTTTTTTTTTTTTTGCTTCATGCCAGTGGTAAGCCCTTTATAATATCCTCTCACTTAATCCTCACAAACCAGCTGATGGGGCAGCTGTCAAGAACCAACGCCCTGTATTTTTAGTGAGAAGACTGAATCTCAGGCCACGAGATGGACAGTACCTGAGATTGTAATTTCCAAAACGATACCTTGAGCTGGGTGCAGTGGCGCACACCTATAATCCCAGTGACTTTGGAGGCTGAGGCAGGAGGATCACAAAGTCAAAGCCAGGCTCAGCAACTTAGCGAAACCCTGTCTCAAAAAATAAAAAACAGGCTTGTGATGTGGCTCAGTGGTTAAGTGCCTCTGGGTTCAATCTCCGGTACAAAGAAACAAATGATACCTTGAGTCTTCATCCTGAAGAAAATTTTTACCATTGAGATTAACCATGAGACCCACTTATATATGCATTTCTGCTAGTAATGGAGAGAAACCCCAGTTTTGAGTTTATGGGAACAGGGAAGGCAAGTAGGGAAGAAGAAGACTAGAAAATGACATTGCATTCCAATAGCAATTGCTGGTCTGGTAACTTTATATTATCTCATTTAATTTACAAAAAAGGTCAGATAATACTCCCATTTTACAACAGAGAAAACTGAGTCTCAAGTAGGTAGAGGCAGCTTCAAGCTCCAGTCACCCTAACTCCAAAACAGAAGTTCTTTCATTATATACAATATATTTCCTCAGAATTTTTTCTTGATTGAGAAATGTGGCCAGTCCAGTTTCCTATGTTACCAACTTGTGAATGCTGAAAATTGGGTTCCAAATTTGGAGTGGTGAAAACTTTGGGGGCCAAACAGAATCCATTTTCCAATCACCCTATTTTAATTATATTCAGATGAAGGTTACACTAGAGCATTTCAAACCTTTGTAAGTTCATTTGTTGAAACTTTGAATCAAACTAGACATTGATAAGTCTTTGTGAAGAGTTTTCAAATGTAAATGCCATGAGCTCAGGGACTTTATCTTTTTCACTATTATCCCTTATTACCTAAAGCATTGCTCTTTGTTAGAGCAGTCACACTCGATACACATTTATTGGGAAAATAAATGTTCTCAGGTACAATAACCCAGCATTTAACTCACAAGTACCATCTGAGATGTATAATAAGCAGCTTCTCCCCTGTGTCTACTGTAAGGTCACAGCCTAAAGAGAAACATTTCCCCAAACCTTAGGACTAGATAACAGCAACAGAAGATACCCCTGGCAATAGGTTTACAGCATAATGTCTAGAACATAGTAGATGCTCAATAAATATTACTTGATCTAATTGTGAACAAAGAGTCACATTTATTTAAGGCTTACTCTGCCAGAAATTCTACTTGTTTATGTCATAAAAGCAACCTATGGCAGATACTATACTGTAGAAGACATGTTTTGGTAATCCTAAAATGGAGGCTGGCATTGAGCCAAGAGGTGGTGCATAGTGTTAACACAGCGTGATCTACTTTTGCCTGATTAGTTAATGTCTCCTTTGTGCTAGTGGTCAACAGATATTCCTCATTCTTTCTTGATTGGTACCGAGGGGCGTGCCTCAATTGTGCTAATCCTAAGCTGATTGGCTGCCTTAGGTATATAAGACACACCTATAGGCAGCACCAAGAATAACCGGATAAGCACGTATAAGCAGCACCTCTGAATGATGGCAGAATGCAGGTTGCAGATTGCAAAACGGAGAAGTAAGGCCACACCTCTAGATAGCAGAGTGAAGGATGCAGGATGCAGGATGCACCTTTAAGAAGGAGCAGCAGAACTAAGATATAGATCTCTGATAAGCACAGCCTCTTCGATAAGAAAAGATTCTCCTTTAAGCAAAGCCTTTCTTCCTCTCTCTCTCTCTCTCTTTTTCTAAAACTTCCTCTATAAGCTAGGGAACAAGCAAACAAGCAAGAAAGCAGCCCACTAAAGAAAGATAATAGAAGTAACTCAGTTTCCAGTCCACCTCCGATAAATACCCACACAATTGTTGCTGCAGGAGGTAACAATATCCGTGCGACTGTTGCTGCGGCGGCAACACTATACTATGTCCCACTTTAGACAGAAGCAAAGTAATTTGCCCAAATTCATACAGTTAATATGTGGCAAAGCTGGGATCCAACTAGAACAACCTGATTTCAGAGCCCTCAGCCTGAGTTACCTCCAAGTGCTTGGTGAACTTTCCCATCCCTTTTCTTCCTCAAGGTCTTCCTTCTTCCCTCCCTGGATCTTAGTGTGCGCAGTCCTTTTGGTGGACGTCTCTGGCCTCGGTTACTTCTTCAGAGGCCACTGAAGAAGTAACTACTCCCTACTGGTCATTCTCTACCCCAGGATCCTGTCAAAGTAACTTCATAGCAGGAACCACCATCTAACATTCTTCTACTCGTGATTTGATTGTTGCCAGGTTCCCCAAAGAGAACTGGATCTTTGTGGAAGCAGGGACCTTGTCTGTCTTGTTGGCCAATGAGATCCACAGTCTGGTGCTAAGCCTAGCATGGCAAGGTACTTCCTAAATCCATGCTGAGTCACGGAGTGACTTCTGTAGCCCAGGTAGTCCCTGATGCGTTAAGAGGTGAGCACTCCTCAGACCAGCCTTGAGTAGAGTATTTGACACATGACCAGAATGTAGCCCCAAACCTACCCCAAACCTCAGCTCCTGCATCAGGCTTCTCTGCCATTTCAGGTTAGAAAATTGATATCCACATGGATCAACTAAAAACCTTTTTCCATGAAAAGAGGAAGATTCAATGACTTAATATTTGTAGCATGCTTTTATTATCTTTCCAACAAAGATATTTTGCTGAATAAATATAATTTTCATCTCTCTCACATTGGAACCACTTAGCTTCTGCAAGAACAAAATGTCGGTTGTTCCTGGTTTACAGAATGCTTTTCCTTTGACAGCCCTCAACTTTATGTATCATACAGGACAAAATCCAAGGGAAAAATTTATTATAGAAAACTCTCTGGCCTGGGTCCAACATTTGATGGAGAATATTAACAATGGTGCTTGGGCTTGAGTCTCTATAGTCTCTCCCAAAACATGTCTGAATGAGCTTGATGTATGTGGCATGCAACTTGCTTTGGACCCTTAGAATTGAGCCTGTTGCCAGCATAATTGTTTTATAGATCCCCAGCCAGACTGAGACCTCCCACCTCACTGCCATGTATGTTTCCTCTGAGAGGAGGCAGTTCTGATGACATCACCTTTCTCTCCATCCTTTCCAGCTTTGCACTTTGAGTCCAGTGCCTTGGAACTGCTTTGAGCTCACTCACTTTGAAGTGCTGGTCTTTGTTTAGAATCCTTCTCTTGTTCCCTGTGTCTTATTTATATTTTTCTTTTTACTAGGGATTGAATCTAGGGATGCTTTACCACTGATTTACATTCCCCATCCTTATTATTTTTTTATTTTGAGATAGGGTCTCACTAAGTTGTTGAGGCTGGCCTTGAACCTGTGATCCTCCTGCCTCATGAGCAGTGATATGGGTTTAAAGAAAAGATGCTTTCCTTCCTCCCTCTCAGGGTTGCTACTTAACTTGTCCAGAATATTTTATTATAGTTAGTCTCAATGATGCGACACCCCCAATAGTCTGCAGCAAGTCCCAAAACTCAAAATACAAATAATGTTCCAAAGCTACTGGCAGAGGTTCCTTAATCTGAGAAGAATAGAACACTAAGGGTTAAAGAAGGAAACTTAATACGTGATCATTTCTGTAACTCAAAAAGAAAAGTAGAACTTCGACAATAAGAAAAGAAAATGCAAAACAAGACAAACACAACCTTGTGGGCAGTTTTCTGCAATCAAGCCTGGGGTAGAGACTAGAGGCATGAGGCTGAGAAGTCAGCTCCACTTTGGAGCAGGCAGTTGTTCAAGTGTTTAATAAGTGTACTTCTTTATGGGGTCCACTGAAATTCTTAATGTTCAAATTAATAACATCTTACTCAAGCATAGCAATCATCATAATTGAACTATACAAGCAACCCCAGGGGTACTGTATCAAAGAGTGACTCAGGGTAGCAAGTAGTCAGGGTGATATGGTCTCCATGCTCTGGGCTAAGAAAATAGCCATATACCTTTCAGTGGTTTGGCTTAGTTTTTAAGGAATAAATGAAATAATGGAGGCAAACTCTAAAACAGCCATCAAATGTATGGGAGTCTATTGTTGGGAGGATTCAAGTTGTTATAACTAATTAAATGAAGGATGTCATATTCAGTGTGACGATGACATTTAGGGTTTCCACTGATCATTCACTCCAAAGACACTTTAACCCTGTGCTAAGCATTGGTCAGGGTGCTGGGGTGAACAGACATGGAAGACTTGGATCTCACAGGTCCTGAGGGGCAGAGATAGGGGAGAAATAAATCGTCATCAAATAAATGAGCCAACATGATAGTATCACGTAGAGGCAGATATTAGGATGGAAGTAAGAGAAGGTGATTTTTAACAGAGCGACTAAAGAGAGTGGTTGACAGGGAGACAGAGTTAGTGTAGCTGGTGAGAGAAAGGAAATTTTAAAGGAGACCTAAACTATGAGGAGTCAGCCATGGAACAATTTGAGGCAGAGCTTTGTAGCCAGAGACAGTGGCAAGTTCAAAGCAAGAGTGAGCTACAGGGACCAAAGAAAGGCCCCATGGGGATCAGAGAGGAGAGTTAGGCAAGGCAGACCATGCAGGACCTGGTGGTTTGCTAGGTCTTTCCTCCCTCCCTCCCCTCTCCTTTTTTCCTCCCTTCCTTTCTTCCTCCCTTCTTCTTTGCTCCCTACACCCCTTCCTTCCTTCCATTCTTGGCAGAACCCCTTTCTTACCTTTGAAGAATTTCTTCTGAGTTTTTATGGGAGTCACGATCACCCCTTGCTATGACATCAAACACTGAAGACTTGCTCTCTCAGCCTCCCCTGCAGCCAAGTGCAGGTGCAAGATTCACAGATGCGTTGTTGGCCTGCTTTAAGATAAGAGCCAGAGGAAAGAAGCATGAATCCTGGAGAATCTGTCCAAGTTCAGATGACACCAGAATAACTTCAGAATAGCCTTCCAAAGGGCACTGAAGGACCCCTTTTAGAGTAGGGTCCAGTGTCTCTCAGGAGGGAGGGTGTCAGACATAGAGTGGCCTAGAATGTTCCATGGCAAGAACAGTGTCCTCGTAAAATGGTTGTGGCACTGACAGCTGCTCATCCTTCCCTGTGCCTGGCTGCTTTCCAAGTCTACTCCTACAGTGTCCCCATTTCTAACCCTTCCCCCAACACTAAGTCATTTAACAATTTTTCTCTGCTGCTTGAATAGTCCAGAGGTCACTTCTTTTGCATTTAACTAAGAACTTGTTCTGGCACAGCATGGTCAGAACTTTGACTCTTTCCTCAGTATAGTAGAAGGCCATAGTGGGATTTAAACAGTATAACATCACAGATGAAAAGGGATGCTTGGGAGGAATTCCTGTTTAATCTTGGGACTGCATTGAAATTCTCCTGAACAACAGATCTGCTTTGGGTTCTTGGGCATCCCCATTTGGGTAATGGTCAGGGTTTCTTTTTCTTTTTGTATGTGTTCTCTGCTAGAAAATGAAACTTAAGGGACCAACTTGTGATCAGTTCACAGTGGAGATAGATTACTCTAGTATATTCTTTTAGCCTTAGTCTTGGTCCCACATTATCTTCACTCTTGAGTTCTGTATTTTTTTATCTCGCTTTTAAATTTATACTATTTTGTCCTACTTTGCTTCACATTCTTCCTGGAAAAAGCTTGAGTATGTATATTATGCTGTCTAATACTGTGACTACATTCGAAGGGCTTGATAACCACCTGGATCTAGGCTGTACCTCTTGAATGGCACAGATACAAAATATTTTCACTGTCACAAAAAGTTCACTGTGGGACACTGACATATGCTATAGCACAATAGAATGTAATATCCTGTAACATAATGAATGTCTTTCTTATCTCCTGCCTCTCAGCATTCATCAGCTGAAGGCTAAGGTCCACTTAGGGACCAGTAGTGGCAAGTGATATAAAAATACATTTTTAGCAAAAATTATATACAGGCGCCAAAAGAGGTTTGTCATCTTGGGTGTTATAAAGAAACTCTTCCCACACCTCAGGGTAAAGTACACTTGTGTGGTGATGTGTACTAAAAAAAAAAAAGGAAAAAAAATTATTCCGAGAATAACCCTAAGATACTGGAGGCCTTGTCCGGGGCATTCCTGGGTATTATATGAACATTCAAAAAAATAAAGAGCAAGATCAGAAATGGCCCCTTGGGTCTGCATGAAACAGTGCCTTTTCTGAAGGCAAAACAAAGCAAAATTCCCAGTGACCTCTAATATGAATAAGAGGTTTACCATTTCTTTTAATAAAATGTGAATTATAAGTTACAATTTGATAACTTAGTGGCAGAAACTGGTCATTGCTTTTTGATGTCACCTCTTAAGAGAGAAAGTTGAGGCCTCTACACCAAAATGGAAAAACTAGTTCATTCTTTCCCAGTGGTTGACAATAAATATTTTCTTTATTAAGCAAAATACACGCTCAAGTGTTGTTCTTTGTTACTTCAAGGTCAGCACAACTAGGAACTGATTATCACGAGCAAGCAGCAGCTCTCAGACACAGGAGGTTGGACCAAACAGGAACAATCATTTTTCAGAAAGGCAGATTTTCTTCCACCCGTGATCTTAGGGGAAGAGAAGGAAGCTCCCGGGACAACTATGGACACAGTAGCAGCCTGGTATGCTTGCTTGTCCTCCCCTGGGGACCTATTTTCTTTACAAAACTACTGTAATTTTAATGGGCTGCCATTTGCTCATTAAAGTCATCTGGGAATTGAGTCAGCATACAGACCACAAAATAGGACCCTGTATAATGTTTCGGAGTTTGTCGTTTAATAAAACATTTTTATAAGCTCAGTGCGTACTATAACTAATAACTGCCTTTCTTCCGGGCCCAGCTGCCTGCCCATGTGGTCCACAGTGCTCCGACTACGGCAGGTGAGTTATAGAGAGATCTTTTCCCGAGTTTCCCATTTGTCTTTATTATGACATCGATAGCTGATGATGAGCCTCAGTCACTGTGGAATCCATTCCTGGGAATTGAACTGGGCTTGGGCTTCGATCATTCAACATCTTCTTGAGGCTGCCTCCTTCAAAAGGGAGGCTCTGAGCTTCTGATCCATGAAGGAATTTATTGTCTGCCGGGGAGGGGTGTGGAGCGAGAGCATGTGTGTAGGGAGGGGGGTTATCACTGAGAGCGAGGCCCCTAAGCCCCAGTCCATGCCCTGCATCAAAACCTCTTGGAACGGAAGATAAAAATGGGCATCCTTGACCCCAAACCAGACCCACCAAATTATCCTCAAGGACAAGATTCTACATTAGATTGACAACTACAGCCCCCAATTTTTTTTTTTTTCTGATCCACAGCCAGATTGGGGAAGCACTTAGAAAACAGAACAATCACCATACTGAAAGCACACACTGTGTCCTTGCAGTGGAATATAGTCAGCTTTAACAGAAAAACAAGACCAGCACAGTCTCTGGGGCAGAGTCACAGAAGCATCTTCCCAGCCTAGCCCATCCTACCAATGATGATCACAAAGGTAAAGATGCAGAAGACCCACAGTTTGTCACTGTGCTTAGAAAACTTTAGAAAGGCACCACTAGGGACTGGCTTCGAATTTCTAATTTTGAGCACCTTGCCTCATTTGAGCTTCAGTTCCTACAACTATGGGAGAAAGGGTTACAGAGACCAGGCTCCAAATGAGGCAGGAGTGAACCTCAAGAGAGACAGGGACCACAACTAGGAGCAAGGGACAGCAGCGTTCCCAAGGGATGAGCTGGGGGTGAGGGGCAGCAGCGAGGTGAGGGGAAGTAGCTCGTACAGGGCTTCCCCGTGACCACCCTGGGGAATCCCACTGCCACACTCTGGTGGCTTTCTCTAATAGCCTTTGCTCATAAAGACACCAATCTCAGTCAGCATATTCTCTGCAAATAGGTTCAGGAGGCCCCATTCTTTGAAGATTGTGCTTTGAGGGAGCAACTCTTCCTTTGCAACACCCCAGTTTTATTTCTGATTGGGAGGGGGCACATGTCCCCACAGGGAACTCAGGGGGGAAAAGGGGCTGAAGAAAATGTACTGGTGGTGTCCAAAGCTCAGAAACTGGTGATAAATCATGAAACATCAAGTCTGCTCCTACTTGTCCTGTTCTGTCAACTGATGCTCACTCAGGGGCCACTCTGGTCATGCACCATGCTTTTTTTTTTTTTTTTTTTTTTTTTTGGCAAGCATTTTCACTTCTATTCCTCCCAAAATGCTCAGTATTGTTATTATTCCCCACTTTAAAAATGGGACAACTGAAGCTTAGAGGGAATTAAACAATTAGCCAAAATTATGGTCCAATTTCTGTGTTTTTTATTTTTTATTTTTTGGTACTGAAGATTGAACTCAGAGATACTTTACCATGGAGCTACATCCCCAGTCCTTTTTATTTTTATTTTGAGACAAGTTCTCACTAAATTGTTGAGGCTGGTCTTGAATTTGTGATCCTCCTGCCTCAGTCTCCCACGTCACTGGGATTACAGATATGTGTCACTGCACCCAGCATGGTTCAAATATTTTAATCAATCTATGTTTCTAGATTAGAACAGCACCACCTGGGGCACGGCAGACTGCCAGCAGTTCTTTCCCAGTAATGGAAGAGCCAGGAAAGGAGAAAAGAATGTTACCTGAAGCAAAAAGAGTCGTCTCCCATTGACCAAAAACCCTCTGGCAAAAATCAAGCCAGTTTAGACGAATGGATGGATGGATAGATAGATAGACAGATGATAGATAGATATAGATAGAACAGGCAATACTCAATAGAACCCAAGACATGAGAGCCACCATAGCCCAAAAGATTTGTAGACTCAGGTTTTGCAGTCCTTGTGTGACCTGCCTCAACTCCTCACTTCCCTCCTGCTCCTTTATAAAAACAAAATTGGAATAAAAATTAAAACATTTTTACTTTCCCCCAAGTAATAACCAAATCTCCTTCCAGAACTTGTCTTCTCTGAACGCTCAGCCTTCCCAGGGAACATCTAAGATTCTGGACACCTTCACAATGGGCCATTGATGCTTGGGGACCCAGACAGCCCCCTGCATTCCTTGGGCGGGTTTCTCAGGAGTCCACCCACACTTGAGCTTTCTCTGAATTTCTCCCTCCTGGATCCTGAGCCTCAGAGATCATCGACATTCAACGGGAGGCAAATCTGTGTCCTTTGGAGACTCTCAGAAGCTAACTATGACCCAGCAGCACATCAAAGCATCTGACATTTGCCCTGCACAGACCCCTTGTGCCCTCTGCAAAGAGCATCCACCCACTTTCTGTGATGATTAGTATTGATACTTAGTGAGCAATGACAATGCACCAGAACAATGAGAAACACAAAGGCTCCTTTACCTTCCACCCAATGCCCAGGGTCCTGCAGATAGAAACAATAGCTGCCACTCACTATGCTCTTACTAGGGTCCAGATCCCATGCTAACCAACAGACAATTTATCTTCACAAGAACTATAGTCGGTGGGAAGACACAGCTATCCCCATTTCACAGATGGTAAAACTGACAGCATCTTTTCAAGCTAGTAAGCAGTAGTGAAATTGGCAGATTCCAAAGAGCAAGCCCTGAGCTAGTGTCCCACAAAGTCCTCCTGACTGCACAGAGAAGAATGGGCTTTGAGTGACATTTCAGGTTATATCCCCTCTTGTTTTGGTTGCACTAATAAATATTTTGAAAGGAGAATCAACAAAATGAAAAAACACTTTGTATTCACTTGCAATCATTTCACCTTTAGGTAGGCTTCGCAAACATTCTACGAAGGGAGGTTGACGAGACAGGAAGTACTGAGGAAAACGCAGATTTCTTCTTTCAAGACATGAATTATTTCAATAAAGTATAACGAAAAAAATAGAATGGCCGTTCAAAGTGGAAATGGGGAGGCGGCTTTTATTTTCTCCTCTTTTTCT
Source organism: Sciurus vulgaris (assembly GCF_902686455.1). Lineage (NCBI taxonomy): Eukaryota > Metazoa > Chordata > Mammalia > Rodentia > Sciuridae > Sciurus > Sciurus vulgaris. The sequence continues at coordinate 87,067,185 of NC_136468.1, forward strand.
CTTGTCCACAAATGTTTTTCAACATTTTCTCTGGTCTGGCCAAAAATGAGAAAAAGAACTTTTCAATAGCTACAGTTTCAATAAAGTTAAATTAGGTCACTTTAAATGGTCATTTTCTTTGTTGTTTGGAGATTTCTTTTGTTTTTTATTGTGATGTGGTTTCTTCTTAGAAAGTGATGAGCCTAGGAAATGTTCATTCTAATTCTCTTTTTAAATTGTCCTCACTTAACCAAGAGTTGTCCACCTTACTTTTCCAACTCATTTTGAGTTTTGAGTTTGAAAATGAGTCCAAATTCATTTTACTCATTTAAGAAATTGTTAGGATAACTGTTTCTGATTTTTCTAATATTTTCAATCATGCAATATTTTTGAAAAACTAAAAATACATAATTCTGAATGAAACAAACCATGAATTTTAGGGGAACCGTATATACATGCCTATCTTGCTTACTATAACTTAATTTTAAAAACTTTCTTCAATCTATCCACTTCTGATTCTTTGTAGTACCTTCCATTACTGGCAGAGAAGTATGGGAAAACAATGCCAAGAAGGTTTTTTGGCAATGTTGAAAGATTTTAGTGGTGAGGGAATAGTTATACTAATGTATCAGTAAACTGAAATGAAAGCTAGCAAAAGGATATTTTTAAAATTATATTTTATGAAGTCAATTGTTATAATAAGAAAACCATATCTTTGTTGGGCAACCAAAGATATATTTCTCTGTTACAGTACAAAAACTTTAAATAAATATATATGTGTGTGTATATATATATATATATATATATATATATATATATATATATACACACCAAAGTTTAGACTGTATCATATAATGCTAAAAATCTGATAGTTTAAAAAGAATGCAGCTAATTCATCTGACCTTAAGGAAGTAGCCTGACAATCAAGGAACAAACCTCTATTGTGAACAGACTCCATCTCAAGAGCAGACTGAGGAAGGATCTGGCAAAATGAAGTTTAGGCTTGGACTAATTTCACATGCTAATGAGAATCTCCAGATAAAAGCTGCTTTATAAGGGTGCTAACCAGTTGGCAGATTAACATGATTCAGACCAAACAGCAGGAATTAGTCATGTTTGTCATAATACCATATGGCTAGAAAGAAATGGGCAGAGTGTGGTTTGCCCTGTCTTAGGGATGTTTGGGGGGACAATATAGTCAGGCATCCCAGACAAATCAGAATATCACAGTTTAACAGCTTTTGCACAAGAAGATTGTGGAAGAAGGTTCATGGGTAACCCCTTTCAATCCCTTTGACAAAGCTGCTGCAGAGCCAAAGATCTCCCTATGTGAACTTGGGCTTCACTTAATTTCCTCATGTGCAAAATTAGAAAACTATCTGTTTCCAAGGATTATTGGGAGAACCCAAAATATGCAAGCTTTCTTTGTAAGGTATGAAACAAATAAATGTTGGCTATTTGGATGAGGATAAGATGTGATGCTGCTGATGAGGATAAGGGTGATGGTTAACACCCACCATGTAGGAAGTTTTAGTCTCATCAGAAAGGATGAGCAGCCTGTCTTTGTTCAGAGTATGCACAATCCAAATTGTGAGACTTTTCCTTCAACTCTAGCTCGCTCTTTCTTCTTAGAAAACTCCTCCTGCACTCAATGACTAGGGACAAAGAGCTAGACAATGTAAAAGGAAAGGGTTCCAGAATCCTATTGGAACGTTAATTATGTGTGGCTATTAAGTTTTTAAAAAATTACATCAAACAGAATTTATATTATCCAACTAATTTACTCTTTCCCAAGTTAGTGTCCCCAGCCCTGGCAGTGTGTGAAGTGTGAGGTTGGGCTGAGCAGGGCAGGGGAAGGGAGAAAATGGGACTAAAGTTGTTGTCATTGTTACAAAAGTCTTCCAGAAGGTGCATGTTTTCCAGGATAGAGCTAACTTAGGCCAACTGGCATATAAGGAATTGGTTCTTTCTGAAATTATATTAAATGAGTCTAATAACATTACTGGGGGGACCCACAAGCAATTTCCATTTTTTTATAGATCAAAATTAAACACTGGTAATTTCAAGATTCAATCTAATTGTCTCAGTTTGACCTGTAGCACAGGGACCATGGGCTCAGGTTTTAGTCAACAAACAGATCTGGATTCAAATCTCACTCTGCCACTCAATAACTGTATGTCTTTGGTAAATTAATAGAATAATGAGGAATGGGGAAGGAAATGAATGTAATTAGCAGACCAAATCTAGAACTATGAGAAAAGAAAACAAGAAAGTGTCCATGGAGAGCAAAAACATTGAGGACTACTGATCTGTTCTTCAAGGGAGGGCTTTCAACTGGGAACATCCAACCCCCTACAGACAACTTTAGTTATCTGGAAGGTGGAGAAGACAGGTAAGCAAAGGAAATTTCCTTTAAAAACAAAGACTTTTCACAGAAGCCCATGTCATGCATTCCTGAAGCATGAGAAAAGCAATGTGGGTTTGACCAGGACAAGTGTGTATGAAAAGTTACACTAACTGCAAAAAAAGGAACTACAACTAAGGCCTGATACAAAGGTTAAGAATATATAGTAGGCTGGGCACAGTGGCACAAGCCTGTTATCCCAGCAGCTCTGGAGGCTGGAGCAGGAGGATCACAAGTTCAAAGCCAGTCTCAATGAGAGCAAGGCCCGAAGCAACTCAGTGAGACCCTGTCTCTAAATAGAATTCAAAAGACAAAATACAAAAGACAATATACACAAGCACCACCAAGAGATTCATGTCTCAACCTTCTCAATGGCCTGACAGTGTCATCATATTACAGTAATGCTTAATGTTGTTCCCTGGGAAAGCAGAAACATGTATTATACCATCAGCTTATTTCTACTTTTAAAAGAAATCATTGAACTAAAACTATGATGCAGATAACGGGCAGCAAACACTCATCACTGATAAGGGAGACCAGGGAGAGAGATTGCCATTTGCCCATCATAGCCACACATGAGACCTGGAAGCAGGCATCAGGAACTGCATGCTCCAGCATGCCCAACCAGTGCCCGAAAAGAAAGTCCAAACCAAGTTGTTTGGATCAGCAAGAAATAGAGCAATAGCTAAAACATGGAATCCACACAAACAGGAGTTGAAGAACCAAGACATCTGAGATAAAACTCTAGCAAAGCAGACAGGTTTTTTTTTTTTTTTTTTTTTTTTTTTTTTAATGTGGGCCAAATGAGTTCTGAAAATAAAATTTCCTACCTGAGGTGGACTTCACACAATATGAGCATGGGCAAACATGGACAAGCAGGTTTAAAGGGACCTGAACTTCTTTGTACTGAAAACTCACCCATGAAGGATACTTTGTTTCTAACAAATAAATCACAGTTTTATTACTAGAAATGAAGATAACACAATTTTCATTTTAAACAATGGCCTATATTCATTCAGATGAGCTGTTAACATGACAGTATGAGAGAAAGAGAAAGGGCAGAGAATTTGGATTCAGAAAAACCTAAGTTATTTGGCTCAACTGTCTATTAGCTTGTGTCCAAGGGCACCTTCCTGAAACTGGGAACTTCGGTGTCTTCATCTTTAAAACAGGATCATTAGAACCACTTTCCCAGGGTTGTGGTGAAGACTGGATGAATCCACAAGAGGAAAGTGCCTAGTAGTTGGTGGATACGCAGTAAGCTTTGGATCGCTTCTCTTCTCTATATTGTGGATTCATTTATAGCAACTGGAACAGTTTCTAGACTAATTTCTCTGTGGTTCTTTGGCTTCATCAGTCATTCCCTTCGATACTTGGTGGACATGTGTCCCTTCCTAATGGGGCTGCCCTGTTTATTCTTCCATAGCAATGTAAATCACGAGCCCCACTTTCGGACTTACTGAGGATGATATCTAAGCCTTATTTATGGTGTTAGTGCGAACAGTATCCTTCAGGTGAATGTAAACACCAGAAGGTTTTCACTGTCAGGGCTGATGGCAGGAGGGTTGGAGAAAATCCTCAAAGAATAAGCTCCCCCACACCTGCCAAAAAAATAGAAAAAGAAAAAGAAAAAAGACATAAAGCTGGCAGCCCACAGCCTCCCAGAGTGAGCAGCTGCTCTGGGGCTGAGCCTCTGGCTCTCCCAGAGGGCTGCTACATCCTTCGCCCTGCAGAGGAGCCCATGATGGGTCTCAGGTCCCTGGTCTCTGGACTTATCAGGAACAGACATCTGTGGCCATGTCTATGGGGACCACCCAGAGGGCAGCTGTAGAACCCTGGGGCTCCCTGAAGAATGTGCAGAAAGGTCAAGGGTCATGTGCTCCAGCCAGTTCACTAAAAGCATCTCGGAGAGACCCGGTGGAAAGGTCACCTTAAGATAGTGACAGGGCACAGCTTGAGGGGGGAAAGAGAGGAGGGGACAGAAGAATTTCTTTTTTAAGTAGCAAAAAGTACATCTGTTTCTGGCTCAGCTTAGACTTTCAAGTCTGATTTTTATTTTGATGGCATTTCCTTGGCTTTTCCAATTCATGTCTAAATCACAAAACCCCGGCCATTGTGCACTTCTGGGCTTGCGTACATGTGCCACAGAGCACGGCACCGCAAATGCGTTTTCTCACTTCATTAAACGTTGTTCTAAAATGGCATCCAAATGTCCGCTCTCACCATCCCATCCGAGGGGAGGAGATTGTGTTTCTTTTCCCCCCCAGTGGGAACAGAAGGAACAGCGAAGTCACAAGCTGTGATGTTTAATATTTTTCAATTTCACATGTCCGACTTTGAGAGCTGATCGCAGGGACAGCCTGGTCAGCCATGCCACTGCGTGGAAAGGCTCAGTCACTCTGGGGAGGGTCCCACATAGCCCTGCAAATCTCTGATCACCAGAGCAGCCCAAACTGGCCTAAGCTCCAGGGAGCCCTTTTCACTTCACTGGTGAGGGGCTGACTCCACCTCCCACAGGCAGGCCGGGACGCGTTCTGCTGACTTAAGAGGATGCCACGTAAATTAGAACTCATGTAACCATATGGTTCAAACCTGCGGGTCATATTTTATACACAAACGACTATGACAGGCAGTATTTTTGTGCTGACAAGTTGTATTTCATCCATGTTTACTTAGAATTCCATACTATCATTAAAAACCAAGCAATTGAACTTTATCCTATTTTCATGCAAAAATTTCATTGAGCTTCCTTCTTATTAAAAGAAGAAAAATCCACCTATGCAGCTTGCTTCCTCCTTAACTCCCATTATCCAAGTGTTTGGTGCTTATGTGGTTTCAGATGTTTCAACATCAAGAGTTTGAAAGGAGTTCTTGAACACTTGCTTCCAGATGCGTTAAGTGCACTAAATTGCTATTTTATTTGGGTTCCCAAAGTAGAAAGTGTATTGGTTTGCCAACCAACCCACACTGTGTGACCTCTGGATGTTTGAAAGCAGAAACAAGTGACTCAACCTTCTGAGACTTTACCTCCTATAAAGTGGTAAGTGGAATCTCCACTCCAGTGGCCTATAACTTCCAAGGACCCTGGATTAATAAAAAAGACAGCAAACCAAGTGCTGGTTGGGTCATTCTCCAGCCTCTGGTCCTTCAAAGACAAATATCAGGACAAAACTTCTCAAGTTTACCAGAATTCTGATTAAACCAACAATCCAACAAGTCTTAGAGACTCTGACTATATTGAGGTTGCAGGAATCAAGACACTTCAGCACAAATCTTGAACACAAAATTGAAAATATTATATGCACAAACACATGATGAACTGATAGAAACTATTCCAACAAAAACATCAAAATTACAGTGACACAGTGAACACTTGACCCTTCTTGAGGTCATTTCTTTTACATTAGGACTGCCTTGATCACTTTGGCATGCAGTTACCCATCCTAAACCCTACCCAAAACCTTGGGAGGTCTGAGGCACATCTCTGAAGGCTCAGGAAAAGCAGAGCATTCAGCTCTTCCAGTCAGCAGTCCTGGGTTTGAATCCTGCCCGCGTCTCCTCCTTTCTGTAAGCAACTTCATAATGCCTCCCAGCCCAGTCCCTCCTTGGCAAAATGCTGTCAAATGCATAGTGACTATGCACTTAGTGATGCTCATTTCTTCACTCTAATTTCAACTGAACACTGTCATATTGCTGAAGGGTGGCTGTCCGGGAGGGTAAAGTGTGATGGGCTCACCTCCGATTGTGCCTCCTTGCCCTGTTCCTCCCTCTTGTCACTGTCTCCATCTCTTCCCCAGGTGTTCAGGATAATGGCTTAGGGACTGATTCATCCCAGGAGTATTTTAATGAAAGACTTGCAAAAGCTTAAAGCCTGTAAAAATTGAAGGGAATAATTTTCTTTTAATGGATATGTGTCATTTTCTTATAAAAGTAATATACGGTTACAACGAGAAATGAAAAATGCAGAAAAGAGCTGAAAATTTTCCCATCATCCTGATACCTACACATAAACCCCAATAAGAGTTTGTCATCTTTTCTGTCTTTTCACACACCTTTGTTTATGGGGAACTAGAAGAGATGATTATGTTGTTTTTAGTTTCAATTTAGGGCAGAATGCATGATGACTTTGTATCCCTGTCATTTAGTGTTATACCCAGGAAGCACATTCCACTTTATCATCAATTTCTCATAAATAATCATTTTTAAAGACTACAAAAAAAAAAGCATTCTTTTTTTTAAAGCACCATTTCTTTTTCTATTTTTTAAATTATTATTTTAAGAGAAAAATTTCTAACTGTAATAGGTGCTGGAGAAGATCAATATATAAAACCAAAACCAAATGTATGTTCTCCAAAGGCAAGGATTTTCTTTTTGTTCTCTGTAGTAACCCTGATGCTTAGACTAGTGCCCAGCCCATGGTGGGCGCCTTTTAATGAATGAGACTAAGAATGGATGAATATGTGGCCTCTTGACCTGCCACAACTAACCATCACTGAGCCCTGGTGTGCTATGAGCTCATTCTACAGGACTGACATAACCTGCTCTCTCTGTGCTTCTGCTTCTTCCTTTATCTGTTGCTAAGACACAGTACAAGTAAATACATGACTCATAAAAATAACAACAGACTTTTTTAAAGCACCTGTTACCCACTTAACACCTTCCCAAGCATGTTTTGAAAACTACAAGGAAACCTGGGGCTGCTTCAAAGTAGTTTCAAGAGTTCTTCAGAAATGTTTTTAAGTGAGAGTTATAAAGCCATGTCTATGAGCATCTGTTGCCCAAATATTTCAGTCTTTTGGAAACTAGGCAAATGAATAAGAAAGGAATCTTATTTAATACTACATTAATTATAGGAGATCTGTTACTTTGTTTAGAGAACAACTTATATTCCCAAGAAAATGCATCAAGACTTTTGCTGCACCCTGAAATTATTTGCGTAAAGTTCTGGCAAATGTGGGTTCTATTTAGGTTCTAGGGTCTCATCACCAAGAACAAGAGCAACATCAGTGAGTCAAATCAAGGACCAGAAACAGATTTACAGAAACCTTCAAATAACAATTGGGTAGAGCTAAGAGATTTTCTGGAATGTTCATACCTAGTGAAAAACCTTATGAGCAAGAGTAGATTGTTGTCTAAGAGTCACCATTGAATTTTCCCTTATATTTATACTGAGTGTAGTCAGTCTACCAGATCCACAGGTTCCCATCTGCAGATTCAACCAACCACAAATTGAAAATATTTGGGAGAAAAAATACATCTATAATGAATAGTACAAACTTTTTTCTTGCCATTGTTTCCTATACAATACAGAGCTATTTACATAGCACTTACATTTAAATATTTTAAGTAGTCTAGAAATGATTTAAAGTATATGAGAGATGTGCACAGGTTATATGCAAATACTTTGTTACTTTATATGAGGAACTTGAATATCTGCAGGTTTTGGTATCCTGAGGGTCCTGGAACCAATCCCCTATGGATACTGAAAAATGACTATAACTCACTATATATTATATTCATGTACTATCATGCTTCTTTTTCCTTCCAAAATCTAAAAATATATATACCCCTGTAAATGCCCACAGACTTATTGTCTGAGCAAAATTGACTTTGAAAATAATGGAAATGTGAGCAAGAAAAAAATGTTAAAATTTCAAAACATTATCAGTACCACTAGCCTCTTCGATGAGCTCTGGCCCAGGCAGCCCAGGTAAATAAAGACAGACAGACAGACATCATTGTGTTGTCTCTGTTCCCTGAGCGCACAGCATAGACTGGAGACCAGGGAGGAGGTTTCAGAAGTCACGGCAAAGGTGAATAAGAGGTTGTGAGATGGAACCCAGACAGAAGGCAAAGGAAATAGGGAGATTCCATATGATAAAGAAGAGGAGCTCAAGAACTTTGGGATTTTAAAAATTAATCTTTAATTATGTGAAAGTATGTCTATGCAAGAGGATGACCTTTTTTTTTTTTTTTTTTTTTTTTTTCCATCTCTACTGGGGCAGGTCAAAAGAAAATGGACTTAAGCTGGAGCAGAGTGGGTTTAGGTAGGACAGAAGAAGGAATTTCCTGAATGCGGAGGTCATTAAAAACTGGAATGAGTTACTAAGGGAGTCTGTGGACACTCTTCCTCTGGGGAACATTTAAAAATAAGATAAATTTTCATCTGTCAGAGAGGGTTTAGAAGTAATCCAACCAGAAGGCCTCTCAAAGCATTTTCCAGCCCTATAACCTGAAGGCCAAATTCCCTACAATTTTATTTCCATAGTTAACTGGATGTGAGATGGAGGCGGGAAGCAAAATTCAGGATTTTAGATATGGTGACAGAGGCTATTGCTTTTTGTTCTCTAATAAGATGACATTTTTGCATAAAAGATGGAAGTTATAATCCTTCCAGAAAACCACATCAAGGAAACTGGTGACTCAAAACTTTGCAAATTAACTATTGCTCAGACACCTTCACTCTCAAACTCTCTAGTACAAAATGCCATCCCCTGGACTGTGCTTGTGTGTTCTCTTAAGTCTACTGAGTGCGACTTTCCAGTTTAAAATTTTATCTTTCACAGTCATCCCAAATATTCCATTTTTACAGCTATTCAGTTCCTCTAGTATTTCAAAACCTAACCAAAATTGTTTGGCTAAATTTCAGTCTTAGCTATTCTAAGCATGCATCTTGAAAAACTCTGTTCAGACACATTCCTTTCTTTTCATTTTCTCCTGAGTTTTAATCAAGCCAATCAGTGGATTTCATTACACCTCCAAGAATGGAATATCCTGACTCTGTAAGTACTGATAAACCACTCTCCTTAAAATTTACCAGCTTTGTTGGAGTCCAGTGGTTTCCCTTGAGTTTAAATGCTTCGGGCCTCCTTTGTTTCAGGTCAAATTAGGAATTTTAAAAGGAACTGGAAATCAAGCCCTCCTCCATGATCACTGGGGCCTCCTCCTCCTCATTCTTAGCCCAATCTTTTTCATTTTCCTTGGGCTTCTTCCTCCTCCTTTTCAGCCCCTCAACCCAAGGCATTTGTCAAAAGTTCCTTCTGCGTTCTCCATCCCTTTTGTCTGATGGGAACTCTCTGAATTCAAATGTAAAGAAAAGGAATTTGGTTTAGATAAGAAAAGGGGACACCCTGAAAGGAGAGAAGGGAAGAAAAGGGGGTCCAGTCACTGAACTCTGAGCTACATGCGAACACTTCTCTCTGACGCAGAGCAAGAATAGTCCTTAACAAACTCAATTTGGCTCCTGTCATGGCAGGGTTTGGGCAAAAAGTGATATGCGGCCTCCTAGAGAGATAACATGAACTTAGCCATTAATTGTGAATTAAAGTAAATCATAATAATTAAACTATTCATGAGAACATCAAGTGTCTACAATTTTGCTTCCAACTGCAAACTAAGGTAGACAAATTATTGTCATCAGAATGAAAGTAAATCATTTTTTTTTTTTACTTCTGTAGAAGCTTCTTAAAGAACTTCAAGTCTTGGTGAGGACGGGGCGAGGAAGGGGATCAGCTTAGTCTTCTACCCCATGAGGAAAGGGGGAGAGTTGGGTTCCCTTTTTGCACAACTGGAGAGAACCAGGACCACAGTGATGATGTAATTTACCCAGGCTGGGCAAAGTCCTTGCAAGTTTCTCTGCAGCCATATTATAACATACTGTTCTCCAGGATGCCTTATGAGGCTGAGATTTATTTGTATAGTTAAATACAAATAAATTTAAATTTTTAAATTAAAAAATTAACTATATGTATATTTATATCCAAAAAATTAATTTGAGCTGATGAATAAGGCTTCAAATAGTAAAATACATCATTAACTGTGTAACACATGGAGGAGCCAATCAATAGGGGTAGCCTCCTGGGCAGTAGTTGGTCTTCTCAGCCTCTCTTATTCTGAAACCCACAACTCTATCCAGGAGAGCTAATCTCAGCCCCAGTTTTCTTCAGACCACTAGAGTTCAACTTTTCTTTCTCAAAAAGAGACAGAAATCACACAAGATCCTTCTCAATAGTCCTACCTCAGAATATAGTCCCATCAGTACATACCCAAAGACAGACTGCACTGGGGCACTGCTTGTAGGGTGGTTGATCCTGCCCTGGGAGCAATGCCTACGATAATTCTATCTTTGTTCCCTAAAGACTTAAGAGATTAACATAAACATACCCCACCCCAACACTACCAGTTCCTTACCTTCATTCATCCACCACTCTCATTAGCAGATGAGAATTTTCACATGTGGTCCAAGCCTTGGCCTTGAACCATTTGCCTTAAGACAACCAGCTAGTTCTGCCTAGGTCCTTCTCCTTGCCTTGTTTCTAGTACAGATCAACTGTAGAAACGCCCCTGGACAGGAAGAATCAGCACTTATGCCCCACAGAAACTCGCTGCACCTTCAGGGTGAGTCTGCCAAAGCATCAGAGTGCTGTAGGGTGCGGTATCCTCCTCAGAAGCTTCTGGAAATGTGACTGGTTCTACTATGGCAAAACAAATCACCCTTTGAATAAAAAACTCCAAAACTTAAAAGATGAAAGCTGCAGATCTCTTTGTAAATTATGTATTATCCAGGCCTAGAATGCCCAGAGGGGTCATGAATTTAGAGATCTCAAAAACAACAACAACAAAAAGCCAATATCTGACACCTTATGTTCCTAAAACTCATTACAGCTCCGGGAATGAAAGCATAGGAAGAAGAAAAAAAAAAAAAAAGAAAAGAAAAACAGTGAATAAATTATTTAGAAGAGGAAACACTTTCATTATTTTTATGTTTTCTTGAGCTTTTCCCAATAGTGTTAAAACTGTAGAAAGAGAAGGAGTCCTGTCTCCTAAATTATCTTTCAAATTCGAATGATCTCTGATCTGGGATTGAAAAGATCCTTCATGGCTTTATGAACTGGACTGAAAAATACAGAGTCCTCCAATCTTAACCCTTTCTTCTCTTCCTAAAATGTCGTTAAGAAAGGCAATAAGGAGAATTTACATTACATAGCATCAGAGAAAGACTATTTTTGTTCTATTTTTCTTTTTAAATCAGACTTTCAAATTAATGCAAACACTATTCCTCCTACTAAACTGGGAAAATGTATTATGAAAAGGTGCTGCCCTCATCTGCTCTCCAAAATCCTGCTACATACACATCCTCACATTTTTATCCAGAGCAGTCTCCCACGGCACTTTGCTCCTTGGCCAGAAGCACATCACCATCATGCTGGATGGCACTGGGCTGGTGCCTGGCACACTTCAGATGTGCAATGGACATAGTTCTAACCCTTCAGCTGTGAGCTCCGTGGCATGTCTTGCTCATCTCAGTAACCGCAGTGTCTCCCTCGGTAAGGACTCAATAAAGCTTGACCAGCTAAATGAACAAATGAATGAGCAATCAGGCCTAAAGGCCCAGGGAACAGGCTTGCCCTCTCCCTACCCTCTCTGCCCTCTCTATGGACTTCCCTGAAATTCACTCCTTGTCCATTTTCCTCCCCTAAGACATTTTAGTAATCAAAGGAATGCACCCTATTCTAAGAGTCCTACACATCCTGTTTCTTATTTCATCTGAGAAAGAATTTACTGAAGAGTCCTCCCCATCGCATGTGGATTGAATTTCCATTCTCTTCTCCCCATTTCCACCTTTCTTTTATTTCTGTCTCCATCAGAGCAGAGCACTCAATATGCCGCAGAAATAATTTTCCGCTGAATGAGGTTCGGCCATAAGTCAAGGGCAGATTTATTAAGGCCCCTGCACGGCCTGTTCCTGGCTTACTGTCGACATGACAGTTTAAATCTTTGATCACCCTTACATGTAACCCCTTCACTGCTGATCTATCCAGATCTAGATGAGCAGCCCTGCCTGGTACGTGAGATGAGCGAAAAAGGGTCCTCAGCTCATGCAGACGGGACATCTTCACAAGGACCCAGGGTGCCCAGTGCATCCAGAGATATCATAGGTATTTCTACCCCAGTCACTACCACTCAGTGCCCTCTTCTCCCTGATTCTACCAGAAAGTCACTTCGCTGTCACCACTGCCACAGTGGGAAAACTCTATTGCAGTTTGTCACCAGAACAGCTGTTTTATAGAGTGAGTCAGTCAGGTGTTCTGTAAGAGATTGTTCTTCTTGTTTCTGTTTGGTTTTTCTTGTTTGTTTTTATTTTTAATTATTTTACCTCTGACAGTTGACCAAATATCTGACACCACATAACTCAGTCTTTAAAAATCCTGCATCAGTCCACAGCAGAGATGCTATTACTTTTACATGGACTTTAATGTTGCTGTATATTGCATTTTGGGTACTCTAGTCACTAACACACACACACGCACACACACATTTCCTTCTCCAAACAATCACGGAAGCTGCCATTGAGAATATTAAAATGTCTATACAAGTTTGAAGACTCCAAAGGAAGAATTCCTTCATTCATATTAATAAAAGTAAAATATCATGTGTCAGGTCACCAGCATACACACACCCTTAATTTCTGGCCTGTATTCGCTCCAAGGATTCCCTAAATTAATGATTGCCACTACTCTTCCTCCCGAGTGAGCAGCACTTTGCAGGTATACATTGTCTCATGAGATTTTCAGCACAATTCCTACAAGTGGATGTCAGTCTCACTTTACGTGAAGATCTGTTCTTAACCTAGGGAGTTACTCAAAGTGACTTACTAACACAGAAGACTAAGTTCTGCCGAGTTCCTCTTTGGAGGCACACTCTTTCTACAAGTAACCCCTTAAGAAATTATGACAATCTGAAAAACTTGTGGAGAACACTGTTATTAAAATGCCTCTATTTTTCTAAGTATGAGTACAAAGTCACATGATTCAGAAAAGCATTAAAAAATATGGGAAAAAACATTCAAATCCCCAAACAATAACCATGCTTGATGCATATCCTTCCAGGCGTTTTCTCAATGAGAACAATGTTTTAAGGTACTAATCCATTTCACTCAAATATATTCACAGAATGCTCCTTGAAGGAGGAAGAATTAGACCCAGATAAAATTGAGATTGTCCTGCTAATGAGAACAACTCAGCCATTAAGTTTCTTTATTAAATAGTAGTTTAATGATTTTTGCCTGGAATTAACCTTAAAAATGTCTCTATTTTAAATATTAATACAGCAACCAGAGCCTAGCAACCTCCTTTTGAGCGATGGAGGGAAATTTGGGGCCAAAAGATAAACTGTGGACTAGAGGACATGTAGATTAACTCCACAAGGCGTATAAAATGGATGGGAGAAAGATTTGGTCAGAGAACTGCCCCTCACAGTTAGCACAGGAAGGAATCTACCTTCCAAATCTCCAGTCAAGGAACCCTAACTTCCCTCTGGAATGAAGAACAGTCAGAATTATGAGGGAGAGACAGATATGGAGAAGAGAGAGGAACTGGAGGAAATTGCCAGCAATTTTGAGGAAGGTTTCCCTTTTCCTAAAGAAAAGTAGGAAATCACCACCAAACAGAAAGAGCATCACTACAAACTCATAGCCTGCAATGTTGACCATGGGGTGGGTGTATTCCTCTACAATTTCAATTATTACTAGAAAAATAGAAGAATCCTGGCATCCAGCCAGAGAGGAGCATCCTCAGAGAAGAGCTGGCCACAGAAGTGCTCAGAGGGCTCATACATCTTTGGGTTTTGTTTAGGTAAACACAACTTCCTGCCCACACCCAGTCGTTGCCAGAGACACTTGAAGAGAAATAAGAATACATTTTTCTTTCAGCAGAAGATTAATTGGGCATCCACTGACTTGAGTGTTGGCGTGGTCCTCAGGGCCTCACAAACCCCGCCTGGAAGAAGCAAAGCAAAACCATCCAGAAAGCACACAAAGAGCTGAGGAGAGCGAAATCTCCAGGAACTGACAGGATGCTGTCAGGAGACGTAACACAATGTTAGTCAGATTTCCAGAAAGTTGGGTGTTTGCAAAAGACCTTAAATGCCTCCCACAGGGGGTAACCCATATAAGTGTATCGTACTGCTTTAGAGTCCCCTATGAGTCCTGAAGAAAGAGCCTAAGGCCCTGCACTCCATCCTCATACTAAAACAGGTTTATCGAAGGGGAGGAACATCTGCTGGCTGCCTTTTCTCCTGGCAAGTCTTCTATTATCACTAACACCTGGCAGCTGTACAAGGTCATCCACCAGCTCACTTGTGGGATATTTTCATTATCTGCTAAATAAGCTGGGGGAGCTCTTACTTGCACAGAAATATATGTGCTCCCTCCCTAATCACATCCATTCATCTCCTTCTTGGAGCATTCCATTTAGGCGCTAGCAATGACTTTAGGCAGGCATTTATCTTGGGGTATATTTGGCCATATCACTAATACTATAAACATTTTTTTAATCTACATGTTTACTATCAAGTTGTAATAATATAGATGTTCTATCCCTGTAATATTTCCATTTTTAAACATCTCAAAATAAGCTTTGCAACTCAATTTTGTCCCATAAATTCTTATTTGTGAAAACAAGTTGCCTATAAATATGTTCAAAAAGCCACTTTCTCAACATTTCTCTCAAAATATCTTGAGCCAAGAGTATGACGACCACATTGGAACAATGAGGATAACTGACAGGTTTTGTGCTTGTGGATTTTTTTTTCCCCCTGTGTCCTAAAGTTTCTGAGCCTTTAAGAGCTGCCAGGGACAATGACTCTGGTTTAATAACTGTGAAATGCTATTGAACTAGCAATAAAAAATATTCTCCACCACCAAACAATATGATACTTATACCAGCCAACATTGCTGCCAATCACAAGGCATTCATGCAAAAGTGACAAGTTCCTTTAGCAAAAGGAATGCCCCCTTGTAAAACGTGTGTACACAATCAAGAGGGTTTGGCACCCCCAGAAGTGCTCTACAGCCACATATCACAGTTTGGATTGCACCAAACTGCTGTATTTATGATTGCCTAGAAGAAAAACACTTCCCTTGTTTGCAGAAGATAAATTAAAACATTAGGGTTGCATGCTAGTGACCATGGCCCTGACTACATGCATTTTTGCTCTTTAAGTCCATCATACATTAGAACACTTATTCTATAGGCCTGCTAAAACGGGTTAGCAGGGTTCCTTATTTTGATGGACAGATTTGGCAAAATAGCAAGTTATCCCATGTGAAGGTAATTTTTTTTAGAAGTGAAAGAAGTGAGCAGAGCAAAAAGAAATTTCGCCTAAAATAAACAAGAAAGGAAGAAAATGCTGTTTATGTAAAGCTGAGAAGCATTTCTTTCTGGGGGAAAGTCAATGAGCCCCAGGGACCCTGGGCAGGAAGGCTAACCAATGCTCACTCCTGGAAAATTAGTAACTGCATCCTCTCGATGGGTAGTTCTTTTTCTACATGAGATCAGGAGCCTGCCTGATGTAGGCAAATTGGCTCTGTTTCTAAGAGCACATGATGTGGAGAAGAACTGGTGGGCAAACACCCTGAAATTGAGATATTTAGAATAAATCATTGTACCAGATTGCAGTACCACGTCTAGAAATCTAAATCAAGAAATATGTTAAGAAAGAGCAAGAAAGGTCATCTGAGAAGACACTGAGTTAGAGAACCTGGTTATGCACAGGCAAAAGGCACAGTAAAATTTTTGTTGTTTTTCTGCTGAGTGCCATTATGATTCTTCCCCCTCTGTGCTTGGTGTGGATTGGGGATATAATACAACACAGATAAGATTTTTAAGTTGGGTCCTTTCCAGACAAAAGAGGCAAAGGAGAAAAATTCTCATGCAGATGTGGTGAATCAGCACAGAAAACTAACAAAAAGGCATATTATGTGCAGGATTTCCCTTGATCCTTGACATTTTGGGGGCATTGTGACAGTCCCAAAAGGGTTCAAGGAAGAAAGCGGTTGCAAACAGAGGGGTTCTAGAAAGCACAGTGACAGAGTGAGTTCTTCTTTAAATTTTACATTATTAACATTCTTCTCAGATTGTACAAGTGGCATTTCATTGACAAAGATGAAATCTTTAAAAAAATCCTTTAACTAATTTATGGAGTAAGGACCACACTACAGCAATAGCTTGTTAGGAAATCAAGTCCCTCACTAGGCACTGAAGTCCCTGAGAAGAGGAACCTTGTAGTCTCCGTATTTAGTTCCTCCACAGCATTCAGAATAATGCCCACACAGAGCAGCTTCTAGAATAGAGGAAGGGGACCAAGCTGAAGGGAGAAAGAAGAGTTCGGGGAAGAACTGTGGAATGAAATTGACCAAATTATGGTACGTGCATGTATCACAAGGAAATTCACTTTGATGTATAACTATAATGAACCAATTTAAAAATAATAAATAAATAGAAGGAAGTCCAATAGAAGAGAGGAAGGGGATCAGGGAAAAGGAGGAAGGAAGGGAAAGGGGAAGTACTAGGGATTGAAATAAAATGAATTATGTAATAGGTTTTCATGAAGATGTCAAAATATGAATCCCACTATTATGTATAATTATAATGCACTAATAAAATCATTATAAATAAATTAATGTTAACTGACAACCAGGCTTATTTTCTCAGTAATTAAAAATTTAACCATATGAAATTTTTTTTAGTTTGAAAATGGTCAAATAGTGGCAATTACATATGGTTAAACCCATTATTTGCTAACTTCACCTATACTCTGAGTTAGCTCATCTATTCCACCAACATACCCTGAGAGGTATGGGCTCACCACTGCAGCTGGACTTAACTCCACTTACAAGTGAGGAAAGAGATGTGTACATAACTTAAGAGATTGCCAAAGCAAAGGAGTTACTTAAATAGCTACATCCATAAACCTTGCATGTTAAGCACCTTTCCATTATAAGTGAAAGAAACCATGAACAGACAAGTGGATTTGGTGGCTCATGAACTAGGAAGTTAAATGATATAGTATTTTCAGGAACAGGGATTTAAATAATAGCAATATTCTCTCTTCTCTCTCTCATCTCTTTATTCTATTTATCTCTCTTATTTTGTATGTTGACCTCATTCTTTCTTGCCATAGGTTTTCTCCATATATAATTTGCCATCGATAGCATGTCAAATCTGTCCCATACCCACACACTAGCTCTCATAGATACAATTGACCCTACATGGGCCATATGCCGTGGTCCATCCCCATGGATAGGAAGATTGGAGCTGACAGTCCTAGATCATAGGCCTACACTGCCCAGGTGCCAGGATGGAGTTCTCTAATCAACAAGACCCCAGAACCATGTAGAATAGAAAAGAAGCAATTTCCTGATGTTGAGGGGGTTGTGGGGAAAAGGTAGATAAGACCACAGATGTCTATTATTACCCTGTCTATTCCCTTCATATGCCACCATCCTAAGAACTCTACAATTTATTTGTGACTCATGAACTACACCCTCATTACGAAGTTGGTGTCTGTGAGACTGATACCAAATCATTGCTCACTCCAATTTGGATGATTCCACCTTCCCCAATCCCCAGCAAGAGGATGTATGTGTTTCTTGCTTTCTGTCAGGGCCAAGGGTTTACCAAGGTTAGTACATTCTTTGGCTGTGACAAATGGATTTGGTCTCCACATAGGCCAGATAGTTCTGATCTGTATCATGTCAATGGACAATACTGACTGGACATGGTGGCACACACCTGTAGTCACAGCTACTTGGGATGCTGAGGTGGGAGGATCACTTGAATCCAGGAGTCCACAGCCAGCCTGGACAACACAGCGAGACCTTGTTTCTTAAAACTCAAACAAAAAACCAAAAAAACATTCTGCAGCCAGGTCAGACCTTGTCAGGGTTTCAGAATGAAGTGCTCTTATTTCACCAAAAACCAGTGGTAGAAGTGGATGTCAATGCAAATCCATCACACGAGGCAAACCTGCAAGAGGCGAGAGCCCAACAGGAAGCTGTGCTGCATTTCTAGAATGAACCACTGTCACTGGCATTTCAGAATTAACTTAGGGAGGGGAAAGGACTCAGAAAATGAAGTGAAAATAGTCTGTAGGTTTTCTTGTATTATTACAATATTTATCTGGGGAATTTATGGCTAGGAAAACATAGTCCGAACTGTAGATAAGTGTTTAATAAATGTGTATGAATTAAACTGGATTAAGTTAAGGTTGTCTGATCTCTCAATTCAAAGGTGAGCACACCATGGGTGGACTTAGCTGTCTTCCTGAAAGTCAAATTCTAAAACTGGTAGCAATTGGGAAGCAGTGGGCTCTGTGTGGTTGTGATTGAAACCCAAAAGGTGTACGGCATTCACTGCATGAAACCGTCTGAGACATACTAAGGTGGGCAGAGGGCAGGGGTCTTGATTTTCAAGAAGACCCCAACTGAGCAGATAAGACCTCCATCTTGTGCCCCGTCGAGGTCTCCTCTAGCCTGAAGACTATTTTCTTAACAGAGGGCACCACTTTAATATCCTGCCATGGCACCTAATGGTGAAGATCAAGAACAGCCTGAGCAAGAGCCAAGACAAGTTCAATGAGACCAGGGTCAAACATCTTGAAAGAATCTGGCCCTCAAGAGCCCAACCCAGCACTTCAGAGACTGCCCAGCAAGAAGAGCATACGGAGTCCAGAGATCTGGACCTCCCTGAGCCCCTCAGAAGTCTTCAGCCATCTCTGTAGATGTCTCAACCATACTGAGATTAATTTAGCCTTGTCCCAGGGAAAACCCTCCCCTGCAGGGTTGGCTGCAGCTGCTCACAAGTGAGCTTTCCCTGGAAAGTTACAAATATTCGTTCACCAGAAATTCACCATTGCCACCCATGGGCCATTTTATATACTAAGAAAATGATGAGTTGGAGGTTGGTCATGGGAGGTAAGGAAGGAGGGTTATTGTTGATAAAGAATGCTACTCCTACTTGATTAAAGCCACCTCTCACATTATTATTAATGCATAATAATAATATGCTGCATACATGGGGGCAAAGGAATAATAGTAATAACACATAATGGCATTAACCCATGTTCCATTCTAAAGGCTGTCCATACACTGATAGTTACACTCCTGCTCATGAAGGCCATACCTTTATCACCCCATTTCACAGATGAGGACCACTCATGGTAAGTAGGCAAGCATCAAAAATCATCACCAAAGTCCATTCTCTAAACCACGAAAAGCAGTATCCCCATCAAGGGGTTGTCTTTTAAATAAGATCATGCATATAAAACTTGGCACATAGTGTTATAATACCAATAATATAATATACTATATGTTATATTACATTTTATAATCAGTAATATCATTACTAGGATTGTTATTATTACAAATAATTAGTAGTAAAGATGATTCGATGTTACTAAAATCATGTAAGAAGTAATGAAAAAGAAGCTGGAGGAGCAAGCCAAGGTTCTGACCATATTTCCATCCCTGAGTTATTATTAGTTTATAAACATGGCTCTTGCTGTAGAAATGACTTCTTGGGGTTTTTTGTTTGTTTGTTTGTTTTTTGGGGTAATCTAGTTCTGAAACCTTCAGATGAGACTCTAAACATAGGTTATTGCAGAATTGATATCTAAGTTTCTGAATATTAAAACAGTATAACTTTTTTAAAAAGGATTTGAAACCTAAATCAGTCCCCCAAATAGAAAGAATTTAAATATTATTAACCAGACTTTGAAATGCAGTTTCCAGTTGCTTCTATGTGCACAGAAAGGGAATTGTGTTGATTCTACACCCATCCAAATAGTGGGTGATTCTAGCACTACTGATCCGATACAGAGCAGCAGCCATCACAGTGAAAATCTAGCTGGACAGGCGTTCTACAGACATCACCTAATCATTAGAACCGAGAGCCCAGGATGACCAGTATTCATCCACCAGTAAGCTGCAGGTCCCATGGCATTTGGTACTAAATGGCAGGATGTTCTGATATGGTGAAGGCACAACCAAACCAACAGTGTTGGCCTGGGTGGCAGGAGCACGTCTTACCCAAGCCTTCTTTCTGCCTCTCCTCACCAAGTGCGTAGGAAATGACCAGGACAGACAAAAAACTGTTTGCACCTAACAGTGCTCATATTGACTGAATTTCAGGGCTGACAAAGTAACAGGCAGATATTGACCTTTTTTGTTTTCTGGTTTGTGTGTATTTGCTTTTTAACCATAACAATTTTCTGAGTGCGACCTGGGGAGAAGTGGGAACTTTGAAGTTTCCCCGCCCCTCCAACTAAAGTACACATTGCCATTTTAAGAAGAATTTCCATCAGCTGTGAGCTTTTGCTTGCAAGTGCTGTGTGGCTATTAATGTTAAAAACAGAAGCCATGGCATCCATTTTAAGTTTCAGGCACAAAAGAAAAAATATATCCCTTGTGTAAAAGGCTCCTGTGTTTCCCAGGAGAAGGGAGACAGACAGGCAGAAAAGTGAACCAAGAAATGGCCTGTTTTTTTAAGTGTGGCAGATCATTAATAACCACTGAAGGATGAACCCAGGAAGCCTCACAGCACATATTTCTAGAACTGAAATTCATTCATTAGTATTCCAGAGGAATATTGTCCACAGGAAGTTTTCCATGAGTCTAAAGTCAAACCTCAGTCCTTGTAAACACCTTGAGGAGCTGTATGCTCTAAGACAACTCCAAGAACTTTATCTTTTGAGAAGATAGACATTGTTTTCTCCACCCCAATATAGAAATAAGCTGTTGTGCTTCATTTTTTTTTTTGTCATTTATCTGATTCTCTAATCTCTAATATGTTGCATCAAAGGGCCGAAGATCCATTTCTTTGAAAATAGTTTAGCTTCTGTAATGTAGTGTATGCCATATTTATTTTAACAATTTTTAGACCTGCTTCAGCATGACAGTTTATCAGCCCATACCAGAGGCCTTTCAAATTGCAGTTTAGTCTGTCTGAAACAGGCTTATCCCTGGGGGCCCACAGGCATGGACAGAAAAAAACACGAAGTCTACATTTTGGCCAGGGAGAGGTAGAAGGAGAGAAGAAGGGGAGTTCTTCATTGCCTAATGGACCAGTGCACATACACTAATTAACATGAGTGGTTCCAGGTGCTGCTGGAAGATGCACACTGCCCCCCACAAAACCTAGGCCTGGGCATAGGATGAAAAGAGAAAAAGAAGGGAAACCAAGTTTTGCTAACTCGGCTTACTATGAGAATAGTGTACTAGGAGATAGAAGGTAGGCATGTAAAAGAAAAAACTATCAGAGGTGGGGCATTACTTTTGCTTTATACAAAATCTCCTGAGCAGAGGGAAGAAAACAAGCAAGTAATAAATAACAGACCCAAGTTTATCCCAAACTCAAACAACCCTCTGGGTTGAGGGACTGCAGACCCTCCTTCCCTGCCAGACCCACGGCAGTGAGCAAACCATTTGTCCTGGGAGGTGAGTGACTTTCCTGTCTGAATGCCAGGCCTTCAGTTCTGGGTTAAAACATCCATATTGGTATTTTGTGAGTTTTTTCTAGCACCCTGATAAGAACAAGCCCTGTTTGTTTGAATATCAACTTCTCTACTGGCTTTACCCTATTTCCACCCTACCCCCATCCTTCTTTGAATTTTTTTTAAACCTTTTAAAGGAAATGTCACCAAAACATAAGGAATTGGCCATTAGTATGTCTAACCATGGACATTTTTTATGTAAAGCTCTGAATCTATAGAGAACAAAAGCAACTGTTCAGAACTCTTTTTTTAAAAAAAGTGCCCAGCAATTTTAAGTAAATGGGCAAGATTAATGGATTGTCATATAATGGGAAAGGAAAGTATTAGAAAAAAATGAAATGGCTCTACAAAATTGGTTTGGAATTGGAGTCTACCTGAAGGCCCCTCTGCCAGAGCATTACTGTCTGCAGTATTTTCAGCTAAGCGGTTATTAATTTGAAAGCCATGCCTTGTACGGACACCCAGCACTTAGTGGTTGGTTTTATGTTAAAAATGCTTAGTATGAAACCTGTACTGAAAGTTTGCCCAAACATCTCATAGTTGATTGCAAACCCGAGTGCCTGGGGGCTCTGAGTCCATACCTCAAGAATGTTGGTGATTGGGGACTTTTTGGCTCCACACCTGGATTTGTCAAGGCCTCTTAGCGGCTGCTGGGAATGTGCCCTGCCTGGGGCCCACAGCTCTCCCTTCACCCCTCTGACAGATGAAAACACAACAGGGTCTGTTGCCTGACTGACACATTCCTCTCCTGTCTGCCTCTGAAAGGACTTTATTTAACAGTCCTGGAGTCGGGCTTTTGACTGACAGATTGTGAAGGGTAAAAGTCATTCAGTTCCATTAAGCTCTGTAACTGCTCTGGAACAAAACACCTTTAAAAAAAAAGTGTGGGGGGGAGGGAAAAATAGAGCTGTGGAGAGTGGGGGCATGAGCTTTAGGGAGAAAAAAGGGGATTCTTTTCAGGTTCAAAAACAATCCTTCTCTTTGCCTTCTGTCTATCAATTAGGGAGGCATTCCCAGAGGGAATACAGGCCCGGCCTCATTGGTGTCATTCAGCTGCCAATCTCCTGACAGGGACACCAAAGGGCCTCATGTAGCGCTGCGGAAACTGTCTGTCAGGCCATCAGCAGCTGCTCTGATGACATCGCCTGTTTTTCTAGAACTATTATAGAGGGGGGAGTTCACCCCAACAGAGTCTAAGAGTGGCGGCTCCAAAACTCTGTTCATATTTTCCTTTCACAGCACCCCACCTAATGTGTCCTCAATCCCAGTATGAATTTCTTTACAAAAACAACCCAAGACTTCCTTGCCTGGCCATACTACAGGGTAAGCACTCCCCAGCCAAGGACACACTTTTGGGTGTTAGAAGGGACCTCTGCTCCTGGGAAAAATCGAGTTTTGACTGACTGAATGCATTCAATGACGCTGCTTCAGAGGAGTCCAGAGAAACAGGATTTGCAGCGGAAGGTGGCTCAGTCAGCCGAGAGGCCCACACAGGCCCAGAGCAGTGTGAAGAGCCATGGGGGCCCCTCGAGTGGCCTCCTGCCAAGCCCCAGCCTTGTTTGGGTTGCTGTGGGTTTCATTCCCCACTGAGTTTTGCTTGGAGCCTGAAGACTCCACTGGAGCCCAAAGCGCTAGGCCAAACTCAGCACCCCGCAACCACTTCCCACCTCTCTGTTTTTCTGCCTCGCTCCCTGCCTGCCCCAAGGGCAGACTCCAAGATGACTGAGTTTGCCCCAGGTATTCCTCAGCCACACTGAAGACCCAAGTTAGGAAGGAGGGTGACATTTTTGGGGTTTTCTGGCTTGGCTGGGAAAAATTTCCCTACTCCTGCCCTACCCCTGCTCCCGGTCCTCCACTGCCCCTACACACTCTGGATTCTGTCTGAGACTCACTAGCAATGACAACCTGCAAAGATACAAGGTTGTCTTTCTGTATTCTGTGCTGGCGGTTTGAGATTCCTGGTGCTTCCCTGGAAGACGTTTCATATTTAGGAAGCCATTTCCAAATGATAATGATGGCACTTTGTACCAAACTGAGAGCTGGAACATGCAGCTGCCAAACCCCGCAGTGGCACCTTTGTGTTACAATGCTTCTGCCTCCACTACAGTTCTTCACGTGATCCACATGAACCATACAAGATGTTTAGCCAAACCCTATAAGAACATGTACATAAAGCTTTTGCCAGGGCCTTGAAGTCTATTACTTTTTCTTCCTTAATTCTGAGAGCTCTGCTATGGTCCTATACTTTCTCAGCATAAATCTGTCCACACAGCAATACACTGATTTCAGGCACCCAGACGCTGGGCCCTAGATATGTACCATGTAAATCAGAACTGTGCCTGAGGAAATTCAGAATTAACCAGATTTTTGGCACTAGGAGTTTATGAACAGAAGGGCAAGTGGACTGGATAATGATGATGAGAGAAAGAGAGAGGGGAAAACGAAAGAAAAAGAGGGAGAAAGAAAAAGAAAGAGAACTTGATTGTCATCTTCCTTCTGTTGGACCTCAGGAAGACACACTCAGGAACTAGCCCTTTGCCATCTGCACCAACAGAATCTATAGCAATTATGGGAAACCGGGATAGTTCACTAATGAATGAACATTTCCAAATTGCCTTGCAGGTCTTGGGTGGTTATTGCTGCACATGTTCATTACTGAAGCAGAGAGGAAGCCAACCTAAGGGAGAGGGCAGGGAGTCAGAGATACACAGAGCTCTGGGGGAGCACCAAAAAGAGAAATGCAGTTGCTGGATCAAAGAGCATTGGAAGCCTTTTGCTTAGGATGGATTGCCTTCAAAGTATCATGTGGAATAGTGCCAAAGGAGCAGATGCCTTGAAGTTCCTGGATGCTGAATGGTGGCATGGATTCCCATCCTGGCACGCCACACCACAGTCCTATGTCCTATAACCCCATGCCTTCTTCTTGCATTTTTCACAAGAACTTCAGATCTTCTCTCACATGATGTTCACATTTACGGTCTTACCACAGACAATGGTTTTCAAAAGGCTCTCAATGGAAAGCCCAATAGTATGAGATCAGAATATAGAGTTATCTGTGCAGGGAAGATAACCATGTCTGTTTGCTGCCTTCTCAAACAAAGCCTGGTTGTTTGTGCCCACCTTGGCTTCTAACTAGTTCTCTCTGATCTTGTGTTCCAATATCTATTATATTAGGTACTGAGCCTTCATGTTTTTTCTTTCTATTGTGCTAGTAAGTGGTCCTTTGGGCCCTCAGTGACAAGAATTTCTTTCCTTGTGTGTAATATTCATTGTGTACTAACTTAGATGAATTTTTTTTCTTATTGTAGTTCCTCTTGATTGGTTACATTGTGGGTGACCTTAAATACACCAATTACAGTTCAATTTCAATTGAATCAATAGTTGCTACTACTTACTATTTGTATATAAGTTTAGATAATCTCATTTCAATAACCTGAATTCCCACGCTGTGAATTAGTTTACTCCTCTCAGATTCTTATAGACATAAAAGAACAATAAAACCCATAAACTTCACTATTCCATTCTTTTGCTTTCATTCCCATGCAAGCCATGAGGCTTCCTGGGCAAGAGAAGCTTGATGTAAAAATACCTAACTTCTCTGCCCTCCAACAAAGAGAAATTTTGAGCCAGAATATAAATACTTAACATGTTACCTTGTGCTGGTGTTACATCTTTTAGTCTGTCTTCAGAAGGAAATAGGAAGTAGAGACTTGAATGACCATTAGGATTTGTCCCCACTGAGACACATCCTGGGAGCATGGTTGCAGCATGTTCCTCAAATGTTATAAATCAATAAAATTTTACATATACCCATATTCAAAAGCATATTAGACATCATCATTGTTAACATTGTCAACATTTTCTATTGGCCACACATGCAGATTTTGTGATATAGAAGTTTGAAAGATATGGTATACAGAAAGCATCAGAACAACTAAAAAGAATTGACTGAAAAAATCCAATATATCATTCTCAAATAACTGCATTTGAGACACATATTCCTGGCACTCCATGGAAGCATTTTGGAAGAGCTCATTTGAAAAGACGAGTGGAATTGATCCATTTAAAGTACAGAGGCAGCCATCAGAATCCAAAACAGTAAAAAGGCTAAATTTTTCCAAGACTTTGATCCTCAGCAATGATCTTATACTAGGGATTAAAGATACATAGGCACATTAATCTTGGCTTTACTTTCCTGGACCTGTGGATTGTAAATTCATAACTTTATTAGAACAATTGTTATATAGGAAAAAACCAGCTTTTCTAAAAGAAATTTTGCTAAGAAAAATCAACCTAATGATAAAATTAACACTAGTTGAGCATATCGAGAATGGAGTGAACTATAAATCCAAATATTTAGGATTTACCTATGTTTTTGTAAATAACTCACAGTTTTAAAAAGGCTATGTCCTTTAACTTTCAGACATTTGTTTTGTTCTTAAATATAGAAGGAGAAGGAATGGAAGGAAGAAATGAGAAGTAAAGATGGGTAAACTTGTCACTAAGTTAATTATGATCATCCCCAAAATGTTATTCAACAGCTGGGTTGAGAAAGCCACAGAATCCAAAAGCTGAGTCAGAACAGCCCAAAAGTGAACCAACATGAGTTTTGTCAAGATGGTGACGCTCAACTAGTGCTTAAAATGAGCAATGGGGAAAAGTTTCATTCTTCTCATTATGAGTTGATATCATGTCACATCCACAGTATGAAGAAACTAATTGTCAAATTCTGCCCCTAACTTTTTTTCTAATTTGTAACTTCAATTGCCTTCTATGCATTTAGAAACTGAGCAGTTTATACTACAATGCTGACAAGGCCTGTGCTTGAAAAGCAAATTCTCACAGAGCACAGTGACTTCTGCTGCCCTGGAAAAGCCTGCCTTTAGCAAGGACTGCAAACTTAGCACTGCTTGTATGTTGAAAATGAATGCATTTCATGGAACGTCATGCTGTTTTTTATTGTAATTTTAAAGGAGTGGATGTTAGAACCTTTGGCAGAAGTTCTTTGTTTTAAAACATTATTCCAAGGTCTTACCCTCAGTTTTCTTGCCCTTCAAACATTTGTTGCTCTATCTAGCAGTGTTGACAAGTTCACAGTGCTCCATTGCCAATTCTTACTCCTTTCTGGAACCTCCTCGTTGTTCCTTGAAAATGGGAAACTTTTTGAAAGCTCCAAGTTTCTTCTGAGACTCAGGAGGTAATGAAACAAGAAGAATCTAGCACATCCTGGTTTTCATTTGTTCCATACACTTGATAGAATATTTCAAATGCTCAATTTTCCAAAGGAATTGATCAATTCCTGACCATTTCCTAGTCATCTGAGAGAGGAATATGTGAAGGTAGAACCCAGCAAAAGGTTGACAAATAAGAATGGCATGAACTACAAACTCCTGATGCTACAAGTTACCATTCCTTTATTTCTGTGGCTAAGCCAAGGTCCTGCCCTCCTTTCCAACTATGAAACCTAAACAGGCTTCACCTCAGTCTTGCTATGACAGAATGAATATATGTGTACCACTTCTCTGGGTTCCTGGTAAAGATCTTCCGCCAAGGTCTGTGCTTTTTCTCCCTGTTTCTTCCCTGCTGCAGGCCACCCAGCAAATCAAAATCCAAGCAGGAAGGCCGACGGAGAACTTAAAACCAGTTTCTCTAGTACATGTTTGTCAACATGAAGCAGATTAAAATTTTTCTCCAGTTCTTTTATATGTACATTTCATCAAAGTTGAAATTTTTCTCTTTCAAATATTTGAAACGTTTGTCTCATTGGTTGTTTTTCCAGACTGTTCACTACTCACATGCTATTTTTAAATAGTTATCACAAGACATTGTGCTTTCAGCCCAGCACAATGGTACATGTCTATAATCCCAGGAGTTTGGGAGGCTGAGGCAGTGGGGATTGCAAGTTCATTAAGTCAGTCTCAGCCCTTAGTGAGGCCCTAAGAACTTAGTGAGACTGTGTCTCAAAATAAAAAATAAAAAAGGGATGGAGATGTGGCTCAGTGCTTAAGCACCCTGGGTTCAATCACTGGTACCAAAAAAAAAAAAAAAAAAAAATGACATTGTGCTCTCAAGGTGGGTTTGACACCATTTGGGAGTCTCGTCTGCAGAAGTGTTTTTCACTGGCTGTTCTAGGTGACCTAGGCGATTTGCTTTCTGATACTTGTCAGCAGTAATGTGATTACACGACTGCAGTCTGATCATTAATTCCACGATGGTGCTTTACCAGTACTTGAAAGAGAGTAGAATCCTCCTCATAGCAGGTCAATACAAGACCCAACCCACCCACCCTGAATATCAACATCCACCCCCAGAAAAGACCAGACGCAACAAAGTTTTCCTTTTAGGTTTGGGTTGGGACTTATCCCATCACCAGAATTTTTTTTGTGTGTGTTAGATTCCTCTTTATTACTAGTTTCCTATAACTAATTGAATATAATTTCAGATCTTAAAAATAACAACCAAAAAAACCCCTCATTTTAAGCAAACACAAAGCAGTGGCAAATCAATATGACACCAAAACACAAAAAGTCCACATACTAATGAACCTTACCTTTGTGTTTATAATATCCCTCTAGGTAAATCCGAATTATTTTTATCATTGCAGCACTTCCCTCTTGTGAAAAAGAGTCTATTATCTACTAGAGCTTTATTTTTCATCTCTGCTGGTTAAAAAAAAACAAGAAGGTGGCCCATAATGCAAAATATTTCTGGAAATGGAATCAACTACTGAAAAATATACACCCAATATCACCAGTAGCATTTATAACAACACAATGGCAAGATTCTGGTCACTAGTTTTTGTTTCCAGAGGACCCATGTGAAGTGCAGACATATAGCTTAATTATGTAGCTCTTTTAAATTTGGTTGTTTGGCTTCAATGATTAGGATAATGGTCCCAATTATTCTCTGCACTTTGTATGTGAAGATCCAAACTTTAAATGTGGTTGAGTATAAAGTATTTAGTAAGAAGACTGGTAAGCTGAATTCTGTGTATACATTAGTCAATGATTAAGCCTATAATTTTGAACAGAACACATCCCCAGTGCATCTCATGTTTTCCACGATACAAACAAGGGAAGGAAAAGAACTCTCATTTTATCAGAGAAAATCAAGATGACTAGAATTTAAAACATTTTCAGAAGCTTTTAGAGAAAATGTCATTTAAAAATCAAATCATGCTGTGTCAGCCCCAGTCTCTTAGAAAACAGAGCTGAAGCAGGAATTCAGTTCTAAAGTTTGCTTTGGGAGGTGCAGTCCCAGGGCAACAAAAGTGAAACAGACAGAAAAGAGGCAGGGAAGGATAAAAAGTAACAAAGTAATGTATTAATATATTGGCCACGGCCTCATAATGAGCCTCAAAGAAAAGCCCCAGTCCATACAGGGAGGAAGGAATTTATCTACCCAGCTCCTTCCCATCTCCTGTCTGCCATTGGTCAAAGCACAAAACATAGGGAATTAATGTTCTCATATTTTCAGGTGGCACCATCTGGCACCTCTGATGGAGCCTGTGCTTCCAGAGTGGCATTTCATCAGCGCCAGGCAAGGCAGGAGCACCCAGAAGCTCCGGTGATTTGACTGCACATTAGGCTGCAGAACAGGGCGGGTCCTCCCAGGTGTGAAAACCACAGCAAGATTGGAGCAGAGCCTGGGACAAAGCTGAGGGAATCCTAGCAAGCTCATTGGATGCGTGTGATGCAAACACATTAAGCCAACTATGACTACAGGTTTGTCCTATCACTAAGTTACCAAGTTTTACCAAAATGCCAATCAATTTGCTGAAGTTCCATGACCAGTGATATTGAAATGCCTGACCCTGAACAATAAGGTCAGAATACTTTCTCTAAACAAAGGATTTAAATAGAAGGGACAAAATGCTAAAAGCATGGATGATTTAAACCTTTCTAGAAGCCACCATGACCCCAGTGGAAAAGCATGGAGAAGAGAGCACTGAACCAAGAATCAGGGCCAGCTCTTGCAATACCAAGCAATGCATCCCAGTCAACATGGGGAACTTCTACTCTGCCATACCTGGTACTAGGAAGTGTAAGGCAGATGCAGAATGCATGGCACTGCCTTTCTACTGAAGAGCTCATGCTCCAGTCAGGGTGTGCAGGGGCAATTTTTCCCCTGTGCTCAACATCATTCTAATAATGGTGTCCCAGATAATCATTTGAGGACATATTCTCCTCCAGGTCTCAGTCTCTGCAGGGTTGATTGCACACTAAACTCCAAAGGCCTGAACTACAGGCCTAGCCAAGCAGAGTCACATGGTTGGTTCAGGAGTGGCCCGGAGCCAATCTAAACCAAGGCCCCACTGCATCTCTGCATTTGGAGCCATAGAGATCTATTTGTCCTTACCAGGTAAAGCATGCCTGAATAATGGAGCCAGCACAAGGGCAAGACAGAGAAGGAGATAGGCTGGGTCCCGGGGGGCATTGTTAGACCCTCTGGATTCAGCCCAATATTTTGGTTACTGAACAAATAAAGTGCTTTTCAGTTTAAAATAATTTGAGTTGCGTTTTCTGTCACTTGTGACTGAAAGACTCTAAACTGATACGGGGAGATAGATAGGTGTACAGGTAATCACAATGCAATATGATCAGTCTTCAAGTAAAAAGAAAAACTGCTTTGGGGATTCTGGACATTAAGCATTGTTTCTTTGGGGCTTTTTTGGTAAAATGATTGGATCTGCATAGAGGACCTTTAAAGTACACCTTCCCTGATCTTATCCGCACATTCTATGGCTCAGAGAAGCGCTGGATCATAAGGACTCTCTCCTGGCGTCCAGAACAGTTACACAGGGAATAAGCATGTTCAAAGCCATCTGTTTACTCGTGGAGCAGTGTGGCTTTTTCTGCATCCTTGAAGATTCTTCTCAGATTATTAACATGGAAGGTCACCAGTTGGAAAAGCAAACCCATAGCCAATTAGTGGAAGAAGAGGTGAGCCTGCCAATGGAGAATCACCACACCACCTGCAGCACTTGGAAAAATTACCTCACAACATTCCTGGGTCCTTGGTAAATCTTTAGGCTTCATCATTAAGGAAATTAATCACATATGTGTCTTCCTCTCCAATGCGATGAGCATTGGTCTGGGTGAAGCACCGTAGCTGTTCTTTACAAATATGAAAAGCATTTAATACATGAAATGGTGGGTATCATAGGTTATAAAAGTCAAAGTTGCTAGAGTTGACATCTTTCCAGCAGTGGCCCATAGTCTGGGTTCCCTGCTCGTAGTGCCTATAGTTAGGTTATTATAAAAGGCACAGAGCTAAACCATAAAATGGCTTGGTTTCCTTCCCTTAACATGCAGATCTGTTAGCCAAAATGGGGACTTCCCACATACTAGGGATTACCTAGACCGGGGGGCTTCTACCCCTCTCTCCAGACCACAGGACTGGTGACACACTAGGGATTACCTAGACTGGGGGGCTTCTTCTACCCCTCCCTCCAGACCAAAGGGCTCCCCGCACTTTTCAGATGCAATTGCTGCTACTGTTCTCAGAGATGACTGACTTCTGATAGGCCACACGTACCATCTTTTTACTGCACTGATCATTCTGGACATCAGATAGTGACATTGTTACCATGGTAGCTACAATCAGAACTGAGAGAGTGTGTACTTCTTAATGCATTCCCAATACAGACCCAATCAATATGGTCGACCATGCTAGAAAAAAGATCAGATACAATCAGTCCCTGACTTATAATGCTTCCATTTGAATTCTTCAAAATTATGATGCTGCAAAAGCCATATCCATTCAATGGAAACTACTTCACATTTTGATTTTGATTTTTTTCCCAGATAGTGATAGGCAGTATGATCCTCTCTTGAGATGCTGGATAGAAGCAAGGGCCTCAGCTCCCAGTCAGCCCCACCATCCTGAAGGGAAACAACCAACATTTCACAGAGCACCGTGCTGCTAAGCTGTGAGGTTCAGTAGGTTCCGTATGGTATATTTTCAACTTATGATGGGTTTATCAGGACACAGCCCCACCATAAGTCAAGGAACACCTGTATCTATTTGCACCTTGGCTTTACAGTGGGAGGGAGCACCTGTTTCAGTCCCAACTGGAAGCCAGGTCCTGTATTAGTTTTTCTACATGCATTATCTTGTTTTGTTCTCATGACAGTTCTACAACATAAATACTGTGATATAACTTTTTTGTAGAGAAGAAACGCAAGATCAGAGGCCTAGGTTAACTTGCCTAGGACCACACTGTTAAACAGCAGCAGAGCCAGACTTCCAGACCAGAAGATTTATTCTCACCCATCATGCTCAGCAGTTTCCCTAGTTTTGAATCTTTTCCCAGGAAGGATGTCTTTCAGTCCTATAGACCACTCAGTTTATTAGCCTGACAGGTTTTCTTCCACAGCCCATTCTCGACTCTTCCCCTCCCTAACCCATAAGTAGAAAAGTCATCAGATAAGATGACTTTAAAGCAAGCTAACAGAGCTGGTCCCAGCACATTTCTGGGAATATACAAAAGTACTAAAGGTGTAACACTAACAGTGTGGACTCATGTTCTGTGTGTGTGCATGTGTGCGGTATGTGTTTGGGCAGATTCAATACATAGAATCCTCTCCCAAAAGACCTAGAGAGAAAATTGACCTGTTAGACAAAAGTTTCTTGCACGTGTCCTATGTGACACTGAAAGAACACTAGGTGCTTAGGGTCATCTTCACGTCACAAACACGTAAGCAAGTAGCGCCTACCAGCAGGAAGAACAAAAAGAATCTACACACACACACACACACAAAAAGAATCTACAAAGGTTCTCTCAGCCAAATCCTTTGAGAACATAGTGGAAGAACCAGAAGTATAGGAAAGAATTTTGAAGGAAGCAGCATTTGAATTAGCCATTGACTAATGGACTAATTAGTCAATGGACATTGACTAATGGACTGAGAAGAAATTTAGCATGTATAGAAGGTAAAGAAAAAATTCCCAGGAGCACTGAAGATAAAGAAAATAAAGTGTTAAGGTGAAAGCAGGTTCTCAGCAAAGGAAGTAGCCTAATGTGTTTCATAGGTAAAAGCCAACGGTGAAGTTAGGAAGAGCTGGACAGACAGAAGCGACCAAAGCGTAGAGGACCTTACAGAGGTGGTGTTTTTTTCTGTCCACCACCTGTACTGTCTCTAGAAAGCTGCTCCTTCACCACTGTGTGTGGGCCCAGTAAAGCTGTCATCACTGTGTCCAAGCACTCACCATGGTAGGGAGATTTCATGCCTTAGGAGGAAATAATCAAAGCTGGCATTAATGACCAGTCCAGAGATGGACACAAGACCCAAACAGGTCCATCAGGGATTTCCTGGATTAATGTAAGGATATCAGAAGATAGAAATGGCTCTTTCCTCTGAGAGTGGAAAGGTATAAACTGGGGATGTTGGCAGCTATCTTTCCCAATATCTGGAGAAAGGCTATCTATAAAGTTGAAGTCGTGGCAAGGAAGAGCCTAGGGGATGTCAAAAGAACAGAGCCCCTTCGTACAGAGCACTGTTCAATCCCCTAGATCCACCTATGCCTAAAGTTCTAGATTCTCCCCTGGTCTTCTCAGCTGTATGAGTCATTCTGTTCTCTTTCTGCTTGAGCTAGTTTGAACTGAGAGTCCTGGATAATACAACTGTGTGTGCCAAGCTAAGGAGTTTGGGCTTGTTGATCTAAGGCTAGGGAACATTTGAAAGTACCCTACTCTTAAATAACTAGAGAACAGAGACTTACACAGCAGACAGAAAGACTGAGGAGAGGTCAAAGTTTCAGTGGCCAGGGACAGTAGTCCACAGGACCTTCATCTGGATTATATGAATGAAAGAAGTTAAATCAATCCTACCACCAGAATAAAATGATATACTCTACTACCCAAAGCAAGAGTCACATGAAGCAATCACATGACTTTAAGCTGTAAATTATTCCTAACATTGTTAGCAAAATCTGGATAGTAAATGTCTGACCCAACAGGGTGACAATATCTCAAGAGAAGCAGGTGACTTGTAAGGTCAAGGAACAGGGCCTGAAACAGCATCTCTGTAGCAAATGCAAAGGGTCTGGTTACCTCCCTGTCTGAAACCCAAGACGTCTGAAGGAAAAGAGGTGCTGAAATATCTGCAGTCAGTAGTGACACCTGAGAACATGGACGTCCCCATCCCCCTCCATAAAAGGGCAGGGATCACGCCTTTAGCTGCAAATAGCTTTGGAACTTTGGGGCACTTCCCAAAGTGAGGCCCGCCCTAACTTCGATCTTGGAGAAAAAAGAAAACCACTTTGCTCTTAGGTTCAAGTCCGTACATCAAGTTACTTGTCTCATTGAACATAACACAAGACTAAACTGAATTTTGCCCAAAAAATTCCTACTTAAAATGATCCCTCAATAGAAGCAGCAAGGAGACCAAGCGCCCAGCCTTTATCTTAAATCACATGATGAACCCTTTCTATTTTCCCAAACAGAAGCTACTCAGGCCTAGGGGAAACATCAAGTGGGCACCTGATCTTCTAGCACCTCTGGATAAGAGAACATATAAGCCAGGCGACGTGCCTCCTTAGAGCTGGAAGGGTCTCCCTCTGGGGCAACCTCTTACCATGCTGATTTAGCAGAATCATGTCAAAACAAAAAAAGCAGCACATTTTGTTTACAATTGATGGCGTTTTAGGTTCAACAAATAGTGTATTCCTATTCACGATGTTAAGCTAAAACCCTCCGACTGCTTCCAATGAACAATTTTATAATTTGAAGTGTCCACTGCAGCAGTGGGTGCCAGAGTCACAAAACCAGGGGAGATCCCAGTGCAGTGACAGAGATAAATGTCAACCCTGTCCAATTTCTCAGAAGTGGCGATGTACGAAAAAAGTATGGCGTATGAACCATTCGCACTTAGCAATGGCATATTGCTGGCTCCTATAAAAGGTCACCAGCTCCAGATGCCCAAGTGGCGGGCAGATGGTACCAGAGGTGGTAGACTGACCGGGAGGGTGATTTCACAATGGTACTGATAAGACCTAACATTTAAACAGAACTCTACAGTTTCAGATTTTCCTGAGCATTAAATGTTCTCAAGCCCAGCTGGTCTCACATCCCAAGGAGTCGGGTGACCTACCCAGGAAATGGTGGAGAATGAACGAGACTCCTGAGAAACAGGATTCCTTGCAATCCTTCCACTACTTCACAAAGAACAAGGGCAAGATTTGAGCCTAGTTATTCCTGTCTTCAATCTTTTCAGGCTCAAAAAGTAGAACAATGTTCATAGTATATTTACTTTTTGCCAGCATTTCAGAAAAAAGAATTAGTAAAGAGTAAAAAAAGTGAATGTACCTTTTAAATGCCTGTGTTCAAAATGTTATCTGATAACTCAAATTTTAGTATATCTTATGCCTCAGAAGCACACTTTTCTGATTATTAAAGTAATACAAAATTTGAAGATAACAAGAGGTTCAAAATGTTCAAAGTACTTACATAATCTATTACCCCATAGTTATTAAATGCCTTCACCAGGAAACTGACATACCAAAAAAGGTCCTGAAGAGGCTGTGACAGAATTCTTCTCCCACAGAAGCAATTTGAGAAACAAGATAAACATAAAAATGCATTAATGCAAGATTGTAAGTAAACAGGTCCCATAAGGAAGAAAAGTCGTGGCCTGGGATTGTCAAGGCATGCTTCCTGGAGAAGGAAGGGCCTAAGATGTGCCTTAAAGGATGATCAGGATTTAACTCAGCTGAGAAGGCAGTAGGTGGCATTCCTCTGTCCAGCACACTGGTAAGGAAACACACAGCTCTTCTCTGGAGCTTGGCATGTAGCAAGTGGCAGTGAGGGTCGTGGTGGAGAAATGAAAGGGAACTGCAGCTTCTTGGAGAGAGTCGCAGAGGGGCCAAGCCAGAGTTGTCAAAGATGTTTCATGAAGAATCTTGAAGACGAATCTCACCCTGTAAGTGAAAATGTCTATTGAACTACAGGCTCCTACACAGAAGAATAGGTCCAAACTACACAGGGATAGATAGATGTGTAGATTTTGGTTTTCCACAGAGAGTAATAAATTTCAACAAGTGTTTTATGTCTAGAGAGAGACAGACAGATAGACAGACACATTAGAAAAACAAATGACAGAGAGACAGACAAATGTACTGGCATTTAATTCTACTTTTTTCTCTTTCTCCCCTTTGTCTATTCATCCCTTCTCCCTTTCCCACAGCCTAGCAAATTCTCTCAGTACACTTTGACACTGAATTTTTCAAATATGGCAGTTGCTCTGGTATGGACCTCCCAAGGATACCAAAATCTGTGGGTGCTCAAGTCCTTTTATAAAATGCCATAGCATTTGCCTATGACCTATACACATCCTCCTGAATGCTATAAATCATCTCTATTTATAATAACTAATACAACGTAAATGCTACATAAATCGTTACTATATTGTGTTGTTTGGGGAATAATGACCAGGGGAAAGGTCTTTACGTGTTTGGTACCTATGCAACTTTTCTTCTTCTAATAGTTTCCATCTGAGGTTGGTTAATCTGCCAACGCAAACTCGCAGATACAGAGGGCCAACTGTAATGAGAATGTGTAATTCCAGTAACCAAAAGACCCCCAAATTGCCTTGCCTCTGATACGTAAGAGTACCGAAGATAGAAATGCCTGCTGAAACTGTGATTTGTACAATTCACTCATTTATTCATTCATTTAACAAACATTCGTGGAGATCTTCCCACACGCTAAGCACTGTGCCTGTGCTGGAGACACAGCAGCAAATGGGACATTCTTTACTCATTTATTTTAGAAATGTTTGTAGAATCCATACTATATATAAAGCACTGTGCAAAGAGCTGTGTAAATCATGGTTCTTGACTTCAAAGGATCACAGCCTAGGAAGAAGGAAAATAAACCCCTACTGGCAATATCAATATACATGAAGTCATCACCTTATAGGGAGTACATTCACAATTCCAATCTCAAATAGTGTTGTGTTCCACACACCCGGGAGGAACCAAGGTTTAGGGAGGAAATGAAACCTTTATAACTGTCCTGAGCAAGTGGGATTAACAAGTGCTCTTGTAAAACTAAATGCCAACTACAGAGCCGCCTATTGGCCAGATGCCTCCTCTAAGGCATTTATGTTTATTTATTTATTTGTTTATTTATTTGCTAGATTTATCACATTTTCAGGCTGTGCCATTTGGCCTCAGGGTCAAAATAAATCACTTTTAAAACTTTAACATCATTCTTAAGTATTCTGTGCCCCTGTGTGCCCCTGACAGGCTTTCTTAAGGCTTTATAAGAATAGAATTAAGTCCATTTTACAAATAAATACACTGGGAACAACAGAGCTTAAATGTACTACCAAAGGGAAAAAAATACATTGCAGGAAAACCTGGAAGTAGGATTGAAATGTTCTGCCATGCTTTTTAGCATAGGAAATTTGCTTACCCCCCAAAATAGGGTAAGTGGGATGAAACCTCTCTTCTTGGCATATGTTCCTATTTCAAAGAGATGTGTTCCATGAAGATTTGTCATTAGGTTCAGGAGGACAGTCAAGGATCATAACAATGTGCATCATGGAATGGAATAGAAATGTATTTTTAAGTGAGCAGTCATGTCATTTGAAAATTCAACCAAGGCAGAGTCTCCCATCTCCCAAGGCCTGGGTCTATGTCTGGGGAACAGGTAAGGGTGCAGAAAGGAGAGTGACTCTTTGGGCCCAGATTTAGGATATTGTTCTACTCACATAATTAATGCTATGCTAAATTATCATTTCACATCTCAGCAAACATTAATTGAACACTGTACCAAAAACAGATTACATGCCATGGAATATAACTGCCTGATTTTAAGGAGCATTCAGGCAAATTTCAAATTACTCTGCATATAGTTAATAACAACATATTGCATAGTTGAAAATTACTATCAGTCGATTTTATGTTCACATCACAGTTAAATGTTATCTATGTGAGATGATGCATGTTCATTAGCTTGATTTAGCCATTCATGACATATATGTATTTCAAAATACTGCATTGTGCATCTAAGTATATATAATATTTATTTGTCAATTTTAAAACTAATATTTTTAATGCCATACAATAAATTCTACAAAAAGTTGCCATGACAGCCTGAGAAGGTGGCTTGATATTAGCAGATGACTGTTTTATGTCATATATCTCAACTTTAATATTCTCTCATCTTTCTATTGTGTTCTCTGGAATTAAAAGATATGCTTATTCTGCTATAAAGCAGCTTACTTTTTTAACTCTTTCAAAGGAGCCTATTTATTTTGACTAAGTTGATTTTCTATGGAATGACATTTTTATATTTGATCTGTAAGACATGTACATGTTTTCATTCTGGTTTTAACATTAAATTATCATTTTGGATTAACCAAAGGACTCCAAACCTCAAATGTATTGGATAAGAGACCTTCCCCCCAACAATTTCTCACCCTATAACAAGTTACCAAAGACTAGATGTGTCTTAGAAATGTGTTGCCCTAAACCCAGCATCCACAAATAAAAATAGAAATTTGAAAAAAATATTTAGTAATTTAGCCAGGTACCGTAGTTCACCACAGGATCATTGCAGATTTATGCCAATTTTTTTCATTTTGCAAAAAACTGGGGGCACACCCACTATGTGAAGTTTTTAGTTATAATTGTGGCATTATTACTTTAAAATCATTTATTACTAAACGGTCTTTGGTGCAAGATTAGGTTGCACAAGATACTCCTGAATATACATTAAAATTGAATACTAAATCTGCACACATCATTTCCTTGCCACAATTTAGCAAGCATTTTTCCAGCCTAGGAAAAAAAAAGTTAACACATTAGTTGTTATTGATTTGTTCATTACAGTTGAACTATTATACTTGAGAAAATTTACCAATTGTTGTGAAGTCCGGAGGTAACAAAATTTAATCTTCTGTGCCCAAAGATTCTGCATCACCCTTGGTCTCTTCTCTAACATGCCATCCTCACAATACTCATATAAAAGTGTTTCCTATTCGTGCTGCAGGGCTCTAAAAACATGCTCGCCGGCTTTCGAAATCTACTGACAATGCTCCTGTGCTGAGAATTCTGGGCTCAGGCGGAGTGAGAAGGCTCACAGTGCTCATCCATATGTCTCTGGTGAGTGGATTGCTGCTGTTTGCCTTTATTTTAATTTTTAAATTTTATTTGTTCTAATTAGTTGTACATGACAGTAGAATGCATTTATACAGTTTGATAGATCATACATAGAGTATAATCTCTCTCTCTTTTTTTTTTTTTTTTTTTTTGCGGTACTGGGGATGAACTCAGGGCCTTGTGATTGCGAGGCAAGCACTCTACCAGCTGAGCTATCTCCCCAGCCCTAATCTCTCATTTTTTGATTATACATATTACAGGATCACATCGGTCCTGCAGTCATACATGTAGATGAGGTAATAATGTCTGTTTTACTCTACTATGATTCCTTCCCCCAGACCCCATCCCCTCCCTTCACTTCCCTCTACCTAATACAAAGTAACTCTATTCTTCCCTATCCCCTCTCCCTATTGTGAATGAGCTTCCACATATCAGAGAAAACAATCGGCCTTTGGGTTTTTTGGGGTTTGGCTTATTTCACTTAACATGATATTCTCTAACTCCACCCATTTTTCAACAAATACCAGAATTTCATTCTTCTTTAAGGCTAATATTCCATTATAGATAGATAGATAGATAGATAGATAGATAGATAGATAGATAGATAGATAATCTCCCACATTTTCTTTATCCATTCATCTGTTGAAGTTCATATGGGTTGGTTCCACAGTTTAGCTATTGTGAATCAAGGTACTGTAAACATTGAAGTGGCTGTGTCACTGTAGTATATTGATTTTAATTCCTTTGTGTATAAACCAAGGAACAGGATAGCTGGGTCAAGTGGTGGGTCCATTCCAAGTTTTCAGAGGAATCTCCATACTGCTTTCCATAATGGTTGCACCAGTTTGCACTCCCATCATCAATGCATGACTGTACCTTTTTCCCCAAATCCTTGCCAACATTTATTGTTGCTTGTATTCTTGATATTTACTGTTCTGATTGGAGATCAAATCTTAGAGTCATTTTGACTTGCATTTCTCTAATTGCTAGAGCTGTTGAACTTTTTTCATATATTTGTTGATCAGTTGTATTTCTTCTTCTGTGAAGTGTCTCTTCAGTTCCTTATCCCATTTATTGATTGAGTTATTTGGTTTTTTTGGTTTTTTGGTTTTTTTTTTTTTTTTTTTGTGTGTGTGTGTGTGTGTATGTGTTCTTTATATATCCTAGAGATTAATACTTTATATGAAGTACATGTGGTAAAGATTTTCTCCCACTCTGTAGGCTCTCTCTTCACATTATTGATTGTTTCTTTTGCTGAAAAGAAGCTTTTAAGTTTGAGTCCATCCCATTTATTGATTCTTGATTTAACTTCTTGTGCTTTAGGGGTCTTGCTAAGGAAGTCAGGTCCTAGGCCAACATGGTGAAGATTTGGGCCTTTTCTTCTAGTAGTCACAGGATCTCTGTTCTAGTGCCTGAGTCTTTGATCCACAGTGAGTTGAGTTTCGTGCAGAGTGAAAGATAAGGGTTTAATTTCATTTTGTTACATGTGGCTTTCCTGTTTGCCCTTTAAGAGGCATGAGTACAAACAGAGTTATACTATGAGACAATTAGGTGATGAATGGTTATAAACCAATCATTGGACTGAAAAACAGGGTGCAAGGATTATGCAGTGGCAGCGATTGTGTGGTGAAATATGGTAGTGCCTAGATCTTCT
Organism: Sciurus vulgaris; assembly: GCF_902686455.1. Taxonomy (NCBI): domain Eukaryota; kingdom Metazoa; phylum Chordata; class Mammalia; order Rodentia; family Sciuridae; genus Sciurus; species Sciurus vulgaris. Next base: position 87,107,660 of record NC_136468.1, read on the forward strand.
CATCTCACAACCACCATCCCTTTAAGAGTGCCAGGCCAAATGTGGTATGATTTCCATTCATTTGATATTAGGAAAATAATTCTTACTCCATCCATCCCAATTGTACCCATAGTCAAATAAAAATGTTTAAACTAAGGTGCATGTTGTTGGACAAGCCAGATCACTTCCTAGAGCCTCAGTTTCCCCACCTGCACTGACCTCTCAGGATGGTGGTGAGGTTTTGAAGAAGACCAGGTACCCCCACCCAAAAGACTCTTACCATAATTAAGCCTCTCTTCTTGTCACCAAGATTTTACAAAGAATGTCAACTGGATTCCACGGGAGTTCTGCAGAGAGCTCAGTTTGGTTTGAAGTTTCCTTTCTCTTTTAAATGCCAGGTTGGCACACAAAAGGTGTGATAGAGTCTGTCTCAAAGAGCTTGTTCCTGTGCTAAAAATACTGGCTCTGTTTTCTTGGTAAAAATTTGTAAAGCTTCTCTCTAGCCTAAGAATATGGGAAAGAGTAACAATTATGTTCTCACCCATTTCCACTGTCATGTAACCATCCCACTGAGTATAAATCTAAAAAATTTCCAGACTCAGAGTCCAGAGATTTTTAGGCATTAGCCCCTCTGGACCGCTGCAGCTTAAATAAACCTGCTTCCTGAAAATCCCTTGTGTGTCCATCCTCATCTGACCTACATCAGTTTCAGTTAGCTAAAGTATCCAAGGGTACCTTCTATATTGTCAAAGATGCAAGAGACTAGTAATCTATCGAGGTGGGTATATATTTTAAATAGAATAGAAATTTAAGCTTTCTATTCAGTGTTACTATTTTCCTAATATTTTTAAAACAAAAATTATTAGAATTGCAATTGTATTGGTTTTTTAATAAATATTAGCAACCATTCAGCTACATTTTGTGCTAAGTCCAAGACTTTCCTAGAGACCTAACAACCAATTATACCAAGATTTCTACAGAACTATGCAATTGTTGGTCCAAATAATTAACTTAAACTGAAGCTGGAGGTGTAGCTCAAGGGTGGAGTGCCAGCCTAGTACGAGCAAGACCCTGAGTTTGATTCCTAGCAAGAAGAAGAGGAGGAGGAAAAGAAAGAAGGAGGAGGAGAAGGAGGAGGAGGAGAAGGTATACCACAGAAAGAGCAAATTATAACAGTGATTTTAATGAATTAGCTATTATTAGTAATACTAAACTGCTGATATTTTCTTGCCAAACCTCACATGAAATCCTATTAACAGAATCACAAATTCCTTATGGAAAGCAGAGAGGATCACCCAAGTAGTGACCAACAAAAGATTCAAAGTCAACCCCGAGGCATGACCGTTTAGCTTAGGGGATGGGTTTTCTCCAAAAGTGCTTGAAACCTTCTGCCCAAAGAAAAACCCAGGCAAGAATTATTGAATTCCATTTCTGGAATTATTGAATTCCAGAAGTCCTTATTTAAAAGAACCTTCTCGTCTCCTCCAAATGAATAGTCCTGTTCACTGCCTCCTCCCAATGAACTTCAAGCCTCGCATCTCACCAGTCCACCATGTAAATACCTAGGTTTGCTCCCAGGTAAGTGCTCTCCATCCCTGGTTATACCACAGCTTCGAAAGATCTGTTTCTGCAACCTGTTGTGCTGATCACTTCCCTGCCCCTGTGGTGTCCCTTTTATCTCTCAAGATCTAAGTCTTCCTTCTTGGCACATCTCCCAGAAACAGTTGCTTCTGCCTTTGGTTGTTCAAGACACTGATGACTTGGCTGATCATTCTCTACTGACTCTAAGATTCAGGAGGAAAGATCTGGCCTGCTTATCCCTTTATCTGTAGCTCCATGTATATGTGGCACACAGCAGACCCCAGGAATAACAGTAAATATTTACAGAGTGCCCCAGGCACTCTCCTAAACCATTTAACATTTATGAACAAAATTTATATTCTAATAGTCCCATGAGAGTACTACATTCATTATTTCTACTTTATGAATCAGGGAACTGAGGCCCGGGAAGGTTAAATAACTTGTTCAAGGTTACCTACAGATGGTAGAGCTGGGATTCGAACACAAGGAGCAGACTCCAAAACTATGTTCTTTTTACTGTGCCCTTCTCCCCACTAATAAAGACATGCCGAAGCTACTGCAGGAGAGAAGGAGTCCTCTCCTGCCAGCCTTGACAAGCCTGTGGTGAAGATCCCATGACAGAAAACCTGTGGGTGGTCCCTAGAAATTAATGGCCTCAGTCCTTAACCACAGTTAACTGAATTCTGCCAGCAACACTGTAAGCCTGAGAGAGAACCCATCTTTGTCAGATGAGACTACAACCCCAGCCACCACCATGAGCCAAGTCTGTGAGACCCCCAGCAGGGCATGCAGTTAGGCCAGCCCAGCCCTCTGACCCATGCAAACCATGAGACAATAAACACATGTTGTTTTAACTCGTTACACAGTGTTAGAAGATGCACACAATCAGTATTGCTCATTCATCAAATACATGCATGTATTTCAATTGGTCCTACCTACTTACTGATAATAGACTTTCCAGATGTATTAAAACATTGATTACTTTCCCCAGTTGTTCCCTAATCCCCCTGTGGGACAAATCCACTTCCCCTTTCCACTGGTGGTAGGCGTGACTGGATGGTTAACTGTGGCTCACGAAATGTGGATGGAGGGGACAAAACTTAAAGAGCCATTGAATGATTCTCTTCTTTCTTTCCCTTGCTTTCAGATCAATAATTTCCCAAACCAAGACTGTTCCTTCTGCCTGTTTTCCAGAATAAACTGTGATGTGGAGCAGAGTTCCATCCTAACCATAATATAATGAGACAGAGTGAACAATAAGGAAATCTGTGTTTTAAACTGCTGAGATTTGGGCATTATTTATAATTCTAGAATAATTTAGGTTAAACTGACAGTTATGCCTGACTTCAACATGTAAATCTGAATCAATGGCAAATAAGTGGTCATTTCCCAGTTTCATCAATCTATTTTACTGGCATCTATGGATTTCTTTGAGATGTCAGAGAAAACTTTACTATATTCTGTTTCTCCATTCACTCCAAACTCTGCTGTGTATTTCAAGCAAAATATCATTTATCCTACTTCTTATTCTCTTCCATTTACTTTCCTGTAATCACTGATTGATATCCTTTAAGCCTGGAAAAATAAAAGCACTGGGAAAAAGTTTAAAAGCCAGCTAAGAAAAACAAAAGCCTTTGTTAGCTCTCAGTTATAAGATCACTAAGAATAAGAATAAATAAGAACAATGGCTATTATTTACTGAGTGACTACTCTGTGCCCAGTCTTGAGTTAAATGGGTAATTCTCCCAACAAATCCAGGAGGTAACACCCACTTTTATCTCCATTTTATGGAGGAGTTAAGGTTCAGTAGCTGGGCCAGCATTTGACAAGCCTGTTTCTTCAGGAGGAAGATTATGTTAAAGGACAGCCCCAGCATTTCCATGGGTGTGGGTTATCTTTGGAATTGCTCCAAACAGAAGGGGTAGAAAAATTCTCATTTTATGGCTAATGAAATTAGTGCCTCTCTCTACAGCATAATGAAATTCAAAGCCATTTTATTAGTCCTCTTGGGACTTTTTTCCAAAAAAAATCTTCCTTCACTGTATTAGATTAGCCTCATCAAGATGGCCCTGTATAAAATAAGGTCAGGCACTTTCAGGGTATTTCTTTGTTGCTCCTACCTATACCAGGGTGCATGACCTTTTGTCCAGTCTTCTGGGTTCTCTTCCAAATGCTCCAGGAAGAAATCAGAAAATCCTCTAAACATTGGAATCAGACTGACCCTCTGTTCACCAGGTTCTCTCAGTGGCTTCTGAATACAGTGCTGCTACCTCTACTTCAACACACCTCAGGTGTTTTTAAAGGAAATCACCTCTGTGTTGTCCCAATGCCACCATACATGTACTCACAGACTTTTAGAAACTTGACCCTGTGCTACAAGGTTTTTTGAGGATAGCATGGTATAGTAGACTACATGTTTGTGTCTCCTCAAAATTTACATTGAAAAGTTAACTCCCAAGGTAATGGCAGAAGGAGGTGGGGACTTTGGAAGGTGATTACGTCATGAATGAGATTAGAGTCCTTCTAAAAGAGATCCCAGAAAGCCTTCTGGCTCTCCATCCGCCATGTGAGGATAAAAGAAATCTGCAACCTGGAAAAGGGCCCTCTCCAGAGACCAACTGTGTTGGCATCCTGATCTTGGACTTCCATTCTCCAGAACTGTGAAAAATAAATTTCTGTTGTTTCTGAGCCACCACATCTATGGCACTTTGTCATAGCGGCCCAACTGAATAGGATACATTCTGTCCCATTTACTAAACATGCAACTTAAAACAGGAAGTAAAAGCTCCCTTCCCTTCCATGAGTGGTCTCCATGGCTTCAGGCTTGAGAGAACATCAGAGAAAGGCAATTCATGATTGCAAATAGGTTTTCCAAACTAACATTCCTAGTGACAGTTAGTGATGGGGTGCACTTGCTGGGCATGCCTGGCACAGTGCTGAGCACTTTACGTTATGGTAGTGAACATTGAAGGCCAAGTCCCAGATAAATGTAATGTTAGAAACATGGGCTCCAGAGCCATACTGCTTGGGTGGCATCCTAGTCCAACCACCATCAGCTGTGGAACATGGTCCCAGGGACTTACCTTATCTCCCACAGTTCCGACCACTGTAAAATGGGATCAATAAAGTTACCCAACTCATAGGATCCTATGAAAGTTACATGGATAACATAACTAAACCTCTGAAATCAATGCCTGGTACTAGTAGAAGGGCTTATAGCTCATCTTTCTCCCCACTGTCTATTCCTTCTCTCTTCCTTTGCCCTGGTTGAGAATGATTCCAGCCTTAGCCATCCTGATTAGATTAAACTAATGTTTCTCAACTTTTCTTTGTGAAAGTTCATATGAATTGTTTTCTAGCAAATACAAGTACATATAAAACTGAATAGTTTTCAAAAAATAATATTTGCCTTTATCGTATGCAGTATGCTCTGGTAGTCTCCATTCACTACAGTTCTATCTTGTTTCTTTTCTTTATGGTTTCCAAGCTAGTCACAACCCACTACATTTATCCGATTTGCCAATAAAGTTGATGCAGATGGTCTGAAAAAGGAAAACACTGATGTAAGTTAATTACCACCATGAATTAAATTATAACCACATCTGTAGAAGGTAGGCACTGTCATGAAATCAATTTGACAGATAAGAAAACTTAGGCAAAGAGAGGTTAATAACTACACACAGTCACACAGCTCGCCAGCAGCTGGTCCAGGAACTTAGGGAGCCTGTTCCTGGTTCAGCAGCAGGCAGATGATCTCCATGGCTCCATTGAACAGGGTGTGGACGAGGATGTGTGTAGCCCAATTGACATTCATTCTATGTTGTGGGCATGAGCAGAGCACCTCTGGGAAGAGCTGCCATTGTAAATGGTAGGATAGAGTCTCAAAGAGTCTGCTGAACATTATGGTTTACTCCTGAAGCTACTCCACTTCAGTCCCCTCTTTCACAGGCTAAAAATTTCCCTGACTGGCCAGTTTGTGTTAGGTCTTCTGTTCCTTACACACAAAAGTGTCCAAACTGATAAGGCAGCCTCTTTATACCCCAATAGCAATTAGTTTAGGGAGGCAATAGCATTTCCATCTTGTAGAAGTAAAAGTCAAAGAATGACCCAAGGAATCTAACTAGTAAAGAGTGGAACCAGGACTCAAGTCAAGGTCCCTCTGTTTCAAGACACGACACCAAAGAGCCCACAGTGGATGATGTGTAAAATATAAAGGACAAAATATGGGAGTGAAGATGTGTTGTTTACTTTCGAGAGACACATCATCTCCTGCACCCTCCTCTACCACCCAAGCACCCTGTCTGCTTGTCCTTAAATGCCTTCCTGCCCCTTGATCTGATAGTTATCAATGTCCACAAACACTAGGCTCTGAGAGGCCAGGGGCTTTGTTGACTCAGCTTTATATTTCTGCACTTCATGCATCAAAGACTCATGGAAATTCCCATTACATTGATGGTCCTGCAGTCACTTTTTCTTCCATTTAAAAATGGATTGAGGAGACAGGATGCTGCAACATTTGATGGCACGTTTTAGACAAATTGCAGCCAACCTGGCTCTTGGCCAGGTGTGCTCTGTGTGCCAGCACCCCTTCCTGTTCCTATAAGCATCTGTCGGGCAGGCAAGGGACAGAAGAGAGAAGGGTGGGATCTCTGTGAAGGGAGATAAAATATTGGCACTGCTAGTGAGCAGGAACCAGACCAGCTAAATCTGACCCCTGTGAATTTTCAGGTCTGATCTAATCCTCATCCTTTAAGCCAAACTCTCATCTACTTTGGACTGTGGCCGGGCTCTGAGTTCATTTTAAATCCCAGGACCAATGTCTTTGCCAATATTCTATGTGTTCCCTGGGTAACCCTTGAAGGGCTGCGTTCAAGACACAGCCAGCTCTGACCACAGAATCCACCACTCATGATCTTTCAGAGGCTTCGTCGCCCACCAGGTTCACTCTAAACCCTTGGACTACATCCAGGGTGCTCACGATGGTACCTACATTTTCCATCTTAGCTCATCTGTTTCTCCCTCCCTTGCAACCAGCCAGCCTCATCTCAGTTGCCCAAACATGCCCCACTCTGGGACCATGTTCATGCTGGGCTTCTGCAGACAGGCCTTTGAGACCCCACTGCCTCTTTGTGGTCATATCCATTCCAGAAGGCCCAGTTCCAAGACCACCTTAGCTCCTGAGAGAGGGGCTCTCTCCCTGTTCAGAACCTTCCTGACATTTTACTTATAAAGCAGCTATTACAGTTATTTGGGGACTGGCTTCTATCAACTGATTGAATATTCATTATTATTGCTAAGACTTACTGGGGATCTCCTAATGTCAAGTATTATGCTAAGTACTTCACATATATTAACTCGTTTAATCTTCACAATATCCTAGAAAGGAAGTAAGAGAAGATAATAGAACCCTCCCACTTTGGGGATTGTTGGAATTGGAATAGAATAAGGAACATTTGGAAGTTTCTCACCCTAGGGCCTTTCTTGAGTCTGGTATATTGTGTGCCCAATATATATTTGTTGCCACTATTATCATCATCATCACCATCATCATCGTCACCATATGGTTCAGATCTGGAGTGTCCTCTAAAGGTCCATGCATTAAAGGCTTTGTCCCCAGTCTGGTGTTATTGGGAGATGATGGAATCTTTAAGAAGTAGGGCCTCATGGGAGGTCTTTAGGTCATTGAGGTGTGTCCTTGAAGGGGTTTGTGGGACCCTGGCCCCTTCCTTTTTCTTTTTTTGCTTCCTGGCCATGAGATGAGTGGTTTTGCTCCACCATGTGTTCCCACTATCATTTGTTGCCTTGCCACAGGTCCAAAGCAACAGGGCCATGGACTGAAACCACCAAACCTGTGAACCAAAACACACCTTTTCTCCTTATAAGTTGATTTATCTCAAGCATTTTTTATAGTGACGAAAAGCTGACTAACTCAGTCATCATCATCTCCATTGTGCAGATGAGAAATCTAAATTTTAAAGTAGTTTATATGTAATTACACTACTAGAACAAAGCGAGTCTGTGTTCATCACAGCTTTTTCATGTAAGCTTCTTTAGGGAAGACATTGGATGAGCACATCTTTTTACCTCTCCCAGTTTTAGCACAGAGCCTGACCCAGAAGCAGCCTGTGAGTAAGGGATGAAATAAATAGGTGAATCAGGAATTTCAAGATTTTGCTAGGTGGTTTTCACCATTCTAAGTTCATTTTCCTAGATGAGGTAAAAATTTGCACAAGAAGCATAAGCTTGTCTGAATGTAAGTTTAAATCTAGGTTTCCCATTCCTCCACCTTTTCCAACAAAGTTCCTTCCTTAAGCTACTAAAAATGTCTTCCTCCAAGGCAGGATACAAGCAAATCCAACTATTGTCACAATTTTAATGTGAGCAAAAATCATGCTGATGATCCCAATTCCAAAGTCACCCTGCCTGGACTCAGGCAGCATGGGGTGGACAGAGGCTAACTGCATTATCCACGCCCATGCTTGTCTCCTGTCCCCCACATCTTTGTAGTTTCAGTCCAGGGTGCTCAGGTTTTGTTTATGTTGCCATAAATGAAAGGGTACACTTTTAACATATCCTGAATACATTTCACTCAGGATGACAGCACGGGAAAAGAGGGGTCCCATAACCCTCTCAAATGTCCTGGTATGAAATTGCATTGAGGAGCAAGCTGCACAGCCAGGCACTCTGATACCTGAACAGGAGCATGACCACCTGAAAGCAATGTGCCATCCCCAGTACGCTGCCCACAGGGCCAGAGGTGGCGGGGTATCACTTTCACCCATGCATGAGCTTCAGCCTGTCTCCCCAGGCGACGGTGCACCTCTCTGCCAACCATGGAAATCGGTCACATATGTCTCCTGGTCTCTGACACAGCTGCAATTTGACCACAATATTTCAATTTGTTTCACCAACATTTTCTAAGTGACCCATGACTTCATTGGAAGTCCCAGACATTACCCTGTGCAGAGCCCCCACACACAGACCTGAATCCTGAATTTCCAGGGTCCCACCCATCCGGGCTAAGCCCCTGCTGTGCTGAAACTAGGTTAGATCCAGGACTCTGGGCTACACTAGGCAAACTGCTGAGACTGAGCCTGCTAACACAGCCATGTCCTATACAACATGGCAATTACAGAGGTAACAGGCATACAAGACACACACATATCCATCCCGCCTATAAAAGTGAAAATATTGTGCTTCTCTGCTCCTCATTACATTTGACACCCTTCACCTCACAACAATCGCATGGCCCTGGTTATTATTATCTCTACAGAGGAGAAGGCTGAGGCTCAAAAAGTTATGCAGCCAACTAAAGAAAAGGTCAGGACTTAAATGATAGTGAAATGATTTGAGCCAGGGCCTGTTTCACGTGTGAGAAGAAAAGTGTGACTCTGGCAATAGTTCTCAACCCTGGTCACACAAAAATCACCAGGAGATCTTCTAAAATTAGTACTGTCTCCCTGCCTACCCCAGGTCACTTGCATCAGAATCACTGAGGAAACAGCTTAGATACGGGTATTATATTAGTCAGCATTCTCCATTGAAATTGAACCAACAGAAGGTGTATCAAAAGAATTATTTTTAAGGACTTTGTTCACGGATTATGGTGATGGGTTAGTCCAAAATCAGCAGGATGACCCAGCACACCAGAGGCCCAGAGAAGAACCATGCTGCAGCTCAAGTCTGAAGTCTGTCTGCTGCAGAACACCCTCCTCCTCAGGAGAAGTCAACCTTTTCCTGTATACAGGTCTTCAACTAATTGGATGAGGTTCACCTATATTAAGGACACCTGCTTTACCCAGTCCATTGATTTAAATGTCACATATTGATTTTTAAAAAAATACCTCATAGAAACAACCAAATAGCATTTAACCAAATATCTGGACACTGTGGCCCAGTCAAGTTGACACATAAAATTAGCCATCATAGATGCTTCTACTGTGCAGCCAATGTGGAGAATCACTAATCTGAGCTTCACATCCTCCTGTCTGCCAGCTCTTCAGAACCAAAGACTAGTTAACTATTAACAAATTGCCCAACACTTAGACCAAGTACTGCCCTTTTTGTGAAGAGTAATGGCAGTTTCTCTGGGTGTAGATGTAGGTGCAGTATGAGGTGCAGTTACTGTTCGCTAGAAGGCAGGTAGAGCAATCACGTGTGCTCAAACCAGCTTGGGCTGCAAGTCCTACATAGTTTTTGGAGAATGGCCAATGGGTATTCTCTTTATTCTCTTCCCTGAGTTCTCTCGAGGCAGCATTCCCCAGCTTAGAAGAAAGGTTTAATTTTTAAAACTTAGAAAAAGTCAGAGTAAAATGACTCATTTGCACCTGACCTCAGGCTTGACAAGAGATAATGGAAGCTTGTGTTGAGAGACAATAAATCCAAATCTCTCCAAAATGGCAGGAAAATTTGTAGCCAGAGCTGGGCAAAGCATTTTCTATAGCAGTGAATTAAAATCAATCTGATAGGACTGGCTAATAGTATGTTTGTAAAATTTAGGAGCTCTCCCCTCTCTTTGTTGGCTGAGAAAGTCTGAAAATCCAAAGCACCACACCACTGTGGCATCAAGAGGTGGTGGGCTTGTATTATTTGGTTTAAGTTTAAGTATAAAAACTTGGGTATTTTTGTGGTCTTCTGCTTTGAAAACACTTAGATGCATTTAATGTGTTTAACTCAGAATTAAGTGAGTACTTACCATGTAGAAGTTCAGACTAGCAAAATCATTTGCAGAGGATGGGTGTTTGGGGTCAGGACTCCTGGAGAGGGTGAAAGTGATAACATAGGCAGGACCATATAGAGATGGAGTCGGTGATATGTCTACAAGCCGAAGAATGCTCAGGGCTTCCAGGAACTAAGAGAAAGACAAGGGACAGATCCTTTCCTAGCACCTTCAAAGGGAAAAGCAACACTTTGACTTCAGATTCCCAACCTCCAGAACTGTGGGACAATGAATGAGTTACTCTAAGCTACCAGTTTCTACAGTGTATTATAGCATCCCTAGGAAATTAACATACTACCCTTTTTACCTTTTAGTCCATAGTTTCTCATATCAATTATCCATTGTCCCAATAAAGTGTTATCATAAACAACAATAAAACCTCAGTTGCAGACAATAAATGTCAGTTTAACTCATCAGAGGATCTGGTTAATCCAGACTGAGCTCAGCCAGTCTTGGCTGGGACTCTCCCACAGGCTACTGTCAGCGGCAGGTTGACCCATCAATTGCCTCTGCCAATAACAGTGGTTTGCTCGCTTATGTGTCTGGGTGTGGATGTCTGCCAGCTGATCTAGGTTGGCCCTGATCAGATGACCGGGATGACTTATCTCTCTTCAGTTATCTCATTTTCCAGCAGACTAGCTCAAACATGTTCTCCACAAGGCAACAACAGAAAGCAAGACCACAAATAGAAATGAGCAAGTGCCTTTTCAAGCTTCTACTAACATCATGTCTACTAGCACCCAGTCATTCCATACAAATCACATGCCTGGGCTCCTTGGAGGGAGTACCATGGCTTAGGGAGGGATGTAGAATGGGGGTCATCGAGGCAATCAGTCTACCATGGCTCTGGTTATAGTTCAGAACTCTCAGAAACTGACGCAGCCAAGGACATTGGGAAAAGCTCCTACCATTTTTTTCTGGTTTGCTCAGTAGTCTTCCTTGTTCAAACATAGCATGTCATCAATCTATTTGAAACTTGGTGGGGATCAACCCTAGGCTAATGCTCTAAGGAATATCGAAATGAGTACAAGTTGGGTTTTAAGATCAGAGAGCTTAGGATACTATAGATATGAACCCAAAAAGTATCAGTCTAATGGGAACCTGAAGAAGGGCCTGAGAAATACCAATGAATGGTCACAGGTTTGATGTTGACACTGCAGTTAGTAGAAAGATCAATATCCATAGTGAATTTTTCAGAAATGTAGAGAAATGAGGAAAGAAAAATACATAGATTTTTTTCACATTAACTTTGTTTTTTGTAACATAGCTTTTTAAATTTGTTTATTTTTACAGAATGCATTTTGATTCATTGTACACAAATGGAGTACATCTTTTCATTTCTATGGTTGTGCAAGATATAGATTCATACCATTTGTGTAATCATACATGTACATAGGGTAATGATGTCTGTCTCACTCCACCATTTCTCATATTTTGTTTTATTTTTTAAAACTGTTGTTTGTCCTGGAATCATGTCTTTCTTACCTTTTGAAGTTAACATATTAACCATTTTAAAATTAAAAGTAGAAAACTGTTCTGTCAGTACCTTTTTAAATATCATTACTTAGTAAATTAAAGGTTGTCAATTCAAAATCTATCCTTCTCAAATCCTAATATTGTTTCATTTTTGTTTTCTTTTACTTCAGAGGTCTAGGTACCACAGCTAGAGTGAGGAGAGAGCACTTCAGGGATACTCTCCATGGAGAAGGAATCATTTAAGATGGACCTTGAGACTTAAAATCAGCATACTACAGAGATACAGCCACATCAATGTTCATAGCTGCTCAATTCACAATAGCCAGATTGTGGAACCAACCTAGATGTCCTTCAATTGATGAGTGGATAAAGAAACTCTGGTATATATATATGCAATGGAATATTACTCAGCCATAAAGAATGATAAAATTACGGCATTTGCAGGCAAATGGATGAAATTGGAGAATATCATGCTAAGTGAGATAAGCCAATCTCAAAAAACCAAAGGACGAATGATCTCACTGATAAGTGGATGAGGACACATAATGGGGGGAGGGAAGAGTTAGTGTTAGGGTTAGAGTTAGGGTTAGGGAGGGGGACAAGAATGGAGGAAGGAAGGACTGTATAGAGGGAAAAGAGGGGTGGGAGGGGTGGGGGGAAGGGAAAAAATAACAGAATGAATCAAACAACATTACCCTATGTAAATTTATGATTACACAAATGGTATGCCTTTACGCCATGTACAAACAAAGAAACAACATGTATCCCATTTGTTTACAATAAAAAATATATATATATATGGACCTTGAAGGGTGAGCTGGATCCCCAAAGATAAAAATCACAGTGAAGTGGATGAAGCCCAGAGAGGACACAAGTTCAGGAGGAAAATGAGGACATGGTACCCACAGTCAGGAGTAAAGTTTATCTGACACCCTCAAGCAGCTACAGTTGTGGAAGACAGGACTCCTGAGAAGCAGCATGCATGAGCTTGAAGTTCATCTTCCCTTCCTCATTTGCCCTGACTTTGACCCAGCTGCCATTGCTCTTGGAGAATCTTGTCCCCAGCCACACAGTTGAAGTTTTTTCACCACTGCCTCAGGCTATATGGCAATTTTCCTCCATTCTTCCACCTGCCAGTAGTAGGCCCTGACTCCCTGGGAGTAAGCCTTTCACACCTTCCACCACAGGACAGTCCAATTGTCCTTCTGTAGGAGAGACCAGTTGACAGAATGAAGCCAAAGTTAAATCTTCCTGTCCTAACACATCCTTAGATATTGTCAGTAGACATTAAGGCAAAGACAGCATTATCATCTCAAACGAGCCAAAATAATACAAAAATTATTATCTTTAATATTACTCTTTCATTCAAAGGCACGGGTGAAGAATGAAGCTCTTCATATACAGTTTGGATGATCCAAAAGTTGGCATGCTCCTTCGTCACCCATTCCTCCATATGCACATTCTGTAACAACTTCTGTGACATTCTCATCATGGTAAATCCTATTGAAAAAGTAGGCCCTATGTCTTAGCTGACACTTAGCCCTAGCACCCAGGATGAAACATCACTCAGGAATCAGATGGTTGGTAGGTTTTCTTCTGAGCTGGAATTTCAAGTTGGGTTTAGTTTGCCAGTCACCTTGATCTGTCTGGGCTTTTAATGCTTTAGAGCTATTCATACTCTAAGAGTACTGTGGCTCAGAGTTACCATCAAGGGACTTCTTGCAAAGTCCCATGATGTTTAGTGGAGTTGGAGGCCAGAGAACTCCATTGTCTCCATTCCACATGTTCTGTTTCAGGAACCAAATTTCAGGACTGCACAGTTAGTGGAATGATAACCTCTGCCAAAAAGAACACCTCAGAACCTCTGCACAGACAAAATCGAGTGCTAATACATTGTGAGATTTTGCACACAAATCCAGGTTAAGTTTAACATAATATTCTTTTTTTAAAAGTTACCAAAGAAAATCACTTTCTCTGCAAAAACTTCCATTTCTACAGCCCCTTCCACTTCTCAGTACATTTTCACCTCATCGGATGCAAACTAATCATCACTAATTAGGACAACAAACTAATACAATCCCTTCTTGGCAGATGAGAAAGTCAGGAGTTGAAGGAAGCTAACTCTTCTATGCAAAGTTATATGGCCTGTCAATAACAAATATGAGATTAGAATTCAGGACTCATTTTTGTGGCAAAGTCTACTCGGATAAACAAAATTAAACTACTTTTATTGGTTTGTTTTTATCTTGTTGGAGAATCTTGATTAACCAAGTAAATTATCTGGAACTCAAGGCGCTTTCTAAATGGAACAGTTGCCTACAGCAATCCCAGGTTGGGTAGGTGGTGTCAGTCCCGTGACTTGCTCAGTAAAAAGGCCTAAACTGTGGAAATGGAAAAGAAAACATGTGTGTTCGAATATCTGGATATTCTTTCGAGACTGTAGACTCTCATTGCCATGAGTGGCCTGACCCAAATCAGAAGGGCCCAATGCTAAGGAAGAGGTTCTCTGCAGGTCACAATCAGGGCTTAGCAATGGCAACTCCAGAATTCTACACAGGAGACACTTTACCAGGGTGGGAATTTTTTGGAAGGTGTATGTGTGGTAAGCAGTTATTTTTCTTGAATTATATGTTACAGATAAAAAATAATTCTGGATTAGCTCCCAATTGTTTTGTATTAAATTGAGAAAATTTAAACTATATCTTAAATTCTACAGGCAAATATTATAAACCCTAGCAGTGATTCCAGTAGTAATTCTAGTAGTAATACAGTAATAGCATCACCAACTCTTCTCCGTATGCACAAGACTCTCAATTTCAAGATGGCAGTTCCATTTGCTATGGGATCCCAGCACCTGTCCCAGTCAAATTGGGACAAATTGGGCAGGTTGGTCACTCCAAGTGGTAGAATCATCCTCCTTCCTCCTCATCATCATTGGAAATGACTGGAGGTAAATCTGATGGAATTCTGGAGTTCCTAAACCTCAAAGCCACTCCCCCAGTATTGCCACCTAGTGCCTGAAGTGCCAAGGTAATGCAATGAAGCTGCTCCTCAATGCTATTGTCATCCCAATAGCCATGTGCCTTGTCCCTATCTGTTTGGGGAGGTTTTTGTTTGGTTTGGTTGGGTGCTGGGGAATGAACCCAGCGCCTCACACATGCTAGTCAAATGCTTTACCACTGTGCTGCATCCTCAGGCTTCTCGTCATTATCTGAACTTCTGGCATCAAGCTACTTGGATGGCCACTAGGCATATCCGTAACCCACTACACAGCTTTGTTGGGTCTTGCGCCCTCTGTGTGTCGGTAATTTCTACTCTGGAGTCTTAGTTTTTCCCTGTTCTCCCTCCAGGAGCTCAAGGTCCCCTGCTCTCAGATATCCCTAAGCACATTTGAAGTTTCTGTTTGTCCCCATGAGAGCAAGAGGAACAATACCCTCTACTGGTATCAGGAAGAGGAAACCACTGGACAGGGAAATCTGAAGAAGGTGGAGCTGTGGGTATATACTGAAGATTTGGATGGGGATAGCAAAAAGAAGGGTATTTCAAGGGAAGGAAGACACACGAACAATGAGCAAAGTACATGGGATAGTATGGCGCTTGAGAGACTGGAAATAGATGTGCCTCAAGGAGAGAGTAGGGAAATGGAGACCAGACCTTTAGTACTGGAGAAGAGAAGACCTAGGCTCTATTCAGTAGACCAATGTTTCTCACAGGACTGGCTTTGATCCTCTGCCCTGGGGAACATTTGGTGACATCCAGAGACATTTTTGATTGTCACAACTGAGAGTGTGATATGGTTGAATGTTTATATCCCTCTCAAATTCAAGTTGAAATCTTCACCTCTCAGGTGATGGTATTTGGAAGTAAGGCTGTGGATGATGATTAGGTCATAAGGGTGGAATCCTAATCAAGCATTAGTGTCCTAATAAAAGAAACTTCTGACGTTCCCACTATCGGAGGTTAGGGTGAGAAGATATCTGTCCATAAGGAAGTAGATACCAAATTAGATACCAAACCTCAACAGATACCAAATTTGCTGATGTCTTGGTGTTGGACTCCCCAGAACTGTGAGAAAGTTGTGGTGTTGCTTGTAAGCACGTAATCCATGGTATTTTATTTTAGCAGCCAGAATGGACTAGGGCAGCATGCTGAGTAGAGGCCAAGGAGGCTGCTAAACATTGCACGATACCCTGTAGCAGGAAATGAGGATCAGGACACCAAGATCTGGAAGCAACACTTCATTAGTGGTGCCGTGGCCCAGAGGATAATTCCTGAAGTCTGAGCCCCAAGCACAGCAGGGCTTTTACTTTTATACATAAGCAAGTTTGGGGTAGATCAAGGTAATGGAGTTGGTGCAATTCTATTGGAGAGTGCATTCTACATTCCTTATATGGGTGTGAGCTTGTCAACAGCCTAAGGACATTAGCTCATACAGCTTAGGAACTTCTACCGCACTAAGAATACAGGTACCTATTAGCCACTGCAAGCCTCTATGGTTAAATGTCAGTAAGCAGAGCTGCTGGTTGTCATTGTTTCCATTCGGTCCTACCACTGCTCCAGGACAGGCCCCTACAGCAAGAGTAACCCGGCCCCAAAGGCACTTGTGCTGAGGTTGAGAATCCCTGCCATAGGCAGAGGGAAGCCAATGGAAGTTGTTGAGCAGAGAAGTATCAAAAAAATGATACTCCTATAAACCTCAGAGGAAATTAGATAGAATAAGAATATCTCACTTTATGCAATGAGATTCCCAAAAGAAAATATTGTGCAATGTTTTAGAAAGCCAAACCTTCTTTAAAAATCATTAGATATACTAGACACATCCAGGGTTGAACACTATAAAGTCAAGAACATTTTCCCAGTGCCAGCACCATTTTTAGCCCAGCATCCACTCTGATGTATTCAAACGGTTGTGCTTTAAAGTCTCATAAAGTTGGGTACACATAATTTTTCTGTTCCAGACATAGGAGGACAGTGCAGACTTCCCCCCAGGAAGGGAAGGCGAGAAAACCAGATTCCCTGGCCCCCACCCACTGTCTGACCCTGAGTAGCTCCATATTAGATCATTGATTAGTTCCAGGATCATGCTTTCTTTTTCTCCATGATTCATCGACTCTAAATACAACTATTTCCTCACCCTGTCATTATGTTTCACTTCATTCAAATTTTTATTAAAATCAAGAGATGTTTTCCTTGCTGTTACATTGGGACAGGAATAGGATTCCTTTGAAAGCTTTTAAAGTTCATTTCTTTTTCTCAGTGACCACTCTCAAGTTTTCAAACAGTAAAATGAAGGATTTTCTTTCCTTCCAAACTTGGTTTTCTTTTCTTTTCTTTAAAAACCCTCAACACATCTACATATACTAAATGTTTATGAGTGTAATTTATGAACTTTGTTCGTTTACTTGTTGCCCAAAATAAAAAGTATGTGTGTGGCCTGAACAATCCTAACTATGACAAAACTAAAAAAAAAAAAAAGAGAGAGAGAGAGAACAGCTACTTCATATATAAAAAAAAAAAAAAAAAAAAGAGGGGGGGAGGATAAAAGTTTTGTTTTTTTTTTAATCCAGAAGTTTCTCATTCAACATATTCAGAGAGGCACAGCAAAAAATAAATAAGTAAACTATCTATTCCAAAGACTTATCCTGCTTGTCCTTCCTGAGAAGTTCTCAAGTAAGCATTTATTGGGAATATCAGGAAGGGTTGGACTGAGCCTGTGCAAGATGGAAGACTGTGCCCAACTCACAGCTTCCCAGATAGGCCAGAGGCACATCCCACTGTGGCCTGTGCCCCAAGCCCTGCTCATCTGCCTGCCCTGAGCTCAACCATGCAGAGAGAGAACTCAGCAAATCTCTAATGAGTTCCTGATCCAACTCCGATCCCACCCTTCCTTGCACATATTTCTTTGGAAAATCAAAACCCAACATCTGGAATTTGGCTTTTCACTGTCACAGGATGTCTCAAATGCTGGCTGCTCTTTCTAGAGTTACATAATTTCTCCTAAGGAGCCTTTTTCTTGCTTCAAAAGAGAGAGAGGGAAAGAGAGAGAGAGAGATTGATTGGAGGAAATACCTATGATATTAAACAAGCATGGGCACACATCTGTGGTCCTGAAAAAGCAGTGGCACTAAACACACACAGGTTCTGATAGTTAACCATGAACTAGAGGGAACGGGGCCTGGTGGAAGGGGCCATAAAAGAGCAGAAAGAAGAGTGAAGAAAAGAGGTAAATGCTTCTTGATCTGCAAACATTGTGGCGATGATTTAAAGATCTCAGGAAAGAATTAAAGAACTGGTGGTTTGAGGTGTATCTGGTTAGCTCAGACCATCTCACCCAAATAATCTCACCAACTTGCAGCCAAAGGTTGGCTTGACATCTTTACATTTGCCAAAAGACGCCCCTTCACACTGCAGAGAGGCCTCTTTGGAAGTACATACTGGCTGGTTTAAAAAAGAATCCAAGGCCCCTGCAGAGACCTGTCCTCAGCATCCAGAACCCTGGCCAGGTCTTAGCCACTCACTAGGTGAACTCAGGTTCCTCACCCAAGATTCCACTGGCCCTGCCGAGTGGAGGGAGAATTGCAAGTCAATGCCTGCTCTCCGGAAAGAGGCAGATGACCTAATGCCTGATTACCTTCTTGAAGTGGTCCATTGAACTGGATTTTCATTTTCCATATTAAAGGAAAACAGTAATAAATGCAGTCCAAGAATCATTTTAAGCAAGAATTTCACTCTTCACTCCCCACCCCATCTTCCACCACCAAAACTGTTACCTTTAACTCTTAAGCAGCCCAGTGCAGAAGATTCCCGGGAAATAGATCCATTCTTAAATTCTCAAGGATTTTAACCTCAAAAAATATGTAGATCCTCTGTCTCACCCAGAAATAAAAACTGAGAGCAGCTAAGTACATGTGTCTGTGTGTGTGGGTGCTGGTTTGTGTGGTGGTAGCCAACTATGGTGGCATTTTCCCCCCATAGTGGACGGCCACTGAGCGTTTCATCCTCTTCAAGGAGACCAGCACTGGGAAGCAGATTAGATTGAGCTTCTCTGAATTGTTAAGAGCTCTCTCTATTCAGAGTACTTAAAAACAAGAAATGTATCTAAAGTTCTCATAACATTTTCAAATTTAAATATTATGTGCCTAGTGCTTAGAATCCACTCTAGTTAACAGATATAGTCCCCGTTCTCAGGAAGCCTGGGATCTAACAGGACATTCAGGTGATGATTACAGACAATTAGCATGCAGGGCAGTTACTGCCCTGATTACTGCCCTGCCCTGATTACTGCCCTGCCCTGATTACTGTCATGAGATGAAGTTCCAGACTCTCGAAGCATACGTGCCAGTCACGAAGCTCAGCCTTCAGAGGTCACGCAAGGCATCAATGGGAGAAATGATACCCAAGCTGAGGTCAGAACAAGGTATGAGTCCACAAAGAGAAGAGACAGCACATCAAGGCAGAGGTGATTTCATTTGCGAACCCCCCAAAATGAAAGTATTTGACTGAAGAGTGAGGGATGAGAAACAAAATCAGAGTCCATAGATCAGGAAAAGCAAACTTTTCTGTACAGGTAGATAAATTTATGGTCTGTACAGTCTTTGTCACAGCAATTCAATTCTGACACTGTAGCAAGAAAGTGCCCATAGATATATGTAAATGTATGTGTTCCAATAAAACTTTATTTACACAAACAAGTGGCAAACTGATGTGACTCGCAGCCTGATTTTGCTGTCACCTGAATTCTCACTCTTCTAAGTGTGATTCCCAGATCAGCAGCATCAAAATTACATGACACTTGTAGGAAATACAGAAATTCAGAATCTGCTAACCCAGAGTCTGTATTTTATGTTTCAGAACCTCCCAGCTGACACAGATCTTTTGAATGCATGTAGACTTATCTTTGGGTCTTGTGTTTGCATACTTGAAAGATCCTTCTGGCTGTACCCAAGAAGGACATCCCCTTAAAGGCACCCTAAGTGGCCTAGCTTGCGTCCCCCTAGTTCCAGTCCTGGTGAGGACAACAGACAATCTTGGGCAAGAGCACAAGACAGTTTCTCTTTTTTCCCAGCCTGGAGACACCACCCTAACCCCACCTCCCATCACAGCAAAAGTTGACCTTCATTCAAAAGCTTTTGGAGGTTTAGCTTCATTGATCCCACCTGAGATGAATCCATTGGGTATACTTCTGAAGTATCACTTGAAGCCCTTCTTCTAGGGACCTTCTATCCAGGCCAGAGCTGGGCATCATGTTTCTTTGCATCATTTGTTTCCATACACATTTCATAATGTGTAGTCCAGTCTCCATGCTGGTGCTATTTCAAGGGCATTTCTGGTCACGTGGGTTTGATATCAGCTTCTAGACAAGCACACAGGCAGCAATTCTCAGCATGAGCAGAATAAATCCCCATAATTAGGCAAGAGAGGGACTCCTAACCAGCTGTGCATACACTGAGGGAAGACATGGATCAAGGAATGCACCTCTCTTCCCTAGCATGCATTTATGCTTTAGAAAATCCAATTAAAGCAGAGCTTAACACTCTCCTCAATTTTTTAGCCATTTAACACATACAACAGTGTCGTGGTCCATGAATGTGCACACACACACACACACACACACACACACACACACACACTATGCATCCTCACGAAATAAACACACATACATCCTGTTTCTTCCTCCTGGGGTTTGAGGACCTAGGGATCTAAGGTGTGCTTATGGACACTGGAACCAAAAGGATGATGGGTCAGAAAATGTTGCTCTGCTGCTTTTGTCAGTTTCTCCTGCCTTCGTGTCTGATGATTGTATTTCATTCACATGTTCTATTGCTCTGTTTGGTTTGGACTTTGGGGATGATTCACTCAGATTATGCTGATGTGAGCTGAACCTGTGAATAATCTGACCTTGCTGTCTTCCTGGGGTAAATTTAGACAGCTGTATAATAGTCCAACCTTCACTTTCCTAGCAGCACCCAGATGATGTATGGCCCCCGGAAGGACACGCTGTGGGAATTACCAAACTGATCCAGTTAGAACAAAACAGAGCCTGGGCATTTCCTGGTGTGGTGCACACTGGGCCACGCGTGTCTCTGTCCCTTGTCAGGTCAACTGTTCTGCTGCTCTAGGGCAGGTGGTGGAACCCAACCCACTTACACTCTTGCACCTGGGCACCCAAGGATACCTTCCCACATCTAGAATCCAGTGAACACTTTATCTGTCCTCCCCATGTGCTTGACACATGACAGCAGCTCAACATTTTTTAAATGAGATATACCAAGGGCTTAGTGGTTGGGAACTTGGACTCTCAGTCTGTCAACTTCAGTATGAATCCCAGTTCTGTTTACCTGTTGTGTGACCTCGCATATCCATCTGTGTGACTCAGTTTCCACATATTCTTAAATAAAGGTAATGATAGCTCCTGTCTCACAGGCTCATGATGAGGATTCCATGAGAGTGCACACTGGGGGGTTAGCGGAGAGAATGGGACATGTAGCATGAATCAATGTTCATTATTATTCCTAGGGTTAATGATTATTGAATCCTTTCCGTAAGTTTTTGCTAGGGCCCATGGGTGGCTTTACTGGATTTTATTGTTTATTTTTATTTATTTTATTTGTTCCTTTTAGATATAAATGACAGTAGAGTGTATTTTGACACATTATACATACATGGGGTATAACTTAGGACCCATTCTTGGTTGTACATGATGTGGACTTACACTGGTCGTGTATTCATATATAACCATAGGACAGTTATGTCTGATTCATTCTAGCTGTCTTTCCTATTCTCATCCCCACTCCCTTCCCTTCATTCCCAATGAACTTCTATTCTTCCCCTCCCTACCCTCTCTTTTTGTGGGTTAGCATCCACATATCAGAGAGAACATTTGGCCTTTGATTTTTAGGGACTGGCTTATTTCACTTAGCATGAGAGTTTCCAGTTCCATCCATTTACTGGCAAATGCCATAATTTCATTGTATTTTATGGCTGAGTAATATTCCTTTATGTATATGTATCACATTTTCTTTATCCACTAACTCGTTGTAGGGCACCTAGGTTGGTTTCATAGCTTGGCATTGTGAATTGAGCTGCTGTAAACATTGATATGGCTGCATCACTGTAGTATGCTGATTTTAAGTACTTTAGGTATAAACCAAGGAGTGGGATAACTGTGTCAAATGGTGGTTCCATTCCAAGTTTTCTACTGCTTTCCATAGTGATTGCACTTTGTCTTGTCTTTGTTTTCCTGTTTCCCATTTGCATGTTTTATCTTCCCAAACAGAATTATAAATTGCTTAAAGCAAAGGATCTGATCCTCTTATTTTGCATGTGACCTTCCTGACCCCTAAGATACTTAACATAATGCTTCCCACTGAGCTAACTCCTTAGTCTTTGATGGATTGAATTTAAGAATATTTAACGTATTGTGTATTACAAGGAACAAGGAACATGAACTTGGTTTAGTTACTATCTGTGGTGCTGTGACACAAGCTGAATGGAAACTCTTTTCATGAGTACAGTATTCAGAAAGCCAGCTCTGTAGTCACACTGCCCAAGTTTGAATCTGAGTTCTTTCCTAATTACTCTCTGTATGATCGGAGAAAGTTTTGTTCCTTGCCTTAGTTTACTACCTGTAAAATGGGAGTAAAACATGTAATTTTGGCAAAGATTAAATTGGGTTAAGACCTGTGGTTTGCTTAGAATAGCACTTCAGAACATTGTCATTTATTATTGTTTGTAAATAAATTGTTTGGTATGGAATTAATAGGATAAACATTTTAAATAAAAGAATGTTCGCTTTAATTAGAGGAAGAAACTGATTCATAAAGCATAATATATTTTCTGTCATAACCACTAATCATCTGCCAAATAAGTAAAGGATGCAATTATTTCCCCTGAGCAGCATCCTTTATGTGGTATCAACTCTCTGCTTTTCCTTTGCAGAATCTCCCCTTTACATCCACGTGGTCTGTTCCTAGAGGGACCGTCTTAGCAACCAACCCAGCCCCATGCTCTCATCGCACCTCAGTAGGAACACATGACCAAAATGAACCAATCAGAGTCTTCCCTGAGATGGGATGTATGGATCCTGGGAAAGAAATGATTATCTTCCCCTGGGTTTGAGAGCTGCAAGAACCACACAAACTGAGATGCATTTAGTTACTTTGAATTCCTTTAAAAAAATGGAAGAAACTACAGATTGATGCCAATGCACAGAGCTGAGAGATGGAGAAATGGCAAGAGAAATGGCAAGATAAAGGCAAAAATCTAATGTTTTATGAGCCACTGGATTATGGCTTGATGGACGACAATTCAACCTGTAGACTTCTCATTTCTGTGAACCAATAAAATTCTTCTTTATTTAAGCTATTTTGTGCAACTTTCACTGTCAAGTGGAGCCATGATCAAAACACTTGTAACCGTATGAGTCTTGTGTCCATTAAAGCAGGTCACCCAAGAAAGAAGAATTTACTCCATTAGTTAGCATTACATGAAACTAGCAAAATTTATTTTATTCCTTTAAGTCTATAATTAAGGGGGATTCAAGATGGCGGACTAGAGGGTGGCTGCGTTTCGTGTTGCTCCAGGACTCAGGACTCAAGAAGAGAAGATATAGAGAGACCTGGGACCAACTCAAAGCAGCCGAGTGAGTCTCTCCCGTTGGGGAGGTGTCCCGGACGGGGCAGTAGCCCCGAACGCAGGGATCTTTGTGAAGTAGAGCTGCCTGGTGAGACACCCCTCCCCCCGCTGGAGCAGTGAACTCGGACAACTGGGAGCATTGGAGAGGAGGCTGCTCAGCACAGCACTTGGACTCGGCGCAACCCACCCGGGCTCTGGGAGGCTGCCCAAAGGAGAGGGTGCGCGGTGAGCTCTTTGGACTGAAAGTGACCACCCCTGAACACAAGGTGCTGCCCAGAGGAGAAGGAGAAATACAGGCTCGGCACGTCGCTTGGACTTGGAGCAGCTGCACCAGGGCTCCGGGCGGCTATCCGGAGGAGCAGCGTGGGCTCAGGACTCAAGAAGAGGAGATATTGAGAGACTTGGGACCAACTCAAAGCAGCCGGGTGAGTCTCTCCCATTGGGGAGGCGTCCCGGATGGGGCAGTAGTCCCCGAACGCAGGGAACTTTGTGAAGTAGAGCTGCCCGATGAAGACACCCCTCCCCCCGCTGGAGCAGTGAACGCGGACAACTGGGAGCATCGGAGAGGTGGCTGCTCAGCACAGCGCTTGGACTCGGCACAACTCACCCGGGCTCTGGGAGGCTGCCCAAAGGAGAGGGTGCGCGGTGAGCTGTTTGGACTGAAAGCGACCACCCCTGAACACAGGGGGCTGCCCAGAGGAGAAGGAGAAATACGGGCTCGGCACAACGCTTGGACTTGGAGCAGCTGCGCCAGGGCTCCGGTCGGCTATCCGGTGGAGCAGCGTGGTGAGTGGTTTGGACTCAGAGCATCCGCTCCTAAACACAGGGGGGTTGTCTGGAGAAGGAGGAGGAGCGCGGCGGGGTGCTTGGGCTCGAAGTGACTGCACCAGGGCTACGGGTGGCAGTCGGGACGAGGAGGTGCACAGTGAGTTCCTGGGACTCGTGATGAACGCACCAGATCTCTGGGTGACTGCCTGGTGGAGAAGGAGGTGCGTGGTGGGTCACTTGGACTTAGAGTGACCGCACGGAACACCAGGTGGCTGCCAGAGGAAAAGGCGTGTGGCGGGTCACTCAGAGCGACTGTAAGGGGCTCCAAGTGGCTGCTCAGAGAAGGGGCCACATAGCCAGGCGAAAAGTGCAGAGCAGGGTCCCAGGGCCTAGGCGGCTTCTTGGTGGAAGAGCCGCACAGACAAACTGAGGGGTGCGGAGCGAAGGCTCCAGGACTGCAGGCAGCTTCTCTGAGGAGAGGCAGCCTAAGGATATTCGTCTGCGAAGGGCGAGGCTTCCAAGGCCAGGAGGTAGGTCCGGGTCCCTCGGAACATTGCAGAAGAAGGCTGCCCAGCCCAGGCGGTAGTTGTGAATTGAACGGAACCTCTAGGAGGGGAACTGACCAGCGAGACCTCCCCACCGGGTGAGTCCTCCCTGCCGGGTGAGGTTCTCCCAAAAGGACTGTAAAACCAGAGACACAGGCCCAAACTGACCTTGCATCAGCCCACATCCTACTTCCCCTTTGGATGACCATTCGTCAGCAAGCGAAGGTACCTCTGCCCACTAGCAGGGAATATACCCCACCGGAAGGCCACCACCCCTAGGGAGTCAGCTTCCTTGTGGAGCACCGCATTATCAACTTCCTCCAAGACTTCAGGCTACTGAAGGCTAAGAGGGGATATACTAGAAATCTTCAGGGATATTATAAGTCAATAGAGGAAATCTGCAATATCACAGCAGTCAACTGATACCTGAACAATATGAGAAAACAAGGAAAGAAAATGCTGCAAACAAATCTAGATGTTACATCAATGAAACCCAACGACAGCATGGCAGAAGAAATGACAGAAAGGGAGTTCAGAATGTACATAATTAAAATGATCAGGGAAGCAAATGACGAGATGCAAGAGCAAATGCAGGCACTGAATGATCGCACCAAACGACAGTTAAAAGAGCAAATACAGGAAACAAAAGATCATTTCAATAAAGAGTTAGAGATATTGAAAAAAAACCAAACAGAAATCCTTGAAATGAAGGAAACAATAAGCCAAATTAAGAATTCCATAGAAAGCATAACCAATAGGATAGAACACCTGGAAGACAGAACCTCAGATATGGAAGACAAAATATTTAACCTTGAAAACAAAGTGGACCAAGCAGAGAAGATGGTAAGAAATCATGAACAGAATCTCCAAGAACTATGGGATATCATGAAAAGGCCAAATTTAAGAATTATTGGGATTGAGGAAGGCTTAGAGAAACAGACCAAAGGAATGAACAATCTATTCAATGAAATACTATCAGAAAATTTCCCAAATCTGAAGAATGAAATGGAAGATCAAGTACAAGAGGCTTATAGGACTCCAAATATACAAAATTACAACAGACCCACACCAAGGCACATTATAATGAAAATACCTAACATACAAAATGAAGACAGAATTTTAAAAGCCGCAAGAGAGAGGAATCAAATTACATTCAGGGGGAAACCAATACAGATATCAGCAGATTTTTCAATCCAGACCCTAAAAGCTAGAAGGGCCTGGAACAACATTTTTCAAGCCCTGAAAGAAAATGGATGCCAACCAAGAATCTTATACCCAGCAAAACTTACCTTCAAATTTGATGATGAAATAAAATCCTTCCATGATAAACAAAAGCTAAAAGAATTTACAAAAAGAAAGCCAGCATTACAGAACATTCTCAGCAAAATATTCCACGAGGAAGAGATGAAAAACAAAGAAGCAAATCAGCAATGGGAGGAACTATCCTAAAGGAATTGTCAAATAAAGGAAGAACCAAGTAGTGTCAAAATAAATAAATGAATAAATAAAATGAACCAAATGACCGGGAATACTAATCATATCTCAATAATAACCCTGAATATTAATGGCCTGAACTCATCAATCAAAAGACATAGACTGGCAGATTGGATCAAAAAGAAAGATCCAACAATATGTTGCCTGCAAGAGACTCACCTCATAGAAAGAGATACCCATAGACTAAAGGTGAAAGGATGGGGAAAAACATACCATGCACATGGACTCAGCAAAAAAAGCTGGGGTAACCATCCTCATTTCAGATAATGTGGACTTCAAGTCAAAGTTAGTCAGAAGGGACAAAGAAGGACATTACATATTGCTTAAGGGAACCATAAATTAGCAAGACATAACAATCATAAACATCTATGCCCCAAACAGTGGCTCATCCATGTATGTCAAACAAATCCTTCTCAATTTCAGAAACCAAATAGACCATAACACAAGAATACTAGGTGATTTTAACACACCTCTCTCACCACTGGACAGATCTTCCAAACAAAAATTGAACAAAGAAACCATAGATCTCAATAACACAATAATTTAGACTTAACGGACATTATAGAATATACCATCCAACCAAGAGCGAATACACTTTCTTCTCAGCAGCACATGGATCCTTCTCTAAAATAGACCATATATTATGCCACAAAGGTAATGTAAGCAAATACAAGAAGATAGAGACACTACCTTGTATTCTATCAGATCATAATGGATTGAAATTAGAAATGAATGAAAGAGTAAAAAACAGAAGCTACTCCAACACCTGGAGATTAAACAATATGCTATTACATGATGAATGAATAACAGAAGATATTAGGAAGGAAATTAAAAAATTCTTAGAGGTAAATGAGAACAAAGAAATATCATATCAAAATCTTTGGGACACTATGAAAGCAGTACTTAGAGGAAAATTTATTTCATGGAGCGCATTCAATAAAAGAAGTAAAAATCAACAAATAAACGACCTAACACTACAGCTCAAAGCCCTAGAAAAAGAAGAACAGACCAACACCAAAAGTAGTAGAAGACAGGAAATAGTTAAACTCAGAGATGAAATCAACGAAATTGAAACAAAAGAAACAATACAAAAAATTGACAAAATAAATAGTTGGTTCTTTGAAAAAATAAACAAAATTGATAAACCCTTAGCCACTCTAACAAAGAGAAGACGAGAGAAAACCCAAATCACTAAAATTCGTAATGAACAAGGAAATATCACAACAGACACGATTGAAATACAAAACATAATTAGAAGCTATTTTGAAAATCTATATTCCAACAAAATAGAAAATTTCGAAGACATCAACAGGTTTCTAGAGACATATGAATTGCCTAAATTGAACGAGGAGGACATACACAATTTAAATAGAACAATTTCAAGTAATGAAGTAGAAGAGGTCATCAAAAGCCTACCAACAAAGAAAAGTCCAGGACCAGATGGGTTCTCAGCCGAGTTCTACAAAACCTTTAAAGAAGAGCTCATTCCAATACTTCTCAAAGTATTCCATGAAATAGAAGAGGAGGGAACCCCCCCAAACTCATTCTATGAAGCCAATATTACCCTGATACCCAAACCAGACAGAGACAAATCGAGGAAAGAAAATTTCAGACCGATATCATTAATGAACATTGACGCAAAAATTCTCAATAAAATTTTAGCAAATCGCATACAAAAATATATTAAAAAGATAGTGCACCCATTCACGATAGCATCGAAAAAAATAAAATACTTGGGAATCAATCTCACAAAAGAGGTGAAAGACCTCTACAATGAGAACTACAGAACACTAAAGAAAGAAATTAAAGAAAACCTTAGAAGATGGAAAGATCTCTCATGTTCTTGGATATGCAGAATTAATATTGTCAAAATGGCCATACTACCAAAAGTGCTATACAGATTCAATGCAATTCCAATTAAAATCCCAATGATGTACCTTACAGAAATAGAGCAAGCAATCATGAAATTCATCTGGAAGAATAAGAAACCCAGAATAGCTAAAGCAATCCTTCGCAGGAAAAATTAAGCAGGGGGTATCGCAATACCCGAACTTCAACTTTATTACAAAGCAATAGTAACAAAGACAGCATGGTATTGGTACCAAAATAGACAGGTAGATCAATGGTACAGAATAGAGGACACGGACACAAACCCAAATAAATACAACTTTCTAATACTAGACAAAGGTGCCAAAAATATGCAATGGAGAAAAGATAGCCTCTTCAACAAATGGTGCTGGGAGAATTGGAAATCCATATACAACAGAATGAAACTAAACCCATATCTCTCACCCTGCACAAAACTCAACTCAAAATGGATTAAGGACCTTGGAATCAGACCAGAGACTCTGCAGATTATAGAAGAAAAAGTAGGTCCCGATCTTCAACATGTCGGCCTAGGACCAGACTTCCTCAACAGGACTCCCATAGCACAAGAAATAAAAGCAAGAATCAATAACTGGGATAGATTCAAACTAAAAAGCTTTCTCTCAGCAAAGGAAACTATCAGTAATGTGAAGAAAGAGCCTACAGAGTGGGAGAATATCTTTGCCAATCATACTTCAGATAGAGCACTAATCTCCAGAATCTATAAAGAACTCAAAAAACTCTACACCAAGAATACAAATAATCCAATCGACAAATGGGTTAAGGTAATGAACAGACACTTCACAGAAGAAGATGTACAAGCAATCAACAAACATATGAAAAAATGTTCAACATCTCTAGTAATAAGAGAAATGCAAATCAAAACCACCCTAAGATTCCATCTCACCCCAATTAGAATGGCGATTATCAAAAATACAAGCAACAGGTGTTGGCGAGGATGTGGGGAGAAAGGTACACTCATACACTGCTGGTGGGGCTGCAAATTAGTGCAGCCACTCTGGAAAGCAGTGTGGAGATTCCTTAGAAAACTTGGAATGGAACCACCATTTGACCCAGCTATCCCACTCCTTGGTCTACACCCAAAGGACTTAAAATCAGCATACTACAGAGATACAGCCACATCAATGTTCATAGCTGCTCAATTCACAATAGCCAGATTGTGGAACCAACCTAGATGTCCTTCAATTGATGAGTGGATAAAGAAACTGTGGTATATATATACAATGGAATATTACTCTGCCATAAAGAACGATAATATTATGGCATTTGCAGGCAAATGGATGAAATTGGAGAACATCATGCTAAGTGAGATAAGCCAATCTCAAAAAACTAAAGGACGAATGATCTCGCTGATAAGTGGATGATGACACATAAGGGGGAGGTTGGGGAGAGTTAGTGTTAGGGTTAGGTTTAGGGTTAGGGTTAGAGTTAGGGATGGGGACAAGAATGGAGGAAGAAAGGACTGTTTAGAGGGAAAAGAAGGGTGGGAGGGGTGAGGGGGAAGGGAAAAAATAATAGAATGAATCAAACAACATTACCATATGTAAATTTATGATTATACAAATGGTATGCCTTTAACCCATGTACAAACAAGACAAACAACATGTATCCCATTTGTTTACAATAAAAAAAAAGAAAAGAAAAAGTCTATAATTAAGATTCTCAATGTGAATTAAGGAAGTTTTACTAAAAGGAAGTGTTGTGTGTTTCAGATTTTTATTTTAAGTAGTCACATGTTGAAGCTAAAGTAGAAACACTACATTGTTTTTTAAGTCAATACAATAGGAAATATACAAAATAAAAGCAAATTCAATTTTTGTGCATTTATCTACAAATAGTAAAATAACATGCATAATTATATAGTCATACAGATATTATATGTGCATATATATACTGAGAGCATGTGAAATTATTGAGTTCCTATTATATGCCAGATATTATTCCAATGGATTATGTGTGTATTTCATTTAATTTTTACAACAATTTCCCTTCAAAGTAAGCATTCTTATCCCTGCATCACACAAGTGAAAGCAGACAGACCGAAGTGGTTATATTTTGCCTAAGGTCACATTGCTGCTAGGTGACAAAGCCTGGGTTTAAACCCAAGTCCTCTAGATTCAACAACTGTGAGTTTTTTTCCATTACACCACGCTGGCTCCCTCAGAAACAATGGGCATTATATCCCCTCTCTTCCAGTGTCGGAGTGAATTCAAGTGCTATTATGTAAGTCCTCTCCTCATGCATTTGCCCAGATTCACAAAGTGAAAACACAAAGCCCCCTATTAGCTAATCATAGGACTCAGCTGCTTAGAAGGCCAAGGTCTGCAGGGGAGGCCACAGGGGGAGGGATCCCAGCTGGGAGACCATCAGCCTCACCCACAGGCACTTTCCTGCCCCTTGGGGATTTGCAGACTTGCTCTAAAATAGACTGTGGTATTGGCTGTGAGAACAAATGACTCAAATATAAGCATGTGTTTAAAAATATTAAGGTGAATTTTTAAAAATTATGATGCCATCAGGGAAATTAGAACTCTGGGTATTTAAAGATATTAAGGAGATAATTGCATGTGGTTTCTCTAAGACCACAGTCTTTACCTTTTAGGAAATTATACTTGATGGTTTACAGAAGTGACACTGGTAACTTGGATTTGCTTTGAAATAGTTTGAAAGGGCAAGAAGATAAGAAAACACGACTGGTTATGACAGCAGTTGAAGCTGGGTGACAGAACATGGGGTTTTCCAGACTATCCTCTCAACCTGTGTGTGTTCAATACTGTCATGATGGAAGAATGGACTGAAAAGTCACAGTTTTTAAAAATTGAAAGAGTAGGACTTTGGGTGGGGGGAAGAACAAGCCTCAAGGGAGGGGAGAGGACTGCTGTTTTCATTATAACACTGTAGTTTCATCAGCTTTTCCCAATAGGTAAACAGGTTCCTTTGAAAAATATACATGTTAAAAGCAATGAGGAAAAGAAAGAGCACATGAGTCAACCAGCCCCAACCTGCTGCATGGCAGACATTGCCAGTCAGCCTCAACCTGGTTTCCAGCCGAGCCCGGGGGACCTCTGGAATCATTCTCATGCAGCCTGCCAGAGACCAAGCCCACCCTGGGATGAAGACTGCTTACACAGAGTGCGCTTACCTCACGCCTGCTGTACCATTTCTCACAGCACAGACAGGCTCATATCTGCCCAGAGTGCTTGTCCTTCATTACTAGAGATGCAGGGGCTCCCAGAGCCTCTCCATAGACCCTCAGAGCGAGGTTACCATTCCCGACATGCCCTCGCCAGCCTGAGTGGAAGCTTTCATTCCTGCAGGAGCCCCTGCTGAGTTAAAACTACCAGCCCTCCTTCAGTCACCGGCAATAACATTTTCCCGTGATGTGCTTTACTGAGAATCTCAGAAAGCGATGAGTGCTAACAGATCCCAGTCCCGTGTAAAAGGAAAACATTGGAATGATATTTGGGTTGACTTCTGATTTCTGGGAGGCTTTACCATGTCTGGACAGAAATGCAGTGTCCGCCATGTCTTCTCTGGATGTGCTGGTTTACAGTTCTCTAGGGATGTTTAACTGCATCTGTATAACCTGAGGATACTGGGCAGGGTCTGACATAACTAAGAACTGGTCCCCATTCCTTTGGTGAGAAAACAGTGATGTTGTTCATGAGGCCTGGGAACAGTGCACCTCAATCCTCCCTATTCCCAGCCCTATACCAGTGTGAGGCTCCTCGGTCAGCACAGCCAGAACCCAACACGACCAGGCCATTCTGCATTTGTTCACTTGAGAGACTGGGGGAAAAAAAGAGGGCAGAATTAATATATGTTGATTATCTCCACAGCACAGGCACAGTGCTAGAAGCTTCTTACTCATTACATCCTAACCATAAATTCTATGGATCCAGTTTTAGAGATAAAAACACTGAGGTTCAAAGAGATAGATAGTGATTTTGCCTATGGTCTGTGTAGCTAGAAAATGCCAGAATAGGATTTAATTGTAGGT
Source organism: Sciurus vulgaris (assembly GCF_902686455.1). Classification (NCBI taxonomy): domain Eukaryota; kingdom Metazoa; phylum Chordata; class Mammalia; order Rodentia; family Sciuridae; genus Sciurus; species Sciurus vulgaris. Next base: position 87,139,743 of record NC_136468.1, read on the forward strand.
CTTTTTGAATTCAAAAATCTTTGCTCTTTCTCAACCTGATGCTCCAAAGAAGTTTTTGCTCACTCATTAGCCAGTGCCAAGCCCACAGCGATAGACAATGTACAGTCAGCACATAGATTCATCTAGGAAGATGTTGCCATATAGAAATTGGATTTGGGGATGTTTGAGCCATACCTATTCCAGGTAGCACTGGTCTTGACACATCTTTCTCAGTAACTGATTGAATATGCATATAAAAGATCAGCAAAAAATATAGATGATGATAACAACATGCTCAATCAACGTGATCTAATTTTCATATTTAGAATGCCCCACCTAATATCTGGAGAAAGTACACTCCAAGTGCATACCAAACACTTACCAAAATAAACCACAAACTGGTCTATAAAATGAGTCTCAATAAATTTTATATTGAAATCAGAATATCTTCTTTAATGATTGAATGAAAAATCAATACCAGAAAGGTAAATAGAAAGTCATCAATGTTTGGAGATTAAGCAACTCATTTTTAAATAACCCACAGATCTTCAAAGAAATCAAAATTGAAATTAGAAAATGTTCTGGACAAGTGAAAATACAATACAGTAAAACTTGTGAACACAGCTACAGCTGTACTTAAAGAGATCTATACAAAACTAAATATATATATTCAAATAAAATGAATAGATTAAATAAATATCTTTTTAAAGAAAAACAATTAAAGCTTAATGATACATTTCCATCTGAGAAGCTTGGGGGGGACTGCAAATTAAACCCGAGAAAAATCAAAAGATAATGATAATAAGCACAGAAAGCACAAAAGCTATGAAATATAAAATAAATATGCAGTGGAGAGAAATCAACAAATCCAAACATTGGTGGTTTAAAAAGATTAATTAAATTAATGAACTCCTAGCAAGATCAATTTTTTAAAAAGAGAAATTACAAGTAACCAATTCCTGGGATGAAAAACAAGACATCACTTCACACCCTACAGGCATTAAAAAAAAATAATAATAAAAATAAGAGGATAGTATGAAGAACTGTTTGGAAATAAAATTGAAATCTTAAATAAAATGAACAAATTCCAGAAAAATACTATTTACAAAAGTTGATTGAGAAGAAACAGAAAAATTTGAATACTCTTTTTTCAAATTTGCCTGTATCTTGACCTTGGACTGCTTGCCACCAGAACTGTGAGAAAAATAAATTTTTGTTGTTTAAGCCATCCATTCTGTGGTATTGTATTATGGCAGCTGGAGAAAACTAAGACAGCCACAAACAGAGGTAAAAATTAAGATAAAATCAATGCTAAGTATTGAGGAGGACAGGAAACAACTGGAAGTCTCATGTATTTTGGATGGGACTGTAAATTAACACAACCACTTTGAAAAACTGTTTACCAGTATCTGCTAGAGCTGAACTTATGCCTACCCTATGATCCAGAAATGCCCCTTCTGGGTATATTAATAAAGAGAAAAGAACCTTGGGTCCACTCAAAGATATCAACAAGAATATTCTTAGTACCTTAATGTGTAATAGGCCCAAACTGGAAATGACCCAAATTTCCGTCAGAAAATCAAATGGTTAAATAAATTGTGAACACTTAGCAATGTGCATGATCCTCAAAGACATAGCATAATGTGAGCAAAACCAACCATGAAAGACGCAGTGCATGGTTTCATTCAGAGAGGTTTAAGAACAGGCAAATGGTCTATGGTAACAGTTTGGAATATTGGCAACCTTGGGTGTGGACACATACTTAGGGCTTGAGGGAACTCTGGAATGTTGGACATATTATAATCTTGATGTGAGCCATGGTTCCATGAGTGTCTCCACATAACGAAATTCATGGAGATCTGTGAACTTTATGTGAGTTATAAAAAGTCAAAAGTATATCTCGATGACTAGAAATCAAAATGATTTAAGTTTTCTCTCAGAAGTTTGTCTTGGTTTTGGCTTAGATAACATGGAGAAGACTCAAGTAGACACTGGAAACACTGTCTATCAAAACTGTTGTAGACCATCTCCTGCAAAAATGAATATATCCAATGGACTCCTTCTTCCTTGAGATTTATAGCTTGTTTGTGAACACTGCCTATATTCATTTCCAGTTCTCCACTTGACTCTCTGCTGTGAAGATCATCAGAATTTCTGTTTCACTTTTTCCAAGGAGACCAGTCACATGGTTTTATGAATCCAAAGTGCAAGACGTTTCTTTTCAACAAAGAACACACTTCTACACAACTGCTGGATTCTCTAGTTGCTTAAGTCTCTGTGGAAATTTTGTTCTTTTGATTACTTGTTCATTTTGACAACTGTGAAAAGCATCTGTGTCTCAAAATAGCAACCTTAGCTGCAGCCAGAAAGGGGCAGACCTGGTTGTATAGATGTGTCCTATGAGTGTGGGAACACAAATCTGTAAAGTTCTGGATAGAATTATATATTCCTTCCCAAAAAGACACTGAAACGTATCTTTGCTTCCCTTAGGAATATAATGAATGTAAGAGAAATAGAGCTACATTGATTTTATTAAAAAGAAACAGATATTTTATGAAAATATGAATTTTATATACAACTTGACATTTGAAGACAGATACTTTTATCAAGGAGGTGGTTTAAAAAAAATGGTCAGTGCTATATGATGGTGGCTGTCAAATTCTCAACTAAAAATAACTAAAGCAAAATAAAAGGGGCAATGAGAAAGGTGGTGGGGCAGCTCAGAGAAACGGCTGGTGTGGGCATCACAAAAAGGAGCTGGACACTTGGATATTTAATACTCGTTTCATCTCTCCACTGTTGCAGGTGGTAGGTGCCATCCTCTCTACCACCACAGGGCAACTTTCTAACCACGCCCATCCACCAGAATCCCCTCCGGAGGCCTTAGGAAAGTCACTGATTCTTTTGGCTGGTGCAAGCAGCCTGCCCATGATTACAGCTCAGGGATCAGCAATCATAGAAAATATCCAAATACTTGTCTCACATTTCCCTGTCCATTTCCCTCTGACCACAGAAAAGGCAGATTTAAGAAGTGATGTCTATTTAGCTCAAAGTGATGTGGATTCATGATCATCACTGAATTCTAGCTGATGACATTATCTAGAGCAACACACAAGGAAATCTGTTTGGGAATTTGAATTTTCTTTTATCCTATTGAAATAACTAAATTATTATTAAATTGCCACAGAATTTTATACGGCATACAGTAAGAAAAGGATGAAATTGTACTAATAAAACACCATACTTACATTTTTTTTCAGCTTTCCTGTTAGTGCATAAAAATTTGCAAAACACAGTATATTCTCTAAAGCCTGCACCTCTGAAAAATGCTCTGTGTAACATCATAAAGGAATACTGGGAAAAACCAGAAAGGGGTAAGCAGGAGACCCCCCTACACAACACACACACACACACACACACACACACACACACACACACACACACATGCACGCACGCACACGCACACACATGCGTGTGTATTTCTGACAGAAAGAAATCCAAAAGCAGTAACCAGCCAAAAAATGCCAGGAAGCAGTGTTATAAATTTAACACAAACAGCTCCCTCTTCAAATTCCCAGTCCGTTTATCAAATTTTAAAAATGAAATGACAAGTTAAGATTATTAGTCAAAATATATAAATAAATCACCTTGCATGTTACTCCCAAGGTCTGTGAATGATTTAACAGTGGTTAGTTGTAATAAGCGAATATTCAGGCAACCTGGGCTCAGCAGAGAGCCTGCTCCAGGTGAGGCTGGAAGCTGGCCAGTCCTCCGACAGTCTAAAACACTAGGCCTGCACACTGGGCCTGTGAGGAGTGCTTGGTGAGCTTTCTTTCACCAGGTAGAACTTACATCTTAGCCATTGCTTGGTCTTCGATTCCCTCCACTCAATTCCATTGTTTATAAAAAGAACTTCATTTAGACACTCCAAAAAGCAAGGATTAAGTCAACTCACCATAAATTCCTCCTGCAAGAAACCATCTCATGGAAAAACTTTTTGAAAATACAGTTTGTCAAATGCTTTGAGTTTAATGAAATGCCAAGATCTGGGAGTCATAAATTATCTGCTGGAACAGGAGGCCTCATGGAGAGTGAGGAACGCTGGGCTCTGTATTCAAGATAGATTGCTGCAAAATTCTCCATCTTAAAAAATTGGTCCTGTTTTAACCTGTTTAGATTTATGCAATGGGCTTTGTTAGTAACCCTTGTGTGAATGCTGTATGCCAAATGTAAACAGGAAAACAAGAAGAAAAAGTGCTTTGAGCATATTCCCCCCTCAGTTGGCCCAGAGCCAGGTCTGTCACACAGGCCCCCTGCCCTGTGGCATTATTCTGTCACTGCCTCTCATAGCATTGGTGGTGTTAGAACAAAGCCAGCTGTCTTTCTTTTCAAACCAATTTGTCCAATTGCATGGATTATTGTGTTAGGTAATCTGTCACTTCTTGAAAAGACCAATTTTCAATGTCCTCTCCTTCACATGTCACTTTCTGAGTTTTTGAAGGCATTTTGGGGATTCCATCCCATGCCTGACTCACCTCAGAATAAGTCACCCTCTTGTTGGCTATACAACAAAAGTGTTTTCAAATGTAGAGTTGCGGAAACCTAAATTTTAGATTATTTGTGTAATACCTATAAACGTGGAAGCTGAGCTATGCCAACAAAGGAAAATAATCTTGGTTCATGTCTAAAACTCCTCACTGGCTCAATTATGTGAAAGTTCTTATGGAGTCAGGCCTCTCCTTGGCATTCCTCTGTTCTCCAAACACTTTGTGAACATAGACCTAGGAATAAGCGTGTTCTTTTTTTTTATTATTCACAGTACCCTCAAAAAAAAAAAAAATACTTAGGACTCAATCTAACAAAAAAGGTGAAAGACCTCTACAATTGAAACTATAGAACACTAAAGAAAGAAATTAAAGAAGACCTTAGAAGATGGAAAGATCTCCCTTGTTCTTGGACAGGCAGAATTAATATCAAAATGGTCATACTATCAAAAGCATTATACAGATTCAATGCAATTCCTATTAAAATCCCAATGACATTCTTCATGAAACTAGAAAAAGCAATCATGAAATTCATTTGGAAAAATAAGAGACCCAGAATAACCAAGGCAATCCTTAGCAAGAAGAGTGAAGTAGGAGGCATCATAATACCAGACCTTAAACTCCACTACAGAGCAATAATAACAAAATGGCATGGTATTGGCACCAACATAGATGAGAATGTTCTTTTTTTAAGGAACATTTTTGTTGTGCCCTCAGAACAAAATACAGGTTATTTTCAAGAAAGACAATTACTATGTGAAGAACTGAGTCTTGGACTCAGACAGTTTCCCTAATTCAAAACACATACAATGATACTCCCCAAGACTGTGTCAAGAAACAGCAAACTTCCCTAATATACTATGTATGAATCTGTTTGCAATTGCATTTCTATGCACGTAACCAAACCCTGACTAGCAGTTAAATCAAACAGGATTTATTTCTCAAACACAGCAAGATGTCCTTAGGTGTCTGGTCCAGGCAGGTGCAGCAGTTCCACAGCAGAAGCCAGATCCCGGCCTCTTCCCTTTGCTACATCACCCTCAGGCTTCTTAACTCATGGTCACAAGATGGCGCCCCCCCAACTCCACTTGACCCCTGTCCTCCATCCAGACTGAAAGAAAGGAGGAAAGGAAGAAGTTGACACCAGCTTATATCAGAAAAGCAAAGTCTTCCCCTAAAATCTGCAGCAAATTTCTACTGTTGTCTAATTGGGGAAGCTGGGATATGCATCGTGATTGGTAGGTGTGTTACCATCCGGATGAGAGTAGGATTCTCTCACAGAGGATAGAAAGGTTATTGGGAAGGTTTCCGGCAGGATCCACCACAAGGCATAAGAAGTCATAAACCTTTACCCAGAAAGACTCACACCAGGCTACAGTGAAAGAGGCTGTCTTCTCCAAGTCTCTGGTAAGGACCAGAAGCATTCACTCCCTAAGAGGGACAATTTTGAACTGAATTCCTGGGGATGAAGTCCTGAGTTAACTATCATGCTTTATGTCACGTTGGCAATTATGGGATCAAGAAGTGGTTGCTTCGAATGCTGGAAACCAGGAACTTCAGGATTTTCTCTTACCAGATTGACTGTAAAATATGAACCACACACATAGCTATTAAAAAAAAACAACTCCTCAAAACACTCTTCATCACTTCCCCATTGAAATTATCAGCTTGCAAAATCTTATGGAAAAAGACAACTTCCTGGTTCAATGTATTGCAAAAAGTATTCCCTCCTGAAGCAAAAGGAAGGGAGGGAAGGAGAGAGAGAGAGTGGGGGTAGGAGGGGGTAGAAAATGTTTACTCTATAAAACGGAAGATTAACGGGGTGATTATTCACTTTAATGAATATGTTTCCCTTACGATGATTATTTTGAAAAGCAAGATTCCCCAATAAATGTACAAGAGCTCAATTTATATGCCTTTTTACTGGAACAAGTCTAAGTATAAAAAATGTAGCCTGATGCTTGTATTTCAGAAAGGCTTGCCTCAGGTTGGCCAAAAAGTTGGTAATTGTTAAATTAGGATAACAGAATCATGGGGGTTCATTATACACTGTTTTCTTCTTTTGTTTTAGGCTTAAAATTTTATATAATAAAAATTTTAAACTGTCTGTCATCAGAAACCTAGAGTAAGAGTTCCAGCTTTCCTGAAAACTAATATGAAAAGAAAGGATTAGTGCCCCATCTTCTTATTTACAGCAGAGAGCACTTTATAAAGGAACGAATCTAGGTAAGTAGGAAAGTTAGAATGAGGACTCATTAATTCATAAAGTCTGTTTTCAAATCCAGCAAAGGGTTTCTGCTGTGGAAAATGAACATTTTTTCAAGAATATTTAAAAGTGTAAGAATGGGTGTCTGTGGTTGGAGATGTTACTGTTTGACATGGTGAAAGAATCTCACAGGAAATCTTGTTTCCAGAGGGCTTCTCTCCATCTTTCAGCTAGACCATAGCATAAGAGGCTTAAAGTCCCTGGGAATTGCTGTGCTCTTCTCTACAATGTGTCTTTGTGATAACAAGAGGTGACAGGAATTCCCCGTCTTATTCTTCTAGAACTAACTCTTCAGAGGAAGGCCATGGCTTATACCCACAGACTTTTGCAAATAAACCATACTTTGTATCTATTATTGTGTTCAAGAACATTTCTTATCTTTGGTTTATCAATGGATGCAGCATTGGACTTTAAAACATTCATGTACCTTCCAATTACTTCCATCCACACCACCACTTCTTAATCACATATATATTACTGTGTGAATTTCTGAGATGAATCATTTCCACAGTCCACTCTGAGAGTTCCCTTTGTTTTAAAGGATTCTTTTATTCACCTCTATATCCTCCCAAAACCTCAATATGACTGTTTCCTCAAGTTCAATTTTTACTTCCAACACACAACGAATTCTTTTATATTCATTCACTTATTCACTTGTAATGCAAATCAACTTATTTTTATTTTCCAGGTTATGCAAAGAAACTAGGTGTCCTTCCAAAATATGCCATACCCTACACGCAGACCATTTCCATTTTCAATTTTCAAATAATAAGTATATGATCAAACAACCAAACACAATGTTTCTACAAAGAAAAACAAGTTAGTAACATTTCTAAATGAATGACTCTCTGAATAGAGGGACCAAGATGATTTTTAATCATTGCAATTTTTTTCTTGAAAGTTCTATTTGGAGCACTATAAAAACACTTCAGCTTTATAAGTATTGTTATGAGGCCAAAATTGCAGTGACAAATGAAAATAAAGTGTTAGCTTAAAAATAGAGCCGTGTCCATCGACATAGTTTGCAAAGCCAAACAGACCAATGGGCAGCAGCAATCTTTGTATATGTTATCAAACTTGTGATGGAAAAATGTTATATTGCTTAGTGTGGGTTAACTATTCTTGTCCATATATGTATGAAATATAAATAGAATACATATGGTTAGGGCCAATTCTGCCCTGTTGAAGATAAAGGCACCAGAAATGAAAACGTTGGCAGTTCTCTGTATACCACCAGGGTGGTTTAATTTGTACCATATTTTGCCACTTCAGAGGGAATGGAGCCCCCTGGGGCTATTGGGACCTGTGACGAAGGTGATATTGGGAAATGGGGAGTAAGCAAGATCTCACCAAAATACAGACGCTTTGGGTTGCCAGGCTGGTATGGTATTGTAAATCCATAAAAACTTGTTTCAAAAAACAAATTTTCACAACTATAAAGCAGAATAGCTCTTAAAGCCACAGGCTTCCTGGCTTACAGTGCTGCAGTTTGAGTAAATCCTCCAGGGTCTCAAGTAAGTAGTAGCCCTGTTTTAAAGAAAGTCTCCAGCGTTGACAACCTATTTTTACACTTTAAAAAAAAATTATTAGATGGCCACCAAAGAGGAATTTGTAGAAAATATTCTTTGTTTTAGGAAGGTCCTCCTTTATTAAAAGTTTTATGAGAAAGAAGAGGAGAGAACTTCAATAAGGCACATGTAATAGGAATGAACTGCAGAAATACCCTGGAGGAAGACTCATGGGCTCTGGCGTTCATGGAAGGAGGGTTTGTCTTCACCAGGGTGAGGTTAGTACCTCAATTTCCCATTATCAGGACACTCTTGCTGAGGAATAAGTGTTAGCACTTCCCTTAGGCCCTAGTGAAAGCTCAATGTAGTCATGGTTACAAACCAGACACCTGTGGGCCCTGCAGAGCTGTGCTGAATCTGTGCCAATGTGGCATCGACACCTCTTTGACGTTCGGTGACACTGGGTACAAACTGAGCACATTGGAATAATGTGCTTGAAAACAGGCTGAGTGCATTCCCAAGAATTTCTTTAGGAAACTCTGAAGAGGGTGGGTATATTAAGGCAAAGATAGAAAGATCTTAGGGAAACATTTCACAAAAGCCATAACTACAATGCTTATAGACAATATGGTCAGGTCATTGGTCCAACAAACAACACATGTCCCCTGCAAGATCCAGTAGGTGTCAGATTCACAAGACTGGAAGTAGCCAAAGGAAGTCACACAGTCCATCTCCTGCCTCCCCTAGGAGGATGTCAGAAAAATTGGTTCCCTTTTTTTTTTTTTTTTTATGTCATCTGTCATTCATGTGGGGACTGTGGGTAAATTAGTTATTATATTTTGTATACATGTGTTTTTTGTTTGACTTTGTCTCCTCATTTTTCTCCAGCCCGCTTTGCATGAAATTTGTAAGAGATAAGGCACCATGGGTATCATTCTACAAAGCCAACACAGGAAGGAGCCCTTAGGAGATTTCAGAGCTCAGTCCAGTTATCTGTTTCTACATAAAATTAATGGGCATGTTAAAGCTCATGTAACAATGAGGGTTCAGGAGAAAAGCCATGGGACTCGGGAGTCAGAATTAAGTTCAGATCCTGAATTTGCTCATTCATAAAGTTGAAGCCACTAAATTCTCTTATACAAACCTATCTTTGTATAATACTGATAGTATCATTGTGCTTGGAAATAGTTTGCTTTGTAACCTGTAGACTGTAGGTACAAGAGGAAGTATTTGCTAGGTCTACCTTTTGACTCTTGGTATGTGAACTGGCTCTAAGTCAGTAACAGAAAACAGTTCAGCAAAAACTGATTTACTGAAAATCAACTGCTCCATGATCTGCTTACCTAAGTGCCCAATTCACTGAATTTTACAAACTTACTGACTTATGAAAATCTAGTTTATTTCAACTATTTATTGAGTTCATAGATGTTTGTGTTGGGCACAATGGTTTTTATCAGTTATTGAAATAGGATTTCTTCAAGATTAATTTTATAGTTAATTTTCCTTAAAACCTAAGGAATAGTCTATTAGTCAAAAGGAAAGACACAGGGAAATTTTGTCCACTTATGAATGTATTCAATATCAAGAAAATAGATTTTCCTGTTAATAACCAAAATTTCATTATTTTACAAGGCAATGCTTTTTCTTATACTGATTTCTTTTATGCAATTCATATAATTTCATATCTTGTATTAATATTCTGTCTTGTTCCAAGTTCACTCAAGAGTCTGCTACTTGGTCTCTGGGCAGCCCTGGCTGAGTTGCCTCATGTCTCTGTGCTTTACTTCCTCAACTGGAAAATGACTTCGTAAAGCTTCGGGGAGGATCAATGTCATTTATTAATATATATAATGAGCTTAAAACAGCAACTGGTATATAGTAGGGATCAAATGAATATAAACTGATATTATACTTTTTACAGTGTTACACAAGTTGAGTTTCCCCGTATCAAAATGCTTCAGATGACAAGTGTCTCAGATTTTGAATTTGGGGGGAATTCTGGAATATTTACATATACATAATGAGATATCTTGGAAATGGGAGCCAGATCATTTGTTTCTTATGTATCTTACACACATAGACTGAAGGTGATTGTATATGATGTTCTTAGTGCCTCTGCATTTTACTGCAGCCCATCCCATGAGATCAGATGTGGAAGTATTTTGGATTCTTCAGATTATGGACGCTCATCCTGTATTAAAGCTCTTGGGCCTCCTTCAGTATATTTTGAAAACACCTTTCTTTGATTCATGCTGCACTCCCACCTCCAGAAAAAGCCTCGCCCTCTGCCACTTGTGCTGTCAGTGTCTTGAATGTCTCTTCCAAGTACATATCTATGTTCACATCTCTGGACTGGAGCAGAGGCCACTGTCTCTTCATCTCTGTATGTCACCGGGTCTGGTGTTTGGTGAACTTTCTGCAAGCCTCTGCTAGGAAAATAATTGTACAGCACATGATTAGTGTCTGGGCTCTAGTGTTGGTTTTTACTAGTTTCTATTTTGATGGCCTTTTGGTGAACTTTTGCCCTCGTTCTAGAATATACTCTCTTCTAAGCAAGCGGTTCCCATCTTCACTTAGTGTCTACACCCTTCCCTTGGAGCCAGGGAGCAATATTACACTAATAAGCATTCCTATTCTCAGAGGTGCCTTCATGGGATGAAGTGTAAATTAATGCCAGCCTGACCACTCCAGGTCATTAAAGTCCAGATGGTGAATTTTGCAAGAGGAGCAACTGAACCCTACTGGCCTGGCCCTGGTCCAACCTTGAAAATTGCCTCCTGCCTACACAATACCCCCTTCTCGTTTCAGGTGCAGAAATGGTTTTCACCTCATCCTCTGACAGCGTGCGAGGCAGGCTGTGCTGGCTTTTCACCCACTGCTGTTGCATGGATGAGGGGGAGAGGCACCATTCCTCCAGGGGTCTGCAAAGTGCTGCGGGGAAAGAGGGGCAATATAAATCGAATCATATATTTAGAAAAAATAAGACTTAGTCACTTAAGTAAAAACACTTCATCTGCCACTGCAACTTTTTTTCTTTTTTCTTTTTTTTTTTTTTTTTTTTTAGTTTTTTAAGCTACAGGAATGTTCAAGAAGTTCATTGTACCTAAAAAAGGGTTTGATTTGGATATGAATTGCTTTTGTTAGAATCATAGAAATATGGTTATCCCCTGTCTAGGTAGTCCCTGGACTGGGTCTACTTTTGACATGAAAATTCCATAAAGCAATCATGCATGAGCTTTTACTGGAGCAAATCCCATTTCTTATTATTGTGGGGGAGACTGGAGAATGCAGCAAAAGCCTGCAATGCCTGCTCAGCATGCAACTGCCTGCAGCAAGGAGGAACTGACTGGCAGCCTGGAGGGAAGAGATTCCTCTGATTGTGAAATGTCCAGGGCCAAATGCCAAGGTCAGGAGTGGCTGGGGTTGATCTGATTGGCATAAAGGTAAACAGATGGAGCTCGAGGCAAAAGTGAGTGAGGGCTGATTAGGAGCACCATTCCCAGCAGACCTGACTCTTCTGCACAAGATTGTCCAGAGCATGCTGGATTCACTTCAAGGGGGACAAAGTTCCTAAAGTGGTTTGAGATTATGTATTGGCTTGCTGAATGTGAAAAACCTATGGTTCAGAATTCTCTCCACCTCCCTTTGTGTCCTTGGCCAGAGATAGGGTTTGTATGGAATGGGCTGAAGCATACTTTCCCCACCCAGAGAAACATCACAGGGCCTCAGAAGACCATGCACAGCTTACTGCAAGACCATTGGAGGCCCCAACTTGCCCACAAACACATTTTCTTCACCCATGGCCTTGGTTCAAACTTGACTTGGAGAAGCTTGACTTGACTCAAGCTAATACTTAGTAATAAAGCTTCCTGGGAAAGTAAGACTGCCAAAATTTAAGTGGTGGGTTTTTATGACCAGGATTATGGTCCATTAAGGGACAAAGATGAAAACAGCAGCTTGTTTCATTTTGATCTCTTCTCTAGGCTGAACCACCATCCTATTTGCAATTAAAGTTCCACAAGAAAAATGCTGACATTTCTCCTCCAGAAACAACCTTCCTGGCTCTTTCCCAAAAACCCACCATGGTCTGAAAGCCACACGTTCCCAGCCTTGAGATTCTGTGGCTTTGTTTTCTCCGAGAAATCAACGACCTATAGTAAAGTGAGCTTTTAATTTTAAAAAATTTTAATGAAAAAACAAGAGCACATGAAATGCATTCAGTCTGAATGGATGTGGGAGCCATGTGCCCTTGGATAAGAGAATGAGAGTCCTGCCCAGGGATCATCTTGACTTTGAGTTGCATGGTGGAGAACATTGACACCAGGTACTACGGTGAAAGCCACCATGACCATAAAAAGCAATCCAGTTCATGGAATGAGAATGAGCAGCCTGGGTCTTCTGTTCTTCTTACACTAGCAAATTGCAACAATGCCAACTACTGTGCATGGCAAAGAAGAGTCCCCTCCCTTTGAAACATGATCTGGTCATTTTTGAGGTCAAGATATACAAACATCTTAAGAGTATTCTAGATGAATACTAATGAATAAAAACACTGGTAGGAAGAAAATTAAATACCTACTAGATTAAACAACTATTTAATGGACTTGAATCTGTCCCGTTCTTCAAGGGATGTCAATGTAATAAGCTCCCTTTTGGACCTTCCCAATAACAAGTCAAAAAGTAGCTTTGTACCACAAATTGCAATAAATTTAATCTAACCAAAGAAATCTCATCTCTAGATAAAGAATACCTCAACGGCTCCTCACAATGAAGTTTGGAAAAAAAAAAAAAAAAACTAAGAATAAAATATTTTTATAAAAGATATTGAAATGCCTCATCAAGAAGAAATCCAGGGCCCAGGATATAGCCTAGTGATAGAATATTTGCTGAGTATGAATGAAGACCTGGCTTCAATTCTCAGCAGGAAAGAAAGAAATCTGTTGGGTTGTTAAAAAGAATAAAATCATCTTCAGGCAACATGAGAAGGCCCAAATTTTCCCAAGAAAGTGAAGCAATTTCTCTTCAAGAATATTTTCATTGAGCCATGAGATTTCAAATAAATTCAAAGTGAAAACAAAACAAAATGGAAGTTTTATCATCACTAGCTTAAGTGGGTCCAGTTCAGTCAATGCCTTTTGGATAACACTCACCTGTTTATAAAAACACAGAAGAAAAAGATCCTTTATGGACAACCAGACTTAATTTTTTTTAATGAAAACTTTAGGACAAATACAAAACTCTGTAACAACTAAAACAGGAATCAAACTGTTTTTCTCCTTCTCCTTTCTTTCCAGGGCTCACTCCAGAGCATATCTGCGGATGATCACTTGGCTAAGTGTCTGTGCAGGAAAGAGTGTGAGGCATGATATTTCTATGGGGAAGAGTTTGCACTTTTTTATTTTTACCCAAGCTTTAAGATCTTGAGGATGGGGATGAGGTAGGGGAGATGTCTGCAGACTGTGGGCTTGGGGGATCTCCTAGCTGAGAATTGCATGACGAATTCCTCCTAAATAGAACATCCTTTTTCAGTGTTGAGAGGGGGCAGAGGCAGTGAGTCACACTGAACTTGGGGATCGATGTTGTCAATATTTGAACTTGGAATTCACATTTACATAATTACATATGAACAGATAAACTGCAAATGGCAAAAGAAAAAGAAATCATCTTTCAAGCCACCATACCCTCAGGGTGACTAAATGAACTGCTGTTATTTCAGAGAGAATTCCTGAAATATTACTAGGAGGTCTCAGGCTACTCAGGCTGCCATAACACTATGCCACAGACTGGGTGACTTAAACAACAAAAAATTATTTTCTCACAGTTATGGAGCCTAGGAAGTCCAAGATCAAGGTGCCACAAAACTCAACTCAAAGTGGATCAAGGACGTAGGTATTAGACCTAGACCAGAGATCCTGCACCTCCAAGAAGGAAATGTAGGCCTAACTCTCATCATGTCAGCTTAAGGAACTAATTTCCTCAACAAGACTCCTAAAGTACAAAAAGTAAAATCAAATATCAATAAATGGGATGGTATCAAACTAAAAACTTCTTCACAGCAAAGGAAACAATCAAGAACATGAACAGAGAGCCTACAGAATGGGAGAAAATCTTTACCATCTGCACCTCAGATAGAGCATTAATCTCCAGGATATAAAGAACTCAAAAATCTTAACACTTAAAAAACAAATAACCCAATCATTAAATGAGTTAAGGAAACAAACAGACACTTCACAGAAGAAGAAATACAATAGGTCAATAAATACATGAAAACATGTTCAACATCTCTAGCAATTAGAGAAATGCAAATTAAAACTACGCTAAGATTCCATCTCACTTCAGTCAAAATGGCAATTATCAAGAATACAAATAACAATAAATGTTGGTGTGAATGTGGGGATAAAGGTTCACTCGTACATTGATGGTGGGACTGTAAACTGGTGCAACCACGATGGAAAGCAATATGGAGATTCCTCAAAAAACTTGGATACAACCACCATTTGACCCAGTTATCCCACTCCTCAGTATATACCCAAAGAACTTAAAAATCAACATAGTACAGCCATATCAACGTTTATAGCAGCTCAATTCACAATAACTAAGCTATGGAACCAACCTTCATGCCCCTCAACAGATGAATGGAAAAAGAAAATTAGATATATATACAATGGAATATCACTCAGCCATAAAGAAGAATGAAATTATGGCATTTGCCAGTAAATGGATAGAACTGGAGACTCTCATGCTAAGTGAAATAAGATAGCCCCCCCCCCCCAAAAAAAAAAACAAAGGCTGAATGTTCTGATAAGCAAATGCTAACACACAATAAGGGGGAAATTCATTGGATTAGACAAAGGGAAGAAGGGAAGGGAGGGAGAGTGGGAATAGGAAAGACAGTAGAATGAATTGGACATGACTTTCCTATGTTCATTTATGAATACTCCACCAGGGTAACTCCACATTATATACAAGAATAGGATTTTAAGTTATATTCCATGTACATATGTCAAAATACACTTTACTGACATGTATACCTAAACAAAACAAATTAAAAAAAAAAAAGTTCAAGGTGCCAGCAGGGTGGGTGTCTGGTGAGGGCTTTCTGTTTGGGTTACAGAGATCCACTTTTTCACATAGTTGGGGTGGGGACACATAACTTTAGGGTCTCTTCTAATAAGGACACTAATTCTATAAGGACAGGTCCCTTTCTCATGACCTCATCTCACCTGAATTACTTCTTTAAAGGCTTTATCTCCAAATATAGTTATACAGTACATATGAATCTGGGGAGACACAATTCAATCCATAATAGAGAGGTCATATTCAAAATATTTAACCACTAGACACAGGCACCACCCAATCAGAACATTTGGGTGCATTTGCTGGTTGAACATGTATGCATGAACAGAATATCAGCTCATTCTTTTGGACCTGGGAAAAACAAAAGTCTTTCTCTTGGTCTCCTCTGGAAAAATCTCACTGTGCATTTAAGAGATGATTCCTATAACAATGTACTGCAAAAAAAATGTAAGAATAGGTCTTATCCCTTCCTGTTTGGAAGTAAAATGTTGCTTTATTAATATAAGCATACTTTTAATTCATCAATCTACTAACAATGTTTATCTGGGGAGAGGAGAATTGTAAGAAACTTTCACTCTACAGATTGTATCAATTTATCTTGTGCATATGCTTTTTGTAACCAAAAAAATAAACACAGAATTTTATCCTTTACATGTTTGTAAATATACCTGCTCATTAGTCCTTAGCTCCTTAATGAAATGAGCCAGATTAGCTGTAGAGTTATGCCAGCCAATTTTCCTCTGAAGAATTAAACTATTGCATCAAGAGTTGAATCAGAACATGGGAGATCTTTCCATCTCTCTGATAAGTGGATGATGATACATAATGGAGGAAAGATGGATTGTAGAGAGGAAAAAGAGGAGTCGGGAGAGGGTGGGGAGAAGGAAAAATAGCAATGAGACAAACATCATTACCCTATGTACACGCATGATTACACAAATGGTGCAACTCTACTTTGTGTACAACCAGAGAAACAATGGTTGTAACCCAATTTGTGTACAATGAATCAAAATAATAATAATAATAATAATTTTAAAATACAAATAAAAAAACAAAAACAGAAACAAAAACATGGTTAAGAGAGTAAATTTAATAGCATGCATTTTTTTCATAACAATAAAAATGGGGGGGTTATTAAAAAAAATAAAACTGGTCTTTTGTTTACTTTTAAAAAAGAGTTGAATCAGTGCTAAGCGTAGAAACAACTTTTAATTCATGTAGCTAGTTTATTTCTTGTTCTGGAGTTATCTTTATTTTCAATGACAATGTTGTGAATGAAAACTTGAAATGTTTATGAAGACAATTCTAATGATATTCAAAAGAGTGGCTGTCAGAAGACCCCCTGCCCCTCTTTAAACATAATCACAGTTTGTCTCCCCTGAAATGTGAAATCAACTCTTCTCTTCCTCAGGATTTGAAGAAGGAAAGCTTTCTTGCTCCAAAAGGAGATGCTATATGCACAAGTAAGACAGCCCAGACTTCTTGGTACATGAGTTTCCTGCTTGACATCTGTTTCAGAACCCCCTCACTACAGGAGGTTTAATATGGCACGTAACAATTTACATTTTTCTCTATAATCATTCAAATGTAGATTATAAATACATAGTATATATGTGTACATAGACATGTATTTGAAATAATACATATACACATATATATATGGAAACCATATAGAGAGCACTAACAATCAGAAATTTAAAATTTTAAAAATAATACCATTCAAAGACCATCAAAATTATGGAATATCTAGGGACTGATTTGACAAAAATATGCAAGAGCTATACACTGAAAACTACAAAACTGCTGAGAGAAAATTTGTAAACTTAAAAAAATGGAGAAATACATCTTGTTCTGGCTCAGCAGACCCAAGGAAGAAAAACAAATCTTTGATTATAGTCAAAGATTTCTATACCCCTTTCTCAATAATTCATAGAACCAGTAGACAGAAAATCATCAAGGATGAAGATTGGTCAACACTGTCCATAATTTGACCTAATTAACATGTGTAAAACAATCTATCCAACAATAGAATATAAACTTTTTTTTAAGTGCATGCAAAACATTCACCAAGATAGCCCATATTCTGGGCAATAGCACAAGTTTTAATTCATTTAAACCAATTCAAATCATACAAATCATGTTGTCTGATCACAATGAAATTAAATTAGAACTCTATAACAGAAAGATCTCTGAAAACCTGGAAATATTTGGAAACTAAGTCATATATCATTAAAAAACAAGAAATCAAAAGGGAATTTTAAAATATTTTTGGAATGAACAAAAATGATAACACAATATATTGAAATCTATGGAATGCTGCTAGAACAGCAGTTGGAGACAAATTTATAACGCTAGATGCCTACTTGCATTAGGAATCTAGAAAGGTCTCAAATCAGTGATCAAAATCTTTTTCTAGTTTCTACCTTAAGACACTAGAAAAAGAAATATAAGCCCAAAGGAAAAAATATTAGAGATCAGAGTGGAAATTAATGACATAGGATGGGCACAAACAATAGAGAAAATCAATAAAACCAAAGTTTTTTATTTGAGAAGATTGATAAAATTAATAAACTCTTAGCAAAACTAATAACAAAATAGAGAAAAGACACATTTTAACAATACAATGAAGGAGGACAGTGACAGCACTTCAGATTCTTCACATATTAAAAGGACAATAAAGAAATATTAGAAACAACTTAACTCTAGTAAGTTCAATACTTTATAATAAATGAACAGATTCTTGAAAGACATGAGCACCAAAAATTAATCAAGAAGAAAGAAATAATAGTAAGTAGCATTATATCTACAAAAGAAACTAAATTTGTAGTTTAAATTCTTATCAAAAAGGAAACTCCTGGCTCAAATGTGGTCAGTGATAAACTCTAGTAAATATTTAAGTAAGAAATAACACCAATTCTGCACAAATTTTGCCAAAACTTGAAGAGAATTCTTCTAAGCATTATAAGAGTCCTTTATTATCTTCATACTAAAACCAAAGATATTGCAAGAAAAGAAAACTGCAGACAAATATTCCTCAGGAACAGAGATACAAAAACTATAAATAAAACTTTGACATGAAATCTAACTATATATGTATAGATTTATTTATTTCCATATATAAAATATAAATTTATATAAATATATCATGACCAAGTTGGGTCTATCCCAGGAATGAAAAAATAAAAATATTGGCTTAACATTTGAAAATCAAACAATAAACTTTACCATAATTAAAAAGTCAAGAGTTAGCCAGGTGCAGTGATACATGCCAGAAATCCCAGTGACTCGGGGGAGGCTGAGGCAGGAAGATTGAGTTCAAAGCCAGCCTCAGCAAAAGAGAGGCATTAAGCAATGTAGTGAGACCCTGACTCTAAATAAAATACAAAACAGGACTGGGGGTGTGGCTCAATGGTTGAGTGCCCCTGAGTTTAATGCCTGGTAAAGAAAGAAAGAAAGAAAAGAAAGGAAGGAAGGAAGAAAGGAAGGAAGGAAGGAAGGAAGGAGTCAAGAGTTAAAGTTTATTGGATTAGACAAAGGGGAATGAAGGGAAGGGTGGTGGAATGGGAACAGAAGAGAGTAGAATGAATGGAACATCACTTTCCTGTGTTCATACGAATACATGACCAGCGAAACTCCACATCATGTTTAACCACAAGAATGGGATTCCAATTAGAACAGGTTATACTCCATCTATGTGTAATATGTCAAAATACACTCTACTGTCATGTATATCTAAAAAGAACACATTTTAAATCCCTTTTTATAGTCAAGAAAGAAAAAAATTGTCATTCTGATAGACAGAAAAAACATTTGATAAAATCCAACATCCTTTTTGGATTTTAAAAAAAGAAGCTCTGAAATCTAGGAATAGAAGGGAGTTTCCTCAACCTAAAAGAACAAGGACATCTTAGTGGAGAAAGATCGAATACTTCCCCCCTAAGATCAGGAACAAACTGAGGACATCACCCCACCATTTCTATTCAGTATTGTCCTAGAAATTCTAAACAATAGGAGGCAAGAAAATTAGATGGAAGGCATGTGGATTAGAAAGGAAGAAGTAAATCTTCCGCTCATAACATGAGAGTCTACATTTAAAGTCATTGAAATCTGCCAGGCACGGTGGCACACACCTGCAATCCCAGCGGCTCGGGAGGCTGAGGCAGGAGGATGGCGACTTCAAAGTCAGCCTCAACAACTTAGCAAGGCCCTAAGCAACTTAGTGAGACCCTGTCTCTAAAAATATATAAAAAAGGACTGGGGATGTGGCTTAGTGGTTAAGCACCCCTGGATTCAATCCCCTGTACAGGGGGTACAGGGGGTAGGGTTGGGGGGCAAAACAATGAAATTTTCAAAAAAAAATGCTACTAAAACTAATTAATGAGCATGGCAAGGTTACAGGATAAAAGAGCAATATACAAAAATTTTTATACTAGCTTTATAATAGCATGTCTTTATACTAGTTGGAAATTTAAATTTCAAAACAATACCATTTAATGTCAAAAATTGGAAATAGGAATAAATATGAAAGAAGACATGTAAGACCTATACACTGAAAACTGCAAAACATTACTGAAATTTTCAAGACATAAATAATTGGAGGGACATACCTTGTTTGTGGGTCCAATGACTATATGTTGCTAAGATGTTAATTCTCCCCAGATTGATCTTTGGATTAAACACAAGTCCTGTTAAAATCCCAGCAGTGTTTTGTTTTTGTTTTGTTTTGTTTTGTTTGTAGAAGTTGACTAGTTGGTACTAAAATTGTTTGTAGAGGTTCTAGAATAAAATTAAAGCAATTTTGAAAAAGAACAAAATTAGAAGACAAATACTATCTGATTTCAACACTTATTATGAAGCTGCGATTATAGAGACAGTGCGATAACGGTGTCATGTTATACAAACAGATCAACAGAAAAGAACAGAGAATTCAGAAATAGATCCACACATATATAGACTACTATCTTGATAGAGGTGCAAAGGCATCCAATGGAAAAACATGAGCCTTTCCAACAAGTGATGCTGGAACTATTGGATAGTCATGAGCAAAAGTAATAATAATAATAATGAACTTCAATCCATAATTCACACCATATATAAAATCAACTCAAAGTGGTGTATAGCCCTGACATAAAAGTTAGAACTATAAAATTTCTAGAAAAAATATAGATGAAAATTATTGTAACCTCAGATTAGGCAAAAAATTTCTTAAACTTGACAGCAGAAGAATGATTCACAAAAGAAAAGAGTAGATAAATTGGATTTTATCAAAATTACAATCCTTTGCCCTTTGAAAGACATGGCAGAGTGAAAAGATGAACCACAGGCACACAGAAAATATTTGCCAATCATATATGTCATAAAGGATTTGCATTCAGAATATAGAAATTTCAACATTCAATTGTAAAAGTGATCAACAAAGAAACAGATTGGATACTTCATTCAAAAATAAATGTACGGGGTTTCAAGATGGCGGCCTAGAGGGTGGCTGCATTACGTGTTGCTCCAGAACTCAGGATTCAAGAGAGGAGATATTGAGACGCTTGGGACCAACTCAAAGTAGCCGGGTGACTCTCACCCCCTGGGGGGGCATCCCGGATGGGACGGGGGTCCCGGAACGCAGGAAACTTTGTGAAGTAGAACTGCCGGCGAGACGCCCCTCCCCCCGCTGGAGCGCCATAGAGGAGGCCGGTCGACACAGCGCTGGGACTCGGAGCAGCCACTGGGGCTCCGGCGGCTGCCCGGGGGAGGAGAGGCGGGGAGAACTGTGTGGACTCAGGACACCGGGGCTTGCCCTGAGGAGGAGGAGAGGAGCGTGGCCACTTGGATTCGGAGAGACTGCGCCAGAGCTGCAGGCGGTTGCCAGAGGAGAAGCCGCGCGGCGAGCTGTTTGGAATCAGAACGACGCTTCTGAACCCCGGGGCCTGCCCTGAGGACGAGGAGGAAGAGGAGCAGCCGCTTGGATTCGGGCGACTATACGGGAACTACAGGCGGTTGCCAGAGAAGGGGCTGCGTGGCAAGCTGTTTGGACCCTGACCACTTCTGAACCCCGGGGCCTGCCCGGAGGAGTAGGAGAAGGAGGAGAAGGAGCGCGGCGGGTCCTTTGGACTCGCAGTGACTGCATTAGCGCTCCAGGCGGCTGCTCAGAGGAGAAGGCGAGTGGTGAGTTATTTGGTCTTAAAGTGACAGCTCCTGAACACAGGGGGGCTGCCTGGAGGAGAAGCGTGGTGGGACGCTTGGTCTTGAGGGACCACACCAGAGCTCCGGGCGGTGGCCCAGAGGACCCGTGCAGCGGGTCACGTGGATTCAGAGCCACTCAGAGGGACTGCTCCTGAACACCCGGGGGGTTATCTGGAGAAGGAGGAGGAACGGGCAGGGTCACTTCGACTCGGAGTGATTGATTGCCCCGGGCTACGGGTGGTTGGTGGGAGGAGGAGGCACGAAGTGAGTTTCTTGGACTCCTAGTGACCGCACCGGCATACTGGGCAGCTATCTGGAGGAAGAGGCCTGTGGCGGGTCTCTGGGACTCAGAGCGATTGTTCGGGGCCACAGGTGGCTGCTCAGAGGAGGGGCCACGCAGCCAGGCGATTAGGTGCAGAACAGGGTCCCAGGATCTAGGAGGCTTCTGGGTGGAAGAGCCGCACAGAGACAGGCTTAGGGCGGAGCGAAGGTTCCAGGCCTATGGGCAAATTCTCTGAGGAGGGGCAGCCTAAGGAGATTCATCTGCGAAGGGTGAGGCTCCCAGGCCCAGGAGGTAGGGCCGGGCCCCTGGAAACTTTGCAGAGGAAGGCAGCCCAGCCCAGGCAGTAGATGTAAATTGAGGGGAACCTCTAGGAGGAAACTGACCAGCGAGACCTCCCCACCGGGTGAGTCTTCCCTGCTGGGTGAGGTTTCCCACAAGGACGGTAAAACCAGAGGCTCAGGCCCAAACAGGCCTTGCCTCAGCCCACAGCCTAGGTCCCCTTTGGATGACCATTGGTCAACAAGTGGAGGCACCTCTGCCCACTAGCAGGGAATATACCCCACCTGAAGGCCACCACTCCTAGAGAGGCAGCTTCCTTGTGGAGCACCGCGTTATCAACCTCCTCCAAGACTTCAGCCTACTGAAGGCTAAGAGGGGATATATATAGAAATCTTCAGGGTCATTGTAAATCAACAGAGGAAATCTGCAATATCTCAGCGGTCCACTGATATCTGAACAACATGAGAAAACAAGGAAAGAAAATGCTGCAAACAAATCTAGATGTTACATCAATAAAACCCAATGACAGCATGGCAGAAGAAATGACAGAAAAGGAGTTCAGAATGTACATAATTAAAATGATCAGAGAAGCAAACGAGGAGATGAAAGAGCAAATGCAAGCATTGAATGATGAGATGAAAGAGCAAATGCAAGCATTGATTGATCGCACCAATCGACAGTTAAAAGAGCAAATACAGGAAGCAAAAGATCATTTCAATAAAGAGTTAGAGATATTGAAAAAAAACCAAACAGAAATCCTTGACATGAAGGAAACAATAAACCAAATTAAGAACTCCATAGAAAGCATATCCAATAGGATAGAACACCTGGAAGACAGAACCTCAGACATTGAAGACAAAATATTTAACCTTGAAAACAAAGCTGAACAAACAGAGAAGATGGTAAGAAATCATGAACAGAATCTACAAGAACTATGGGATATCATGAAAAGGCCAAATTTAAGAATTATTGGGATTGAGGAAGGCCTAGAGAAACAAGCCAAAGGAATGAACAACCTATTCAATGAAATAATATCAGAAAATTTCCCAAATCTGAAGAATGAAATGGAAAATCAAGTTCAAGAGGCTTACAGGACTCCAAATACACAAAATTACAACAGACCCACACCAAGGCACATTATAATGAAAATACCTAACATACAAAATAAAGACAGAATTTTAAAGGCTGTGAGAGAAAAGAACCAAATTACATTCAGGGGGAAACCAATACGCATATCAGCAGATTTTTCAATCCAGACCCTAAAAGCTAGAAGGTCCTGGAACAACATTTTTCAAGCCCTGAAAGAAAATGGATGCCAACCAAGAATCTTATACCCAGCAAAACTTACCTTCAAATTTGACGATGAAATAAAATCCTTCCATGATAAACAAAAGCTAAAAGAATTTACAAAAAGAAAGCCAGCATTACAGAACATTCTCAACAAAATATTCCATGAGGAAGAGATGAAAAACAAAGAAGCAAATCAGCAAAGGGAGGAATTATCCTAAAGGAATTGTCAAATAAAGGAGGAAACAAGTTGTGTCAAACAAATAAATAAACAAAATTTTAAAAATGAACCAAATGACCGGGAAACCAAATCATTTCTCTATAATAACCCTGAACGTTAATGGCCTGAATTCATCAATCAAAAGACATAGACTGGCAGACTGGATTAAAAAGAAAGATCCAACAATATGTTGCCTGCAAGAGACTCACCTCATAGAAAAAGATACCCATAGATTAAAGGTGAAAGGATGGGGAAAAACATACCATGCACATGGACTCAGCAAAAAAGCTGGAGTATCCATCCTCATTTCCGATAATGTGGACTTCAAGCCAAAGTTAGTCAGAAGGGATAAAGAAGGTTATTTCATACTGCTTAAGGGAAGCATAAATCAGCAAGATATAACAATCATAAACATCTATGCCCCAAACAGTGGCTCATCTATGTATGTCAAACAAATCCTTCTCAATTTCAGAAACCAAATAGACCACAACACAATAATACTAGGTGATTTTAACACGCCGCTCTCACCACTGGACAGATCTTCCAGACAAAAATTGAGCAAAGAAACCATAGATCTCAACAACACAATCAATAATTTAGACTTAACGGACATTTATAGAATATTCCATCCAACCAAGAGTGAATACACTTTCTTCTCAGCAGCACATGGATCCTTCTCTAAAATAGACCATATATTATGCCACAAAGCTAATGTTAGCAAATACAAGAAGATAGAGACACTAGCATGTATTCTATCAGATCATAATGGATTGAAGTTAGAAATAAATGAAAGAGTAAAACACAGAAACTATTCCAACATCTGGAGGTTAAACAATATGCTATTATATGATGAATGGATAACAGAAGATATTAAGAAGGAAATTAAAAAATTCTTAGAGGTAAATGAGAACAAAGAAACATCATATCAAAACCTCTGGGACACTATGAAAGCAGTACTTAGAGGGAAATTTATTTCATGGAGCGCATTTAATAAAAGAAGTAAAACTCAACAAATAAACAACCTAACACTACAGCTCAAAGCCTTAGAAAAAGAAGAACAGAACAGCACCAAAAGTAGTAGAAGACAGGAAATTGTTAAACTCAGAGCTGAAATCAATGAAATTGAAACAAAAGAAACAATACAAAAAATTGACAAAATAAATAGTTGGTTCTTCGAAAAAATAAACAAAATTGATAAACCTTTAGCCACACTAACAAAGAGAAGACGAGAGAAAACCCAAATCACTAAAATTCGGAATGAACAAGGAAATATCACTACAGACAGGATGGAAATACAAAACATAATTAGAAGCTATTTTGAAAATCTATACTCCAACAAAATAGAAAATTTCGAAGACATCAACAGGTTTCTAGAGACATATGAATTGCCTAAACTGAATGAGGAGGACATAAACAATTTAAATAGACCAATTTCAAGTACTGAAATAGAAGAAGTCATCAAAAGCCTACCAACAAAGAAAAGTCCGGGACCAGATGGGTTCTCAGCCGAGTTCTACAAAACCTTTAAGGAAGAGCTCATTCCAATACTTCTCAAAGTATTCCATAAAATAGAAGAGGAGGGAACCCTCCCAAACTCATTCTATGAAGCCAATATCACACTGATACCTAAACCAGACAGAGACTCATCAAGGAAAGAAAATTTCAGACCAATATCCTTAATGAACATCGACGCAAAAATTCTCAACAAAATTTTAGCAAATCGCATACAAAAACATATTAAAAAGATAGTGCACCATGATCAAGTGGGTTTCATCCCAGGGATGCAAGGTTGGTTCAACATCAGGAAATCAATAAACGTAATTCACCATATTAATAGACTTAAAGTCAAGAATCACATGATTATTTCAATAGACGCAGAAAAAGCATTTGATAAAATACAGCACCCCTTCATGCTCAAAACACTAGAACAAATAGGGATAGTGGGAACATTCCTTAATATTGTAAAGGCCATTTATGCTAAGCCCATGGCTAATATCATTCTAAATGGTGAAAAGCTGAAAGCATTCCCCCTAAAAACTGGAACAAGGCAGGGATGCCCTCTTTCACCACTTCTATTCAACATCGTTCTTGAGACTCTGGCCAGAGCAATTAGACAAACCAAAGAAATTAAAGGGATACGAATTGGAAAAGAAGAACTCAAACTATCCCTGTTCGCTGATGACATGATTATATATTTAGAGGAACCTGGAAATTCCACCAGAAAACTCTTAGAACTCATAAGTGATTTCAGTAAAGTAGCAGGTTACAAGATCAATGCCCATAAATCCAACGCATTTTTATACATAAGTGATGAATCTTCAGAAAGAGAAATTAGGAAAACTACCCCATTCACAATAGCCTCGAAAAAAATAAAATACTTGGGAATCAATCTCACAAAAGAGGTGAAAGACCTCTACAATGAGAACTATACAACACTAAAGAAAGAAATTAAAGAACACCTTAGAAGATGGAAAGATCTTCCATGTTCTTGGATAGGAAGAATTAATATTGTCAAAATGGCCATACTACCTAAAGTGCTATACAAATTCAATGCAATTCCAATTAAAATCCCAATGACGTACCTTACAGAAATAGAGCAGGCAATTATGAAATTCATCTGGAAGAATAAGAAACCCAGAATAGCTAAAGCAATCCTTAGCAGGAAGAGTGAAACAGGGGGTATTGCAATACCAGATCTTCAACTCTACTACAAAGCAATAGTAACAAAAACGGCATGGTATTGGTACCAAAATAGAAAGGTAGATCAATGGTACAGAATAGAGGACACGGACACAAACCCAAATAAATACAATTTTCTCATACTAGACAAAGGGGCCAAAAATATGCAATGGAGAAAAGATAGCCTCTTCAACAAATGGTGCTGGGAGAATTGGAAATCCATATGCAACAGAATGAAACTAAACCCATATCTCTCACCATGCACGAAACTAAACTCAAAATGGATTAAGGACCTCGGAATCAGACCAGAGACCCTGCAGATTATAGAAGAAAAAGTAGGTCCAAATCTTCATCTTGTTGGTCTAGGACCAGACTTCCTTAACAGGACTCCCATAGCACAAGAAATAAAAGCTAGAATCAACCACTGGGATAGATTCAAACTAAAAAGCTTTCTCTCAGCAAAGGAAACTATCAGCAATGCGAAGAAAGAGCCTACAGAGTGGGAGAATATCTTTGCCAATCATACTTCAGATAGAGCACTAATCTCCAGAATCTATAAAGAACTCAAAAAACTCTACTCCAAGAATTCAAACAGTCCAGTCAACAAATGGGCTAAGGAAATGAATAGACACTTCACAGAAGAAGATCTACAAGCAATCAACAAACATATGGAAAAATGTTCAACATCTCTAGTAATAAGAGAAATGCAAATCAAAACCACCCTAAGGTTCCATCTCACCCCAATTAGAATGGCGATTATCAAGAATACGAGCAACAACAGGTGTTGGCGAGGATGTGGGGAGAAAGGTACACTCATACACTGCTGGTGGGGCTGCAAATTAGTGCAGCCGCTATGGAAAGCAGTGTGGAGATTCCTTAGAAAACTTGGAATGGAACCACCATTTGACCCAGCTATCCCACTCCTTGGCCTATACCCAAAGGACTTAAAATCTGCATACTACAGAAATACAGCCACATCAATGTTCATAGCTGCTCAATTCACAATAGCCAGACTGTGGAACCAACCTAGATGCCCTTCAATTGATGAGTGGATAAAGAAACTGTGGTATATATATACTATGGAATATTACTCAGCCATAAAGAATGATAAAATTATGACATTTGCAGGCAAATGGATGAAATTGGAGAATATCATGCTAAGTGAGATAAGCCAATCTCAAAAAGCCAAAGGACGAATGATATCGCTAATAAGTGGAGGTTGACACATAATGGGGGGGAGGGAAGGGTTAGAGTTAGGGTTAGGGAGGGGGGCAAGTATAGAGGAAGGAACTACTGTATAGAGGGTAAAGAGGGGTGGGAGGGGTGGGGGGAAGGGAAAAAAATAACAGAATGAATCAAACAACATTGCTCTATGTAAATTTATGATTACACAAATGGTATGCCTTTACGCCATGTACAAACAGAGAAACAACATGTATCCCATTTGTTTACAAAAAAAAAAAAAAAAAAAAAAAACAAAAAAAATAAATGTACAATTGTGGGGGTGGGGTTGTGGTTCAGTGGTAGAGCGCTCACCTGGTATGTGTGGGGCACTGAGTTCAATCCTCAGCACCACATAAAAATAAAATAAAGGTATGTGTCTAACTACCACTAAAAATATATATATTAAAAAATTATTTGCCTTAGACTTAAAATAAATGTACATGTTGTCAGAGAAGCAAATGAAAAGATGTTCAAAACTATTAGTCATTGGGGACATAAAATTAAACCATATAAGTTATCACTATAAACCTATTTAAAATTACTAGAATTAAACACTGGACATACTAAGTGTTGGATATGGAGCAAGTGAAAATGTTACATAGCTAGTGGGAAATAATACAGTATGAACACTTTGGACAACTTGCAATTTCTTTAAAAGTTAAACACAGCAACTATAGCACCTCCTACTTGTTATTTTGTTTGGTTTGGTTTGGTTGGGTACCAGGGATTGAACCCAGGGGCACTTAAACACTGAGTCACATCCCAGCCCTTTTTTATATTTTACTTAAAGACAAGGCTTCGCTGAGTTGCTTAGGGCCTCACTAAGTTGCTGAGGTTGGCTTTGAACTTGGGGTCCTCCTGCCTCAGCTTCCCAAGCCACTGGGATTCCAGGTATGCATCAATGCGCCCAGCACAGTCCTAGTTTTTCACCCAAGACTATAGAAAGCATAAAGACAGACTCGTACACTAACATCCATAGCAACTTTGTTTGTAAAAATCAAATACCAGAAACAATCCAGGTGTCCATTAATAGGGGAATGGATACGCAAATTGTGATATATATATATATATATACACACATACATATACACAACAGATGAATACACAGAAATAAAAGGAATGAACTGTTGAGATATGCAAGAGCATGGAGGAATCTCAAATTAATTATGCTGATTCAAAGATGCTAAACCAAAACAAACAAAATGGGTACATATTGTGATTCCGTTTTGGACTGTTTTGATTCCCCCGCCCCCAAATTCATATGTTGAAGCCCTAAACTTCAAACGCAATGGCATTTGGGGATGGGGCCTTTGAGAGGTAATTAGGTTTGGATGAGATCATGAGAGTGGGGGCCCTTTGGCGGGATTAGTGCTCTTATCTCTTATCATAAGGGACACCAGAGGGCTTGCTCACTCTACTCGTGCATTTTACAAAAGTCACATGAACACGTGAGCACGCAGTGAGACAGCAGCCTGCTGCAAGCCAAGAGAGAATAGCCCTCACAATGAAACCTGATCACCTGATCTTGGACTTCCAGCCTCTGAACCCGTGGGCAATAATTTCTGTTGTTTATGCCACCCAGTCTCTGGCATTTTGTCTAAGCTAAGACAATACCATATAAAAGACAAACAAATTCATATTGCCAGAAAGCAGATCAGTGATTGCCTAGGGAGGAGGGGAAACAAGAGGGGTGCAGGAGAGATAACAAAAGGCCCTGAGGGAACTTTGCGGGGATTCTGGATGGTAATAATAGTTTCACATATATGTCAAAACATATCAAGTTGCACACTTTAAATATGTGCAGTTTACACTAGCAATTATGCCACAATTAAAATTTCCAAAACTAAGGTGTTCATTTAACTGTTACTGGCTACCCAGTTTATCATAGATGAAGATACCACTGTTCAAGGAATAAAAACTGCTCTTTAAAACATAAAGAGTGCTTAATTAATATATTTGGGATTAAGAATGCCTTGTGATGGAGAGACCAAAATGTTCTAAAACCATTAAGTTCTCTGTCATTCAAAGTTGTGTCCCTATAATTTGTCCCTCAGGGATCCTGGGCCAGTCTATAACTAGATGATGATAATAAAATACCTGCTTATAATTTGCATACCATTTTACAAAGCTTTTTGCTTAGACCTAACATTTACCTTGGAGGTAAATAGTATTATCCGTGTTTTACAGAGAGGAACAGATGTTCAAGGCAGGTATGACTGCCTGAGTCCACACAGCTCCTGTAGCAGATGTGAGGCTGCTCCCTAGCCCACCTGATTCAAAGTCTGCCCATCACTCCCTGCTCTTCATTCACCCCAGAGCCACTCAGAGTCAGAAATAAGCAAAATCTTGGGTGAGACTCTGTGAAATCCCCTACTCTTACCTCCCCACAAAAGATAAGCTCCCAACCTTCATCCAAGCAGTTACAGAACCAGCCCAATATTGAGACTTCAAGAAGGAGACAACAAATAAACTTGGTATCCTCACCTTGAAATGGCTGCCACATTGCAAGAGAACATTTCAGGATTTCATATGAGCTAAAGGGACCCAACATCTTTTAAAAGTAGAGAAAGCTAAGTATTTGGTTAGAATGATGAAATCCAGTGAACATTAAACAGAAGTGTTTATTGAGAACCCAAAATGGGTCGGCTCCTAAACAAAACACAAAATCAGACCTAAATGTCTATAGAAAATGCAGCTGCTCACTGACTAGCTTATGAAATAAATGTAAAAACAGACTTGCACATTGTTCCAAGTAAAAATAACAGATACAGGCCACTTTTTAGACTGAAATTCACATGCCCTATTATTAAGAGCATTAATAGAAATATTCCCTGAATGTTTACAAGGTGTTTACTCCATTTCTATACTGAAAATCAGGACATCTTGGTACTGAAAATATTTCATGCCCAACAGTTATACAAAACCACTATTTCTTCAGTTTATAGCCTCTCTTAATCTCTTTGTGGAAATCTCCAGACCTCAACCACATTCCTTGAAATTTTACAGGGCACAAGAGGAACAGAAATCAGCTCAAAATGAATATGTGTATTCAGAAATGCATTGAGATTTTTCCAACTTTTGAGGTACCTCATACAAATTAATCTTCTTAAGGGCCCTGGTGGTCTCTGAATCACTACTCCACTTCCCCAATTCTCAGCACCCCCATTGTATTCTCTTGATAGGAATAACTGCCAGATCATTAGGGAAGAAAAAGTTTATTGAGTCCAAATCTGGGAGGGCCCCTGCAAGGTCAGGAGCAGGTACCACCAGTTTTACATAATTTTTGCATCTGCACCAATTTGATTTAAGGCTGTAAGTGGAATTTATTGGTGAGCATTGCATTATAAAAAGTGGTTTATACCATATTGTCTCATATTTATTACGATTCAGTCAAAAGTGAATTGTACACATGCTGTCTGCAATGAGCTGATACAATGAGGGTAAGAATCCTGGTTCTTGAAAAACACATTTGTTCTCCCTTCCATTGTCCTTAACGATTTATTTAGGTGGAAGAAATATTGCCTTAATGTTAAAACTGTACCTTTTCCTGTGGCATTGATTACCAAATAGAAAATACTAGAACAACAACAACAAAAAAAAAAAAAAAAGCAGAAGGAAGTTGAACCTGATGTGTTTGGAAGATGGTAACAGAGAAAAATAGAATTGTTTGTGAAAAATGTGTGAAATAAAGATAATATTTAGGATCTCCAAGAAGAAAATAAATGTGCAGAAATACAGGATAAACCATTATGGAGTTTCAACCTTCTGACAAAAACAAAAGCCAAAAAAAAAAAAAAAAAAGTTCTTCACTTAACATTCCTCATTTGATTTTTATCTCTATCAGGAGTTGGCAATCTTTCAAAAGCTGTCCCAGTGGCCTATCCCTCAGGATGCATCTAGCATCCTTGAAGGAAAGCGATACTTACTACACTCTCTCAAGCAGGATGACAAGTGAAAGAAACTTAAAGGCCCCTGAAATTTTTCCCAAGTTTCCTTTGTAGAAGGTAAATTGGGCATTATTATTTTTTTCTATACCAATCCTGCCATTATTTCTCATAAACTTAAAATTATGGTTGGCGTATCTCAACAGCCCATCCTTAGCAATCCAAGATCAACACCAAACTCCGGTGGAGCATCAGAACCCCCCTGAGACTAGAACCAGGTTTCCAGGTTCTAGTGTATTCCTCCTTTAATATGCTCATGGTCATATTTACACTATTACTAGAATGCAGTGGAATGCCAAAAATAAAAAACAAAAAATTATTCCTTAACCAATTAATGTCATGAGAGAATTTAAGATTCCCAATACAGGTCCCCTAGTAACTGCCTTAGTCACAATCAGGAGACTGAGCATAACTTGGCCATTTCTTCACCCCATCCTTTATTGAGACTCATAGCTCACAGGCATACTCAATGCTTTGGTTTGGTTTGGATTGGATTCTCTGTTTCTCACCATTCATCATGTGATTCAATATCCAAAGGGCCTTTCTTAATATGTATGAGTAAAATAATATCAAGTCTAGAATTTGCTTCAAAATATTCCATGGATTAGGGGAAATGAGGTAGCTATAAACAAAACAAGACTGGCCATGAGCTAGTAATTTTTTAATCTGATAGGAAAAAAATGATTTACTAGATTCTTCTATTTTTATATGTGTTTAAAATTTTCCCTGATAAAATTTATTTCAATATTGTCACTAAGAAGTATTATTGTTTCAGGGAGCTGGGTGCAGTGGCACACACCTGTAATCCCAGCGGCTCAGGAGGCTGAGGCAGGAGGATGGAGAGTTCAAAGCCAGCCTCAGCAAAAGTGAGGAGCTAAGCAACTCAGTGAGACCCTGCATCTAAATAAAATACAAAATAGGGCTGGAGATGCGGGTCAGTAGAACCCCTGAGTTCAATTCCTGGTACAAAAAAAAAAGAAATGTTATTGTTCCAGGGAAATTTGAATTTTGTTTTGTCTTTTGTTTTGGAGACTTCACATATTGTTTTCTCTTGAACAACCAGACTAATGGTCTGGGTGACTGTAGGCGGGTACCCCTTTTCAGATTTGGGGTACAGACTCTGTTATATTCTAGATGGAGACTGCTGTTGATCCATGAATCAGTCTTTGCTAAGTCCTATAAAACCCATAGTGTAGATTCCTTTAGGGGCAGAATTCCACCCAATGCTCATGCAAGGCTGCTTGGAGAGGATGCTGCCCTTGTATCTCCCAACCTGAACTTATAAGTGGTTCAGGTAGAGAGAAGCAGGGAAGGGGCAGGAGGAAAAGTGACAGGAAGATGTGTGGCTTCCCAAGAGAACCCAGCTGAAAGGTGGGAAGCCAGTCCATCAGCCCGGCAAACAGTGAGTTAACTGAGGCTGCTTGAATTTGAGAATTGAAGCACCGAGAATTGGACACCCAAGAAAATAAGAGTATCTGGCAGATACACCTTGAATTAAAATGAATCTCATTTTACTCCTTTTCTCTTTCCCAGAACAACTTCCAGGGGAAAACAAAACAAAACAAAACAAAACAAAAGACCTCTTTAATTGAAGGGTCTTCAAGGTCTTCTTGATTTTCAAAATTAATCTCTCTCTGGATCTGTTATTAGAAGGTGTAGAATGCAATTTCTCCAGAATAATCTGCTTTCCAGGGCTCGGAATCCTGGGATGTCCTTCGTTCTCACTGCAGCTCAGCTCTCTGCAGACCAACCTCAGAAAACATGCTGGTTATTAGAAAGAAACTGGGTGCCCTGTTCAGGCTTTGTGCCTGCATAGCTCAAGTGTTTTCTTTCTACTGTTGATACTAAAACCTACTCCATTTGCATAAAAACAGAACCATCAGCAAGCAATGCCCTGACAAAGCCTAAGGCCCAGGATGCTAGATGAAACAAATCTCATCACCTCAAGAAGAGCTCTCCAACATTTTTTAAATCATCCATTCCATCAGTGAAAAAAATAGAGGGCACATATTTATTTACTTATAAATTATAAGCAAAATATAAGTGAATATGCTTGTTTGACATAATTTTCCTATTATTATAAGTAAATATGATCATATTTACTTATGTCATAATCATGTCAAACAAGTATACTTACTTAAATAAATATAATTATATTTACTTATAATAATAGTAAAAATTGTGTCAAACAAGTATATAATAGTGTGCCATGTTCTCTTCTAAGAACTTTGCATTTATTAACGTTCATTCATCTTCACAGGAACCTGATTAGGTGGGCAATATGATATTTTAATTTTGCCAATATAGCACCTCAAGCACACAGAGAGAAATTTACTTACCCAAAGGAGCACGATTAGGAAATGGCAGAGCCAGCATTCAAATTCTGGCCATCTGATTCCAGTTAGTTAGTACATGACAGAACAGATGAAGAAAGAGGAGGAGAGGGAAAGAGAAAAGGAAGGGGAGGGTAAGGCAAGGGGGGGAATCACCAAAGGATGAGTTTTTTTTTTTTTTTTACTATTTTTTTGTTGTAGATGGACACAATACATTATTACATTATTTACATTATTTATTTATATTTTTGTGTGGTGCTGAGGATCAAACCCAGGGTATCACATGTGCTAGGCAAGCACTCTACCACTGAGTCACAACCCCAGCCCAAGATGAGTTTTTTAAAAGTACATTAGGATGTCCACCTTCTTCTTCCAGCCCCCATAATGCATCTTCTTGCACACTCCTAGGGGTTCCTACCCAGCTCCATACCAGCTTCAACACCACTAACCTAAATGCTGCTCCTTTGGAAGCTGGAAGAAATCCATCTAGGAAGAGCTGTAGAGTCTGCAGCTTATCCCTGGTACTCAGTGTAACCAGGGTGACCCAGGACCTTGGATGGTAAAATAAGTTTATATTTCATAATTGGTTGTCTTGATATGAATGTTTACTGTCTTCTGGCTGTACCTTTGGGCACCATTATACATTGCTTTCCTTCATATTATCATTTTTTCACTGAAGAGCTCTGTCCCACATTGTCA
This sequence comes from Sciurus vulgaris, assembly GCF_902686455.1. NCBI lineage: Eukaryota > Metazoa > Chordata > Mammalia > Rodentia > Sciuridae > Sciurus > Sciurus vulgaris. The sequence continues at coordinate 87,174,242 of NC_136468.1, forward strand.
GAAAAACAAGAAAGGTGTTGAGTGATTACTACCACTCTACCTTAGTGACCACCCTTAATCATTTGGTGTCAGTTTTGCTGTCCCTCTTGCTGCCTCTCTATCATGCAAAGCAAGCACCTTCCTCAGGGCCTTTGCATGAGCTGCTCCCTCAACCTAGATCTTATATCCCAGAAATTCACCAGCTTACAGTCATGCTTCATTGAGATCTCTGCTTTGGTACTTCTTCCTGGAACAAGCCTTCCCTGGCCACTTGGTCTATAATAGCACCTTCATCCACATTTCTTAATGCTTTATTGTCTTCAGGAGCTTTACTTCTACCCAATATCATACTGTGCAAAGATATTTTGATAGATTATTTGATAGATTGATTTGTCTCCCCTAAGAAAAGGAAACTCCATGAAGATAGAAATCGTCTCTGGTTTGTCCTGCAGCTTGGAATACACTTCAAATAAAAATCCCTTGATTATAAAATACCTGCTCTATTCTGCCTATATGGAAACCATCCATATGACTTATTCTCAGGACCCATTGCTTGTGGTGAAAGTGAGCCTGCCCACTCCCCCTGGTCCCTCAATATACATATTACCACCACTGTCTAGAAAGGTGGCTGCAATCTCAGCTGATCCTGCACGGCCACTGTCATTTGGCTCTGATCACCTATCACAGTTTGTGAAAGCCAAGAGTTCCCTCTGAGTGGCACTGGTTCCTCTCTGCCTGGCTCCATTACAAATTTTCTTCTCTGAATCCATCTCAAAGAACACTGGATTAGCAAACACCCAAAGAAATGCCAAGAACACTTCAGACATGGTAGAGGCAGATGCAGCCGTGTCAGCATGGAATGTCAGAGACAAGGCCAGGAAAAATGAAAAACAGCACAGTTTCAATAACCCAGAAAATTCCAGAACTCAGGTCATGCCAAAGGTGGCTTTTTACTGAACACTAAATCAAATCATTAAGTGCTATAAGACCCTTAGAGGACAAGAGTATACCCACTGTCTCCTATCTGAGGATTTGTACACATATCACTTACATTTTCATTTAGAAGCATGAAATGAGATTTTTTAAAAAAATAATAACATTGACCCTAAAAGTGACTCAAGTTGCAGCTTGGTAATTTGACTGATTTTGGAGAATTTGACAACCTTAAAGAACAAGTTTAAAAAGTTAGGAGTGATAATATTCTGTTGGGAAGAAGTCTCTTTTGAGTAAGGGATTCCAGGGCTGGGGAGATAGCTCAGTTGGTAGAGTGCTTGCCTTGCAAGTATAAGGCCCTGGGTTCGATCCCCAGCACCACAAAAAAAAAAGAGTAAGGGATTCCATATGAAATTGTTAAGGGCAGATCCAGGTCTGCTTAGAGCCAAGAGGCTCTGTGCCTGGTGGGCTCTTCCAAGCACAGCACAGGATACCCCAAGGAGCACTTTCCAACTTTTCATGGGCCTTGACAATTGGGCCCATATGATCACTGCTTCTGCAGTTATCTGACTGCCGATGAAGGAAGAAATCATAACACTTTGTGGCCTTCATTTCCATCAAAATCAGCGTTTTCTTGCATATACAATCCTTTCTGAGATTCCAGCCAATGGTGAGAACAAAGAAGAAACAGGAGGACTTTTCAGAGTGGGAATCTGAGGCTACAAATCATGCTGGGAAACATTTTTACCAACATGACAGAGTGGGGCTCCTGCCAAGCATACATCATCGTGGATGTTAAAAACTAAATTAGTTTAAGGAGACTGGATAGCTTATATTGTAAATGAAGCGGAAATGCCTAAATGCACAGCTAAACAAAATATGGTGTATTCCATACTATGGAATATTATTCAGCCATAAAAACAAATAGAATATTGTTACATGTTGTAAGGTAGATGAACTTTGAAAACATTCTGCTAAGCAAAAAAGTCAGTCACAAAATCCATGTTATATGACTCCTTTCACATGGAATGTCCGGAATAGGCAAATTATATACATAGAAAATAGATTGGTGGTCACCTGGGACTTGGGAGTCAGGGGGAATGAAAGGGCAGAGAGTGGGGTAATAACTAAATAAGTGTTTGTTGGGGGTGAGTAATAAAAGTGTCTAAAATTGTGGAGATGGTTGCATATCTGTAAATATGCCAAAAAGCATCCAATTTAACACTTTAAATGGGTGAAATCTAGAGTATGTAAACTATATTTCAATAAAACTTTTTTTTTTTTTTTTTTGCGGTACTGGGGATCGAACTCAGGGCCTGTGCTTGCAAGACAAGCACTCTACCAGCTGAGCTATCTCCACAGCCCTAAAACAATTTTTAAAATAGCAAAGCAAAAGAAGATGAAATACTTAGTCTGTGCATGCCATTGTCAGTCCATCAAACATACCCTAGAGTATTGATTCCAAATTGTGCATTGGGCAAGAAATTAACTCAGTGCACTGCATCAAGAATTTTTTAAAAACCAAATAGTATAGAACATAAAATTATCAGAGCGCATTGCAAAGAGTAAAGTTATGTATCATTTCATGAAGTTTTAATTTTCAAATGAAGTGTGGATATTGCATTGCAGGGTGCTAAAGACTTACAACTGGTGCTTTATAAAGAGTTCCCAATCAAGAAACCTACTCTCTTCCCATGTCTGACCAGCCTGCGTGAGTCTATTGCACAACCCCAGACAGCTGAAGGGTTGCCAATTAACTCATCAGTGTTGAGAGTCAAAGCTGTCATCTGATTTTCCTTGTACTACCTCCAATACCAGCATACCTGGCCTATGACACAGCAGTCCAGACTCTGCCATCAGTAGTAATGGCAGACAGAAATGTCTTAAACTCCCAATCATCTTGCCAGTTTCTCTTCTAGTGTGTTGGGCCATCCACCTTCCCCTGTACAAAACTCAGGCTTACTGATAACATGGGGTCTATGCCATCAAACTGAGGAAGCTATCCTCTCTGAATTTCCCACTTGATCCTGGGAAGCCCCTTGTTACCATTCTTGCTATCCTTTTATGGACTTAATACCTTTTGGCTCTCCATTCTGTGCCCAGAGCTTGGGCACATGTTGATGAGCAAGACAGACCTGACCATTGTCCTTCCAAAGCCCATGACCTTATCATGTGTCAGACTCCAGTTGTCGGAAAAGAGGGACAGGGTCAAGTTCTCCACAGACCTCCCCTGCACTTTCCACCTGACCTTTGGCAAGCTATTCCACCCTGTCTTAATGAGATTTCTTTGCTTGGAAGCAGGGGGAAGACCCCTGAGAATCATAATCTTAGACCTGCATGGGCCCTATTTACTGATGAGGAAACCCAGGACTCAAGAGGTAGTATCTTCTTGGTATCTTCTGCTCAGGGACACACAACCAGATAGGCACTCACCTCCCAGCATCTCCATTCCACCTCTAGCACTGCCTCAGAGTGAGGCTGCATCTGGTCTATTCTTTATGAGGAACTGAAAGACACTGCCCCCCAAGGAAGGACCTATACCCTAAACTTTTCAGAGATGGTCATGCAAAATACACAAGCTGCAACCGATGTGAAAAGAACCAAAGCCATATTTGAATCTTACAAAAGGGTTTTTGACAACAAAAGACACAGGAATGAGAACTGCAGGAGTCCCAGTTACCAGGAACGTTCCCCTAAAGCCTCACATGGGTCTCCTAATAAACCTCCTTTTCCCTTTTTGAAGTTTAAGTGCTCCCTTATTGCGTGGCTTTCTGATAGCCAGGACCCTGTTAGGAAACAATAGCTAAGTCTCCAGCACCTGGGCACGCTGCAACTTTCTTTGTTTTGGTTGTTTGGTTATTTGACTGGCAGGCTGGTTGATGGGTGGATTTTTCCCCCCTCCCTCTATCCTCTTAAAAATCCAGCCAGCATTCTGGGGGCTTTTGGTTTAGCTTCCTCAAATCCCCAGCAGTTTTCCTAAAAGTCTGTCCCATTAAACATGAAATCCACAGAACACACACCAAGCTACTTTTTCTCTTCCCCTAATAAATCAGGTAAATTACCTCCTTTGTTTTTAAGACCATTTCAAGTTCACCTTTAACATTTTTCGTTAAGGTATTATTTATGTTGTGATGTAATAGAGATTTAATCTGCTTTTCAACACACTATTGTATCGCAATCGCCTTGAATTTTTTGCCCATATTATTAAACCTGAGCAGAAAGGTAACGCTTTCCTCAGACATGACACTGATCATTTCCAGATTGTGTGTCTCCCTGGCATTTTTACCCACCTGAGTTTTTAAGGCCTACTAAAATAAATAACAGTTTGGTCTGCAAAGGACTGGGCTGTGTTCATAAATGCACAGAATGATCTGTGTTTATCTCCACTTTCTAGAAACATAAGAGTCTTCTACAAATATGTGTATACACAGCAGAAACCATGTGAATTCCTGGTAAATATTTGCCTTCACGTTCCTGGGGTAAGTTGTACACACCAGATGTTTTGGTCAAAACAAAATCATACACACACACACACACACACACACACACACACACACACACACACACACATTTGAGCGCCATGCCTCCCTAGGGCTTCTTTTTTTTTTTCCAACATTTTTTCCCCTTTCATGCATGAGAAAGAATGTAGAAATACTTAGAATAATGACCAGTATGTTCTGTGTTTACTGCTGCTTTCCCTCACTAGAGATTAACTCATAAAACTTTACTCCAAATTAAACAAACTCAGGCTCTCCTTGCAGTCAGTCAAAGCTGCCACTTACTCCGAAGGAAATCTTGGCTTCCATCTCTGAGAGGTTGGATGATCACCCCTATGGAGAGATAACAGGATCTGTCCTTTCCTCTATTTCCCAACCCTTGGAGGCTGAACTCTGGGCCCCATGGCACTTCATTTGGAAGCAGGATAGAAACTAGAAGGATCCCAGATAGAACTCCATTTTAAAAGTTAACATCTCTCCTGATTGCCCCAATTACAATTATTTAGATAACTCCACAGTCAAGGATTTTACAGAAGAAGATGGGCAATTAAACATCCTTGACCATGGCAGAGAACTCCCAAGTCAGCTGTGTCTAGAATAGATCTAGAAACGAACTCTCACTATCCTGTCTTTTCAGCTATGGCTTCTCTGGGGATAATCAGATGCTGTTTCTAAAAAATCCAAATGAGAGAAGGTGCATAGAATCACCCCGTTCTGAGCCTACCAAGTAGAAAGTTTTCAATGGTTACTAATTCAGTTGCAATCCCAGTCTTGAGACGGTAATCCAAGGATGCATGTAAAAGACCTTAAGAAAGAAAATTAAAAGAGTCAAGGTCATGACCTCACCAGGCTTTTTGTCTTCCTCCCTGCATTGCTTGAGCTTCACAGTCTTCAGCCCTCTGAAACAACATTTTTACCTGGAGGAAGCTCAGAAAGGACTTTAATTTTAGAGGGGTATTTATAAAGATCATTTGATGTGAGAATCTGCAGCTTCCTACTCCTAAAGGTCTGCTTTTTTTCAAATATACCCGCCTGGAGTCCTGGGTGTGTTTTTGTGTGGTCCCAGTCCTGTTTTATGGATTGTTCCCGTGCCCTGGAATCCCTGGGATACTTCAGTTACAGAAATTACCATGTGCTGGGTCCTTTCTGGTTGACAAGACTGCTTTCCTTTCTCTCTGAGCTGAGTTGTGTTTGTTTACATAGGAAATGTAGTCTTTCCTAACATTCAGCCTGTTTCAACGTCCACTTAGTGCCATAAAAAATAAGAGGTTAAAAAAATTAAGAAGGAAGGCCAGAGAAGGAAAAAGAAAATATGTCTTTAGGTTCTAACCAAGAATTCGGTTCAGAACCAACCTAGGAAATCAGAAGCTGTTTTTCTTTTTGTCGATGAGACAATGCTGTGCTTGTTCTCTCTGCCAGAAGGACTACCCCAGTTTGGATCAGTGGGTCACTGTGTGCAAAGTGTTTTTACTGTTTAAACTCTGTGCTTTCTTAAATGTTATCTTTTCTAAAGAAAATTAGATAACTCTGCGTCCCCAGACTATATCCTATTTGTTTGAATAGGAAATGCTAATATTTTTCTACATGTTCTGTATCGGTGTCAGTGAAAACTCAGTTTGGTAGTTAAGACCCACCCCTTGAAGCTCTGGGAAGCTCACTGGTCATCCTCCAGAAGTTAGAGGTTCGTGGTGGTTCTTGAATAATCATCTCCATAACTATGTGAATTATCTGTATTATTTAGCAAGAGGGAACGTTGGACTTACCTTTTCTATATTTAATTGATTTATCTTAAACCAATCATTTCCTGAGGGATCTTCTTTATTTCTCTTCTTTTTACCTCCATCCTCTGTTATTTCTGCCTTCCATCCTGCTACTACCAAATCAACTCCCCAGACTCCTGCTACCTCTGCTTAAATATGGTCTTTTATCATTAAACCCATGCCAAGGATCTCTGGGTTCCTCATGTGTTTCTGCATTTCTCCATTCAAAGCCAATGCCTGTTACATCATACATCACCTCTGCCCATGACTAGAGTTTCCCCCTTTCCTGAGTCTGCAGTTCTGTTCAGGTCCCTAGATTTGACAACCTAGGAAGCAGGACTCACAAGAGAAACACATTAGAGTAATACAGCAGAAATATATTATAGTAACACTGCAGATTCTCCATGTGAGCAAGCTATCTATTATGACCACCAACCAAGTCCTCCATAGGCAGCACTGTCCCATCCAAAACCTTTAAGAAGGAAGCTTGTTAGTGTCCCAGTCTCATTTCTCTGTATCTTCTCTTCAAATACATGTCTAGGTCCCCAAAGCCATCTTGCTTCCTCCTATGAAAACCTGATCTTAGAAAATCTCTCATCAGGTGTTTATGCCTTATGCATATGGAACAAATATAGAATAAACAAATTAGGTCAAGACCTGATGCTGGGTAACCTGGATTATGGACTAGCAGGCTAGCTCCTGGACTCCAATCCTGTGATTCAGAGTCCCCAAATACCTCAGTAAAATTCCTAATTACCCCAAGCCATAGACCTTTGGAATTGCCTAAGAATAGGTGAAATTTTGAGTGATGAATCTGCAAATGGCAATGGTCTCATTTAGTTTAAAACTGGAAGTAAGCAGAGTGCTCTACATTATATTATGTCATTCAATTAAGTCACTTAAAATTATGGCTATGAAAACAATGTACAAACACGGGAAATGTTTTAACACAACAGCAAATAAAAACTAGATACAAACTGTCCTTACGTTACATTTACAAATATGTAAAGAAAAATAGCCAAATAGTTATACCAGAGGAAAAGATTATAAAGAATTATACCAAAATACATTAGTAGCTGCTTTAGGGTGTTGGATTATGGGTAATTCTTTTCTGCTCTATATTCTATAAGAGTATCTTTATAATTAATTACATTCATAATTTTTTTAAATTAACATATAATAATTTAAAAATTGAAACCTGGTTAGGGGTAGAACCCATCTGCTTGCTTTATCATTTTTAACCATACAGACTGTCTCTGCTAATTTAAAACCATAATTTCCCAGAAGATGAAAATGACTATAGTTCTCTGATTTATTTGGATCTTACTAATATTGCACTAGAGTTTTGCATAAATCTATTTAAACCACGTTATGAGACCAGGATAATCCTAACATCACTAAATAAATATTTGTCAAATCCTCCTGGGCGAGACCCCTTTGATTCAGATCTAAGCTAAGCACAGAGGCAAAAATGACATTACTACCATTTTAGACCATAACAACTCTGAAAAATGACTCTAGACCCAGCTACCCAGCTTGGAATGAGCAGACCTTAGTTATTCTCCAGAGAAAACATAAGCCTAAAACTTCTGCTAAGGACTACATAGTGATGGTCTGCAGCAAGGAAGGCATTGCAAGAGAAAGCATGAATAAAATCGGACTAGTCAGTGCTTTTCTGTGGTTCCCCCTTGGACAATCTCCTTAAAAACAGCAAATCTTTTGACTTTTGACTTCTGCAAGCCCCTATTTGGACTCAGTCTTCTCGCATCTCACATCCATCATCATACAATAAGACCAAATGAGTGAGAACATGGATCTCATCTCCAAGGAAGTTTCTTGTGAAACTTGAAATGAAAAGGCTGTGGTCCATGTGAACTCCAGCTCCCCACCCCCCAAACACCATCATAGATTCCCCACATCACTGCAGTCAGCTTAATATAAACCCTTAGCAAAACTGTGTCAGTCTCCATTAATAAACACGGCTCCAACTAACAAATTCAATCACTTTATGAAATCTAATACATCAAATGACAAAACCATAACATAGAAAGTTCATGTCATTAGAATATTAAACAGCCGTCCTGCGGTTGTTCAGTCCCACAACAGTAAGCGGTCCCGTTGATATGGCAGAGGCCAGGACGCTGCTGGTTTTGACTTATCCACTTAAGCCTCTCACATCGTCCATCCCCCGATACACCAAAGTAGTTCTAAGAGGGAAAGTTGGCCCTGAGGAATTAGGAAAAGTCAACCAGTACAATTTCAAACCAGAACTTTAACCATTTGCCCATTTCCCATTTTACTCTCCAGATGCTGTATCTCCTTCCCAACCGAAAGTCAGGACTTGAAGACAACAGAGTTGGAGTGGAGGCTTCCAAAAGAGGAGTGACTCATACACCCACATTCACAGCAGCATCATTCACAGAAGACAAAGGGTGGAAACAACCCAAGTGTCTATCGACAGATGAATGGATGAATAAAACATGATGGAAACAGGCAATGGAATATTATTCAGTCACAAAAAGAATGACATTCAGAGTTATTTGGCTCTTACTAATAATGCACTGGAATGTTACATAAATCTATTTAACTCTAAGTTAAATCATCTTATGAGAAAAATACAAGTCTAATCTTACTAAATTATAACTCACTGAAGCTTCCAGATTGAGACTCAGTTTAATTCAGATCTAAGCTAAGTACAGAAGCACAAATTATGTTGCCACCCTTTTAGGTGTGAGAGGATGACTGAACCTTGAGACATTGTGCTAAGAGAAATACACAATACACAAAAGGGCAAATATTGTGTGATTCCCCTTATATAAGACACCTAGAAGAGGTAAAGTCATAGAGAAAGAAAATAGAATAAGAGCTGGAGTGAGGGGGAAGTGGGGAGTTTTGATGTGTACAGAATTTGGGATGATGTAGAAGTTCTGGAAATGGAGAGCGTTACAATTGTACGATGTTGTGATGTACCACACACTACCCAACCGTACACTTTAAAATGGTTAAAATGGCTAATTTTATGTTGTATGTATTTGACAATTAAAAAGTTAGAAAAATAAGGCTCAAAAGATCACACCTTTGAGATAAAAAGAAATGAAGATAACATAATCGATACCAGGTGGCTCATTTCTGTCCTTTAGCAACACTTCTGTCATTTTTAGTCTTCATTAGTAGAATGTCTTCTATACTCCATGTGGAAACTCTTATTTTTCAGGTGAGAATACTAAGAGCACAAAACTAAAGACTAATAAGACTAATGACAAATCGCCCATGGTGTGTGCTCAGTGAGGGGCCCTGGTCTCCGGTCTGTCTGTTTAGCCTCATGACCTATATCACATAACTTCAAGGTTATGAGTCACCTATCTTATTCTATAAAGAAAGAATATGTGTTCCTATTTTTTTTTTTTTCTGTTTTCCACATAGCCAAAGCCCACAGAATGAAGGTACCCTGCCATGCACACACCACATGCTCAGTAAGCAAGTTTTCATCATCATTAAAAGCAACATATTTTTGATTCCAGCAAAGATAATAATCATACAGAAAGAGACATAAAAACAACCAGATGGAGAGTGTTGATTTTGTTACTGGAAGAAATACACAGTGAATGATAATTCCACGGCAACAGAATATTTGAGAAAAACATTTTCTAAAAAAAAAAACAGAAAGTTGGGTTCAGGGATGATTCCTAAGGAGATCACTGATGATCCGCAAGGATCAGAGAGCCTGTGAATTTAAGGATTATTTTCCAAATCTGTTTTTCACAGCTCTTTAGGGATGACAAAGTGTTAGCTAATAAAAGGGCAGTGGACTCACTGATGTGGGAAGGTTTAAATGTCTGGTTCTCACTTGCTGAAATGTGAGTGTTAGAACTCAGTAAGCTCATGTACCCAGATTTTCAAAGGAATGTCTTTTCTGAGGTCAGCTCTAACACCTCAAGTTGGACCAGAACAGCATTTCCCAAAGTGGTCTCCGGGGAACATGGGTCCTAAAAGAACATACCTCAAGAAAGTGTTCTGTGGTCTATTAATCTGGGAAATTCTACTAAATAAAATCTCCCACTTGAAGGTTTACTTTGCACTTGAGCATTTTAGCATTTCCCTTTCCTGAGAGAGTTCTTGCTACCCCTGGCCTTTGCTATGCTTCCCTGTAGGAGGGTATATACTTCCAGGCCCCACTGGGAAGAGTGGTCAGGTGATTTGCCCTAGCCAATGGCATGTGAACAAATGTAAGTACACTGCATCCAAGCAGAAGCTTTAAATGTGCTTGAAGAGTTTTTGCCAACCTCTATTCCCACCCTCCACCTTGAAAAGAGTGTGCCACAAGAGGCTGTTCCTTCAGCCTAGGTCCTGGAATGACAAGAAATGTGGAATCCAGCCAAATCGAGCTAAAGCCGACCTACAGAGAGGCTCTCAGCTTGAAGAATGAGTCACCTGCTATTCCTCTGGAAACTACTAGAGGTTAAAATGCATGCAACTAAGGGATAATTGAGGAAACTTTGACAAAAGGACGGATGGTGAGCACTTCACATATATCATTGTGGAGCTAGAATTAAAACAAGCCCGGGGACTTAGAAAAGTAAATCTTATAGTTCTGACACAGTAAATGAGTTCATGTTATTGGGGGCCAACATTCTAACTATAAGGAAAAGAAATACAAAAATGGAATGGGAAAACAAAACATTTTGGGGTTGAATTGGAATCGGAAGTGCATCAATATAAACACATTGATGTCATTAAAATTTTTCTAATTTTTTTTGACTGAAGCTGGTCTCCAATTTGCAATCCTCCTGCTTCAACCTCCTGAGTAGCTGGGATTATAGGCCTACAGGGCCACTCCTGGCCTAATTTTTTTTTTTTTAATTCTAAAAGAAATTATACTCTAGTTAGCTATGAGCACATTCAGCACCCCAGTCTTGGTTTCTAAGTACCATTCCCAACCAGAACTCCCTGGCTGACTCCAAGGCTAGGGTAAGGAAAGTAAAGATGAGGCTGGAGCAGTATATTGTGCCAGAAAATAAGAAAGTGCCCACAAAAATTACAAAGATACATCAGAAAATACAGGTGCTAACTTCAAAGGGTTCCTGCTGTCAAAATCTGCAGAAATTTGAACATTAGAACAAATGTATTAAAATCCATTTAATAAGATAGAAATGCATAAGTAATGGATTAAAAAAGAGATTAAAGGATGAAAAGAGAATACCCTTCTTCAAAGTAGAATGCAGGGCTGGGGTTGTGGCTCAGTGGTAGAGTACTTGCCTGGCATGTGTGAGGCCCTGGGTCTGATACTCAGCACCACATATATAGACAAATAAAATAAGAGATCCACTGACAACTAAAAAAAAATTAAAAAGTAGAATGCAGACTAATTTTACATGAAAGAAGTGAATGCACCCCTAATTAAGCCTCCAATCATCCCCCTTGTCCAGGTCACCATCTACACGTTTGTGTGCACTGGCCCTGGACAGCAGAAAGAAGCACCCTATCCAGTAGAAGCTTCCAAAAATTATAGACTTCTCAAGAGAAGTTTCCACAGTGAGAGGAGCCAGGAGAAATGAATAAATATAGAAAGAAATAGAAGTAGAGCAATGAAGTAACCAGAGGTAACAAAATAAGATAAGACCAGTGGCTGGAACATGGAGTCTCAGATGCACTGACAGCAGAGAAGGGAGCTGAAAACAAAGAGGCAGAAGGCCACCCTGCAGTTCTGTAGCCCTGGAAGCAAGAGCAGAGGAATGAATTACTGAGCATGAGCAGCCACCGCTTCCCCTGCTGAAGTATCACAGGCTTCATTGCTCTTGGAGCTCTGGTTTATTTTCTTTTTTAGATATATGCCACATTTTAATTTTTTACTTGTTCTTTTTAGTCGTACATGACAATAGAATGTATTTTGACATATTAGACATACTTGGTGTATAACTTCCCATTCTCGTGATTGTACCTGATGTGGAGTTGCACTGATCATGTATTCATATAGGAACACAGGCAACTTATGTCCGATTCATTCTTCTGTCCTCCTATTCTCATCCTCCTCCCTTCCTTCATTCCCCTTTGTCTAATCTGATCAACTTCTCTTCTCCCCCGTGCCTACCTTATTGTGTATTAGCATCCGCATATCAGAGAGAACATGCAGCCTTATGGTTTTTGAGAGTTTTCATTTCCATCCATTCCAGCAAATGCCATAATTTCATTCTTCTTTTTGGTTAAGTAATATTCCATTGTGTATATAGAGCACATTTTCTTTATCCATTCATCTGTTGAAGGGCACTTAGGTTGGTTGGAGCCCTTTTCTATCACTCCTGGAGGCGTCCTCAAAATCTTTCTCAACATAAAAACCCATTGGTTTTTCATCCAAGACAAAGGACATCTTCATGTATGTGAAAGTTTGAGGTTGAGGATAGAAACTGGTAGAAAACTAGGAAGGTGACCTCCAGTGCCGGTCTCCATTCAGTGCCCATGTTGGGGACAGACCTAAACTAGGGCCATTTATAGCAAAAGAGTATAGAACATTTTAGAGTTGTCATCCAAACAGATACAAAAAAATTGATCATTATGCAATCTGATATTTTAAAGGTTAATTCCTTCCCAGCTTAAAGAATTCTGGATCTAAGCAGTCCAGAAAACTTGAATCTAACTGGAATGTCAGAACAAGCATGCCTGACTTTCACTCAATCTACCCGTGGCACTGGGGAATTTTATAGCCCTATCTAAATCAAATACCAATCAAAAGCTTATGTTCAATCAAATGCCAATCAAAATCTTATGTTCAGTTTTATACTTCCATTTAAAAATCAGCAGTTTAGACTGGAGGGTTCCAACAGAAATAAAACCCCAACAGTTTTCCCATGATCCCTAAAGTCACAGGAGTCTGGAACTATTAGCTGTGAACCCTCATATCTTGGGAAATAAAATGAAAATGATTCAGAAGGGTGTTAAAGTTTTCATAATAAGACAAAACTATACCCCCATTTCTCTCAAGCCCAGCATTCTAGGCCTCAAAGCCCACACTGACTTGCACAACTTCTCTAAGATTACAGAATCTCCTACAAAAAAGTTCAATTTGGTCACTTAATATGAAAGTCATAATTGGTCCTCATACATTATTCGAGAGCAAACTTTTTCCTTCAAGGTAAAAGATAGACGATATGGATATCTTCTGTTAGACAGCATTGTAGGCCATGCAGTCTCTATCAAAACTACTCAACTCCGTATAGAGAGAAAGCAGTCATCAGTACATAATGAATGAATTAAATTAGAATGGCTGAATTCCAGTGAAAATTCTATTTTCAACAGCAGGTATGAAGTTGGATTTGGGCCATGGTCACAGTTTGCTGAGACCTGGTCACAGTTTGCTGAACTCTGGTCACAGTTTGCTGAACAGAGAGCAGATGAATTGTGAAGTGGCTTCTCAGATGCAGCTGCCAACTTTCACCTCACCCCATTTCTGTTATAAGACCTTTCCTCCTGTTGGTTCCTAACACAACTTTGTTTTAAAATCTAAGGGCATGTTCATATGCTTTCAAAGCATCACTGCCTCCTGATTTCTTATTTACAAAGTGTTCTGGGGACTCCTGGGATTTAGCTTACCAGCAACCTCTCAGCACAAGCAGAGCCTGGAGGCTCCACTGAAAAGTCTCCTAATGCACAATTAAAATGTCATCACTGGACATGCTGCTTTGCACCCTGTGCTTGAGTTTGCTGGAAAAGTTCATATTTGCCTTTTCATTCCTCACCCCGCGTTATGACGGCTTCAGGCCTTTAGCATGGGCCATATTTAAATTGTCAAGAGATGTCAACAAGTTGTGAAGGACAGCCTCACACTGGCAGCAATTACGCGAGGGCAATGATCAATGGGAGTCTTTTGTTAGCATTGCAGGATCACCATTGACTCAGGAAGTAGGCGTCCCAGTGGTTTATAGGAAAGTTGAAATGGACAAGCAGTTTTACCCTAGCTGCTTGAAAGCCACAAACCTACACTCGCCCCATTAATTATTCCTGCCCCAAAGACAAGGGTTGTTACCATCTCCCGTCTGCCGTCTGCTGAGGAGAGGGGTGGCCGGAGACTCACTCACGGAGGGTCTATTTACGGCGCCAGGAAATGCAGCCTTCTTACATTCCAGGAAAGCGTGATTGCCTGATTCCACTGGGACTCCTTCTGTAAACAGGTACAGACCACGTGACAGCCATTTGGAAATGGAGAGCTGTGAAACCTTGGTCATGTTTTCCAGTTCCAGAGATTATATTCATCTGACACAGTGTCCTGATGCATACTCCAGCGTAGAAGAGAAACCCCCACACCCCCACCATGGTCCTCAGGCCCATGTGGACTTGCTCTTCTGCTTTGCATTTTTCATTTCTACACTTTCTAACTGTAAGATCACCACATGCCTTGTATGAAGGAATCTAGAGTTGGAGGTTGAATGTAAAGTCTGCTCTGATCATCCTCTGACTCTGATTTACACATAAAAATTATATGCACCTATATATGCATTTTCTTTCAAGGAAAGTGAATCGAAATCCCATTCCACTGATATTACCTTTTCTGAATTTGCCCACATCGTGTGCCTAGTGAATAGATGCCTTGCCCCATCTGAAAGCTGGTACCAATCCTTCTCTTGCTCCGACTTCCCATAGAAACTGTCGGCCCTCCCCAGCTCATTGCATTCAGGCCTGACTTTGTGCTTCCACGTGCCCATGGCACCCCCCCGCCCCACCTCATCCCACTGTGACAGCAGGATTCAGGTCCCATTCATCCAAAGTCTCTACAGTGCACAGGACTGTGCAGCAAAGGATGTAGGACTCATGAGTGAAGAAAGCTGCTGATCCTAGGCTTGGGGCTTCCCCTCCAGTTAAGATCAGAAGAACCCAAGAGCTCCTCATTCTTTAATAAGAAGAAAAAAAAATCAATGTCAACCTCTACTATGAGTTTCGTGAAGACCAGCAGAGAAAAGGAAGATTTGATGAACTAAATTCCAGAAAGAAACCGTTAACACAGATAGGAAAATAGACAGCCATTTGGAAAATGATCTTGAAGCCTCATCTCGCCTGGACACAATCGCCTCATAGATGGAGAACAGCCCTAGGCTCTCAAGTCAGCTAGGAGATACAAGGGGAGCCAAAGTGACTTGACTAAACAAGGATCCCTCTGTCTCCTGCTTGGCAGCTCCAGCAGAGGCCTCTGGCACACCGGGTCAGTTTCTCAACCCCTAAAACATTCTTCTCTGAGAATTCCCGCCAAATTCAATAGGATGGAAAGCTGGCATGCAGCTCCAGATGAGAACAGATAATGATAGATGAGTCTGAACTCCAGTGAGACTGACATTGAGGAAGTTTGCTTCTGAGTCCTGATGTTGTCCCTGAGATCAGTGAGTAGCGCTATTCCCTGTCTGAACTCCAGTGAGACTGACATTGAGGAAGTTTGCTTCTGAGTCCTGATGTTGTCCCTGAGATCAGTGAGTAGCGCTATTCCACAGGGACCCCTCCCCTCCCCAGAAATGGAAAGAACAACCAACCAGGGGAATGTTTCCATTTAACACTTGGTTTTGTGGTGAGGTAATTATGTCCTAAGGTAAATTTAAAATATAAGAAAGGATGGCCATTTCCATACATAGAGTTATATCATTTAACTTCCTCAAGCAGTTAATTTAATTTTTAGATGAAGGGCCTGTCTACTTTTACTATGTTTACTTTGGTATTCTGTAGCTTTTGCAGCTATTGGTCTTTATTTCTATGTGAAAAATCATGCAGATTATCAGAAGGGTATTTTTAATCATGCAGCCATATCTATAGGATCTGAAGATTTATGAAAGGAGAGGTGTGGTAAATAGATTCCTGAGGCCACTGGACTGCAGGAAGTTCCTTTGTGATGTTGTACTTGGTCACTGGGTTTTGCATAACCTGAATGGAGAGTAACTATTTCTGACTTGAGGTGTATACAGAAAAATTACCCTCCTCTATCTCAGTCTGCAAACCAATCAAATGGAAATAGAAACATTTACTGATGTCACATGAAAAGCTGCAGTTTACAGTTGAAATTTTAATCTTCTAATTATGAAATTAAACTAAATGATAAAAAAGCATTATTGCAATAATAATAGCTAAATCACCAAAAGAATGCAAGATGTGGGAAAACAGGTTTTGCTTAAGTACAGAAGAAAGTATGAGCTATAGACTTTGTTCAGGAAAAAAAAAAAAAAAAAAAATGAAGGGGGAAGAAAATTTAACTAATAGATAGAAGAAAAACAGCAGTGACATAAAACCTTGGCAGGGTCTTCCTGCTTCCTGGGGACTCTAAGAATTCCCTCAGATTGGTCAACCTCACAAATCACATGTATTCATCTTCCTTTTTTGACAGAGTGAGTTTGACTCTATAAAAGATTTATTCTCCAACAAGACGGTGTTTTTATCCTGTTTGGTTCAAAGTTCTTTATACAATCTGGTTTAAAACAAAAATAAGCTTATGGATCCCACATCCACTTAAAATTCACATAGGCACATCATAATAACAACAACTAAAATTATAGTTAATAACATCAAATATTGACAGATAACTTCAGGCCAAGCAACTGTGTTAATGGCTTTGTATGTATTTTTTGCATTTAATTCTTACACTGTACCACCATGGCAGGTATTATTTTGCCTATCTTACAAATGACAAAAAAGTTTGGAGAGGTTGAGTAAAAATGTACCTACAATTGTAGAGGTTTCCAATCTTAATTGAGACCATCCAAGGACCACTATACATACACTCCCACCCTCTGCAAATAGGATAGTGCACATGAAGATCTTCAAGATATCCTAAGTTCAGAGTCATTCTAAAATATCAAAAATCAATATATGTATGTATGTATCTATGTACATACATGAACATGTGTTTGTGTAATGCATGTGTGATCACCATGTCCATGGAGCAGTCGTTTTTGGGATTTTGGTGCAACTTTCTGAAGCTGCTGAAGATTGATAACTGCTTCATCTCTGCCTGGCTCTCCTACCTGATGAGATACTAACATCATGCGTTTACACTCCACACACTCTCATCAAATGAAACCTGCATGCCAGTAGTCAGGAGCTCCTGCACTGACCTTGGGGAAGTGTCATACAAAGCTACCAACCAACAGACATTGCTCTTCAACTGACATTGGTAATGAATAGCATATTACCATAGGCCTTGAAACTCCTCTCAGGTCCATTACTGATGACCCTCCCTGTCACTGAGCTGAACTCCAACTAATGTTTAATCATAGGCCCAAAGTGACATCAGAGGTCTGGCACTGGGCTTTGCAGAAGGGCCTGGGGGAGGGGTGGTTGATGTTAAATGCCACTGAAGTATCTGGAGAGCAGCAGCCCAGAGTCCCTACAGCCTTTTGGGAGCCTGCATCCAGGTGAGGTGGCACCGATCCAGGTGACAGGCTCTGCTGCAGAGGCTTCCCCACTGGCCCTAAGCCATCTGGTCCACACAAGTTTGCTGAAGAAACCATCGGCATCTCATCAGTCTACCAAAGGGGAGTCAACCTGAAGAACTCAGTGTCCCTTCAAACTTCCAGAGAGTCTGCTTAATGGCACAGCAGCTTTAGAAAAGGGGTGCTAAGAGGCTGGAGATGAAACTCAGTGGTCGAGCACTTGCCTGGCATGCTCATGACCCTAGGTTCAATCTCCAGCATGAAGAAGAAGAAGAAGTAGAAGAAGAGGGTACTGACTATTATAGTGTGTTTCTCCCTTTTTCCTCTCAACAATGGACTTTGAAGTTCAGGTGGCAAACCAAGACTTCCCTCCCATTGTAAGAAATTACCCAGAAGTTAACAGTCTCTGATTGTGGGAAACCAGTAGCTGCAGCCCTGAAAAGATGAATTTTCCAGAGAACCCAGAGCCTCATTCTGTGTCACAATCACAAACTGATCCCCTACCCAAATGTAATAACCTTGACACTTGGCCAAGGGAAAGAAGTAAAAGTAAACTCAATTTAAAAATAGAGAGAGGTTATATCTCAGAGTTTCTGTAAACTCCAATGACTAGAAGGGGTTCACGGTAACCCACCATCTCATCCAGCACAAAAAATAAAATATCTCTGTAGAGCTAAGATACTTTTTTTCAAAATATCATCCTGGAGTTATTTACCATTATCCAACTTTTCAAACTAATCAGTTGTTGATTTGTTTATTTGTTACAGAACCAGACGTATATGGCTGATGAAAGCAATCTGAGGGAGGTGGGGTAAAAAGAGAATTCAAAAATAAATCGGGCTAAAGAGCAAAACATGCCTCAAAAAAAGCTCAGGGTTCAGGCACACCTTCAAAGTCCTGTTATTCTATGCTATTCATGCCACTTGCCTTATTTATGTAAAACAATTTTTGTTTTCTTTTCCAGAAAGAATGCTGCCAATCGCCAGAGGCAGACATGTTTATCAAGATGTGTATCTTGAAGTCTGACATAAAATCTGTGGCCTTTGGTACAGCTGAAAAACACTCTGTCAACACCATGGAGAGAGCAAGCCCATGGCGCTGGCCTCCACCCAAGGAGTGCAGAGGAATGGACAAAAATTTGACTCGAGGCCAAAAACTACAAGATGAGGGAAAGTCAAACTCAAGGCGAACCAACCTTTTCCATCGAGTCTGTTTAATATCTCCTGTAAGCATCCAAACCACAAATCGGTCAGTGCTTAGGTAAAAAGACAAGTTTTTCTCCCTCTTGGAAAGCTACGTTGCTTAAGCTCCTATGAATACATCAATTATATTAGACCTGAGAGTGTCTGTCAGTGCAATGTTAAAAGGTCTACTATGTTACAGGCTGCCCGTCAGAAACAAAATACCCTTCAAACTCCCTGCCCTGATTTGCTTGGGCCGAAGAGAGCTAGAGAGAGAGAAAAAAAAAAGTGTAAAGTCTACAGGATTGGGAAAGAGAAGAGCCACCCCATTTGAAGGAAGCTTGTATTCACAGTGACCAACCTAATAAAAATCCCTCCAACATTCGTGTGCCTTCAAATTCTTCAACAAGTGAGGGAAAATGGCTCTTTTGTGACAGAAAGGGTCAGGCCAAAGAGAAGGTTGTCAAAGAGTCCCTTCTCTCGCCAGGCTGGCTGAGCTGGGGGGTTGGGAGGCCGAGCTGGGTAAGAGAAGAAGTCAGGAACACCCTCTCTGTGCTTTTCTTTCTGGATTCCTGGATAAGAAATATACACCATCCAGATACAGTGGTGAATCAGGACTCCATAAAGAAACGGGAAGTCAGAGTTGGCCCACAGGCCTGGGCAAAAACCATAATCCCGTTCAAGTTGCACAGCTTCCAATAGGCTCCAATGCTACCTGGCGATCAAGAGTCAATTGCAGTGGCCCTCTGCCTTCATCCTGTGGTCTTCATTCATCACCTGCTCTTTCCAGAGTCCCTCTGCCCCTGCCTCTCCTATAGTTCTGTCCCCAGTCTCCGCCACCCTCTGTTGCTTACATTGGCCAATCAGCCTGAAATGGGAGAGTTTGAATCCTTCATGCTATGTGCATAGCCAACATTCCACAAGATTTATGTCACCGAAGCCTGTGAAAATGACAAATGGTGGGAAAGAGGGCCAAAAGGGGAAGCAAAAATAAATCCAACTATGATTTAACCAAGGGTGGCCCAGTACCTGTACCTAGAGTGTGCTGTGACACCTTAGGGTCCATGAATTTAACAAGAAAATAAAATGCTACGTGAGAGTCTTTGCAACGTTCTTGTTTTCAATTCAAAAATCTCTTTAGAAAAGTTTACTTTAACCCTTAAGTCATAATCCTAATGCATCAAAGTGGTAACTAAATATCTGCTTTGATTGGATGGGTGACTGCTTGGGGAGAAGGGAGATTTCTTTTCTCAGACACCTTCTCTAAAAAGTGAGTTTAGGTGTAGAAGGTGTTCTTGTTGCCAGGTGGACAACAGGGACAGAAAGACAGCCCCAATGTGAGGGACGAGGTTGGTCACACTGTAAGGCAGCTTTTCCACACAATACCTTTTTGTCCTATGCACCATTTAATGAGCATGAGGTAACCCCTATACTACCAAACTCACCAAACTTCTGCAAACTCTTGCACATTCCTGTGATGGAATACTAACCAGATATTAAAAATTATTCTTAGGAATAATTATTAACCACAGACATGTTTGTGATATAACATTGAATGAGTAAAAACAAGATATACAAGGGCATTTACAGTATGATCACAATTACAAAAAGTGACCTGTGCATAAGGACAGCAATACCCCAACACTTTGGTAATTATCTGCAGGTGGTGGGATTAAAGGTAATTTTTATTATTTTCTATGCTTTGTCTTAAGTGTTCTATAACAAGTACAGATTTGTTTCTATCATTATAAATACATATTGTGAAATAGGATAAAATCTCTAAAGGCCATCACCACCCACTTCTTTCCAATACCAGATTTTCCTTTGCCCATGGTATGGGGCCCAGAGTTAAAATGGTACTGCTAAAAATATATTTGTTTTACAATCTGTTTTCCTCAGTCTGTCCTCTGATACCTAAAATTTCTGTTTTCCTTAATGGGAATGTGTGGGGTAACCTGTTATTGACTTTGTACGTGTACCTAATCTATTTAGAACTCGGTTAGCCAGTATGGTAGCAATTGGCCACTGTGGCTGCTGAGCATTTGAAATATGGCCAGTCCAAACTGAGATGTTCTGGAAGTATAAAATGTACACCAGATATTAGAGACTGTAAAATATCTCATTGATAATTTTATTGGTCACACATGAAAGTGATATTTTAGAATACTTTAAATTTTGAAATATTATTAAAAAATAACTTCATCTATTTCTTTTTCCTTTTTTTTAAATGTGGCCTGTAAAAAATATAACATTACCTATTTGGCAAATACTATATTTCTATTGAACTGAAGTGCTCTAGGAAAAAAAAAAATCTCAGAATGGTGATTTAATTATTCCTCTTTCATCTTTTAGAAAAATAGAAGATCCAAATACATACATACTTCTTGCCCAAGTCATATCCATGGCCCCTAATAAAATGTCTTCTCCTACTCCTGTTCCAAGTTATATTGTTTTTTCAGTGGTCATATAATTGCAATTCTTTCCAAACATGGATGCATTGAGGCCAATTCAAGGGCTGCACTAAAGGTCATCTTGCCTTTCTTCAGAGTGACAGATCCCACTTATCTCAGAATTCTCTAACTCCCCAACATCTGCCTCTGTTCTCATGGATTTGCTCTCACATCTGTGTAACACTTCATTCAAAGAACACAGTTCCTATTTGGGATAGTCTCAAATATTCTCAACTCCCAAAAGGCCATGCCAAAGGGACTTCCTCCTTCAAGTAGCTATAGGCTGTCTTTCAAAGTGCCCCAGGGTACAAGGAGCCAGAACATTACTGCTCTTGAGAACGGCAGAGAGAATGCAAACGGAAGTATTATACCTGCAGGAACTGCCAAACCAAACTCTGAGAGGCAGGTGCTCCAGAAAATGACTCAGGTCCGCATGATGTTTTTCACGGATGAAGTTTTAGGAGGTAGAAAGGTGTGCATTTGGCTCTCCGGCCAAAGTCATTTCCATTGTTTATGTCCAGGCCACCCCACAGCAAACCTGTGCAGGGCTTCCTTTTTCTCCCTGCTCAGAGCCACCTTCTCTCTGTGAAGCAGTCATCAGAACAAATAAAACTCTTATAATCAACATGAGAGCTGTGGACATATTTTTGCAATGTAGTGGGGTTGAGGGTGGTTTCTTAAAAGACCAGAGAAGCCACTGACTCTGCAGCTGCTATGTCAAGGCTCACAGGGCTGAACAGAGTCTATAATTCCTCATTATTCCCTCGATGAGCAACACACAGCCTTGTTCTAGCAGTTTTCGTACTTCAATCATCTTCCACACAGTTCTCTTAGCTCAACCTCAGCAGAGTTAATCAAAATATCTTCATCAAAATTAAGTCTTTTTCATCCCAGAGGAGAAACTTAATTCAAGCTTTTCTTCGGGGATGAGAATCCAAACTCCTGACTCTGTGTCATTCTACTGAGCTGTCTGCATTTTTCTCTCTGGAAATTTTTTTGGCACAGCTTACAAATTAAAACATTAAAGGAAATGAAATCATAACCATAAAAAAGTAAAGATCATCATTTGTTTGATTATTTTGCATCTTTAGTATTAAGGTAGAATTTAGAAAGCAAAACCTACACTTTATTACTTTAAAATATACCCCACCCAGATCACTGCTGTATTAAAGGGTGTTATAAAGAATGAGGTCAAACTATTTAATTGACATGATATGGGGGGAGGCTCGTAGCACACAAGGAAGAATCAAATTCGAAAGAGAATTTGGTTAATTTTAAAATGTCACCTGAGTAATTACAGTCATTTTACATCCCTGCCTGAGGCAAAGAAGTAAAAATACCAAGCTCTCTTACAAATTTTCCAATACTATATACATACTGTTATGACATGCACACGTGCGCACAAACACATACAGTGAAACCAGATTTTGGAGTGCAGCTATTGCTTGCCAAGGTTCACCCCAGAGCAAATATTTATTGCAGAGTTACAAAGTTTTCCTAAAGGAGGACCGAAATGGAAGCGTTTACATATCCTGCGAGTACTTTATGTATGCAGGGGCCACAAGAAAGATATAGTTTAATAAAAACATTTATGGATTTTGAAAGCAAACACAATCCAAGAGTCTTGCACATGTGGGAAAAGATGATATTTCAGCCTAACACATTTTCTCTTGAAGATCCTTTGGCTGTTTGCAGTGAACAAGGCCCAGTTTCCTCTGGGGCCCTCCTAATCCGTACTGTAAAACATACACAGGAAACAAATGAAAGACCAATCTGATACTGCCCTCAGAGACGGGCAGGGATGTGGCTCTTCTCTTTTACACACATGCAGAAACTTCCCAGGGTGAACGCGGTTTGCTGCTCAATTGATTGAGAAACTTTGTTCTCTGACCTTTCCCATTTCCTTCCCTACTATGCTACCCTAAGGATTTCTTTTCCTCCCCCCACACCTCTCTCCCTCTGCATTCTGCATTCCAAAGTGAATCCATAAATTACAACACTAAGATACACTAGTGTGCCTTCCACTGTTTCAATACCTTTTGGTTCTTGCCTCTTTTGCTTTCTCCCACGGCCTGGAAGGTCACTAAGTGTGCATAGCCTCAGAATTTTGCATTTGAAGTTAATATTTTGTACATTGGCTCCAGCTCTCCACCACTGGGCCTTGGACATGTGTTACCCTGCTCTTCATTAGTGCTTTTGGGCTTTGTTCGCCATGAACGCCGAACTGCATCCATCTACCTCAGCTCTGAGTATCAAATGGGGTTCGTGAAAGAAATCACTCTGCGCCATTTATGAATCCCACAAACTAGAAAAAGGAATCAACGCCTAGTTCGAAAAAGTTGGAAAGGCTTTGTGGAGCCTTGCTGCTCTCTCCTTGGGCTGTATCGCCCCCTGGTGGCTTCTTCAAAACAAAAACCTCCGGAGGTCAGCTCCTCAAGGGTTCAGGCGTCCGGGCCTGGGGCACTGTTCTCCGCAGAGCGCCGGTTCTTATAGGAGTGTGGGGAGGGAGGAGATTGAGGGAAGGTAGACAACGCAGAAGGAAAAGGAATTCTTCGGGCAAAACGGGTTCAGGCTTCTCTACCCCAAACAAAAGAACATGGTAGCTGGGCCAAAAAATGCAGCTCCTAAAGCAAGCCCCTCGTTTTACAAACGCGAAACCGAGGCCCAGACAGAGGGTGGGAACTGCCCAGGGAATCTGGCTACTTAGGACTAAATCTCCCACCCTTTTCTGGGATGACAGGGTTTGGGGGTCCACGCTGCTGGGAAAGATTGAAGCGTTTGGCCTTAATGCTGTTAGAAAAGGCAATGAAATGATCAAAAGAGGGAGGGAATGCCACGGCCTCAATTCCCGGCTCCAGCGTGGAGCCGGATGGCACAGCCTCCAGGCCACTTCGGCCTCTCGTGGGAACGCGCCTCGCCCCCCGAGACCTCGGAGCAGCCCGACCCGACTTCCCAGGCCCTGGACGGGCGGGCGAGACACAAAGCAGGCCCCGCGGGCGGCGCTCCGTGCTTCGGGAGGCGGCGGTGGGCTTGATTGATGGATTCACGGTGTTTAACCCCCGCCGCCTCGCCGGGGGCGGCTGATCCAGCTGCAGCACCGGCCGGGGGTGGCCGCGGCCCGGCCCCGCGCCCCCGCCCGGCTCCAGAAAGGGCAGGCTGATTTACAGCCGCGCCGGCCGGACTCTTGCGAAAGCACTTGGGCTGGGGAAACCCACTCCCAGGGCTCAGGCCGGAAGAGGCCCGGCCAGGGCAGAGCAGCCGGGGCCAGCGGGGGCGTCGAGCCTCAACTTCCCGCGCCCGCTGGGCCGCAGGGCCAGGCCACGCTCGCCCGCAAGACCGCCACGGAGCTTCCCGCCTTCTCCTGCTCCTTCACCGGGGGCTGAGATCACCAGAGAGCGGGAGGCTGCCGCGTCCCTCCCCGGGGAGCGCTGTCCCGCACCCCCGCTGCCCAGCTCCCCAGTGCGGCGGTTTCACCGCGTTAGGGACGCGGAATCCACACCTTTGGGGACTTTCATGGGGAAGATGCAAAAGAAATTCAGAGGCAAAGATTAGGGAGGAGAGCTGCTAGCTTTTCCTGTAAACCTGAAGAGAGAGACCCCAGGCCCCATCTCCATCTGTTTAAACACGGTTTTGCTCCCTTTTCTGCAGCGCAGAAAACAAACATGAAAAGAGAGCGATTGTGCTTAGAAACTTAACGTTCTCTTTTTCTAAAGGCCGGTTCCCTGAGTTCCCTGACTCTGTTCATCACCCTTCCTCCTACCTAAAGGAAATAAACGCTCCCTAAAATTGTTGCTCTACTTTTAGCTTCTAGGGGGATGTTCTTTAAGCATATTTTGCTTCGGGAGGAAAAAAGCAAACAAACTTGCAGATAGTGAAACAAAGTAAGAAACGCATAGCTTCAACTTGAAACGAAGAAATCCGATTCGGTCATTCTAAACTAAAAACTAATGTTATTCCATTTTCTCGAATAAATGTGACAGTAGGTTGAGTTTTCCTACAGCTTGTAAAGTTGATCACTAGAAACGGGAAGCTGGTGAAAATGTGCAGATTCTTGCTCTACAGGCACTAGGGAGACCATGCCAATCTTTTTTTTAATTTTTTTCATGCCAATCTTAAAAATTAATTCACGGTTGGGACGTCAGGGAGACGCATGAGTTGGTCAACACCCTAATTATTGGTTTCTGGTTAAACAAAAGTCAACAGAGCACAAAGCAACAAACCAGTGAATCACATTTCCTTTTTGTAAGATGAGGGCTTAAAGGTTATATTCTTGAAAGACTTTTTAAAAGCAATAAATATACCCACTTAAGATCCATTTTTAAAGGCTGAAATTATGAAATTCATAATTACAAGGTAAAGTGATCAAACGTGAGTGCACAATTATTCTGCTTGTATAAATGAATAAAGAAAACACGAAATTTCCAAGGAAGAGAGTCATCAACCTATAAAATGTATACGTAAAATTTGTCACTTCAATCGAATACTTTTTCTTTCTTTCTTCTCTTCTCCCTTCTGCAAATATAATTATCTCTTAGTCTGGCCTCGAAGAGGTGGCAACAAGAACACCTCTCTGCCTGATATGACTCAACAGAAAAACAAATATACTCATAAAAAAAGAGAGAGAGAGATGAGACCAATACTATCCCAAAGTTTGGTCCTTAGTTCCCCACTGGAGTTGATAAAAGAAAGGCACTGCCATACCAGTGACTTGTGCATGGAAGTCTTGCCTATCTGTAATCGGGATCCCAAAGTGAACCCCTAAAAAAGCCATGCTGTTGCAACAGCAGCTTCCTCGGAAAACAGCGATGTAACAACCTCTGCTTCAGGTATTGGCCAGGCTGGATTCGCAGGAAGAACTGCTGTCTGGGAAATTAAGCTTCCCCTTCAATTTCATTTGAATTCCTAAGAAGCCTGCAGGCCCTGCAAATGACTACCTCAGAAACGCAGCCTCCTTTTACCCTTAGGTTTGCTTTAAGGAAATTTTTTTCCAAACACTTTCACTGGATGAGTATTTTCTCACAAACTTTCCTGGGCAAAATCTCAAGAGGAAATTTCACATTAAAGCGACAACCAACAAAGCTTATTTTCGTAATATGTAGCTTCTTAATATACAAGTATGTTCTCACTTCACTTAGTTATAAAAGTGTTTGGTTTTCAATTTTTCTAAATTACTTGCAGGGTGGGGGTGGGAGATGAAGAAGGGATCCTTATGCCATCTGGCGGTTCCATGTGGAACTTCGCTGAAGCAGCTAAATTTACTGACCATCTGTGCCTAGAGTAATTTTCTCCGGGGAAAACCTCTGTAAATCTCGTCCTTTTGAAAACAAGGAAGAAAATATCCTTCATTAGCGAAGATTAATTTGAAGACGGATTCCCTGTGTTGACGGGAAATAGGAAATTCTATGTTCTGGAAGTCCATCGATTTTTGATGAATCATCATACATATGTACGGCATAACTTTGGGGTTTTTTAATTGTAATTTATTCTTCGATGACAAAGAATCTTGAGAAAGGCTAAAGCGAGATGTTGGGAAAGGCTGAAGCCAGTTAACTTTTTGTACCCTTTATTCAGACCTGGCAGATGTCTCTGCAATGTCCACCACTGAACACGTGGGGGCGTACTCAAGTCTATCAGGCCACTGGTAATATGACTCCTTCCATTATTTGCATGAATTGTTTTGATTGGATGTTAGGTCTTTAAAACGTCAATCTTACGTCAAATGGCTATCAACCAATCAGCAACCTACTCTAGCGTGATTGGTTTCTACTAGAAGTGTCAATCATCCTAAATTTGCATACTAGTCCTTCGACAGCCAGGAGCCTATCAGTCGGCTGTGGCAGCTGGAAGAGAAAGAATCGGACGGAGAAAAATGAAAAATCACTTTTTCTCTAGCAAAGGGAAAGAAAATTATTATTTTGCTCATAGTATTAAAATCAATTTAAGTGTATTTTAACCTAATAAAATAAAGACATTCAATTAAGCAAAAATAAACTTTCAGCCTTGCTTACCAATTTTATGTAATGTTAGCTGCTTAAAAAATCGATAAGTAGTCAAAAGAATAATAAAACGCAAAGAGAATAAAAGTGCTAATAAATTCGCGACACAAATGATCACTGGGAAACCAAAAGTGAACGTGGGACTTTAAATAAATTACTATGATGGTATAGAAATACTTTAAATATTTAGGCAAGCCTGAGTGCTACTTTATTTTTTAAAAATACACAAAGGGCAGAAAAGAACATTATTTTGCCTTTAACAATCGAATAGTTCCATTACTCTGCCCTTTTTATTTTTATACCAGGCACTCGCAAAAATACTTGTTTATACGTTTCTCATCTTACACACTCACATAAAATAACAAAAGAAAATATCAGAGCCTGTGAATAAGTAATCGCAAGTTTTAAATTTCAGAATTCGTAGGACCGAAGCTTTGATCTATCAGTTACAAAATCCTTCTAGTTTTACTGTAATTTAAAATATCTGGAAAACTGTAAGACATTTATTATCTATTTAAAATATGTGCAAGTACAATTCCCTTCAGTCTCCTCCTGCTTGTCTCCAAATCGCCCCCAGAGACTTGTCCGAAACCAGAATTTGGATGCAACAGGGTAATGAAGCAACGTTTCAATTCTCCACTTAGCCGGCCCTCGTCTCTGAAGAATTTTGTACTAGGCGTTAACAAGCATTGACATAAACTGGAGTTGCTTCGACGGTATTTACCGAATTAAGAAATTATTCTCTAACTTTCCACTCAATAGCAAAAGGATTTTTCCTTCGGTATTTTATTTATCTTTGCATATATATTTTTAAACTTTTTTGTTCTTGCCTCTTCCTAGTTTTCTTTTTTCTTTTTTCTTTTTTTTTTTTTTTTTTTTTTTTTTTTTTTTTTTTTTTTTTTTCCGCCTTCCCCTCTACCTCCTTCCAGTTAGGATTATTACGGTGTTCTGTGTGTTTTCGTCTCTAGTCTGCGTTATTACAAGGCACTAAGGTAGAAGTGTATCTGTAACTATGGGGGAACCGTACAGGACTAGGGTGGTGCTGAGAGGAGGTGGAAGAGAAGTGTGTGGTGCATAGGAAAGCAGGGCTGTGATACCAAAGCGGATTTAGTTTGTGCTTTACAAAGACTGCATAAACCAACACAGCACTAAAATTAAATCTCTTCCTCGGGATTTTAAGTACAGTTACCTTATCCAGAAACAGTAAAGCATGCCTTCTACTTCTCTTTACTCCCTCCCCAATTAGCCTACTGCTAGAAACCCCCTCAGTAGCGGGTAAGAGAGCGGTCTGCACCACCAGTCTTCTGACTCAGCGGGAAAATGTCAGCATAGAGGACTGCACCTCACTCATCGGGCAGAAGCAACCTCAATGCGAGCACTCACCGCCATCACCCCACCACCACATTATATTTATTCATTCATTCTCATTCTCACTCTCTCTCTCTCTCTCTCTCTCTCTCTCTCTCTCTCTCTCTCTCGCTCTCTCTCTCTCCCCTCTCTCTCTCTCTTTCCCTCTCTCTCTCTCTCTCTCTCTCTCTCTCTCCTCCTCCTCCTCCTCCCCCCTTCTCTTTCCTCTCCTCTCTAGCGCGCGCCACATCTCCCCTTGTCAATCACACAAGCACATCATATGGCGCATGCGCGTTGGTGGTCACCGGCCCGCACCGACCCCACGCCTTTGCCGTACGCCACCCCGTTGCACCGACCAATAAGAGGGCGGATTCGGGGGCGGGTCACAAGGAAGCAGCCAATAAGAGCGCAGTTGGAAGCCAGGGATTGAAGAGAGTAAATCCTTCCGTGGACCGCGTTCAGACGCCCCCGCGGATGATTTATGCATCCCTTTTATTATTTGTAACACTTTGGGAAGTTATTAAAAGGAAGATCTACTGCTTCCTCTTTTTTTAGGGGGGTGGAACTGGATGGCAATATTTGTCACTGGTCTATATAAGGGAAGAGCATTGCGAGGTGGAAGGCGGTTGGATGCTGGATTTGTTTGTGTGGGTTATGGTTTTTATTACAAGACAGATTATCCTTTTCATTACAAGCTGTAGACAGGGCCAACTTCGAAGGTCCTCGTGGCCGAATGATCTTCGATCACTCAGGGAGCTGAAACCCGATGCCTTCTGACTTTCATGTCTGTATTCTTGGCGCTAGGAAGCGCAACTCGGAGATGTTGCAACCAAGGGTTTCGAGAGAAAGAAATACGCAAACTCCCATCACTCTCCACCTCCACCCCCCGTCCCCCGCCTTAACACGGAGTAAACCTCGGCCTTTTTCCGCTTGGATACTCATTAAGAGTTAGTTGACTTTGTAGCGGATGCAATAAAACTTGGATGATTTCAGGCCCCCAAACAATCCTGGTTTCTGTTTTCCTCTCGGCACCAACCACACCCCCAAGGAAATTGCCTTTTCAGCAGGCGCCTGCGGGAAAGAACCGCAGGAGACAGATGCCCCTGGGAGGACTGCAGTTTGGGGAGGGAGGAGCCGTCTGGGGTATGGAAATAAAAGGGGACCAAGGTAAGAATGCAGGAGTGGCCCCGGAGAACTTTCGTGTTTGGATTTAAATTTTCTAACTAGAAGGAAAATCAATAAACCCTCAGTACCTGGAGGATACGCTGAAAGTTAGCGTTCACCCGCAGAGCCACTGCGCCCCCTCAATCCTGCTCTACTGGGGAGGGTCAATCTCGGAGGGCGGAATAAAGGAGGTATTTGACCAAAGTAGAAAAGCGCTCAAAGAAAGTAAAGATACAAATTTGCTCCCTCACCTCACTTCCAAACCTAAATTACACTTTCAAACATAAAACACGATTCCAAGCAAATAGGGATGTAGGGAGTAAGTTGCCTCTGTTCTGAGGTCACAGTCAAGAGCTAAGTCGCGCTGCGAGCAGTGGCGCATTGCCTGTAATTCCAGTAATTCCGGAGGCTTGAGGCAGGGGGATCGCAAGTTCGAGGCAAGCCTAAGCAATTTAGCTAGACCCTGTCTCAAAATAAAATGTTTTAAAAGGTCTGGGGATATAACTCGACGGTAAGGCACTCTTGGTTCAAACCCAATACGGGGTTAAAAAAAAAAACAAAAACAAAAAAAAAAAAAACTCAGTCACTGGTGTCCACATATTTTTATTTGGAATTAAGAAAAGCAATGCAAGATTGCTGCGGTATCGGAATCGGGTGAGGAGAGACTGAGGAGGAGGAGTCCTGTAAAAGAAACCAAGAACTGTTTGATGGCAGGACTGAGTTGAAGGAAAACAAAACCGTGAACTTCAAAGCTTGGTCCCAATTCCCCTCAGGTTAATTTCTGCTTCCTAAAAAGTTGATAAGGGTCATTAATCACTTGTCCCGCCCCCGTGGGTCCTGCAGTGTTCCAGAGGGTTTTCTCCCTGCCGCTCCTCGCCACCCCCGCCAGGGATGTGGACTGACTCTCCAACACGCGGTCGGTCACCCTGGGGAGGGAGGGCCCCAGGGTCAGTGGGCCGATGGATGCGCGAGAATCTGCGGACAGCAAGAAGTTAGAATCTGAGAAAAATACTGCAAGGGGTGCAGGCCTGCGTGTGGAAGAAACTGGGTGCATATGCAGTTTCCATTCCGCCTGACCCTAAAAAAAAAAAGAAAGAAAGAAAGAAAAGAAGGCCTTCAAGCGTGTCTGGCGTGCTGTATGAAGAAGGTTACAGTGTGTTTAGAGATTTGCAAAGCTCTACCGAGCAGTAAAGATTTGAAAGGCCTGCCTAAGTTTTGTCAAATGACTTCCGGTAGCAGAGCCCCCTTTAAACCCAGGCGGGCCCTGAGGCCTCTGATCTTGGCTAGGTCTGGCCCTGGAACTCAGTACTGGACTGCGCGGAAGAGACCGGGCTAGGCCAGGCGCGCCAGGAGGAGGGTAGGGGCGGGCCCCGGACCCGAAAAGGGTCCGCCTCCATTCCCGAGAGAACCCTCTTTGGGGCTGTTGCGGTTAGTTGTAAAAGTGAAGTTGTGCCTTTCCACTGGCTTTTCCGCGCGGAAACCCCCGGGCATGGAGCAAGCGCGTTGAAATTGACTGATAGATTATAGGGAAGGTCGCCTGAATCCAAGGTTGACCCTCCGTAGATGACAGCCGTTATGGAGGAGGCCAGGGAGTGAACTGACTGGAGAATTCCGGCAGGCAGGTCTTCATCCTAAGTGCCCAAGTTCTCACTAGCAATCATAACTGAACAATAAAACTCTGAGATAAAACAAAAAAACATATTGGGACAGTGATTATTGCGATTAGATGAGTGCAGCTTAACGTATACTTGGGTTTCCCAGAGTCTTTCTTTCCAGAGGGGCATTGATGCGAATTCCTTCCTTCTTGAGTAATGACTACTTGAACCTCAGCACTCCCCAAAGTTGCGCATCAGATCGTTCCCAGTACTGGACTCAGAACCCACTGCTCCCCGCTTTGCTTTACAAAAAATTTACAGCGTGGGCCCGCCAGGTTAAAATAAATAACTGAAGTAGACTGTTGACCAAGAAATATAAAAGAAAGGGGAGAAGAAGAAACGTAAAGAGAGACTTCTATTGCTGGACCTCAGTTCCCTCTAGGCACTACACCTGCACTATACTGGAAGATTGGGGGAGGGTTTTGTTACTATCCCTGGTATAAGACACAAATAAGTTATATGATAAAGTTCAAGCCTGGTACAATTCGTTACACTAGATGAATACTTAGATTTGCACATGTAAATGTTCTTTTGTCCACAGAAGAGATATAGACTTAATCTGTCTATAATATACACAAGGATTATACTTCCACTTTGAAAAAAGCTTTCGGACTTGATCAGTGATGTGTAATTTTTAACACAATATATTTCATGATTAACGAGTTATAACAGGGCTAAATCCCAAGCTATGAATAATTGAGAATTAAATTATTGTCCTCCAAAAAGGAAAATAAAATTATATCATTGATATAGAACACACAGAGGACCTTGGGAGAGAAGTGAGGTAGAAAAAACAAAAAAACAAAAAGAACCGGAAGACCATGTGTTGTACAGAGACATAAGATCAGGCACAAATATAATGAAATTCAAGGATACATGAACACAAGGCAATTAGGATTTATTCGAGGGACCTCCTCCTCCATTGGTGAAGTAGTCATATCTGCCCCAGATGTCAGACCTCCCTACAGCTGGCTCCATGGATTTTAACTTCATTTCTGACCTAAACCAGTTCCAGGAAGAGCGCCTGCAGCTCTGCGATATAAGGCTGGTTTAGCTTCTTTGGTGCACTCCGAAGAGAAACTAGGAGATCCGAACCCAAAATTCAGCGACCCTATGTCCCAGTCCACAAGGGAAGGTAACAGGAGCATAATTTTCTCTCTTATCAATCCCAGCCCTACGTGTCCAAGTGAAAGCAAATACTTTCCACAGCTTTTAAATTAAAATGACTTGATAATAACCACTGCTTACTCTTTCCGGGGCCCTGGCCTGTCTAAACCCGTGGTATTTACATTCCTAGAGGCCCCGCTGAGGTACAGGAGGAGGCTCTGGTGCCCGCAGTACGGTGAGCCCTGTCACCGGGCCTCCGCAAGTCCAGGGAGAAAAAATTTTCAAGACCTGATTCTCCCTATCCCCTTTGTGGAAAGTTGGGGGCATTCATCCTGTCTGCAATGCATTTATTCTACGCTGTAGTACAGAGGTTTCTAAGCGAATAGGAACCTATTATTTACATCCGTTCCAGCACAGATATTTATTATCTGAAGGAATATTTAAGGGTCTGCGCTGGACCCGCCACCTTTGACAGGAGCCGTCACCTCACACTCCGGGGTAATGGACCACACTGTGGCTGCATTTAATTTATTGGTGTGAGAAGCTTAGTGCGGGAGGTTTCCAAAGCGGGCCTTTGCCACGAAGAGAGGCCCTGACCCAATCTGGTAGGTGCTTAGATTTTATGTTAGCTTCCAAATAGCAGAACCAAACACAACTCGAAATATGGAAAAAAAAAAAAAAAAAAATTCCTTAATTCGGGTCCGCTGTGCTTAGGAGTCTGAGGGACTGACTTTGGTAGTTGAGAAGTCCCTGAAATGGAAGGCTAAATTTGAGGTACCGGTTGTGTGTCTCTTTAAAAATATGAAATTCTGAGAAACGATGGCCACTATCTGCAAATGAAGAGAAAAAAACATTAAGAAATCATAGTTTAAAATTACACAAGCGTTAGGAAGTTTGCATGGAGCCTAGGAAATCTGAGAAGCCAGTATAATTATCAGCGAGCTACACATGATTTTTCGCTTGCATGAAAGCAATAGATCAAAACAAGCAATACTGAACTCCTCTAATAGCCATGCTATTGTGATAAACTCAACAGAGTTAAGGGACCTTGCAACCGGCTACCTGGTGTTAATATTAATGAGTTTTTAAGCCAGAGTATTTCAATGACTCCATTTTCCCTCTAAACTTCAAGGTAATTCAAGCTCTCTTAATATTGTCATTACCACCGCCGACAGAGGGAACCTGATCCGATGTGGTTCTGAAACAAAATGGGATATTAACTGTGTTTGTTTTCACTTTGATCCATAGGAAATAGGTCCTGCGCCCTGTGACCCATTAAACTAATAAGATTATACACATCAGCAAAGCGGAGGTTCTAATTGTTTCCACCTGTCCCAGATCTTTGCATTTTAAAAATTGCTGAAAATAAAACTTGAGTTACAAAAGAAAATATATTGAGAGTGAAATAGTGGCAAAGTTGAACCTCTCGGACCGCAGGTGTAATCAATTACTGAGGAAAAAAATAGGTGTACGTGGTGTGGCGCTTTTGGAGGAAGAAAAAAAAAAAGCAGGAAACACAATCATTTAATTGATCCGGAGGTGCTCCTCTTTTCCTAAAGCTAACACTTGCTTGAGAAAACCACCCAATCAGAAGCGTTTCCGGCAGACACCCTACACTTCCCCGCCTCCTCATAAATATTTAAAGAGTTAGATTTCTTGATTTGTCATTTAAATATCCCAGAAAAAGTGCCACACAGGCTGATCTTTCATTGGGTTGCTCACACTGAGGTGGAGCAAAAGGGAGGAGGTGTGTTTGCCCAGCGCTCTCATTTGCTTACATTGCCCCTCTATGCGTCATCGCACTGCTAAGCCAATCCCTGAAGCTCACTTTGACACGCTCCCCTCCCTTTCGGGGGCGCAGCTAGCCTAAGCCAATAGTATGGCTATATGTAAATAAAAGAACACGGGCCGTCCCTCGCTCCGCCCAGTTCCCGCCTCTTCCAGGGGTGTGGAGAACCAAACCTAGTGGGAGAGACGGACGACCGGCGGGGTGGAGGGAGGGCATAAGGAAGAGGCGGAGGGAGTCCTGACGCGTGGGTGGGTTTGCCTACGCTCTTCCTCCTCCCGCCCCCCGGCTCCACCTCCTGATGGCTGGATGCCGTTTGGTCATTGGCTGCATTGATAAAGTCGGGGCGTGTGCTTCTTTTGCATAAAAGTAGGCGGGCATTCAGTGTCGTGTTGTAACTCGAGAAAGAGTCCCTCCCCTCTGTCTGGGGGGTATGGGCGGGTCGAGGGTGGGTCTGGACCAGATTCGCCCGACTTTTCGCCAAGGTCTTGAAGGAAACAAACGTTTCTTTAAAAGATTGGTTTTAATTCACCCTCTAGAGGGAATTATATATTCCTAAATGTATCTTTTCGTGTATTTCTACTAATCTTGAAGGGTTTTATCATGAAATACGTAGAAATTCTCGATGTATTCCCTCCCCAAATTAATTTCCTGCTAATCTATGAAGTCCATTTTGCACCAAGTCCAATACTCCGGCTGGTCCTTTTTGAGGGAATACTTTTTTGTAATAAATTTCTCTTTTACTGGGATTTATTTATTTATTTTTTTTTATGAATTCCCTGTTCCTCTAATTTTCCACTAGCTGAACTGAATTGTGTGTAAAAACCGGAGAAAAGGATGGAAAATTCTTTTGGGCTAAGCGTTCTCGAATTGCTTGTGAATGATGCAAGTGTTAAAATTGTTTCCAACGGTAAAAAGCCCCAGGGATACTTTGTCGACATTTTTTTAAAGAAACGAATTATTTTTGGGACTTACTTGGTTCTTTTTTCTTACAAAAATTTTTCTTCTATGTCTAACTGAACATAGATTTACAATTTTAGATATTATGGAATGTCAGGTGGCAAATAATTGGAAAATGAAAAGATGCACATGGAATCCAGAAACCTGAGTTTTAAAATACCATCTGTGCGTATATAGTAACATTTCTACATCCTTCAAAAAAAAAAAAAAAAAAGTACGATAGCTTATTCTAAACTAAAATGTTGAAATGTTTGTTCCTCAATTTAGATTACCTGTTAAAATCTGAGTAGTCAACAAGTTCCTTTGATGAAAAGAAGAGGAGTTTAAAAAGGGGGGGTTGATTTATTATAGCAGGCTTGCGGGACTCCACTTAAACGGAATTTAAAATTAAAATTTGTAACGAGAGTAATATTCAGCAACAAACACATAATCAGAGGTCTTTATTTCCCGCTCGGAAGATAAAAAACTAAAACCTTTCTGGCTGCAATTCCTGATCCACCAGTGCGAAATGAATGGATTTCCAAATGATTTCTGCATTACTAAAAACCTGGGTGTGCTTTGGATGGAGAATAAAAGTTCAAGGGAAGTTAAGACAAAAGGGGGGGGGGGGGAGTTTCGTCAGGTCAATATGGTCTTTTTTTTTTTTCTCTCTCAAAACATTTTCTTATGCTTAACAAAAGTACGAAAAATTGCTTGCTGCTTTTTTGGATTTATAACAGTGTTTTGGTTACATTCAACTCAACTCATTTAATTTTGTAGTTTTAAAATGACTCTGTGCATTACCTTATGCCTCCTTCATGAAATTCTATCCAGAAATATTACTTCATTGCTAACAAGTGATTTAATGTTTAAAAAACATGTTAATGTCTCTGCTATTCCAAGTAATTAAAATAATGTACACCCATCTTTAATCCAAGAAAAATTATGTCAGTTGATAATTTGTCAAAATTATTCGAAATTGAACTCTCATTATAAGAGTACTGTAATATTAGTACTTTATACACCTGATTCTTAGTAATTATAGTTAATTTTACAACCTCATGACAAAAATTACATTTTCATGTTACTTAATTTTAGGCGTAAGCTCTGTCAGAGTATTTTTGCTGTTTTAATAAACTTTGAGATAGTGAATAAAATACCATTTTTAGAAACCTAAATGGAAATTAATTTAATCCAAACCATCACGTTGTTGTTTTTATTTTTTCCATTTTTCTTTTATGACTAAGGCTTTTCTGGTTATGCCAGTAACATATTTCCTGAAAAGGAACTGAGAAACATCAAAAGATGTAAGGGGGAAAACCCAAAAGATACATTCTCACAATCAAGAATTAAATCTAACAATCTCCAGTATTTCATTCCTACCTTTATGTGTTAGTAGTGAAGTTGTTCTTTTATTTTGTCTTGTCAGAAAATTCAGAGTGGGCTTTATATTAAGAATTCACTTTTTTCAAAGTTCAGATTTATTTACTCATTCTGCTTGAACTGTAATTTGATTTTGTAGAAATTCAGTTTTATTGTATTATATTTTTAAAACTTTATTTTATCATAAATACATGTTCATAAAATAACCATTTGAAACCACCAAAAAGTTAGAAATCAAATATAATAATATTCTGCCCATAAATAATTCTCAGTGTCATCTGGGACATTTTTAAACATCATTTTTTTAAATGCAGTATTATCATCTATGAGCATAATTAACAAGACCTTCTTTGGGTTAGAAAATATACTCAAAATTAATTTACCTTTTTCCATATTTTAAAATTATTTGGTAAAATTTGTACTTCAATATTCTAATCTAGCAAAGGTTGGTCTGAGAGTTTTCTTCATGTTTAGCTTACCTTCTACAACATAAGCCAGTAATTCCAATATTGTTTACATAAACATTTTCCCCAAACTTAACAAAAACCCTCTTTTCCTATACTTTCTATTCCTCTTAAGATGCATTTGTTGATTTTGTTCTTTTTTCAAATCCTGCAAGAATGCATAATCACCGAAAACCAGCACATTAAAGTCTGTTTTCCAATTGCAAAAAATTTTCCTTTAGCCCAATTAT
Organism: Sciurus vulgaris; assembly: GCF_902686455.1. Taxonomy (NCBI): domain Eukaryota; kingdom Metazoa; phylum Chordata; class Mammalia; order Rodentia; family Sciuridae; genus Sciurus; species Sciurus vulgaris. The sequence goes on from NC_136468.1 coordinate 87,211,509, forward strand.
GTTTTACTAATGGCATCTGCTTCTAATCTATTTGCACTTTTAGGAATACTGATTTTTATTAATAGCACCTGAGAATACCAGCAAGCCACAAAAGACATGTAATTAAGAATATCATCAAGCAAGTATTTAACAAAATGCATGATTAGCTATGTTTGTGGCCTCTAAATTGAGCAAAAGTATATATATCTCATCATTTTGTTTTACAATCTCTAAGGCTCTTCACTTCTTCCCCATCTTGATATTATGGTTCCAGTAACAAAGCAAATAGTCCTGTTTACCATTAAATCGTAAACTTCTAGCAATACATTCTTTATAATACATCGCACATCCTATAAATTTCTGAGCCAAATTATTTCATCGTGGTGGTAGATGGTTGTGGAAAGAAATCTGTGCTTGCATCTTGGCTTCCTTTAACTTATGGTAATAACAAAGTCTATCATTTTTATACAGAGATTCTAGAATTCAATTATATTCTAAATATGTAAACTAAATTGTCAACTGTGAGAAAGTCTAAATTTTTATTCAATGTTATTTTGTTTGAGCTCTTGGATTCTGTGAAATGGGTAATTTTATCAATTTTCCCTTGTGGTTTTATAAGAAAAAGGTCATGAAAAGTTGATATGGTTCATAAAAGAGTAGCAGCTTGAATCACTATTTTTATCCATGCAAGTATCCGAGAATTAAATAAGAATATACATTGGCAACTCTCTCTGAATAAAAATGGATGGACCAATTACATGCTCGCAGCGGGAAGGTGCCTGATCATGTACATTTTAAAGACTGCATTTGCCTTTGTGGACAAATATCATCCACATGAGAGGAAATTAAGAACACCATGGGGGTATTTGTTTTGTTTATTTCAGGTTTCTTTCATCATGAGCATTTTAAAAAATTAAACAGCATGAATTCACTATTAGAGAGGTTGTATGTATATAATAGAGGTATATAAATTGTTCCTCCCACCCCACAGAAACAAGAAGCATTTTGTGCCCACAGTACCATAATTAATGAAAACAGACTTGAAAAAATGAGTGGCTTTACTAAGTTACCATACTTAAGGATCCTGTATTCTGTAGCTGTTTCTAAAAAGTGGCAAAATAGTTATGAACTACTTTAACTTTCATTAGTATAAAAAATGCAATATATAAAATAAAAATGAAATAATGTCAGAATATCAGCTTTCCATGCAAAGGTAAAAATGTAGCTGAGGAGAGAAAAAAATAGTTTGGCTCCAAAATGTAAAATGAACAAGTATTTTTTTTTTCTTTTAAACTTTGATTACATTGAAAATCTCAATTTTCTTTTTACAAGAGAATTCGGGTTCAAGTGATATTTCGCAGTCATATTATACTGCCCAAACTAAACACTTCTATTCATTTAAACTTGATTGTAAAGTGGATTTTGTACAGAAAAAGAAATTTATTAAGTATATATCCCATAAATTCGAGGCTCCGAGTCCCTCATGGACTGGCATCTCAGTTATAGTGTTATTTTCACATTGCCATAATGGCAAACAACCATAGGCCAGATAAAACTATGTTTCTTTTTTAAAGTGTGGATTTAAAATAGTTCTTGAACTTCCATAAGTGGTAGGGTACATATTGCTGATGGAAAAAAAATTACTCCTGAAAAAAATACATATTTCATCACTGTAGTCTTTGCTCTCCCATTTTAGTTTATCTTCTGCAACATATGTGAAATGTCAGTATTATTCATTAGAATACTTGAAGGGCTATTAGAAGTAAATGAATGGTATCTTGATGACCAAATTCAAGTGTGAACTTGGCAGATAACTCAACACACAGAGGATCAACCTGGCTTGATCTTAAAGACTTATCATTCAGTGAAAATTGCCATGAATTGGCTAGTATATTTTAAAATACTGTGTGTGTATTTTTTCAAGACCAAAATAATATATTTGTAATTGTAATACATTTTTAAAACATGGAGAATAGAAGGAAGAAAATTTTACCTCCAAACAAAGAAAACCACTGCTCCATTTTGACACATGTTCCTGAAACCTTTTTTGTGTATATATATTTGCAGTTCAAGAAATTAAATATTGCACTTTCTGTTTTGTAAACAATTGAGTTTTTAAGTTAACCTCAGTAGATGATGGAAATCTTCCCATGGTTCAGAATTCTTCTGCAACATTATTTGAATTTGCTAGAGGGTCTACTCCCAATGATCATAAACTGGATTTAACTTTTAGGCACTATTAAACAGCACTGCAGTATTTTTAATGCTTCCATCTGCAGCTGTATCTCTGCAGGGTAAACTCCTATGGAAGGCATTGCAAGTATTTAAGGCTTTCTAGTCAATTGTTCATTTCTTCTCCTTTTCTTTCTGCTTTCTCACCTTTTCTTCCTTTATTTTTAAGCATGTGTGTGCTGTTTTGGTTTTCTTTTCTTCAGATGGCTTTTTTTTTTTTTTTCAACAAAAAAGTAACCCCAAAATAATCTTTACTTGCTTTTAAAAATCAAAACATTCAATAACAAAATAGACTAAAGTTTCCATAGACCAGCTTCTTTTTCTTCAGTTTTGTATGTAGCTTTTGAATCATTTCTCTGTACATGTACAGATAACACGTTTGTATATAAAATGTGTCCTGCTGTGCTATGGACACATACATACTGTTACAATAGTTCAAATTGCACTCATTTTCATTGGTGACCATACAACTGAACTGAAGAGAAGCATGAAAAAAGAGAGGAGAAAAGGAGGCAGCTGGGAGGGGAAGACAAAGAGAAATTAAAGACATAGAGACAATGACATCATGGGAGCCAGTATCTTTCTCTTCCTTATTTCTTTCTTAGAGTTTCTTCATTTGAAAAACCATGATCCAAACTCTGTGATCCTAGTGTAAAATCAGCCCAAAGTACACTCAGCAGGTGGAGGTGACAGGCCAAGCAGAATCATTCCTGCTTCTGGAATTGAATCCCTAATAGTTCTGTGAAGTTCTGTATGCTGCACAGCACCATTGCAGATCACCTTAGAAAATAGCCACAAGATTTGTAAAAAATGAATACCAACCTGGGGCTTTGGGTTTTTTGTTTGTTTGTTTGTTTTTGTGGTTGTTGTTCTTTGGTGGGGGGTACCAGGGATTGAACTCAGGAGCATTCAACCACGGAGTCGCCCTATTTTGTATTTCATTTAGAGAGAGGGTCTCACTGAGTTGCTCAGAGCCTAGCTTTTGCTGAGGCTGGCTTTGAACTTGTCATCCTCCTGCCTCAGCCTCCTGAGTCGCTGGAATTACAGGTATGTGTCACCGCACCCCGACTTTGTCTGCTTTAATAAGCAATTTTAGAGCAAAGTTGAATAGAATACCTTCAGTAAGGAGACAGGGCTCAGAAAGAAGAAGCGACAACAGAATTTGGAGTTTTCAGCTCTCCTTGTGCTAGCTTCACAGGGCCTGGGAAGCACGGAAGTGCTGCAGCAGGAGGCTTAGCATGGCAAGTGCTGCCTTGCCGTATAACATGATCCACCGGGCGATACAGTGGCATCATCATAGTGCACCTCTTTCTCCTTCCTCTTGACCTTTAACAGGAATGAGCCCCCAAGTTTCTTTCTTCCATCATGAGGTCTACCATTATCCATCCTACCATTGGTGTAACTCTTTCCTTTTCTAAAGGAAAAGTACCTTGGGGCAAGGCAGTGCAATGGAGAATGGAGAAGAGAACTATAGCATTAAAAAAATTAATCTGTAACTTCATTCATTTTTATTCTCTAGATTTTCTCCAGTAGGTAAGTCAGCAAAATTAACTGACTTTAAACATATTGGAAATCAGAAATTGACCAGTTATTCCTTTCTCATTTCTGAGTGTCCAACTGACCCTTGAATGCCATGGAAGTAAACTTCCTGTCAGTAAAGGAACAGGCTTCAGGCTTATGGAGAATACTCTAGAGGCACACTAGACATCAAATAACCGCTTCAAAACATTCTGATACATCAAGCCTGGAAGTATCAGAAACAGATGGGCTCACTTCCTCTCTGTATTTCACACAAACTACAAAAATAAAGGAAGAGTTTGGAGGGGAAAAAAAAGAAAGCATTTCCATTTGCTCATCCCATGTTTGAAAAATTTGACCAACACCCAACCCATTCTAATTATACAGTTTTACTGCATGGGGGAAATTAATTATTATTGCTCCATTAGAGGTGCTGAAAAACATTTGATCTTTCAATAGCGTCTGCCTCTTCTTTATGTAGTTTCTTTTACAAAGGCATCAAGTCTTTTGAAAAAAATCCCATAGAAGAACTTCTGGGCTCTAGCATCAAAATTGATGTCCTGCTGTCTGGATGCATGTGTAGATCAAACCTTTACACTTGCATCCTTCCCAAGATCTACCTCCATGGTACAGAAGAAGGGAGACATCTGTCATCTTTCTAGTTGGTATGAGCAATGCTGTTCCAAATCAGAAGAATACCTTCTCTCAAAAAAGCCACTCAGGGTTTTGTAAATTTTCCCCAATCTTGTTTGCATTAACTAAATGCTTCCCAACCTTTACTTCTTCCTGAGCCATAGAGAAATCTAAGAAGCTATAATTCTCTCTATATCTGTGTCTCTATTTAAATGTTTATTTGTTTGTCAAAGCACATCGATTTAAAACTGAAAATGCTTGGAGTATAAAGTAGTCCCTCCTTCCATGTGCAAATATGGTGAAAGTCTAGACCTAGTGGACTGCATTTGTGAGAAATATTTATTCTTAAAGATCTCACCCAATAATTGCCCACTGCCCTCTTTAATTGGTCATTCTGTTCTTTTGTCTAGTAAAATCCATCAAGGGTTAGGATCAAAGATGGAGACCCAAAACTTAAACCAGCTCCTTTCTTCCATCTTCTGTTTATTAACTCAAGAGCTGAGACCGGGTGAATTCAATTAACTCCTTTCAAGAACACATCTTTGTTTTGAAAGACAGATCCCTAAACCAGCATAAGTCGAGCATCTGTTCATCTGAACAGCTCAGGATTGTGCCCAGATTGTGCCAACTTTCCATTTTAAATACAGTCTGGAGAGAGGGAGGATCTGGAAGCCAGGCTGCCTGACGTACTAGCTTGGCCACCTGTACGACCCTAGGCAAGCTTCATAGTCTTTCTATGTTTCAATTTCCCTCATCAGAGCAATGAGAATAATTATGGTATCCACCACACCTCATGGGACTGGGGTGAAAATTACATTAATATTCATGAAGTTCTTAGTGCCTGACACATACAATGCAATCAAAAGAGGGTTTTTTTTCCCTCTTTTCTGGTTTCATTTTTGCTGTTTTGGTTCCTATTTGACTAAATAGAAATTCCCTTTGTCTAGAAAAACAGGATATTTAGGTATCCTTCAGAGTTCTCACATAGACAGTTTGGTCTATGTATTGTTGGTAAATTGGTGTCTCCATGGGGAAATGAGAGCTTGGGGCTTCCAGTTCTGCTATTTGCTGACCACCTACCATATTTAGTTTAGTTTTCTTAAAATGCTTGCTTTTTTTTTTTTTTTTTTTCCTTCTTCTCTTCCTGGTATGGAATTAGTGCTGTGCCCTTAACAGCACTCAGTAAATAATTTTGGAATGAATGAAGAGTGAACTGTGGTTTTGTTTTTTTAAATATGGTGTGGTTTTATTTTAAAAATAATGAATAAAGATGGAATGGGGTCAGGAGAAGGTATCTCCTGTGTATGAAGACTTGAGTTGCAAGGATCTCTGTCAGCTCCCTACTGGGAATTCTGAATCTGGTAACCCCAGAAAGAGGTTCAAATGACTTGACAGAAGCAGAGACAGCTATCCCATAACAGAAACAACAGACAAGCTGTTCATAAGCATTAGCTCAACCACATATTGCGTGAGGCCTTTAGGTTTTAAATCCCCATATTTAGGCTTCTTTAAATGCTTGCTTGCTTGGTTTTTTGTTTTGTTTTGTTCTGTTCTGTTCTGTTCTGTTTTGTTAAGCACCTTGAACCTCAGATTTCTTTCTAGGAAGATGATGCACAGCAGATTCTGGAAAGCAAGTGAGCATGTATGAAAGCAGCCTGTAAGAAAGTTCAAGGCATGGTCATATCTCAGTCAGAAGAATATAATTTAGAGTTACTCTCAAGGAAGATGTTCATTAGACAATTGATGGTGTCAGATCAAACAAGATTTTAAAAAATGACTGCAGAATCTCTAACTGGGGAGAATTTGAAAGAAAGGTAAGGGCAAGTTCAAGGCCAGCCTGGGCAACCTAGTGAGACCCTGTCTCAATATAAAAAATGAAAGGGGTTGGAGATGAAGCTCAGTTGTTGAGTGCCCCTGAGTTCAATCCCTACTACGGCAAAAAAGAAAAGAAAAGAAAAAAGAACATCTCTTGGGAGAGGGAGTGAGTAAAGGAAAAAGCCACCACAGGTCCTTTTGACTCACATTCTATAATTATGTGACCTCTAAGAACATGCACTGTGGTACCCAAGAGTGCTAGTGACTGAAAGGAGCAGTCGCCTCTGCTACGATATCACAGGTGTGGCAAGATGGGAGCAAGAATGGCATTTGAAATTAGGGCTGACTTACTGGGGTGATCTCTTTATGGAGACAACTGTCCACCCAGGTGCCATCTCCTTTTTAAACACTATAGCCAGGTTTCATAGGGAGGGCTCGATGCTTATACTATTCAGGGCCCTTCTTTGAAAAACTTATGAAATTACAAAAAGTCAAAATAATGCAAGGGGCCCAGGGACTTGCAAGGGACCCAGGAAAGTGAGAGGCCCTGGAGTTCAAGCTTTATGCCCTTCCTGGCCTGCCTTGGCTACCACTATAGTATTATCATGGCTTTACAGATTAAGAAACGGAGACTTGGAGAAGTGAAAGGACTGTTCCAAGACATGCGGCTGATGTGTGAGGCTCAGAAAGAATAAATTTTACAGGCCTAGGATGCTCAGAGGTTTCAGATTGGGAGCCACAGGAGGACAACTGATGTCCAGATCATCTGAGTTTAAAGGAACAAGTTTGTGATAATGATGGACATAAGCATCAGTGTCTAGAGCTTAAGACAGGAATATGGTTCACAAAAAGTTAAAGATGCCAGGAACTCGCTCCAACACCATCTTTCTCCAACTAAAGATGGAAATGGAGGCACAGAGAGATTGGATCACCTGCCCCGGGTCATTCAGCTTCCAGAGACATAGTTGGAACTAAGAATGTGCTCCTGGAATTCTGAGGTTTTGTTGCTACATCCTCACTGAAACTTTAATTCCACAAAACAGTCTTTATTTGCTTCCTAAACATGAACAGTAATACCACTTTCAAAGGATGAACACTTAACCATTCATTTTGATTTTTACCTTTTTTTCAATGCTAAAACAGTCTCCATGAATTTTTTTCATCCTACAAAATACTTGAAAAAGAAAAAGAAAAACTTCAATCATGATCCATGCAAGAAGGGAATTTTCTACCACTTTTACATTTAACTGATTAATTTTATTTCCTGGTGCTTTCTATTGTTGACCAAAACACTAGCCCAATCAGGGGATTAGTGAAAAGAAAATACCCACCCTTCTGCCTTGGTGTCAGTGGAGGATATATTTTCTTGCTTTCAGCTGGCTTTTAAAAGATAATTGCCTATGGCAAGACCTAAGATGATCCAACTCTCAGGAGGCTGAGGCAGGAGGATTTCAAGTTTGAGGCCAGCCTAGGCAACATAGCAAGACCCGGTCTGAAAACAAAATAAAAAAGACTGGAGATGTAGCTCAGTGGTAGGGTACTCATAGGTTCAATACCCAGCACAAAAAAACATCAATAACAACGACAAAACAAACAAACAAACAAATAAAAATACTCTACTAAGTTGGCCACATCATTCCCATGATTCCAGGTCAATAGGTAAGATGTAATGGTGATGGAGGCCACTGGGCCTTTTTTTTCTATCCTCACTTTTCTACCCTGGTTGCTACTGATCTACTGAGAAAATACTCGAAACAACTCTCTAAAGCTGTACTCTCCAGTAGAATGTTTTGTGATGATAGAAATCACCTAGATCAGCAATGTCCAATATAATAGCCATTGACTACATGGTGCCATTGAGTCCTTGAAATGTCATTATGACTCCAAAACTAAATTTTTAAATCTTTTTCTTTCACTCTCTCCCTCCCCGCCCCCCTCTTTTTCTTGGTACTGAGGACTGAACCCAGGGGTGCTCTACCTCAGGGCTACATTCCCAGCCATTTTTACTTTTTATCTTGAGACAATGTATCACTAATTGTCCCAGGGTGGCCTCAAATTTATAATCCTATCTCATCTTCCCCAGGTGCTGGAATTATAAGCATGCACCAGTGTACTCAACACAATGTCATTTAATTTTAACTTTATTTAAATTTAAACAGTAATGTGCATGTAGTGGCTACCATATTGCACAATGCAAACATAGAAGAGAGCCATCATTGGACAGCATAGAGCTAAAGGGTGATAGACATAAGCAAGAGCCTGGAGGCTTTAGCACATGTCTGACCCTGAGTTGGGCTTCATCATTTGGGTTAAGATAAAAAAGAGGTTTCTAAAATGTGTTGGTGAGTGATCCCTGGAAGATCAGAATAAAATGAGCTGGGACAGGGTGGAGGCACCATATGGGTCCCATGCAATAAAGCTTTAGAATACATAATGGAGAGGGAACTTCAAGCAACTTAGTCACTGCCTCTCTTTAGAGATAGAGAAACTAAGGCATAGCCCACTAGTGACTTTAGCAAAATTTATCACAAAAGATAGTAATTTAGCAAGTTTACTAATTCCCAAACCATCCTCTTCCCTGTTTGGGTTCAAAGTAGTTCTAGTAGCCAAAGCAGGTTATTCTTTCTTTCATTAATTTATCACACCCATGTTATGTATTTCTTCTGTGCCAGGATTCTTGTGTGCAGGAGAGACAAGGTGGAAGACATGAGTTGTCTCTTGGTAGGGATGGGGGTGTTCATCAGCTCATCTCGAGGGCTGTACAGAGGATTGGATAGGGTAAGCAATCACTGCCTGGGACTGACTTAGTTTTAGCTCTGAATGTCTCACATTCCAAGAAGCCCCTCAGTCCAAGACAAATCGGGATAATTGTTCACACTAAGACCAATAATAACATCACCTGCTGATTTCCCAGAATCCAGATAAAGCAAAGAACCAAAGCAAATTCCACAATTCAGTGGGTGGTTTATGCCTCTGTTTCATAGAGCTAGAGAAAAAGAAGTTTCCTAAAGTAATATCCTGGTATTTTTCCCTTCATCTGCATTTCATTGTTCTCCTCAACCAGCAATCTGCAAGCAACCCTGCTTTTAAATGGACCATGCCTCCTCACAGAACATTACGTCTTAAAACATACCTTTAAAAGACCATAACATGACTTTAAAACCAAGATATGGAGTGATTAATCCACAATGTAGGACTCTGTTCTGGAGTTTGAGGCCAACTGTTATAAGGTGAAGGCATTTATACAGTCGTCAGTCATCTGCACCAAAACCTGCTTAAGTGGAGGTCTGGGGATTTCTAATGGCCTCTTTAAGAATGCGTTGTTTCCACTTGAATCACTCCTAGATAGAAGCCTTATTCAGGTACCCTTCGAACAACTGGCTACAGCACCAATTGGTCAAAGCCCCAGGAGGAAGAAGATAGCAGAGTGTATCCAGAAATCAGAGTTAGGAGACAAGAATCTGGACTCCAGATTTAATTCTGCCAATTAGCAAGACTGTGTTAACTTGGGAAAAGCACTTGAACTCTCAGATCGTCAGCTTCCCCATCTACAAAAGGGAGATAACGATTGTCCAGTCCAAGTGCTCTCACAGGAGATTGTGGGGAGTCAGTGAAGCAACAAATGTGAAAGTGCTTTGAAAAATACAAAGTATCAAACAAGGACAAGATAAATATGTAGTGCAGGGCTCAGGTAGATGAAGCTGAGCTTTGGAAAATGTAACCATGAGAGGAACCAAAACACATTTACTGGGTCCTGAGATGAAACTTCACTTGAATCATTCCCTCTTTGAAGGGTGAGAAAGAAGACACATGAAAACAAGAAAAGAAACAGCTCAAAAGGCACTAGTCTAGAGAGAATATATCAAAGGACTAGGAGAAGCCAAACAAACAAACAAAAAAAGCCATTATCTTATTCCAGCATTTTCTTCTATATCAAAGACATAACTTCATACTGGGGTCATTTAAAACAAAACATTGAAACAATGGCAAGACTTCAGAAAGGCAGAAATAAGCGCAAGACATAGACTATTGATGTATTTTTATTTTGGTTTCTCTAGTCTCTAAATGTATTTCAAAAACATTTCTTCATAAAACACATAGAAGACCTCACAATTAGATCACCCTCATCTGAATCTAAATTCTTTTTCCAGAATTTAGAATATTCCATATTTTGGTCCATATTTTGGTTAGCTATTGCTACCATACTGCATAACAAAGAAGTGTTTCCTGCAGCTCGTGGGTCTAAGGGCAACTCTGGAGGCCTCCATTGGGTTCACTGAGGCACCTGTCAACAGTCATGGGTAGGGCAAGATCTGCTGATCTTGGCTGGACTCTGCTGTATGTTCAAGGTTTGACTGATCAATATAAAGTATTGTCATCTGGGATCTCTTCCAGGTATAAAGTTGACAGATAAAATATAAATAAGAATTTCAGATAAATAGCAATTTTTTAGTGTAAGTATGTCCCAGATATCTGCCATATCTGCCATCCCTTCATCCCTCTAGCAGGCCAGTCCGGCATACTCCTATGGCATCAAGGGGAAATACAATGGAAGATACTCAACTGCTCTAGTTCTAGGCTCAGCACTTTTGCCACATTGTTTTCTACTGACCAAAGCGAGTCACAAGGCCCTGCTCAGATTCAAGGATTATAACGTTGAGAAGGACATGAATACAGAAAGGTCAAGAAGAGTCACCATTTTGACAACTTATCTACCATAGTCCCCCACAGCAAAATCACCACCCAAGGATGTCAGCAAAATCCTTTAAGAACATGCACTCAAATGTCACTTGCCCCCTCTATTAAAATATAGGAGTGTCTTGATGAGGTGCTGGGGGAGACGACCCAGGTTCTGATCTGACTTTGAAAATCATTTTCTTTGTTTCCTTGGTCACAGTGTGTCTTCTCTGGGGCTCAGTTTCCTCATCTATAAAGTAGTAAGTTTGCACTCTTGGGGTCTTGCAGCTCTAAGAGTCAATAATCTTGAATATTTTAACTTGAGCAACTGGCCTCGCTCCATCATTTCTCTCCAGAAAACTCTTCTAGCCTAATCGACTTTATGACTATATTAGCAATGCTATAACTTAAAACAGCCCATTATGGTCCTCACTGACTGCTCCTGTATTCAAAGTAAATTCAATCACCAATACATATCCAATAAAAAAATGGAAATCTTCAGGCCAAAGGGACATTGGCTCCTGGCAAGAAACAAGCCTCTTGAATAAATAAATCTGCTTTGCCCAATATTTTCCCCTCTTGATTTGAAGAGAGACAGTAACCCTTTTTCTGTCATTGAATTAATTTGCTAGAAGTGGCTGTAATTTCTATATAAATCCTGAGATTGTTTCTAATTTACATGTTATATATGAATGTTTATGCATGTGGTGCCTGCCTAATGTTCTCCAGGGATGCTCTTGGAAACTGTATGAATCATGTAAACAAAATTAGACTGAAATAAAAAGAATGTATGATATTTTCTTCACTAGTGCTAATTTTTTTTTAAGTTTGGTTTTCTCCGTAATGGTCTTCCTGCTGACTTTAATTATATTTATGGCACAATTATCCTGTGCTGGGCACAGCCTCATATGCCCACTGCTCATTTGGCGTCTGTCTGGTTTGGGGATGCCTTGCAGACAGAGAGGCAGTGTGGCTCCTCCCTTGTTTGTTCTCCTTGGGGCTGGTGAGGAGGGAAGGGGGATGGAAGGTGTTCTGGTGGCATCTATGTGGCTCTTTCTTTCTTCCCATCCCAGTTCTCTTCTTTTTTACAAGGATGAATTCAGGTCATGGGCAAAGCTGAAACCACGTCTGGGGAACTTCTCCTGTGGTCTCCCCCGTGTACCACTGGAAGACCATTACTGCTGTTAATTAATGATCTACCAGCTGCCTGCACTGGTGTGATAGCATTTATGTATGCACACGCATCGTACTTAAAGCTGCTTTTGGTAAAACTAACACAACAAACGTTCAACATGAGTTGAAACCTCTGGTCTGTTTGTGCCATGAGGTTGGCCTCTTTGGGATGGTTTCATTTTGCGTAATCACGAAGATGGCTGTACCATACGAGCGGCCAACAGGGGATCACCTTCCAAAGCTTTGCTTCCCAAAAGGCCTCTCCAGGACCTCAGTCAAGAAGGGAAGGGTGCTGGGCGAGGTGGCATGGGCCTGCAATCCTAGTGACTTGGGAGGCTGAGGCAGGAGGATCACAAGTTCAAAGCCAGCCTCTGCAAATTAGGGAGACCGTAAGCAACTCAGTGAGACCCTGTCACAAAATAAAAAATAAAAAGGGTTGTGGATGAGGCACAGTGGTTAAGCACCACTGTGTTCAATCCTTGGCACAAAAAATAAAAATTTTTTTAAAATGAAGAAGAAGGGAAGGGGGTTATTGCTCTTACTCAGGGTATTGCCAGCCCCACGGTCCTGAGATAAACGTCACAGCTCTTTTCAGAAGATTAACTCTTCCAGGCAGGTTCTCCTCATTTTTGCCAGAAGGAGGCATCAGCGTCTCCTTTGGCTTCTTCCCTGCTCTGTTCTCATTTCTCTTTCCAAATGTGTGTTTGCTTTGGTCTGACTGCTTTTGGTCTGAATGTCCATCCGAGCATTTGGACCATTCCTGCCCTGAGAAACCGAGCAAATGTGCAAGCCATCATTATAAAGTGGGACACAGGGCTGGGGTTGTGGCTCAGTGGTAGAGTGCTTGCCTAGCACATGTGAGGCACTGGGTTTGATCCTCAGCACCACATAAAAATAAATAAATGTTTAAAAAATTCACTTAAAAAAATAAAGTGGGACACAATATAGTGGCTTAACCTTTGCTTAACCTTTCAACATGAACAACAATGCACAAAAATATTTTGCTCCCTAGATAGAGATGAAGACACCACAGAAACATGACATAGCCCCTTGAGAATAAAAGAGAGGCCAGGAATGTTTGTGAAGCACAGGCTGCGGGCCAGGCCTCAGGCTCTGTCTTGTTTCAACTGCACAACAACCCTGCATGTGTTATCATTTTGTAAGGAACGAATCTGAGACTCAAAGAAGTGAAGTTATCACTAGGAGAGAAAAAACACACTTGAAGAGAGCACATCAAGGTTAAGTACCACACCAGGAGGCTCCTGCCAGAAATGCACCTTAGGTAGGGCAGGATGAGCCAAAGAGGGAGAGGGGAAGCACCCAGAAGACCATGCTAACAACTGGAGAACTTAAGAGATAGAAGAGAGCATGCTATAAAAGAACCCAGTGGAGGAAGGCAGGAATGAGCTCATGTTCACAGGGGACAGTGAGAGGCTGGGTCTCATGAAAGGCCCAGGCAGGGCAGAGGAAAACTGGTAGGCTCTGAAGTCTGCAATCCAGGCTGCATGTATATTTAAAGTTGGAAGTTGGTGCAATCTGAGCATATGTCTGAACTACTTAAAAGGATCAGAAAAGGAAGTGTGACAACCCATATGGACATACAATGGTAGAGACCTCCTGCTTCTTAGGTCGAAGCCTTATTCTATCCAGAAGACCCTTCTCAGGTACTGAGGCAAATTCAATTTTAAAAACTACATACGTATTTATACATATATATATGCATATATATATACACACACGTTATACATATTTATATCAAAAAATATTAGTAACATGACTTCCCACCATGTGGTATATTACTATTCTGAATGCTGGAGAGGAAGTATATTGATGATAGCATCAAATGCCCCACCTTTTGGAGGGTTTCTCTCTTCTAGGTTTCTTTAGGACATTGCCATTTATCAAATGTGCTTATGCTCTCCAACACTGTGCACATAAAATCCTATGCATTCATCTGTTTTATGCACATGAAGGTTTTGGCACAGGCAGGAAAGAAGCAAAGTGAATTTGGAGGGAATAGAAGGCAGAAATGCTTTTTAAAAAGTTTTCCTTTTCAATATTGAATCCATCCGAGAAGAATTCAATCTACAAGGTCAAAAGTAGGTCACATATCCTGACTTCCTTGCACCCACGGCTTAATAATCTAAAAATAAAAATCAATTCTCGTCTGAGAGTTGTGAAGAGCTCATAATTGCTTTAGAGTGGAGCTCAGAATGACTGTGCTGTCTCCTGCCTTCCATTTCTTAGAGATGAGAATATCATTTTTCAAATCCAAGGCACTGTCAGTATTAGATTGCATGGTAACCAAGTAGAAAGATGTCTGTTTAAGATGAAATAATTTTCATCATTATAGTCTTCATGCAGAAATGAGGTCCTTCTTTAATGCTGCCTTTAAAGATGGCAAAGAAGTAATATGAACCAATTGTTACCAATATTTTTCCTTTAAAAAAACCCAGCATTGGTTTACAATCTCTTTTCTTCCTGCTATCATGCTAGTATTTTGAATCAAGAATTTGCTTTGATTTTTATAGGAAACCAGGTTGTCCCTTCCCAGCTACTGGATTTTCTTTCTTTTTCACCGCAAGATCCAGCTGTGTTGGACCTTCATTATAACACACATGTTGACCGTGAGCCTGACTGGATTGAGTTTTGGGTTCATTTACTTTATTAGATTTTTGTACCATTAAATAGAGCCTTAAACTTCTAAAATGCTAATGAATTTCCCACCATGGCCACAAACACTTTTGCATATATGGATATTTGTGAGAGGGACAACTTTCCATTTTATGAGCATCCTCTTTTAGAAGTATTTAGCCTTTCAACCATTCACAGTTGTTAAAAACCAATTCCCAGAGTTTTCATGAAAGTTTAAAGTACCTATCAAGAGTCTTTTTACTGTAAGGATCAGCCATAAGATGGAAATGAAAGAGTCCATTAAAATATCATTACAGGAGGGGAAATTCTGGGCCTTTTTTTTTTTTCTTAATTCCCCCCAACAGAACTGGAACTGCCCTCCCTCTCTCGGTTATATCTTGTTATGGCTCTCTATTAAAACCCACGGGCTGGAATGGGAGACACAGACGGCTGCCCCAGTCCTCAGGCTCACTCACAGGTACACACGCACAAGCTGTGTGTGCTGCTTCTGGTCATTGCCACGCCAACCCACTTCATCTGTTCTTATACCACCATAGTAACAAAACAGGCTCCCCTGTGCCTTGGAGAAGCACAGCACTCATCCCAAGCCTCCCAAACCCTATTTTTAATCAACATTCAGAAATTTCCACAACTCAACTTCTTTTAGACCAAGCCAACTTTCTTTTAAGCCCCAAGTCTGTTCTGTGAGGCCAGTTAATTAGCCTCCCTGTACCAGAAGTACTCACTTTTTATTACCTTTAGAAAACAAAGCCAGGTTTGAGGAAGTGTTGGATGTGAGCTGTCTCCGAAACCTCAGGAAGGGACCCACCTTCCAAACCCCTCCTCCTCCCCGGGAAGATTTGTGGTCTGGTTAGAAGGACCATTTAGATGATGAAAGGAACCAGTGGACAGCCCCTGATTTATAACCAGTGTGATTTTTTTTAATATCCACCAAATTAATATTTTTATGTCTGTTCCCCCATCAAGTTGCTTGGGTTTGAATTTCAACGAGGGGAGCCTGCCAAGATAGTGTAGTAAAATACAAACTGGATCATAAATCCCAGCAGGGGTGGGAGAACGTAAGACAGATTGCTAACACCTTGGAAAAAAAAAAAAAAAAAAAAACATTTAAACAAAAAAAAAAAAAAAAAAAAAAAGGCAGGAATTTGCTTTAAAGTATACCAGGCCCCACCAGGGACTGGGAGACACAGGCCTGCTGAACGCAGAAGCCCATGTGCCTCCCTGGTATCACCTTTCCAAGGAACCCAACCTGCAGAAAACCATTTTGGCAGGTAACTCAGACCCTGGGAGCTTTTCATCAAAAACCAGTGATGTCTCGCTGAGATGTGTGCTAGAGATAAGGCAGAAACACTCTCGAAAGAGCACCTTCCAAAAAGTTGAGTCTTTCTGCCTCCTTCTCTCTAGAGTGACCATACACACAGCTCATCAAAGTCTCCTTTCATTAGTGCCAGGCCAAGGGAAATAAATGCAGCTGGCAAGATGGAGTCTGAAGCTGTAAGAAGAAAGCCATGTGTTTCCTTCCTAAGACTAAAATCATTTCCCCACAAGGAATAAAGAGCTTTTACAAACCTTCTGGATGGTTATGCCTTGGAGGGGTACAAGTTCATTACTCTCATACCCTCACTGTGCACCAGCAAGAGAAACAGAAGCCCTCATTTGCTTGGTTTTATAACAAGTTACTGTATTTGAGCATACATGGCCAAGTAAATGCCCTTATAACCTAGCTTATTATTACGCCGATTTGGATAAACCACAGGTCAAATCATGTCGGCCGAAACGTATCGCTACCCAGGAGAAGTCTGATGGAACTCAGTCAATAGCCTATAAAACAGACGCTAGTCCTGTCTGTCAACACCAGCATTATAAAGGTGTTCCACTAATCCTTGCGGACAACACTCAACCCTCCTGCAGTGTTGTCTTTTCATTCGGTGACGTTCCCTATGCCGGGCTCCTCGGACACACCACGTGCTCCCGGGGGCCAGATGACGACTCTGGCCGCCCTAACGAGTGGCACCCTGCGTCACAGCTTCACCCCGCGCTGCGTTCCACCGAAACACATTTTCAGACCAAATTACCGGGCCTCACAACACTTTGCCAAAACACCCTTTGGACTTTGTTTTACTCGTGCTGAGTTCAGAGTCAAAGCCACGTCCAAGACTTTTAGAAACGAAACCACTCAGCTCCCGACCAAGGGGCTATTGAAGACACTGGATTGAACTTCGCGAGGCCCCCAGAACCGCGGGTTATTTTCTAGTTCAAAGATAGGAAGGTTTTGAATTTGCCCGTTATAAACATTGAATTATAAGTGTAGTAGGAGAATCATAAAGGTAAAGAGAGATTTGATATAGCATATGCATATTTTTAAAGGTAAAGTTTAATTTTCAGATTTAACAGTCTAAACTTCAGCCAAGTCAGACCTTTTACACAAGTCCCCCAAATGAGACAAGCCCTCAATTCGGAAGTGAATGAAAAGAAAAACCTTCTTTCTTTCTTTTTTGCTAGAAAGGACTGTAGTAGAACAAGGACTGAAATTTGAATATGGTCTGTACATTAGATAATGGCATAGCAATGCTAATTTCCTGGATAATTGCATTATGGTTATGTTAATGAACTTAGGAAGTACATACCAAAGTTTTTAGGAGAAGCAGCAGCATGTCTATAACTTATTCCCAAAGGATTCGGAAAAGAAATATACAAATTTACACTCATGTATGCGTGTGCACACATCAAATGATAAAGCAACATGGCAAAGTATTAACACTTAGGGAACCTGATGAAGGGTATACGGGAATTCTTGGTACCATGAAAATTTTATTTAGATATGAAACTATTTCAAAATTAAGTTTTTTAAAAGGCTTCCTAAGGCCCCCAGTGTTACAGTTGCTTATTTAAAATAAAAACCTAATGGAGTATAGTTTATTTGTAAGTTCTTTTGCTTGCTTCCCCACATCACTCTAAAAAGAACTTGATATCACTGAGAGCCCTAATCCAGAAGAAAAACACAACAGGGGAGCTAGAGAGGAGCCTCACAAAACACAAGTTGCTACCATTTAAGCAAATGCCCGGAGGAAGACACTGGAAGCAGAAGACCTGTATTCTCTGGACCCAGGGATATAGAGTGGAATTTTGACCCCCGTGGGCCGCCTCCCTTTAACAGGAGAGGCAGGATGTTGGGCCGCACAAGGATTGGAGTAACAGGTTTTGTGTTCCAGCAGTGCCTGTCACCTGTCAGTGTTGGATCAGGGCGGCTTGGTTTAGCTCCGCCCACTCTCCCAGCATCAAGTCTTCCTGTCTCCAGCAATGAGCTGCCACCCGATGGCCTGTGGGAGGGGCCAAAGTCAGCCCCATGCTTTTGGAATGTTTGGGAAAGCCTCTGCTTAGGCCTCTAAAGGGAATGTCTTCAACCTCCAAAGACAAGCCCTTCCCTTAAGATCAGTCTTTGGTAATGGAAACATCCCAACCACACGCCTTCCTGCTAATCACATCGAGTTTGGGCTGAAAGCCTGCTGACATTCATTAGCCTAAACCTGCTTTTCAGAGATTTCCACTCACTTTGAGCTAAACATGTGGGCCCCAGCCCTGAGCCAAAATAAAGATGGCTCTTTCTTCTTTCTCTTTTGACCAGAAACATTATCCTGTGCTATGGGAAATTGATGCCCCCAAGTACAAAGTGTCTGTTCCTTGCACCCCTCAAACAAAACATGGCCCAGGTTCAGCACAAGCATGCACACACACGTTCACACTCGCACACATCCTCAGTCCATAAAAGTCAACCACAGCACTGGAGAGCTAAAACCCGCCACTCAGCAGACACCATCTCCTTCCTGGAACTTTTAGGGATGTGGACAACGTCCTGTCATTGAACATGTGTGTGGCTGGGACTGACGATAAATTGAAGCGCTAATCCTGATGCACGACAGCACCTGCAGTAACAGAGAACATCTCAGCAGACGACACACATATAAATCACGTTTATTTTCATAGCACATTTAAATAACGTTTTGGCCCTGGGGATTTTCTGCCAAGTAATGAAGCATCACCCAATGAGAGTGTGCAACGTTGCGCCAATCTGCAGAGCCCCCTCACAACCAAAGAATAAAACCTGTGATTTATATGGATGTCATCTGGGTGGCATAGGGGGCTTCCTTTCCTTTGCACAAGACATTGCTGTGCATCCGGATTAGCGATGAGATTTATCTACAAAATAAACAAAGAACAACTCCCCCCTTTCCTCTCTTAATCACAGCAGACATCAAGCACTCACATGCGTGCACCTGCTCAGCAGCTCCACATAGCCCTCTACACACACACACACACACACACACACACACACACACAAACACCACAGGCAGGTTTATGATGAGATAGGAGAGAGAATAATCCTGATAAAAGATGATCATTTGTACCTTGATGAAGATTTGCTTTATTGGCAGCTCCTTGCAGGAAGCGTTCAGCTTCTGGGCCTCAGCTGTCCATCTGTTGTGGTGCTCAGTCCACATCAGTGTGGACGCCAGTGTGGCGCCAGCCTCAGGGGCCTAAGTCCTGCCACGCACATGGTGGAAAGAAATCAGATCCACACACTGCAAGGTGGTAATGCAATTCCAATTCATCTGCCACTTTCCATCTTGTTGTTTTGAGGGAAAATATGACCTCATTCCAGCAGGATTTTCCTTGGATAGTCATGTGGGTGGTTGCCCCCCAGCTCACTTAGGATGAATAGGATGAATTGTAAATTGTTCTGTTGAAACCATCAGGAGTTCTCAGGCTGTGTTTCTTCTTCTTCCCTTCCTTTCCTTTCCTCCTTCTTCCTCCCTGCTCCTTGCTTCCTCCTCTGTCTTTTCTGTTCCTTCTTTCCCTCCTTCCTTGGAAATCATTTGTTCTCTTGAAGCTCTTCAAGACTTCATATGTCTTAACTTGAGGCCACCATACACCTTGCTAAGTGCAGGTAATTTCTGACTTCAGAGAAGTATGTAAACTACATCTCTGGGGACAATGCCCTGTTAAATGCTACAAGTCAATCTGTGACTGCCAACTTATTTGAGCTCCTACCAGCAAACACTAAAATGAGAAAAATAACTCACATTGTTATGGTGTTTTACAGTTAGCAAAATATGTCCATATGCAGCATATGATCACACAAACCCACGTGATGGTGGGGTCATAGTGGGGTATAATCTTAGAAGTAGTCCTTGTGCTTGGAGAAATCACTGCTGCTTCGAGTATCAAAGGTATTTCACTTTTTCACCTAAGGTTCACATGTTTCAGGATCATGGAAGAAACCAAAGGAGCAAGTCTCACATTTGAATATGAAAGCCATTTCTTGGCTAGCCAGGAGTGATAATGGATAATGGATGACTGGTAGCAGTCTTGAAAGCAGAGATCCTGAACAGCCAGTTTCACCTGAATCAACCTGGAGTCAAGGTCAGGATCTCTGCACACCATCTATATATTTCTAAATAAGGTTATTTTCGAGAAAAAAAAATATATACTTACTGATGTATATTCTATTTTGGTGCCAAAAGGTAGACTTCTCATTTGTCCAAAACTGACTTTTGTGGAATGGAGGGAGACTCTAATGTCACTTTTTCAAAGTTTCCTGATGCCTTAAGGGAAAACAAGTACATTTTCATATTTTGGTCCAGGTCACTAGTTTGCCATAAAGAAATGCCAGCCCAGATTTCTCCTTAATACTTTGTAGCATCATGTCAAAGGAAGTACCACGCAATCTCATATGTCTAGATGTAAACATACCTTTTGCTCCTCATTCTTTTAATTTCTCAAATCTGTACTGAAATTCTACCACAGCCATCCATATCACAAGGAGTTTTTAATTTACAAAAATGATTGCCCCAAATTAATACTTTAAAAAAAAAAAAAAAAAAAAAGGAATCAGGAAAAGCAGCCTTGCCTAGCAGGACTAACCCATGACTGTTGGAGAGGGTCAGCTTGCCCCTAAAAATAGGATGACCACCTGTCGCTATTTGCCTGCAGCCCTTCTGGCTTATGCTATTGTCCTGGCTTAATTATTAATAGCCTGATACTCACACCATTGTCCCAGTTTGGATGCTGACTTATATAGTCACCCTATAGAAAAATCCAGTTGAAATAGGTCTGATTCTTTTAAGACTTTTAAAGGGCTTTGTGAACAACATGAAAATGAAATTGGAGGAGAGAGAGAAGAAATTGTGCAGTCAGTTCAATTGCTCAGCCAGAAAAGACTTGGAGAGATGGTATCGGGTTATGTTCATGTAATTCTAATTATGAACCAATAATGTGGAATAGAACTAATTTTATTATAACCAAGACTCTGCAATAAAGCAAATGCACAGCATGATTTGTTGCATCGGGAGACCTAGATACAGATTAACTCAAGTGTTCACGTGGGTGGCAAGAGGATGGCCGGTCACTCCCCCTCCCATCTCCAGCGATGTGGGCGGCGGTGGGCAGGAGAGAGGTGCACTTGCTGAGTGCGTTGATGAACTGCAAGTAGACGGGAATGCAGTCCCAAACAGGTTCCCCTGGGCATGAAGGTCAAGGCCGCCTGGATGCATGAACCATGTGCACCACACCTCCTCATGTGGCACACAAGGATGGCAGGTGCCACGGCTCATCACACCCCCTGGCTCTCTTGAAAGGAAAGGTGGTGATTTTCAGTTACTGGGGATGGATCTTCCTTGGTTGTGCCCTTTACTCCTGGGGCCTCCACTACTCTGCTTAAGGCAGAGGTTGTTTACCTACCCCAGTGGCAGATGCAGGATCCGCATCCCCATCACAGAGTCCGAGAATCCAGAGTGAGTCATCCCTGCCTGCCAGCTGCACCGTGTCCCCCAAGCCTTGACTCAGGCCCCCAACACTGCAGCAAAACTTCTTCCTCTCTCCACTCCCTCCATCCCGGGCTCTCCTGAGAAGTGCACGGGAGTTTAGAGAGATTCCTCCCATCCCTGCCATGGACCTACCACCCTCAGTGCCTCAGTGGCCCCTGCTTACCCAGCTGCCTCCCCTTGAGGTCTGCAGTGATGCTTTCTCTGGACAACCCTGGCCTCACCCAGAGCCCTGCTCGCCACACTTGCTCCTTGTTCATGGACTGAATAAATGAGAAGGATGTGAGTCATTTGAAAACAAACGTGGTATAATAATAAGTATCATATTTTTATTAAGCACTTATACATATATATGTATATATATTTTGCAATTCAATTTTTTAAATTGTGACAAAAAGCACATGGCATAAATTAGCCTTTTTTTTTTTTTTTTTTTTTTTTTTTTTTGGTACTGGAGATTGAACTTAGGAGCACTTGACCACTGAGCCACATCCCCAGCTTTATTTTGTTTTATTTAGAGACAGGGTCTCACTGAGTTGCTTAGTGCCTCGCTTTTGCCAAGGCTGGTTTTGAATTCGTGATCCTCCTGCTTCAGCCTCCTGATAAATTAATCATTAAGTGTCCAGTTGACTAGTATTAAATGTATTCCTATTGTAGTGCAACTGAAAGAACTGAACAGGCCATTCAGTTCTAAGAATGTTCTAAGTATGTTCTAGGTATGCTCTAAGTGTGAGGCATTGCCTCATTTAAGTCTCATAGTACTAGAGGTAGGGAGGATTAGCATTTCCATCTGGAAATGAGAAGTTAGGCAACCAGCTCAGGGTCACACAACAAATGACCAGTAGAGCTAGATTTGAAACTCATCCATCTTAGCAGTTTCGAGCCAAGTAGAATTTCCATAGAATTGTGTATTTCGAGAAATTACAGATTTTTTGTTTCACCTTTTGCCAGATTTTTATGATTTAAAAGTAGTCTTCAGATTTTTTTTTAACTGGAAAATAATGTGGAAGAAAATTCATGTCTCTATGGAAGTTATTACCTAAATCTAGGAAAAAGAGACAGATTTACTATAGCAGCTGTAGATGATAAAATTGTAGCAAAGAAAAAAAAATGGCACAGGAGTCCTCACGGAGCCCAGCCCCATTATTTTGCAGATACAGAACCAAGTTGAAGAGAAAGCTAGGAGAGCAAGCTTCTCAGAACAAGGAGCTCTTCCGGCTCCCTGGTGCTAGCTGGGAGACTCTGGCTTCCATGTCTGTGGCTATTTCCTTTTGGAATAATATGTATGCTAATGGAATTTTAAAAAAATGTGATGTGGCCTGTTTTCTCTCAGGGTCTCTGTGCCCAGTGCCAGCCCAGGCCGTACTCTAACTCAGCCCTCCAAGCAGGCTCCCCTGTTCTCCATCTCCTCCCGCTGAGATCACCAATCCTTCGCCCCTTCTTGTACCAAATATTCAACACACCATCTTCTCCCCAGAAATAAAAGTCAGAGATCACCTACATAAACCCACCATGTCAACAAGTCAATAGAAAGTCCTATTGTAATACACAGAGAAAATGAAGTTTTTGATAAAATATATATATATGTATTCCACGTCCATGTTTCAGCTGGAACGCCAGGAGACATGATGCCGTGGTCAATGCCTGCTGCTCTGCACGGTGCCCCCACAGGGCTACCTGCTCTGTATGGTTCTAGGGCACACAGGCAACCTTTTCCCAGCCAGGAGAAAAACACTTTATAATTTCTGACAGCAGTCAAGGGCCACCTTCTCTTGATTTGCGTGGTGGAAAATTCAGAGTGCCCAAAGCTGAAAATAAAATTGTTAAACCTTTCTATTTAATTATTAAACAGCCTCAGTAACTAGGCTTAGATGATTATAAACAGGTCTCTCACCAGAGACTGGGGGGATGTTTGACAGGTGTGCAGAAAGCAGGGTCGTGTTTTGCTGTGCATGTCATCTTAGGCACCATGGACCTCCCATAACTTTGGTCACTGAGCATTGAATATTTTCATTGTACTCACTAAAGGCATCGCCCAAATATCCAACATGTGCTAAACGGTTGGGACCCATCCCCCTCGGAGAACTCCATCCCATGCTCCTTCCAAACGTGGACACCATGCAGGACACAGTCTGCACACTGAGCCCTCAACCTGCATTTGATGTCTGGAGGATGGAAGAAACCGACAACAGGGACACACTGTACAAGGAGTTAACTGTACCAGAACATCACATGTGTCCATGAACTTTCCATCACTATAACAAAGTTCCTGAGGCAGCTTATAAAGAAAAGAGGAAGCTTAATTTTGCCTCATGGTTTTGGACACTCCGGTCCATGATCCAGTGGCCCCATTCTTCAGGCCATTGGCGAAGCAGCGCATCATGGCAGAAGTGTATGGTGGAGCAAAACAGCCCACCTCCTGAACCTGGAAGCTAAAAAACAAAAATGAAGACAAAGGAAGAAACCAGGATCCCACATTCCCCTTCAAAGGCACACCCTCGATGACTTAAGAACCTCCTAGAAGGCTCCATTTCCCAAAGGTTCCTCTACCTCCCATCCGGGGGAACCAAGCCTTTAACACAGGACCCTGACCGTAGCACCCAGGAGACCAGGGCTTTAGTCCAGGCAGCCAAGGCCGGTTACCTGAGGATGTAGTCAAACTCATCAGTCTCTCATCATTTCCATGGTTGTATAAACATACATATTTTTATATTTATAAAGAGAAATGCACTTATCTCTTTACTTCATGAAAATACAGAGTACGTACACATGTTTATATTTTTTCAAACAAGGCGATGTGAAACTTGCTAGTGGCATATAGGCAATATTAACTAATTACAGCTATACACAATTTCTGTCTATACACGGAGAGATTTTCATTTGAATTTAATGATGCAAAGGGAGTTCCTGGTTTTGAGTTTCTTTGCTTTGTTTTTTATAGCTGAACACAGGATAATTTGTCTTTACTACAGAGAATAAATATGGGATCTGCTATTTGTCTTTCCTGCCTCACAGAACAGTGAACCAGAAGCTGAAAGGTTTTCCTGAATCTGTAAATTCAATACCCAATATTAACACCTAAATAAAGGTATGGAGTGTGAGAGTTGTAAACGGGTTGTTTAATCCTCAAAAATAAACAAACAAACAAAAAAAACAAACAAAATCCTTTGCAAATAAACCGTCTTATCCCCACTTTGAAGATGCTTGGAGCTGTGGAGTGGGCGAGGAAAGGGGAACGCAGGTCAGTCCTTCAGGTTCCCAAGTCTGTTCTCTCAGTCACAGCTCTGTCCTACCAGGTAGCGAAAATGAGGACACTAATGCCCCTAATTCAACTGTACTTTCCCAGCCCAGTGTCACGAGACATGTCGCCTCACAGGGAGGGCTCCTTCACCATTTCTACTGTCATTAGCGAAGCAAGATGTTGGCAGAGCTATGCCCAACCATCTCCCTCCTCCTTCGTTTGATAGCTATTCTTTAGCACCCACAGAGCAAGTGGGCCATGTGACAAGGTCAGCACAGCCCCTGCCCTCAGGGGGCTTCCTGCTGCAGGAAAGGGCAGACATCAATGACTGGATCATATAAAAAACACACAACCAGACACTGGGAGATGATTTTGTGACGAAGTGAGATCCCAGGCAGGGACCTGGCTTGGTCTGGAGTTGTGTTTGTTTGTCTGTCTGTTTTGATACTGACAATTGAACTTGAAGGCATTTAACTACTAAGCCACATCTCTGACCCTTTGAATATTTTTTATTCAGCAAGAGGGTCTCACTAAGTTGCTTAGGACCTCGCTAAGTTGCTGAGACTGGTTTTGAACTTGAGATTCTCCTGACTCAGCTTCCCGAGCTGCGGGGATTACAGGCGTGCTGGTCTGGAGTTTGGATAATGTGAATCGTTTTCACTTTGATAAAAGCTAGCTACCATCCACAAGTCACCTGCCGTGTCAGTCCCTCTGCCAATCATACCCCACGAGCCTACTCCAATCTGTGAAAGTAGGAATTGTCGCCCAATTTACTAATGAAAAAACAGGCTGAGAAAGGGCAGGACACCTGCCTGAGGTCGGCAGTGACTGAGAGGGGCTTTGTATGAAGACCTGAAAAGCTGAGAAGCTCTTGTGCTATCTGTATCCTGGGCCTCTTCCTCATAACACAGGGGTCTTCAGCTGTATAGGTGCTTAGTGCTGCTCTCTGGGGACCCTCTCTAGTTTATGGCTCCTCCCTCCATGCCCTCTTCCTAGGAAAAAGTGCTGTGGGGCCCCTTGACCTGTGAGGGTTCCCGTCTCCACAATGCCCTTGCCCACGTTTCCTACCTGGCTAATTCCAGTCTTCCAAGCTCACAGGAAAGGCGCCCAGACTCCTCTGGCCTTCCCTTCCTGACTCCTGCCTCTCTAGCCCAGGATTCATCCCTTGGGCTGGGAATGGCTAGCTTTGCCTGTGTGTCTACCTCCCAGGACTGGAGCTCCTGAGGGCCTAGCATGATCCTGGCACATTAAATCCCTGCAGTTAAATTGACTTCCACCACCACAAAAAGGGGTGGAAGAAGAGAAGCTTCTTTTATCATAATGTTCTGTGATTCTGGTTGTAGCATTTTTTGAGGCCAGCCAGATTCATCAATAAAGACTAAGAGTCTAAAATTCTCAATCATTATCTTTCCACTTCCACTTGTTAAATGTATGTAATTTAACTAGTTTCCCTTTTCTAGGAACAGGAATATTCATATTAGAATAAATTTCAACACTTTTTAAGGAGAAAATACTGTCTTTTTTAATACTGTAATTTTATCTACAATCCTCATTCTCATTTTATAGACTGACTCTATATGTCTTTTATTTAAATGAGATTTCAAGGAAAAAATTAAGAATGACTAGATTATTACACATGATAATTAATCTCTGAAATTAAAAACTGTCCTCTGTCTGATTTACAAAGAATGTTTTAATGAGAAAAAAACTGCTTAATATCTGCCATTTGAAGAAAAAAAAAGTAAAGCCAATAATTTTTTGAAGGTGAAAGGGCTTCTTTTCAATATAATACATGGTTTCAGTTTTTAAATCATACACTAGCAGTAATGTACAAATTATTTTGGCACTGTGGTGTTAACCCATTTGAAAAAGGTCCAGAAAGAAAGGAGTCCAGCTTCCTGCCTTCCCCACCCCTCCTCCATGTAACCCTGGGCCCCAACTCCCAGGCTCATAAATAAATCAAGATTATGCTAATGATAGGGCTGGACACAATTACCGGCATTTGACAATTCTACAAAAGTACCACCAGGGGGCACTACAGGACCACATTTCGTGATTTCAGGCGCCATTTTACCCTCGGATTTAGGCAATAATTTCTTGAAAAAACTGTTAACCTTCTAAACCCCAGACGTCATTTTATTTATTGCTTTCAATATCTTATCACCATTAAGCTTAACCAGCCAGGCTTGGAAGGTTATGTTAAAGGACATCGCAGTAAAAAGAGAGACAAAGGCTTCTTCATTTTACTTGCCTGTAGCAAGTCTCGTGTGTGTGTGTGTGTGTGTGTGTGTGTGTGTGTATGTGATTGTTGATAAACATTTTCAATTAATGACAACATTTAGGGAATATTACCTGTGCAACAGTCTTCCTATTAACCCAGTCAGTAAATATCTGTTGGAGTCCCTTAAGTGCCCATGGGGACCCCAGGCCTGGGCAGAGCAGTACCTGAGCCACATCCTCCCCCAGGACCCTGACCACGGGAGAAGACAGTTCTCTCCATCCCTGAGGCACCCATATCTATAAGTGAAACTATTACTTTCTTCTAGATTGTTTCTCTTTTCACTGCTTTCCCAAAATATATATTTTTCAAAGGAAAATATTAAAACCACTGCTTTCCAGATGGGCTGTCTCACACTGAGCAATGAGGATTAACACTCTCTGGCTGGAACTGCATGCAAAGAGTCTGAATTTCTATGAATTAAATAACACGGACACTTGTGGGTTGGGGGGAATTTTTTTTTTTTTTTTTCCCTTTCAGTCCTATATCGGTCTGAATAATTTACCTTGAAATTTAGCAAGGGAATGAGGCAAGTGCCATTCCTCTTAGCATCTTATGAAGTGTGTTCTCTGGAGCCCCCTAGGCCCTGCTGGGCAGTGCTGCTACCCAAGGTTGGTCACAATGGGACATGGGAAGTCTGTTTACTTCTCTCCCACCTTGCCTAGTCACAATGGTTTATACCAACAAGTATGAGGATATGACGTTGATATTTTATATCCATTATCTCATTAATATGCACAGTGACCTCACAAGATACCCCCATTTCCCAGTCAAGCAAACTGAGGCTCAAAGAGGTCAATTCTTTGCCCAAGGTCACACAACAGTAGCCAAACCTAAGTTTGTCCATCTCCAAAGACCGTGTGCCCTTGGCTATTCAATGTCAGAACCTAAAGACTAAAATGAACCACCATCAACAGACTCATGTCAGTGCTGGTTTGAAGACAGGTGTGGCAGAGCCTGCCATGTGCTTTCTTAACCCCATCTTCTTCCTACACCCACTGCTGGACTGTATTTCCCAGCCTCCCTCACTATGAGATTTGGATTCAAGGGTGTCTTCTAGCCATGGAATGAGAGCAGGAACAGACCCACCCATCCCTGCACAGTCCTTCACGGTCCCACCCCACCTGTCTCAGATGTGGCGATCCAGCAGCAAACCTTGAGGACTCCAGGTCCGGGGAGCCAAGCATCAAAGAGGCTTGTGTTCCAAAACGGCTGCATGGGCGGGACCCACCAAACACCGACATTCAATGGCTCCATGAGAAAGCAGTTTCTGTGTGTCAAGTGACTGTGGTTTGGGATGGTTGAACAACTAACCTTCGATAAAGATAACAGGAGGGAAGATGATGTCAGCCCTGAGGGTTTCCCTTTGCCCATCCAGGGGCCCTGGAGCCTTGCCTGCTTCTGGGACAGTGAATGTGTCACCTATATCTTCCCAGGGAGCAGGAAATAGAGGACTGGCCCAAAAGCTCTCTAAGGTGTCTCCCTGATTGAGAAAATCCGGTAATCCTATGGGGTCCTCTTCCCCCCATCTTCTAGACTGGAACAAAATGGCCTGAACCAGGAAGGACTTTGCCAGAACTCTTACCACCCAGGCGTTTTCCTTTCCACACAATCAGTTTTCTCCGCTCTGCTGTGACCCTCTAGGCAGACACACCCTGCTCAGTTGGCAACAATGTGTGACGTGTAAATATGGAAGGGTGGCTTTGAAGGCCCTGCCCTGGTTTGTCATAACCTTCCCTGCCCCATTCCTGCCCCACTGCTGCCCCATCAGTAGCATGTGGAAACTTAGTGAGCACTTCCATGAGGAGTAGGACTGAGGGAGGCCAAGACCTCAAAGGCCCCGGGTTTATGAGAACAAATGAAGTCAGGCTCTTTGAAAGCACTGACTCTTCAAAGGATGTCATTTTGACATTTATGAAACATTATGCTCCAGGTACTTGGAATATCTCTTCAGTGGTTCATATATCATTTCCTGTCACTGAATGTATGTTCAAAATGAAAATATGGTAATAGAGAGAAGACCAGAACCGAGGATTTCAACACAGACTCCTGGACAAATCTGGATAGGAGATGTGCTCTGCCTTTGGGATTCCAGCTGCATCCTGTCTGCTGAAGTTCCTCTCGCCCTCTTCTGGCCTGCCACCGCACTTCCAGAGAAGGGACGGCAGGCTGCGAGGGCTCACAGTGGCTCCCGCCCTGCCCTAACTCCCTGGCAGCAGGATCTCTGTCTTCCATGCCTGTGGCCCTCATGGTGCCCGTGGCAGGAGTAACAAAATGCAGTGGACTTATCTAGAGAAACCAGTGAGGGTGGAAGACTCAGACTGTTGAGAGTTGTGACAAGTTGAAGATGCCGATGTAAAACCCAGGACTCAGTTGCCAATGCAGGCAGCTTTTGACTGTTTGGATGTGTTAGAGGGTGGGGGGATCGCTGCCTGGAGAGTGGGGACACAGTACGTGCTATTTGGCGATGGCCACTATCCCCGCTCCTCCCCAGCCTCTTCAGTCACAGATTCCTCCCTCTCTGATCTCGGGTGTAGGTTGGGAAGTGCCGGGCCCAGGTCTAGCCTTTCAGAATCCCCACTCCTGGTCAGTATCGTGGGCCAACTAAAATCCATCCCTGGGAATTTCCTGCTGCATCTCGTCCCCTCCAGCTGTATTTCCATCCCCTGTCAACTGGAGACTCCTAACCCTGAAAGCTCTGGACAGGGCCCACAGCCTCTTTTGTTCTAAGGCACCGGCACCTGGCTCAACTCGCATTATGAATTACCGTACCTTCCAAGGCCAGAATCCAAGGTTAATAACGAGAGAAATTAATGCTTAGTTAAAAAATATAAAACTGTTCTAATGCTACTACAAGATGAAATAAGGTTAATTAAAGTAATTTTCAAACTATTAACAGGACCCTGGTTTGAGCAAGTGTGAGAACATCGTCAGCACGTTTGCATCCTTCCAGGACTGAAACCATTTACTAAGCCATAGGAGAGCTCCTGTCTTTGTGGAGGTCAAAATAAAGGGTAAACGATTTAGTTTCATTTTTGTAAGCTTATTTTGTTTTCTGCATAGAGCAGTATTATTATATGTAACATTTAAACTGCTTTGAGTATTATTTGTAGATTTCTGTTTATGAAAGTTCATTTTGCTTATAGGAAAAATAATTGACTAAGTTTAACTGTTCACAAATGGACGGTTATTTGTAGGTACTTAAACATGAAGATCTATTGGAGTACAGTAATTTGTCATTTTTAATGCTTATTCGACTGCCTGTAAGAGCACAATTGAGTACAAAATGGGCCTGTTTCTGTGGTGCTGCTGCTACTTTGATTGATAATGAGAAGATATGGCCAACATTTTTAATTTTTAAAATGTAATATTATTCTGGAGTAAATTAACCTAATCACACAGCACAAGTAAATTAATTTCAGCTCATTACCTAATTGCAAAAATAATATTAACCCAAGGAATCTAAATCCACTTCTGACACATATTCAATTTTTATAATGTTACATTGACAGTTTTTCTGGATTATATGTGGAGGTTTCCAGCGTGGGCTCTTCTGCTAATTGGAAATGTTGGGTGGAAGTGAGAACACAAATACTCCAACGGTGGAGCACACGGTTGCTTTTAGGGTTGATCAAACTCCCCTATAATGCTGATGCCACTAAAGTACCATTGGGTATCTTGCATGGCAAGCCTGCCGTCAACTCAACCAAGTGAGAATCTCTCCAGGCTTCTGCTCCCCTGGCACACGTGGATTTTTTCCAAAGCAGCCCAGCAGCTCTCATTTGAAAAACTCAAGTTTTCCAGCCCACATTTCCCCAGTCTGCCCCAGAATTGTGGAACAGTGCTGGCACTGTCTTGGGCAGCATCTTGTAGGCCTGTAGGCCAGAGCCCACGTTCTCCTGGGATGGGGTGGACACAGTTCATGCAGACTGGAGGAGCGGTCCTCAACTCACAGAATGTCTTCCCAGCCTTAACGCCGTCCAAGTTGGGAAATTTATGATGCAACCTTGAGAAATGCAAAGTAAACACAGAGCATGCCAACTATTTGTTTTCTTGTTGATGAATTCTCCAAATTCAGACTGGAAGCCCTCCAAAGGGCTGAAGTCTCCTCAAAAAGCAGAATGTTAACCCCAAATCTGTCTGTGGGTTGCTTTTGCTACCAGTTCTGCATGTCCTTCTCTCTCACCTAAAAAGTTCCAAAATTTTGCTTGCTATGCATTTAGCTCTGATGACCGGGTTCCTCTTTATCATGCAGGAAAAGCCAGGGCCAAAGAGAGGAGGAAGAAACCAGACGCCTAGGAGGTAAAGGGAACTCTCAAGAGCTTCCTGCAGCAAGACTTCCTAGCACCCAGCTTCTGCACCTTTAGTGAGACTCGACCGTGAAAGTGACTCAACTATTTTACAGCCAAACTTCTTTAGTTTTAGATGTTTGCCACATGCTCGATTGCAATTGTGCTTTTCCTCTTTAAAACACCAATCATGATCTTTTCCTTATATATGTAACAGACCACATTTATTCATTTTTAGTTGTTCCTAAACAGCAGCCATACAGTTTATAGACAGTCTAGGTAAAAATGACCACTTGAAGTCCCTGATCACTCTCCATTTTTGGTGTTCACACTTACTAGCCACTTTTACATTTTAAAAAATTTAAATGTAATCTTTTTACTGTTATTAAATCCTTTTTATAGAAAATGTGGGAAATGGATATAAGTGTTTTAAAAATTTATTTGTAATCTCATCATGCATGGTTAAGTATTATTAATGTTTCAGTCTATTTTTTTCTTTGCTAATTATTCTCTCTGGAGGTCGATTATTATTTTTTTTACAGTATATTACTTGATTATTTTTATTTAATCTTACTTCTTAGACATTTTCTCGACATTTATTTATCAATAACCAGGCCTCAAAGCAGATTTTTAGTGATCTTGATAACATTCCATCTTCGCACTATCCAGTGATGTTCTTAAGTAATCTCCTATTGTTGGGTGTCATAAATAGCATTCCAGTAAACATGTTTCTACGTAAACCTTTGGCCACACATCTCATTAGTTACTTAGGATAGATTCCTAGAAGTGAAATTACTGGGTCAAAGTGTAGGAATAGAATTAAGTTCTTAATACATTTTGCCAAATTGCTTTTCCCAAAGGTTGCTTATCAATTTGCACTCTTGTCACAGAGAGTGAGGTTCCGTGGCTTATAGCATCCTTGTGCTTGTGAAGGATCGCTGTTTTTATCTTAGCCTGAACAACAGAGAGCTCTGTTGAAATCAGTAGTGTGGCCCAGGGTTGGGAGGGCTTTCGACTGGAAATTAGAAGTCCTGGGCTTGAACTTGGTCTCTTACTATGTAAGTCTTTGAGTTTGTGGACAACCCTTAGCAGCAAGAATAAAAACTGGGAACAGTACTGACTGCTCAAATGGAATAAAGAATGTGACAATGCTTTGTAAATGTGAAATAGGAGGCTTTCTTTTTAATGAGGGGTACCCACTCATCACTACAGCTTTGTAAGAAACCGTGGGAACTGGATATGATCCTAATGAATATGACTTTTTGTTCCTAATGAATGAAAAGGTGAAATTTCATGGAAACATTGAAGTTTCCTTTTAAAAAATAAGAAAAAGGCAATTTTCTCATTAGTGTATTTTCTCACATCTCTGAATTCACCAGGATAAATTATCCCATATCTATTCATTTGCTAGGAGGCAGGTGAGCCTGCCTAACTTTAATGTGTGAAATAAAGTCAGGCATTATTTCAGATGGCACAGACTAAACCGTGGGTTAATACTTCCATGGAGGGTAGATTCGCGTGTAACTGTTGTTCAGTGGAGGGCAGCAGAAACTCAAGACGTTGTTCAATTTTAACTGTCACAATCCAATACAAAGACTTCCCTCCATTCCTCCATATTCTTTCCTGCTTCTCTTGTCTGCAGTTGTATTTCCTCTAAGCTTTGCCCAGCATCTGCTTTCTCCTGAAGTCTTTCCCAAGTGCCCAGAGTGAAATCTCCACCTTCAAATGATTCTTCCCTGGGATCCTTACAGGCTGTTCCAGGTAACCGCAGCTTTGTGCAGTTCTTTCATTTCCAGGGTTCAGATGTTTCTTGCCCATCCAAGCTGGAAGGCCTTCGACAGTCTCTCTTTGCCTTGGAAGCTGTGTGTAAAATCTTGGCTATAAACTAACTTGCCCCTGAGGTTGATAAAGAAAGCCTTACCAACGCCAAAGAGTCGCTTTCCCAGTAACTCTCGCTGGGGAAACTTTCTCTAGACTTTGTCCCTTTTGGCGAGGGGGATGAAGGGTAGGTCAGTGCCTCCAGCCACATTTCTTCTGGGGATGATTTTTCCCTCATTAATTGTACTGTCAGGATTAAGAATAGTTCACAACCCAGTGGCAAAGGCTAACATGGACAGTTTTGTTCTTTCCTCTTTTTATGAAATTCTTACTCTGCGCTTCAGTAGCTCTCCAGCATCCTTGCTAAATATAAACACCTTTCTGATTAGGTGTCACTGTTCTTTAAAACAGAACTAAATAAGAGGCTGCTCTTAGGTGTGACCATTATGATTCCCAAAGAAATATTAAATTGTGAGGGCCACAATGTCATGTTCACATTTTGCAGAGGCAAAACTCAATTGTGTTTAAGTGACAAACCAGAGGTTTAGTTAGGGTATATGTGGGACTGCAAGAAACAGAAACCTGCCCAAATTGTGCAAGTCAAAAGATAGAATAGAGATTAAGGGGGCTGCACTAGCCTTTCCAACACAGTCAGCATTGACAGCCTTTGTGTAATTTATGAAGGGTACGCCAGTTTAAAAGATGTTGAGAAGGACTGTACCAGACTAAGGAATTGCTACAATTCTTTTCTTCTCCTCAGGCAATTGCAAGGGTTCAGAGAACACATCCAGTCTCTGAAAGCTGAGAGACAAGGTGGAAGGTGGTTGTTCAACTCTAGTGGAATACAAAGCTCATAACACGCATGTCTAAAATTGGGGCATCAGGCCCTGGGTGGTGACCCAAAACAAATTTCCCCATACTTTACAACACAGTTACAAAAAAGAGCATTTGGCAACTGTCCTGAGAGGAGGTTCTGAGAAAGAGCTCAGAAACCCAGCCAAATATAATCTCTTTTCAGAATTAGGTCAAAGTTGTCGAATGTCACTGAGGACTTAAGGCTAAAGTCAGAGCACTGGCCAATCAGTTTGTAAACAATTCCATTGGTGGCCTCTTTCAGAAATCATCCATGGGATTTATCTGCCTGGTTGGCAATAATGTCTTAATAATGTATATGAGGGATAAACTTGAAATCTAAGCTTGTGCCCCCTACCACCAAAGGAAATCATTCCACACTCCAGAACTTTCAATGACTCTTCTTTCCATGGGCTTTCATATTTCAGCTTCCTTCCAATTTTAGAATCATCTCAGAACTACTGAGAAAAGGCTGGTACCTAAGTTAGGTTGTGAATAGCTCCCAACGCCAGGCTGTCGGCAGTTTGGGGAATGGCGAAGCTCTGCCCCAGCACCCAGGCTCAGTCATGCCAGCCCCTCCCACCCAACTCCTTCCATCCTCCAGTCTTCTGAGCCTCTACAAACACAGACGAGATGAGACCAATTCCATCCCTGACATCACTGTTAATGAGCAAAAGATAAGGGTGTGCTCTTCCAAAATTTAGTTCCAATGACAGAATAAATATTACTTGTAACTTTAATCCTTTGCTATAGCCCAGTTCCAGGAACTGAACCAAAGGGATCTTCCCTCCTTCAGTGGTAGACCTTGCCTTATTATGGGTACCAGAGCTGTTAAATGTGAGAATATGGATGGGAAGGACCACAGTTCCCTTGACTATCAGAAATTCTCTTTTTATTACAATCAGATAGGGTGAACCACGCAAAAGAGCCTTGAAAATAATAAAGTGCTAAGTAAATGCAAGACCATGAAAGAAATATTATAAGGGATAACTTATCACCTATTCCAAACAAAAATTGAATAAAAACTATCATTAGACCTTAAACTCAAAGTCCAAAAGAGAGAACTGAAATCAAGCTAAAATAAGTTTGTGAAAGAGGCAACAGCGCTGTTCAAAGGGATCAGGAGCTTGTCAACATTTTCTGCCCCCTACTGGTTAGGCTGGTGTCGTGCATACCTCTGGCTCAAGACTGAGCAGAAGGGCTGAGGGGCTGTGTAGCACTTTCATCCAAAATGCTTAGGAAAAGAGATGGGTTCCCCACACTTACTCACCTCCTGCTTCAGTGATCCTGGAAACCACATCTTGAGATGGAAGGGACCTGGATCCCTGAGTCACCAGATGGAAGAGTATCCTCTCCCTGGAATGCAAGCCGTAGTGTGAGGGCTGAGCTACAGAGCTTTCAGTTTGCTTAATGCCACAGCATAGCAAACCCTATCTTTAAAAATATACTCACTGTATTAAATTTCTTGTCTTAGTCTGTTTGCTATTAACATAATATCACAGACTAGGTAAATTAAAAAGAAAAGAGATTTATTTTGGCTCATGGTCTGGTCCAAGATTGAAGGGCTACATCTGGTGATGGCCTTCTTGCTGGTAGAGTCCCAAGATGGTGCATGATATCACATGGCAAGAGGGTGGGAGAGACCTGGCTAAACTGGCCTTTCTAGCAGACTTACTCTCAGGATAACCCATTAATCTACTATCACATTAATGAATCCATTCATGAGGGCAGAACCCTAATCAACTCTTAAAGGTTCCACCTGGTTCTACTTCTTAATAACTCATAATAGGGATTAAATCTCAACATGAGTTTCGTTTCACAGGGAACAAACCGTGTTCAAACCACAGCTGTAATTCATGTACCACCTCTACACCATCAATGATCTAAGCATTAAAGGGAAAAAAAAGTCAATCCTACATCAGAAAACATTTTATACAGTGAATAAATTTCTAACCTAATGGTTCCGTAGATTAAAACAGCTGACTTTGGCATCTAAGGTCTCATTCTGTTCCAGTCATTTATTCTAAGACCCGAGTAATTCAATCTCTTCTCTCTGCTTTGGTTTTAAGATATAGAGGTAGACCTGCCTCAGAGGGTTTTGGTGAGCAATAAAAATAACTGTGAAGCACTTTTCCGGCACAAAGTGCTGCATAAATGCTTAATGATTTCCTTTAATGATATCATGGACAGGGGCATTGTACTTTTAAGTGAAATATTTTCATTTGAGTTATAGCATGTAATATTCTAGATGTCAAGGCCTGATGGATGGCTGAAATAAAGATTCTTTGTTTTTTCTGGAATCTAGATAATTTAATCATTTCTCCCTCATTTCAAAAATTACATCTAATTAACACAGGCAGGAGTTGGATCTTACAGAGGAGGCTTCAGCCCAGAGATGGGCTATATAAAGAGGAGGGACTTTGTCAGATGCCGTGGATGATGCAGTCATAGGCCATCAGTTTCGTTCGTGAATTCTGCTTTGGAAGAAAAACACTCAGTTGGACTTTCTTGTTTTAATTTAATTTAGAAAATCATAGCTTTCTATTATAGAGCCCAGATCAGAGTCTCAAGGGGCGGGTATTTACCTTCTAACAGAGGTGGGCATTTTGTTCTCTAGAGCAGAAAATATAATATTTGGTCAAATATATCCGTCCACTATGAAGAAGACTCAATTCTCTGAAATTAGGTAAAGAGTAAAAAGGGAAAAGAGTTGGACAATGTTTTGGAGACTATAGTCTTCAGGGTTTTTTCTCTTATAAAAATGTAGTTATGGAAGCTTTTGCTTTTTTAAATTATTTTTGTTATTTTTTTATGTGTGTCCTAGAATAAGTGAGTTTGAGAAGCTCTCCCCTATGGGCCAGTCTGCAAACCTCTATAGTTCACTTACACAGATGTTATACCTCTGACTTATTCCAACTCTCCAATGCCAGATATGGTCTCTCCCCTTCCCGTTCATCCTCTCTTAGCAGCTACAGAATGCTCACTTTGTTCCAGACTTGTACAATGCAATTAACATGACCTCATATGATCCATATAATAGTCCTGTACAGTCGAAATTATTTATCCTACATATCAAATGAGGAAATGATGCTCAGTGCAGTTAAGAAATTTACCCACAGTCACAGAGATGGTTTGAAGCAGCTCCTGAATGCAAACTGGGCCCACCTGCTCCCAGCGTGGGCTATAGACACGTCTCTGTCTCTCACATGACTTCCTTCTGTGGTGGAAGAAGGGAATGAGGAAATGGAGGAAGGGAATAAAGGTTACCACCACCTCCTTTTCTTAGACAAAAAGAAGGTTCAGAGTTGGAAACAACCCTGCAGATGTCCCAGCCCTTTCACACTTTTTAGAAAAGAAAACAGAATTCTCAGACAAGTGAATGGCTTTCTCAAGGTCATGTAGCACAGCCAAGTATATTGAGGCTGGAACCAGCGTCCAGGATTTCCTACTTAGTCTTTCCACCATAGCATCACACCCAATCTTGACAAATAATATACATTAGTCAATTTATATCATAGTAATAAAATTGTGGAAAAAATTTAAATCGTCTCAATGACCTAGGATAGCAGAATGTATAGGTAGTAAGACCAACTCTTATGTGTGTTCATTGTGCCTTTGACCAACATGCTAGAGTATCTGCCATGTGCAGTGCTGTGTGACAGCGTTCAGCATACAGAGCTGATCTGGTTAGATGGGTCTCTGCCACCGCTGAGCAGTTTCCAGTCTAACGAATCTGATAATTTAAAGAATTTTATTCTTCTATCACTATGGATCAAGAGGGGAAAAAAGTGAAATGGATCCCAAACATTGATTCTTTTAATACCATCCACTCTGTGCTCAAATCCTTCCTAGTTTCTACAATGCCTAGAACATTTTAAATATAGGGAGGGAAGACACTTCATTCATTTTTCATGTACTGGTTACACGTTGTGTACAAGGAAGTTTCCAGGGATGCATCACTAAACAAAAACATCTCCCCTTATGGAGATTACCCTCTAACTGGGAGAAACAGGAAGTAACCACAACGAATGAACAAATTAGATATTAGTTTAGGTGAGGTCGGTGAGAGAAAAACAAAATGGCAAAGGCAAGGGGGATTTGGTATTCAAATGGGAAGAGGGGCAGATGATTGTTTCAAATAGGATGACCTGAACAGGCCTTGCTGAGAATATTGGTGCATACTTACAGGTGCGGCAGGTTTACCGGTGGATGTCTAGGTAAAGAACATTCCAAGCCCAGTGCAGTGCACACACCTGTAATCCCAGCAGCTCAGGAGGCTAAGGCAGGAGGATCACGAGTTCAAAGTCAGCCTCAGCAAAAGTGAGGCTCTAAGCAATTCAGTGAGACCCTGTCTCTAAATAAAATACAAATAGGGCTGGGGATGTGGCTCAGTGATCAAATGCCCCTAAATTCAATCCCTGGTACCACCCCCCCAACAACAACAACAACAAAAAAACATTCCAGCAGAGTGGATAGCCAGTACAAGGCCCTAGGCAAGAAACAGTAAGGAGCCATTGCCCCTGAAGCCGAGGGCGCAGAAGAGAAAATAGGAGTCAGAGGGAGCAGGAGTGGGAGAGGGTCTATTATCATGTAGGGCCTGAAGCAGGAGCTTTTAGTTGCTGGTAAGGACTGGCTTTGTTCTAAGTGAAGTGGAAAGCCCCTAGACAGTTGTGTGCCGAGGAGGGATATGACGGGATTCAGGCTTTAAAAGAATCATTCTGGCCGCTACACTGAGAACATACTTCAGGGGTGGAGGGTAGAGGCCAAGAGACCAATTCAGAGACACTGAAGTAGGGTAGCCCAGACCTGGGTAATAGCAGAGGAGGCTGGAGAGGAGGCTGGAATCTGGATACTACAGCTTTGCCTGGCAGTTGGCCTGGAGGTGGGGGTGGGGGGCATGAGCCTAGAGAACCTCCTGGGGGCGAGGCCAAGGCTTTCAGCCTGAGCTGCTGCAAGCAGAGGTGCTGCTTCCTGAGGTGGGAGAGTGCAAATCCAGCGGTTCAGGATGGCTAAGCAGCCATCTGGTGGGGGTGGGGGGGTGAGGAAGCCGTTAGAGATGGGCCTGAAGGTGAGGGTCAGCACTGGAGAGAGGAGTTTGGGGGAGTTCTCCCTCGTGGTTCGCTTTGGGGTTTGCTAGCTGGCAAAAACTGGTGAGAACAACCCTCCCATCCAGATCATCTCATTTCCCCAAAGATGTGAAAAGGAAAAGAAGTAACCAATAGCAAAAGGATTGTTTGACTATTATTTACTTTTTAAAAGACCCCATAAACTTTTTTTTTTTTTTTTTAAGATTAGGGAAGAATTTTCTATTTTTAAATTTTATTTTTCTCAATTATGGTAATAGCTTTTGGGCAGGAGCCACAGGCCTCTGTAATGAAAACTCACAAATATTCGGGGTGGACAAGCATGGAATTTCTTGTGTGCATGAACACATGCACAGAAGCAAAACTAGAAAGTACCACAGAGTCCCTGAAGCCAGGTTCATTAGTACTGTCTCTGGAAGACTAGGTTTCACGGCTAGACGGCTAGCCCAACAAGAGCCCTGGATGCAAGGGAGAGGGGCCATGGGCTTCTTGGTAAGGGAGACCCCTAACTAATCCCTACATAACCTCAATCGCACTAGCAGATACTTATGTTAAAATGTCTACCCTCTTGGGATCTACCATCATTACTACTTTGCTAATCTTGAAACAATAAAAATGTCTGGGTTATAGGGTACCTGTGCCAACCTGTCCTGCCTACCCTCTTTCACTGAGTAGCTGTGGCCAGCCACTGCAGTTCCATCCACACCCACACGAGAAGGGAGCCCACCCTGCAGGAGGAGGCTGTGTCTGTTTCCAGGAGGATTCTGCCTTCTGCTCTGCCTCCTGCCACCTTATGAGGTACTGCCAAGATCACCTGAAAGTTTTTGGCCAGGAATCCAGCAGTATTCAGGTGCCCTCTTAAAGGAAACCTGGTCTGGGGACCTTGCTCTATTGCTGCAGGGGGTTGGCAGCCACCGTAAGCATTTGCTTCATCCTCTGCAGTCAGAGATTCCGCCCCTCACTGCACCCCATGGTTAGACCCCGGGAGACTTCGGCTTCGAGCCCTGTACCAATGGGTGTTTTGTCGTTTTCTTCACTCCACAGGACTCTGGTTGCTGCACGTCAGAATCAGATCTCTCTCTCTCTTCTCCCTCACTCCCAATCACACAAGTCCAGGTGTACGAATGCCCAATAAGGCAGATGTTGTGTGATGGTGAATCAGTCTCTTCTTGCTTCTGACTTTAGAGTCCTCGGCAAGCTCACATGGGAGGGCCCATGCCCACACTTCCACAAGCCAGCCCTGTTCTTTCTAAGCAGTCCTCCCAGGAAATTCTTATTCTGCTGGCATCAGAGTGGCTGCTATAATTGCTCATAAAGCCATCCATGGGACTTTGCGGCAGGCGCCTTTACTAAGCTCTGTAATTAATTCTTGGAAAGCCATAGAAGGGGCTCGTTCAGAGCACTGTTAAATCAAAAACAGGCTTCCTGTGGGCCTGCTCACATGGAGCACAGTTTAAAACAGATAATGAGCCAGGCTGAAGAAATCTAACAATCATTCATTCCTACAGCAGTGAAACCTAGGTGCCACCCAAGATAAAAATGCCATGCATGGACCACCCAGATGCAGAGACCCCTGCTCCTTGGACATACAGAGAGACCTTGGAACATGAGCTTTAACTATGGGCTTCAACTTCAACTTTAACTGGTTGGCTTCACATGATTTTCTTTAGCATTGTGCTTGCTTGTTTGTTTACTAATGGACACTAAGGTTTTTCTGATAACATTTTAGAAAGATGTGTGGATATGACTGCTGAGTATAAGGGAGTCAGGGGCAGACTGGTTAAGTTGGTTGATGGGCCCTTCTCTACGTGCTTAAGCTCAGGTTGGATAACAATAATAGTACAAGTTACGAGTTATTGAGAGACAGCTGTGTTAGCAGCCTTTGACCTTTTTACACACATTCTCCAAAGAACTCTAAAAGGACAGTGAAGTCCTGTTATTGTTTAGATATGAGGTATCCCCTAAAAATCTCATGTGCAAGACAATGTAAGAAAGTTTAGAGGGGAAATGATTGGGTTATGAGAGCTTTAACCTAATCAATGCATTAATCCACCAACAGGAATTAACTGGGTGGTGGGGAGGCAGGTGGGGAGCGGTTGGAGGAGGTGTGGGCATGATTTGGGAGTTTATATTTTGTCCCTGGTAAGTGGAAATCTCTGCTTCCCAGTTGCCCTGTCCTGAGCTGCTTTCCTCCGCCACACCTTTTTGATGTTGTTCTGCCTCACATTAGGCCCAGAGCAATGAAGTCAGCTGTCTATGTGATGAGATGTCTGAAACTGTGAGCCCCAGATAAACTATTCCTTCTCTAAAGTTGCTCTTGTTAGGTTTTTTGATTCACAGCAACGAAAAAGCTGACTAAAACAGGACTAGTGCTATAATGTTCTCATATATCACAGATGGCTTCATGATAATACAGTGGACTATGGTTGTCTTTCTCTAAAATAAATCTGTTCTAGATAAATCTGCTTTTATAAAAGCTTGGTGCCTTGAATACATTAAAGACTAAATACATATGTTTGTTGACTCAGTGAAACTAATATTTAGTCGCTTTTTAAAGGTAACTTGTTATTTCTCTAGAGTAGCAATTCTCCACTGGAGATGATTCTGCCCCTCAGAGGACAATTGGTAGTCTCTGGAGATGTTTAATTATTGGCAACTTGGGGAGGAGGTGTTTATCTAATGGTACCTAATGGATAGAAGCCAAGGATCCTTCTAAACCACCTCCTACACACAGGACAGTATCCCTACTCTACCCCAACAAAAAATTATCCAGATCAAAATGACAGTAGGGTTAGGTTGAGAAATCCTGATTTATGTGTAGCCAAGGTCAACTGATAGATCATGCTTTTTTATTAATATCTAAGTTATAAAATATCAAACTTAGAAGATGGTTAATCCCATAAGATGTGATAGTACATTGCATACTAGAACTAGCCAAAGAGCTATCCTTTACATTCCAAAATCCAGACAAGAATCTAACACTAAAATTAAACCACACACATTGAGCTGGGAGATATCTGAGAAAGAGTGAGATGCCAAACTCAGTCTTGGGGGTGGCAGTTAATTTTGAGCTATAATGTGAAATGAAAATTCAACCATGCCAATATAAAAATTTGTTGCCCCCTAAGGCCAGGGCCAAGACATTTCTGCAACTTCTCCTTAGTGAGTTGCCATAGCACAGAGCATTTGTGGGGGTCCTACGGGAGCTAATGCTGATGCAATATGAGACCACCCTTTTAAAACATATGAGGTCCCAAACAACTTAGTGAGACCCTATCTCAAAATAAAAGATAAAAAGGGCTGAGGATGTGGCTCAGTTGTTGAGAGCACCAGGTTGAAATCCTGGTATAAAACAAACAACCATATGAGGTAATCATTTGCCCAAGAAAGATACTCTACAGTCTAGATCATCAAATTCAAACCTGAGCAACTAAAACAAAACAAAAAAAAGCAATGTATCCAACTTTTAAAAATTTAAACAAGCATTTAAAAATGTTTGCAGAAATAAATATAAATAACACAGCATTATGCAATCAGAACAGACAGATTTGAAAAACAAGGGTCCTAATATTTTAAAATAGCCATTGAAATAAGAAACTCAATAGATGGGTTAAACAAGAGGATGGATAAGATTGAAGATAAACTTGGTGACTTGGAAGAAAAACCTAGAATTTCTAGCAGATGGTAACCAACAGAAAGTGTGGCACTATTAATAGTTAGTAAAAATATAATTCAAGGTAAAAATCAACTGAATAGAAAGGGACATTATCAAAAGGAGTCCATCAGAAAATTTCTACTAACCATTAACTTTCATATACCTAACAAATGTACTTAAAATACATAAAATGAAAATAGAGTTATCAGGAGAATTGATAGATCTGTAAGTCACTTCTCCTAAAAACTGAGAGATCAAGCAGGCAGAAACAGTGTAAAGAACTAGATGATCTGATAACAATACTGACAGGCTTTGTTTAAGGGATACACATGCAAATATGCATACACATGCATAAAAATGTGCGTACACACATACTACATACACATACATGAATGTGTGCATACGCAAAGATATGATGCTCTATAGGTGTTTATACATAAATACCTGTGAATATATTATAGCATTCTATGAAAATTTACATATAATCAGGTATCACACAAGTAGAAATCATCCATTCTTCTCATGAGGAAAACTTGAACCTGTACCAAGAAGGAAATTTCAATAAATTCCAAGAAACTGATAGCATACGATGTTCTCTGTCTACAATTACATAAAAATTATGACCCAATAATAAAAATGAGATCAATTGGAAGTGAAAAATACATATTGAAATAATTCATGGATTAAAGAATAACTCATACTACTTCATCAACTGCTTTTGCTGCTTACTAATCTATCATATTTTCCCCATTTTGAAAGACTGTTCTAATGTATGACTTGGGGATAGCATCACATTATAACATACAGATGGCATGTAATTTACTTAACCAGTCCCTCATTTATCACATTTATATTTTTCTGGACTTTTTTTGCTATTATAATAATACTCTAATGAACATGAAGCAATATTTTACTTCGTTGTTCACAAATGTATTTTGCAACACTTAGGTTCTTCCTTAATTAGAATATTCCAGTTGGAAACCAGCAGAGGGAAGAATGGACATATTGCTCCAGGAAAAATCAAGCTAGATGATGAAGATTTGTGTCGCCATTTCAAAATTAGAGAAAGGAGTATGGTACCTGCAGAACAGATACTGCAGTATCACTACCATCATCATTTACAGATCTCGCATATCAATATATAAGTGACACATGCCAAGCCATTTCCTCTGCAGGTTGCTTCTAAATTGAAGTGAAAACTATACTGCTAAACTTAGGAAGGTTAGAATAATAAGGGTGATAGATCAAATAATGATATGAGTTTCACTTAGCACAGAGAAAACAAGTGTTTCCAGATAACTACCCATCATGCAAATAAACAATTCTGGAAATGGGAAACAAAAGACTGAGGCAAAACTAAAAGTAAGAAAATTCGATGAAATTCACCAGCACTAAAATATATTGGCAGTCCCAGGATGGACATATTAGCTGAGTAATAAGGTGAGATGCATGTGCATATTGGTACAAGTTGACATTGCCTGACT
The DNA here is from genome assembly GCF_902686455.1 of Sciurus vulgaris. Taxonomy (NCBI): domain Eukaryota; kingdom Metazoa; phylum Chordata; class Mammalia; order Rodentia; family Sciuridae; genus Sciurus; species Sciurus vulgaris. The sequence goes on from NC_136468.1 coordinate 87,255,713, forward strand.
TGCAGGAGAGCCCAAACTGGCAACAAACTGCCTTTACTGCATCTCATGGTAGAGCTGGGTGGCTTCAAACCTCAATTTCCTTACCCTTAAAATGGATGTAATAACAGCTTCTACCTCATGGGGATGCTATAAGAATTAAATGCAAAAATCAACATAAATAAAGGGTTTAGCACTGTGCCTAGCACATTAATGTGTGCTCATGAGGTGTGAGTCATTATTACATGAATTTTATAAAATTAAGGAAAGCCAGATGGTCCCCTGAGAGATGGGAACAGGAGTTAAATATTGTCACTAAACCCTGTGATACACTCTGTAGCTCATTTTAGCACTAGGGCATAAATTGGGTTCTATGGACCATTTTTAAAATGTTCTAAATTCTGAGTGTAAAGTGTTATGAAATCTATGTGTAAGTTTCCAGTGTAAGGTCTAGTCATTGAAATAGATATTTAATGTAGCATGGCAGAACTTACTGCCACACTGAAGGTGAAGGTTCACCTGTGACTTTAAGGAACCAGAGATCAGGTCACCTGGGCCACCCTAGCTACACAGGTTGGAGGTCAATTGCATTCACTCAAGTGGTGAGGATACAGATCCACCTTCTGTGATCTGTTTTTAAAAAATAATAATAATAATAAAATTGGATTTATATGTTTCAAATACATTCCTTTGATAGTTACCAGATGCTAGAATATTGTTTTGTGAGTTTTTCTTTTAAATAAGGATTTGGCTTTGGAATATGGAAATTCCCATGATGAGAGTCCTCTCAGAAAGAACTAATGATGCCTGAATAATAACCCCTGAAAGTTCCTCTCTACTATGTCCATAAAACCCTTCCAATTGGAAGTGGCTTCTGCTGCCATTTAGTCAAATCCAGTCTTTCTCTAATGGACCTTTTTGTAGGTTGTGTTTCAGGTCTTATTCAATTATGAATTGAACCAACAGGTAATCTTTCCTTTTCTGAAAGCAAATCTAGTCTCTTCATTATCAAATTCCAAATATAGCATAAGAGTCTATGAAAATATACATGATTTAGATTTACATTTTCAGAGATTTTTTTATTTTCAAGCAAGGTGAAATGTCTGTTTCCAAATACAAATACAGGGAGTGAATGCCTCCCTGAGACAGGAGATTCTTTTCCATGGGGGACTTGAAGTGGTTGACCCCTTCCTACAATTAGGACTGTTTTCACACCTCTGGTTAGAGGCTGGATGTTTTTCCTTGGCAGAGAAATGCATCGTCTATTTTAATGCTGACCTGTGATATTTTATTCACATTTTAAATCTTTTATCGCCTGTGGCTCCCATGAGATTTTCCCTTTTGTTAGCATTTTTTCTGATTGGTATTGATTCTCTATTTTGCCAAAGGGTTAGGAAACTTCTTGCCCTGTTGGCATGATTGCAAAAAATCTTACTGCTGTTTTCCTCCCCACAAAAGAAGTATCTATAGCCATTTAATTATGTAGTTTATTTTTAAAGCAAGAATGAAAGAACCAGGGATCATCTTTCACTTAAATTCAGCTTAGCATGTTCTCAGAAACATTCTCAATTCCTTCAGTTATTGAAATGGAAGTCCTCATTTAAAGAAAATGAGTGCATTTGGTTTTACCCTATGTCTATGATTTTATTGTATACTTCTTTCTTTTGTCAGATGGAAATAGAGTCCATAACCTTAAAAATTGTCAAAAAGAAATAAATATGCTCATACATTTCAGTTGCAGAATAAATTCCCTATCTTCCACTGGACACAGACTGCATATAATGGTGACTCCAAAACTGCCTTAAATGCCCTAATGGAATCTGTTCCTGCATTTATATCCAGAAGCTACCAAGGTGTCCTCCGGCAAGTGAATTTTAATACAATGAAAAGTGTTACTAGTAAAATCCAAAAAAGATTAATAGGGATATGTCTAATACTTCATGTCATCAAAGGTCAAAGTAAACGTCTGTATCCAGAGAGGGTTGACCATCTAGATTAGAGAGATGTTTCTTCAAGCTGAAAAACCCATTCTGGGTCATCCAGAGTTTCAAGGCTCATGATACCCTCTGCCCCACACCTACCTTCCATCCTCACACAACCCCCGTCTGGGAAATTAGTATTCCAGGTGCCTTTCCTGCTATAGGAACCTGAAGCTCTGAAGCTCTCATTTACTTCGTGGCAATGCAGTTGATTCAAAGGCTTCTTACATGGAAGGAATTGCAGCAGGGGAGCGTGAAGACAGGAGGCTGAATCCTGCTTGAGTGGAGATCCCTTTCCACAGCTGGAAAGGAAGCTGTCAGTCTGGTCTTTCATTGTTCAACTCTACTGTCGTGAGCCGTGAGTAAGAGAAGAATCGAGTTTGGTTCCAACAAGTGCATTTTATTCATGCAATGCACACTCAACTTAACATTCCTAATAATAGCAAATAACAATATATTAAAGAATCACCCTCTTTTCACCTAGAGTTCATCCCTCACTGAAACGTCTCTTAGCCAAGAAGTCAGTCAATAAGACCGGAGGGATTCTTCTCAGCTGTAGCCTCTCTCAGTTCCTCGGGTGTCCTTGGATGTCCTCAGACATCCGATGAGTCAGAGGCTGGGTGTTCGGGATGGCAGTCACTGGAGCGGTGGTTAGTTGTCCAGGCTCGGTGACAACGGTCCGTCAGCAATCAGCGATGGTGTGGACAGCAGCCAGGGCGGTCAAGAGACAGAGCAATGTGGAGTCCTCTAGTCACAGTGCTGCTGACAGTTTGCTCCAAGGGTCCAGGGGTTTAAGAAGTGATTTTCAGCCCAATCATGCTCTGGTCTTCATTGATAAAAACCAGAACATGACTAGACTAGGAACCACCACTCAAATCATAGATAAAGGTACATATCAACATTGTTCAGGAGTGTCATCCTGCCACACAGCAAGTTTGTCACCAGGCGCCTGCTGCGTTTTATGATTTTAGTTTTACAAATCCAGGCAAATACCAAATACAGCTTATTATTACTACATAACACACAACTATTGCAATTCCTATTCCTTTTCTTGTCTCATTACATCTACCCCAAGGAATGGACTCAGATCTCAGACTCTCTGGGAAGAGCTGAAGTTTTCCAATATGGCCAGTCCTCCCAGATCCCCCAAACACACACCCACACACTCTCATACTTTGCATTCTCTAAAGCCGCAGCTGAGAAATGGAGAGTCGATGCCTACGTTGGCTGTGGGACAGGGCACTGACTCAGATGCCCACTGTACCTCCCCAGCACTGCCTGGGTGGCAGCAAACACCAGGGCACTTTCATCTGGGACAACTCCAATTACTCTGCCAACTGAAGGGAGCTCTGGCTCTTCCATAAGAGGAAAAGGATGAGTGTCTGAATTTATAGTGAGACCCATGGATCTGGACAGAGCTAGGAAACAAGAATGTCTCCACCTGGATCTACCAGACAAATGTAACTCCAAATGTGTACACGGAAGTCACAAAAGTGCTGGGATGGAGGTGTTATCGGTGATGCTTTCCTGCTGTCTTGCAAATTTTTTGTAATGGATAGTAACTTAATTGCAGGTTAACATTAACAAGCCTAGCAACTCCATTAGCTTCACATGCCCCACTGAAGGACCTCGTATCTTCCCCATCTCCATGGTTATTTCTGGAAATTCCCAATGACTGCCACATCTACTAGATGCCAACCTACCTGTTTTCTCCAGGGTGTGGCCTCCTTGTGGAAGCCCATGAGCCAGTGAAGAGAGGAGCCACATGCTGGCTTGGGCCACTGTAACCATGAGAGTGAACACTTTCTTTGACTCACTGTTGGGCATGGTAGATACCTCCATGGCTCCTCAGTCCAAGAGATGTCCATGCTCCTCAATTAGGACTTAACTCTCATGAGGTTCCACAAGGAGAAACTGCCCATTCACATCTGCCTGCATCCAAGACATCCTGTGTCTACAGGAGTCTTAGAAGCTCTCAGTCTTCCAAGATGAAAGTTGTCTGGGGAGCTTGTTAGAAATGTAGATCCTAGAGATCTGGATTTCATAGCATCAATGAGGGCCCAAGGAATCTGCTTTGAAACAAGCTTCTCAGATGATTCTGAAGCTGGTGGTCTGAATAATACTGAAAAACATGGGAAGAGGCCACATGATGATGAGTAACACTGGGTTTTACATAAAGAAGAGCCAGAGAGCATTTGGGGAAACTCTGTAATAAAGAATGTAATGAATAAGAGTGGCTATTACATACAGGGCTAAGAGAGTAGGAAAGAAATACGAGGCATTAAAATAGCAACCATGGCAAGGAATCACAATATAAGGATTGCACAGGAAATTAACTCTGCACTACCCCCGCAGCTTCTTTCCACCCAAATGCAGGGGCTCCAGGAAATCATCCACCAACCACCCCTTCCCATTTACAAGCAGAAAAGCAGTATCTGCTGGAATAACCAGTCATATGAAGGCATAAAATAACAAGTTTCATGCAAAAGCAGTTTCTGATATGTGTTTCATTTTGTGATGGAACCTTAGCTGTTTTTCCAGCTAACCCTCTGCAACACACACTCACCTCAATCATCTCTTCCCATCATTCTTCAATCCCTCCTGTCTGCTCCATGACCAGGGTAAGGAAGGGCCTCTTGGAAACAAGAAAATAGGTCTAAACAAGGAAAAGAAGAGTGGGTTTGGGCACATTTGCATTCTTTCAAACCCCAGAGTATTTCAAATTTGCAGAAAAGACATTTTTTTTAAATCTCTGCCAATCTTGTGTGAGGATTAAGATACCCACTCCTCTCCCTTTGTGATGATGGCTGTTATAATTGACTCCCCCAAATCCACTCACCTCAGATGACTGGTCCCAGCCAATCAGCACATGGTACTCCTGGACAGTGGCTGTCCAAATTATGACCAAAGCCAACCCCATTAGACTTAAGCGATGCTGTCTAGTAGAAATATATTACAAGCTTTATATATAACTCAAATTTTTTGATAGCCACATTTTAAAAAGTAAAAATAAACAAATTAAATTAGCTTTTCAAATATATTTATGTAATCTAATATATCTAAAATATTATGTTCAAAACACATAGTTTTTACAGGCACGGTGGCACATGCCTGTAATCCCAGCAGCTCTGGAGGCTGAGGCAGGAAGATGGAGAGTTCAAAGACAGACTCAGTAAAATCAAGGAGCAAAGCAACTCACTAAGACCCTGTTTCTAAATAAAATACAAAATAGGACTGGGGATATGCCTTTGAAGGAGATATTGGAAGCCCGGATCCTTTCTCTTTCTCTCTGTTTCCTGGCCACCATGAGGTGAACCAGATATCTCCCACCATGATGTGCTGCCTCACCTCACATCCAAAGGCAACAGGGCCAAGTGACCATGGACTGAAATCTCTGAAACCATGAGCCAGAATAGACTTTAACAGCAAAAACCTGACTAATGGTGGCTTCGAGTTTTATTGGCTCTCCCAATTTGTGGCTTAGAAGAGAAGTATGTTTGGCTCGTGCCCACTTCTTTGATACAACAAACAAATCCATCACAACAAGGATTAGAAATAGTTCCTTGTGGCTATAATATGGATTAGGTTTATAGGTTATCATGTTTTCTGATGCCTGTAACAGACCGCTAGACTCTAAATGACTTAAATATTAGGTGTATTGTCTCCCATCACTGTGAATTGAGAGGCAGGCAGACACTGGAGTAGCAAAGCTTAGTTATGTGATCGAGGACACAGGAATCCAGTTCTGGATCTCCTCATGTTCCTAAGAAGGCTGTCAGCAGCCACAGGGGCAATGCACTTCCTTAGGCATATCCTGAAGGAAGAAGAGAAGCAGACAGAGGAAGATAAGGAGCTCATTTTTATCTCTATTCTACTCTAAAACAGAATTAAAGTCCTACTTTGTTATGGCAACCACTGGCCATATGTGGTTATCAAGCATTTGAAGAATAACTAACTCCAAAGCCAGCAGAAGGAGTGAAAATAATTAAAATTAAAGCAGACGAACAAAACAGAATAGAAAATCAATTTTGAAAAAAAAATCAATGAAGCCAGAAATTGATCATTTGAAAATATTTTTTTAAAATTGATAAGGGCTGGGGATATTGCTCAGGTGGTAGAGCGCTTGCCTCACAAGCACGGCCCTGGGTTCAATCCCCAGCACAGCAAAAAATAAATAAATAAAATAAAAATCGATAAATCTTTAGCTAGATTGACTAAGGAAAAAAAAATACTCCAACAGCTAAACGAAAGAGGGGACATTACAGTTGATTATACAAAAATAAAAATGATTACGAGAGTACTATAACAATAAATTGGATGACCTATGAAGTGGGGTCAGTTCCTAGAAACACACCACCTGTCAAGACCGACTCATGATGGAACAGATAATTTCAACAGATCTGTACCTACTAAGGAGATCGAATCATAATTTTAATACCTCCAACAAAGAAAAGCCCAGGATCATATGGTTTCGCTATTGAATTCTACCAAAACTTTAAAAAAAATTAACATCAATCCTCCTAAACTCTTTCAAAAAATTAAACAGGAAAAAATACTCCCAAACTCATTCTGAGTCCCTTGATATGAAAACCAGACAGACAATACAAAAAGTATATAACAATACGCTGGGTGAATGTTGGTGCAAAAATCCTCAGTAAAGTACTAGTAAACAGAATTCAAAAGATTATACTAACACAACTAAGTGGGAATTATTCCAGCTTTGCAAGGATCTTTCAATATACGAAAATAAATTAATTTAATACATCACATAAACAGAACGAAGGGAAGAAAACTACCTGCTTGTCTCAATTGACAAAGAAAAACCATTTAACAAAATGCAATGATGTTCCATGATAAAAATAGTCAGTAAAATCAGACAAAATTACTTCAACATAATAAAGGCAATGTATGAAAAGCACATGGCTAAAATCATACTCAGTGATGAAGGACTGAAGCTTTTCCTCTAAGATCAAGAAGACAAGGATGCCTGTCATTGATACTTCTATTTAACATAGTACTAGAAGTCTTCACTAGAGAAATTAGGAAAGAAAAACAAATGGCTTCTAAATTGGAAAGGAAGAAGTGAAGTTATCTCTGTTCACAGATGACATGATCTGATCTCATATATAGAAAACCCTGCAGAATACATCGAAAACGAAACTCTCTTAGAACTGACAAACAAGTTCAACCAAGTTAGGAATACAAAAAAATATATATATAAAGATCAGTTGCATTTCTGTACACTAACAATGACCAATTTAAAAAGTAAATTGAGAAAATAATTCGTTCCATTTACAATAGCATCATAAGAATAAAAACTTATGTAAACTTAGCTGAAGAGGCAAAAGACATACACTGGAAACTACAAGATATTGCTGAAAGAAATTAAAAACACCAATAATAAGTGAAAAGACATTTCATGTTCATGGATTGGAAGAATTAATATTCTTAAGTCAATACTATTCAAAACAATTTACATGTTTAACACACTCCCTATCAAAATTCCAATGATCTCTTTTCAGAAATTTAAAAAAAAAAAATTCATATGGTATGTCAAGGGACACTGAACAGCCAAAACAAACTTGAAAAAGAAGAATGAAGTTGGAGGTCTCACACTTCCTGGTTTCAAAACATACTCCAAAGTTACAATAATCAAAACTGTGTAGCACTGACATAAAGACAGACATAGAGATTATTGGACTAAAGAACCCAGAAGTAAGCCCTCACACATGTGGTCAAACGCACCAAGACTTCAACAGGGAAAGGACAGCCTTTCCAATAAATGGAAAATCTGGATATTCACATGAAAAACATAAAGGTGGTCTCTTACCTTACACCAGATAAAAAAATAACTCAAAATGGATCAAAGCCCTAAACAAGAGCTAAAACTATAAAATTTTAGAACAGGGAAAAAGTATCATGACATTGGATTTGATATTTATTTCTTGAACATGACACCAATGCTCAAGCAAAAGAAGAAAAACACATTGGTTTATATCAAAATTTGAAACTTTTGTGTATGGAAGAAAACAATCAACAGGGTGAAAGGAACTACAGAGAACAGAAGAAAATAGTTGCAAATTATATATCTGAAAAGATGTTAATCCCATTTAGATAAAGAATTCCTACAAGTCAACATCAAAAACCTAAATAACCAATTAAAACATAGGCAAAGAACTTGAACAGATATTTCTCAACAGAAAATACAAAATTGGCCAATAAGTGCATGAAAGATGTTTATCACCCTATACATTTTCAATGCAATTACAATTAAGATCCCAATGACATACCTCATAGAAATAGAGAAAGCAATCATGAAATTCATTTGGAAAAATATGAGACCCAGAATAGCCAAAGCAGTGCTTAGAAGGAGTGAAGCAGGAGGTATCACAATACCAGAACTTCAACTATACTATAGATCAATGGTAACAAAAATGGCATGGTATTGGACCAAAATAGACAGATAGACCAGTGGTACAGAATAGCAGACACAGAGACAAACCCACATAAATACAGTTGTCTCCATACTAGACAAAGGTGCCAAAAACAGACAATGGAGAAAAGATAGCCTCTTCAACAAATGATGCTGGGAAAACTGGAAATCCATTTGTAACAAAATGAAATTAGACTCCTGTCCCTCACCCTGCACAAAACTCAACTCAAAATGCAACTCAAAATGGATCAAGAACCCTGAAATTAGACCAGAGACCCTGTACCTAATAGAAGGCTCCTTAGAAAACTTGGAATGGGAGCTGAAGAAAACTTGGAATGGAACCGCCATTTGACCCATCTATCCCACTCCTTGGCCTAGACTCAAAGGACTTAAAATCAGCATACTAGAGTGATGCAGCTACATCAATGTTTATAGCAGCTCATTTCACAATAGCTAGATTGTGGAACCAACCTAGATGCCCTTCAGTAGATGAATGGATAAAGAAACTGTGGTATATATGCGCAATGGAATATTATTCAGCCATAATGAAGAATAAAATTATGGCATTTGCAGGTAAATGGATGGAGTTGGAGAATATCATGAGAAGTGAAATAAGCCAACTCCAAAAAACCAAAGGCTGAATGATTTCTCTGATTATGGGATGATGATACATAATGGGGTGTGGGGGGTAGACAAGAATGGAGGAAGGATAGATAGTATAGAGGAAAAGGAGTGGTGGGCAGGGGACAGGGGAAGGAAAAATAATAGAGTGAGCCAAACATCATTACCCTATGTACATGTATGACATGTATGATTACACAAATGGTGTGACTCTACTTGGTGTACACCCAAAGAAATGAAAGTTGTACCCCATTTGTGTACACTGAATCAAAAAATGAAAATAAAAAATGATAGTTCACAGGCTAAGAGAAGTGCTTACGCATACAAGTTTTGACATGTGTGGGACTTTGATGTTTATCATCAAAATCCTTGGGTCACTGTGGCACTATGATTAGAGAATATAATGCTAAGTTAAATAAGCCACTCCCCAAAAACCAAAGGCCAAATGTTTTCTCTAAGTGAATGCTGATACATAATCGGGGGGAAGGGAGAAGTAAGAGAAAATGGAGGAACTTTGGATTGTGTAGAGGGAAATGAGGGGAGGAAAGATGGTGGAATGAGATGTCATTACCCTATGTACATGTGTGAGCACACGAATGGTGTGACTCTACATCATGTACAACCAAAGAAATGAAAAGGTGTACTCCATTTGTGTGCAGTGAATCAAAATGCATTCGGCTGTCATGTATAACTAAATAGAACAAGCAATTAAAAAATAAAACTGTTTATCACCAATTGCTGTGTCTAAATGCCAGGGTCATCCCTAAAAATCAGAGGTTGAAATCCTAATCCTAAAGCCATGGTATCAGGAGATAGGACCTTTTAGGAGATGATTAAGTCATGAAAGCAGAGCTCTCAAAAATAGGAAGAGTATCCTTATAAAATAGGCCAAGGGAACTCTTTTGTCCCTTTCACTATAAGGATATAGCAAGCCATCCTTGAGAAAGTGGGCCCTTCCTAGGCACCAAACATACCCACAGTGTGACCTTGAACTTCCCTCTGTAACTATGAGAAGTAGATTTCTAATGCTATGAACTACCTAATTTATGGCATTTTGTTATAGAAGTGTAAATGGACTAGGACACTAATCATTAGGAAATGCAAATCAAAACCCATTAGGATGACTACCATTTAAAAAACATAATAACAAGTGTTGGAAAGGATATGAGAAATTGGAGCCCTTGTGCACTGTTTGTGGAAATGTAAAATGACTCTAAAACTCTTTTACATGCCTCCCATCAAGGGGTAAGATTCATGTCTCCTGCCTGGAGACCTGGGTAGACTGGTAACTACTTCAAACAATAAAATATGATGTTGGCCATACTATGTAACCACCAAGGCTGGGTGAAAATAGGCACGAGGCTTCTGTCTTGCCCACTGGAACCCTTGTACTGGAACCACAAGCTGTCAAGTTATATGTCAACTATCTGAGGCTTCCACTTTTGGGAGAAGCACAGCTTCATGGAGGGGACACATTTATGCACTCCAGCTGATAGTCCTGCTGATCTCAGTGTGCAAGACGTCTCAGCCCAGGTGCCAGACTTGTGAATGGGGACTCCCCAATGACTCTAGACCTCAGCCATCATGTCCTGCTCACGTCTTTAAGTCTTCCTAGATGAGATACCAGAGAACATGAAGCACAGGCAAGCCATTCCCCTGTACTCTGTCCCAATTTCTGACTCAATAGAAACTGTAACCATAATTCAATTGATACTTTTCACTACTAAGTTTTGAAGTATTTTGTAATTCAGCAATAGTATTCAAAATAGATTTTGATACTGGTGGAAGCCCCTTCCACTTCCATGCTAGAAAAGCTAATGTCTTTGAGGAAAAACAGATCTGTTTATTCTAGTTCATGCCAAATAATTGTTTGGTTTTTTAAAGGACTAATGCTTAGCAGTGTAACATATAAGATGGCAGGTTTTATGCAGAATGCACTGCAGTTTGGTTCTCTGCTCAAACAAAACACATGTGAAACAGTGTGTATATTTTTTCTAACATGAGAAAAACAGTATTCCTTGTACAGTATTAAGTAAGATAGGTTAAATGAATGGACATTTTTAGACACAAATGTTTTGATATTTAAAAATAATGTATTTATATGCTGTAAGATAACAGAAATATACAGTTACAATTTATGATATGTATCAGGTACTGCTCTAGACACTTTATATCCTCCTATCCATCCATCCATCCATCTTGCCAACCAAAGGAGATGGGAAAATACAGACAGGTGATTGTCAAAGAAGAAAAAGGTAGATAGAACTTCCCCATCAACCAGTTGCTAACACCTCCAGGGGAGGGGAGGAGTCACACGTTTCAACACATGTCATCAGCCCCTCAGTGGATTTTTTCCTGCCTTTTGGTCATGTAGGCATGAGGAGAAAGAAAACCTAAAATTTATAAAGGGGCAAGACACACCCACACCCCTGGGTACCAGCTCTGAGTCTCCTCCTTTCCAGAGTAATCTCTCTCTTTCTTCCTCTCTCTCTCTGTTCTGCCTCTTAAATAAAAACTAGTTTTTACTCTTGCCTCATCATTTCTCTGGTGTTTAATCTGCAACAAAGGGGGATGAGGACCCGATCCTGATCTTCAAGACAGTTATCAGCTGGGGGCTCTGCCAGGATGGTCACTGAGGTACACTCCTTCGCACCTCACAACTTTCCAAGGTGCACCTTCTGGTCTCTTTCTTTCTTCCTGGAGGACAAAAACGGGCACCTGTCACCTGATTAAATGCAGGTAATGCAAGCCGCCATTCTACAAGACTCAGATGAGAGAAGTCATGGGCCAGGTGGCTCCTAATCACCTGTCCTGTGGATCAGGGATTTTGGGTTCTTCCAAAGCCATTTCTCACTGTCCTATCCAGGCATGGAGCATGTCAGGCATCAGCATCCCTAATCCCAGTCTGAGATGCCCAGAAAGATAAACCAAATTTTGAAACAACTTTGAGATTCTGGCCAGGGTGACTGCCCAGTGAATCTCAAAGTTTTCTTTCCCAACCTCCTCTCCTCACAGCCTTGATAGGGTATCTTAGAGTGACTGGTTGATCAAGCAGTGCTGTGTGAACACCCCAGTAACATACACCACCATACGAGTTGAATTGCACTCTCCCATGCTCACTCTTCCCAACACTCTCCTCCTCTCCCCTGTCAGACTCTAGCCCATCAGACTCTTGCCAGTCAGACTCTGGTCAGTCAAACTCTAGCCACTGAGAGAGGGACATTTTTACATAGCATAGTTCATAAAGAAATGCTTAGGTTCCCTTTGTTTACATATTAGGCCCCCAGAATTCTGTATGGGTTCTCCCCAGTGTTGTTTCTGTGCTTGCTGAGTTTCTTTGGTTGCAAAAAGGGAGGCACTTTCGATTCACTCCTCCAAGAAAAGGACATTAAACATCCAACAGCCACTATATCTCCTCCTTACTCTCTGGTGATTCCTTTAGCCTACAGGGCAGAGGAGCATACCCCACTGTAGGACATTTTTGTTTTTTCATGGGTTATCACATTTGGAAGTTTAATAGTAGCAGGAGGAGATCAGTCAGGCTGCTGAATCTGATTCCACCAGGGTCTTTGTCTTGCAGCCAAAGGGACATTTGTTCATTCTTGCCAGTGAGACAGCACTAAATCCAGCAGAATGAAATAGCGAGAGATGGGTTTGTTGGCTGTCAGAAGCTCATCTAGTGAGACATTCCTATGGAAATGGACTCAGATGGGAGCTTCATTCTCAAGAGTGATGCCTGATTCACCACTAGCCTGAATACTGAAAAAATTGGGATAAGTTCCACCCACAGATGCTCAAAACTGTGCCTTATTTTCTTCTGCTGCCAGGCCTAGGAAGTGACCTAATCACAGTTGAAAAAAGGAGATGTCTTATAATTTTCTACATCCAAACCTGGCCTCATTACCAACTAGGGGAATGGAAAATGATCTCCAGGGGAAACAAACTGCAGCATCACACCTTAAGAGACTGATTTTACAAAAGAAAAAATGGTTGAAATACCCTCTGTGTGAGGTTTTGTCTCTCAAGCTCAAAACAGTAGTTTACCTTATTTGTCAGCCTTCTGCCAGATCCCTATCTCTCCAAGGCATATATCTGAAATGTAAGCAACAGAGGTGATTATCCAAAATGAGTTTCAGACTAAAGGAAAATGATGTCCCTTTTCCCTTTTAAATTCAAGCTGCTGTGGGACCTAAATTGCTGGCCCTCTTATGCTCTTGCACTCCATCAGTGGCTTTCTTAATAAGTTCCTCCCTGCAGCACAGAGAGAAAAAATAGAATGATCTCATAATACGAGTCTTTTTTACCTTGAGAATCTTTACCTGAGGTTTTCAGGACTCTCACATTCTTTAAATATCTGGACTGACTCTACTCTGTCCCAGAAGCGCACTTGATCTGATAAAGATGTTCTGCATCCTCCTTTAGTAGAGTGACTATGGTCTTGTCCTTGTTTTACAACTCCTGTTGTTGGTGGTGTTGTTTTTAATTCTCTATATTTTAGAGTTCATGGTTTTACAGTGAATTCACATTGATCCTCTCAAGCTCAATAACAGTAGCTTACCTTACTTGTTAAATGGATATATTTTTCTGATCAGTCTTATTTTATCTAACTATGAAGGTTTTTATACTCTATCTTTGTTCAGAGGATAGTTTTTGAAGGGTCAATTCTCAAATACATTGAAAAATCTTACAAAATCCTAACAGGACATGGACAAGGTAAAGTTGGGAGTAAGTCTGATAGCCATCGAGGACAAGTGATCACTTGAACTTTGATTTCAATGTCCACCATGGTTGTCAGACTTTACACCTAACATTTACAACTGTACCGTCCTGCCCTATATTTAAGTCATCATGTAAAAGTCTGATAGGCTCTATTTTAATTTCTAACAGGTTAAATCTAATAAACCTGGCTCTAATAAATATCTGTAGCGTTGTTTCCTACCTGTGGAGCTACAAGATCTTTGTTTCCTGTCTGTTTTATGTATGTGTGCATATCTGTGTATTGTACTGTTGTGTCTACATATGTGCTGTGCTCTTATATCATGTACATGGTATCAAAATTGGCCTATAGATAAATGAGCACTCATAAATCAACATTAAATGAGAAATGAACCCAATACCTTTTAAAGTTCACGTGACCTTAAAAAAAAAAGTTGTACCTAAATTGGGTAAACAGATGAGAGTAAAGATGTCTTTAAAATTACTAACTCACAAGTTTGTCTAGTTGGTCAGACAATTAACAGAGTATCGGTTTCTATAAAATGGCTAGAATGTACTATCCATTGCCTCTAGGATTTTTCTTCCACAGGGAGGAGATGGCTAATACTGTAAACTACACTTGTCTGATATCTTGGTTTCTACAGTTAAAAACGAGCCTTTTAAGTCACATTTAACATCAATGGGATTAATCATAAATGCTTGTTAGAGGAGACATCTGATCAATTAGCAAAGTTAAAGTGCTAAACTATAAACTGCTAAATACACAATCAAGTACTCTTGACTTCTTAAATTCCATAAAGTAATATATTTAAACATTAAATGTGTTTTCATAAATTGGTCAATGGAAAAGTTTAAGAATACTTTGTGTCCTCACTAAAAACAAGGTTACTAAGAGTTAAGATGCAATCAGGTATAATTTTAATACAAAGAGTACAAAAGATTTCAACTGATTTCAATTAAAATACTATAAAAAGTATAAAGTATTTCATCTTATTAAAGTGGAGTAATTTATCGAAATTCAGAACTATAAGGATTATTTCAATTTGTTAATTTTAAGAGGGATCAATATCCAGGAAAGAGATATAAGAAGGTTCTAGGTATGGGAATATATTTCAAAATGAAAGGAGAAGAAAAATGGAGTGTTTCTAGGTGAGAAAGTATTTTCTGTGGTAAAGTAAAAAGTTGTAGAATGTCTTCCTAAATTGTAGAAGGTTTGTGGAGGACAAGTCTCAGAAAGTTTGTGTGTAACTAAGTTGACTATAATTAGTTCAAGGTTTTTCCTAAGGCCAAATATTAATATACTGATATAAACCAAAGTTTAATCCTCTATGTGTTAAAGCAACAAAAAGTCTTACGGTATTAATCTGGTCTTATCCAACAAGATAATTTCTTGGGTCTGATAAGTTTTATTCTTCAGAGAAACTAGTCTTAAAGGAATTAGGGTTTGTTCAACTCTGGTTAAATAGCAACTGTTACTTAATATTACACTACACTAAAGATTCTGAATTTTTCCTTAAAAGCTAAACTTGGTTAATATAAGAACATCAATGTAACTATGGTACTGTTACTGACTTCTTTTTATACTAGATATTTTCATACCTTCCAAGTATAAAGTTTAGAAGAGTATATACCATGATGGCATTCTTCAAACTAAAGTTTAAAGTAAAGATTTGGGATTATAAAAATTGTGTTTCTTGGCTTATAGCTATTATACAAACTCAATATGTTTTTACTCTTATTAAAAATTCATTTTATATTTTTTTGTAAACTTTATGGTCCTTTAGTGCCTTACAAAGTACAACTTCTAATATAACAACCACAGTTAAATTGAGATAACAGGCCCATCACCCAAAAGACAGAGAGGATATAAAGCTAACTTCTGGTACTAATACTGACCCCAATTAAAAGGAAGGGGTAAAGACATTAAAGTTAAAATTCAGTGCTCCTACTTTGAGACTGGTGAAATTGACTTGCTGGATATTTAAAACCAAACCTTAGAGACTACAGTTAAGGAAGTAAAAGGGTCAAGAAGAAAATAGCCAATATTTGGCTCTTGCCTCCCTGAGGTCAGCTTGAACCCAGGGAATGAGGGCACTTCTCTAAGGGCTTTGCAATCCTAGGTCACATGACCTCTTAGTCAGGGAGATCAATGAGAGCCTAGAGAACAGAAAGCCAACCAGTGTGCATGCTGCAAAGAGGAGGGTTGATGGAGAGGAAAGTGACTCTAATGCTTCCAAAGGAAGTCAAAGGTCAATAAGACAGTGACTTACCCTAGCAGATGGCATCAGGGGAGCTAAGAGGCTGCTCCCAAGTTCCCAAAAGCAAGAATGACCCACTGAGAAAACTCAGCTCACATTTAACAGTAGATAGGAGCAAGGTCAATTTGATCTTACATACCTGACAAGAGAGTTATAATCAAAACACAGCCCTGTCTGGGCATTTAAAAGGAAAGACAATGGTTATCCAAATGTGACTTGAGATGTACACTGGTGTCAGCCCCACCAAGAGTAAGACTGGAGACTATGAAAGAAAGATTCTTAGGAGTGCCTAATAACTATCAAAAGAGTCTATCATAGTCAGAAGGGTTTTTTTTTTTTTTTAGTGAACTTAAGACCTACAAATTTTCCTCACCTCTTATACAGGTAGACTTGATATATATTTGCTAGTATGATTACCTATCCCTAAGTGACAGAAATAAAGATATCTCTACTAAACACAGAGGTTATGCCAATAAAAATATATTTTATAAAAATCAAATGACATTAGATATCTTAACTACCTCTTGTGGGGGCATCTATGACATTATAATAACTAAGTATTGTGTTTACATTCCTAATTACTCTGGCAAAGTAATTAATATCCTTAAGGATTTATATTCCCAAATAGAGGTTAAGTCCTCACTGGTCTTGTCATGGGAACAATGTCTTCATTCTTACACCTCCTGGTGAGAGATGACTGGTTTCCATCATCATCAGGATTTTCATGGACATGTTCCAGATGCATGGTATTTATTTGGTATTAATCTCATTCCCTTCTCATGGCTTCTTGCTTCTCTCATAGAAGCACCCAACTCTTGAGATAAATTTACAGCCTTTTCTTTCTGAACCAAACTTTTACCACAGACCCCTTGATTGACCAAAAGCATTCCTAAAAGGGAAACCCAAGTTGCTTGCCCCATGTTACCCCCCACAGCCTGAAGCAGCCAGAGTGGTCATTGCCCATTTCCCTTAAAAAGGATGGGGGAACAATACCAGGGTAAGGGGCAGATATAGCTGATTATGAAAGAAGATGAAATAAGTAGATTGCCCTTCCCCATCCACCCGATGCTAACACCACTCAGGGAGGGGAAGACTGCATTTTCCAACTTAAGATAGTTCACAAGCTATCACCCCTGGATGGCTCCTTTCTAGCCTTTTGGTCACTTTGGTAATGTAGACATGAGAAGAAAGGAAACCTAAACCCAATAAAGGGACAACACACTGCTACTTCCATGAGCACCAGTTCTGGGTGCCCTAGTGTCTGGAGGAGCCTCTCTCTCTCTCTCTCTCTCTCTGTCTCTTTCTCTCTCTTTCTCTCATTCTCTTAAATAAAATTTAGTTTTACTCTTGCCTCAGCATTTCTCAGGTGTTCAATCTTCATCAAGGGAGTGAAGAATCACTCCTGAATTTCAGGACTGGAATCACAACCATACATCTAACTGTTCACCCTTCCTTCTTTCTATTCATCCATGCCTCCAGCTACTCGTTTATCTGTCCGTCCATCCATTTGTCCATTCATTCACCCACCCAATCAATTGACAAAATAGCGCACTAACCATATTAAGTGAAAAACTCCGAGATGGTAAGTTCTAAAGCAGATGCTGGGCATCCAAAATTAAATAAGATTCAGTCTCTGTGTTCTCACTTAAGATAGTCCATAGGCTAGGAGAAGTGCTTATAGCATAGAAGTTTTGACATGTGCAGGATTCTGGTGTTTATCATGGCCCTTGGTTCAGTATGGTTTGTGTCCTTATGAGGAAATCAGGTTGGGGTCCTGGTTCACCTTGGCTTTTGTCCTTATAAGGAGATAAGGGTGAGGCATTGGTCCAGCTTGACTTTTGTCCCTATAAGGATATCAGGGAGGGGCCCTGGGTTCAGTGGGGGTTTTGTCCTTATAAGGAGATAGGGCGGGCCCTGGTTCAGCTTGGCTTTTGTCCTTATAAGGAGAGAGGGGTGGGCTTGGTTGGCATGGCCATTGTGAGGGCATTTCAAAGGGCAGGTATATAAGAGAGTGGCCGCAGGTGGGTTTTTGTCCATAAGTACAGGAAGCTCTTGGTGGTGACCTGTCGGACTCCCAGATAGATAGCGCGTTTGGTGGTGGTTGGCGGTTGGTGGTTGGTGGCTGGTGGTTGTGGTCTTTGGAGATTGGGTTTTTTGATTTGGGTTTTTTTTCCCTTTGTTTTTTTGCTTGCTTTCGTTTTTGGTTTTTTATTTTGGTTATTTGTTTTAGTTTATTATTTTTTTTTTAGCTAGCATCCTAAGATGGTGTTCCATTTTAGGATAAGCAGTGAGAGTAGTGAGAGCAGTGTAGAGCCCCAGGGGCCAGGCTCCTATGAGCCGGCCCTCACGGACCATTATGAAGTTCTGCAGGGCATTGGGGAAGGCGGCTTCGCCAAGGTGAAGCTCGCCCGCCATCGCCTCACGGGGACAGAGGTTGTGGTGAAGGTCGTGGCGAAGAGAGTCTGGACCCTCCCCTTCCTATGTGAACCTGAGCTGATGGCGAGCTTGGACCACCCCAACGTGATCCAGCTCTTCCAGGTCATTGAGACCAACAGGTATCTGTACATTGTCATGGAACATGCAGGTGGGGGACATCTCCGGAGCCTCGTCCCGGAACCCGGAGGCCTGCCGGAGGAGGAGGCCCGCAGGCTGTTCCGAGAGATCGCGGGAGCCGTGCGGTACTGCCACGCGAAGGGCATCGTGCACCTGGACCTCAAGCCGGAGAACGTGGTGCTGGACGCCCGGGGCCAAGCGAAGCTCATCGACTTCGGCCTGAGCACCCGCTTCAGCCCCGGGGAGAAGCTGAGCAGGTTCTGGGGCACGCTCCTCTACTCCGCCCCCGAGGTGGCCCGGCGGGAGGACTACGAGGGCCCCCCGGCCGACGTCTGGAGCCTGGGCGTCGTCCTCTACTTCATGCTGACCGGGAGCCGCGCCTTTCTGGCCAACACGGCCCGCGAGGTGAGGCGGCGGGTCACCGAGGGCACCTACGAGCTGCCCCCGCACCTTTCCCAGGGCGCGCAGAGCCTCATCCGGGAGATGCTGACGGTGGACCTCGCGCAGAGGCCCACCCTGGAGCAGGTGCTGGGGCACCCGTGGCTGAGCCAGGGCGCGGAAGCGTCACCCGGTCCTGGCGAGGCGCCCCCCCTCCTCCCAGACCCCGCCATCGTCACCACCATGTTCGACCTGGGTTACGACCCCTACGACATCTGGGTGTCCCTGTCAACTAAGAGGTATGACAACACCATGGCTACGTATCTCCTGCTCAAGCACCAGGGCAGCCAGGGCGTGGGCTGCCAGTGCCAGGTGAAGCCCGGGCGGCGTCCAGGGCTTAGGCCTCGCCCAGGCCCTGGGCCTCCCCGCATCCTCCTCCCCAAGAGGTGTTCCAGCGAGCCTGCCCTTCCCTCGCCCCGGGAGCAGCAGCAGCCCGACGAGGCCAGGCGGACCTGGCAGGAGGGGGGTGGCAGTGCCAGCGTGCCTGCCATTCCCCTCCGCTTTTTCCACGTGGACCCACCCCCTCCCAGCCTGGCCTCCCAGCCCGACCCTGTGCCCAGCAGCACCGACCCGTCCCTGAGCCTCAGAAGCGGGGTCGCAGAAGAGGGCAGCTTATCTTCCCCAGGCACCTCCACGGAACAGTCACAGGATCGCATCGGGCGTTGGAAGAGGGTGAGGAGGAGGATCTCCAGCTGCTTCAGACAGCTGTTATGTGTGCCGTGCTTCGGTCCGTCAGTGCTCAAGAACAGAGTGGCTCCAGAAGAAATGCCCAGCCTAGACCAACAGGACCAACAGACAGCCAGGAGACCCTGAGGTGTGCCAACTGGCTCAGAACTCTGCCCAGGAGCGCATCTGGATCCACCAGGAGTCTCCTCTGCCCCCACCTGCGAAGACTCCACGTACAGACTTTTCCCTGGGACACTTCCCCTGCCCTGCTCTTGGTCCTTTCTCCTATGCTTTGGGAGAAATTTTTTTCACAAATTGTATAATAAAATTGACATTTCAAATCACAAATTGTATAATAAAATTGAGATTTCAAAGATTAAAAAATGGCAGTTTTGTTTGTTTTGTTTTTAAGAGGTGGTCCTCAGAGCAAAGGCCCAGGCCCAGCAGCCAACCTCTCCAGGGCCTGGACCACTGTGCCTCTCTTTCCCGTCAGTGTAGATACTCGGCTCACCTTGAGCCCGTGTAGATGGGGACTCATTTGCCTTGGCCAATGTAGATGGGGTCTTGTTCCCCTTGACCTAGGGCCGATGGAGGTTCTCCCCTTGAGTTAGTGTAGACTTGATTCACTTTGAGCTGATCATCTTGGTCAGAAGGAATTCTTTTGCTGGTCTTCAGGCCCCTCCCTGAAGTGTGAGGGGAGGGTGGATGGCAGCTGTTGAAGACACCTGTGGCAAGACACTGGAGACTCCAGAGTGTTCTGTGGCTTCATTTCCATGATCCCATGTGCAGGGAAGGGAGAGGTGGGCAGGTGGGCATGTGGGTAGGGCCGGGTCTGCCTGCAGCAGTGGCTGGTGCTTCCACCATATGCCATGTAGCCTACCCACCCCCCAAAACTCCTAGTCAAAGCTAAAGGCCGGGGAGAGAGAACACGGGATTTGGGGAGCAGAAATGGGAAATCTCAGGGATACTACCTACATAAAAGCATAGTGCACCCACGTGGAATTGCTCTTACCTTTGGGTTCTGTTGACAGTGAACTTTGTAAAGTGAAGTGCACACAAAAAGTAAGAAAGGCTCAGTACAGGAGGCTTTGTGCACCTTCCAGCCCTGGGATCTCTGCAGCTCTGGGACTCCCAGAGGAAAGTTTTAAATAAACATACTCTATCCTGCTGTTTTAAACATATATGTTATTTGGAGGAGTCGGGAGATGAAAGTATGAGTATTATGTTCATATAAGATACGGTTTTTTTCCCATTAAATTTATCCAGAAAATTGCTCTCAATCTGTAAAATATGGCTGTGAGAATTCTAGTTTTTGTAGCATTTTGATAGTGACTTGGGTTGAAAACATTTTAAATAATTCCAAGTTTTATGGTTCAATTTTTTAAAACTTTGTCTTACAATAACATGGCTCCATTAAAAATTTTTGTCCATATCAAAATGTTTCCAAGGATCTCCTGAGGAGTTGGTAAGAAGACAGCTCCATAATGGGCCATTTTCAGTGGAAAATGCTGTGTGCTCATCAAGCCCATGGTCACAGAAATAGCAACTGATCCCGCAAAATGACAAAAGGTTTTTGTTGAGAATTTTTTTTTAACACTGCAGACTCTGGACTCTAGGCCCTCTGAGCTGACATACCTTGCTTTAACCTCCATGGGCCTCATTTTCACAAATGTGAAATGTGGGCAGTAGTAGGTCCCTCAGAGTGGACTGACTACAGGTTCAATGTACGTTGTAAGTTGGACATTGCCCTAGACCCATGCTTGCCACCATCCCACAAATGTTCATGCCTGTATAATTTAATGAATAAAATAACTTTCATGACTATACCATTTTCAAAGTAAGTCCTGGGTTTGGGGAAGTGTTGCGTTTAAGGCTACCTTTGCTTTATGTGATATAAAATTTCCTTCCTGACCTGTCAAAATTACTAAACATGGTCATTTTAATCTGATCAAAATCACTAGAGAGTTAAGAAGATGTGAACTATTTTTTTGTGTTTTTTATCCTTTATTCAGAACACAGGGCAACATTACATTTTGAGATCATGAAATGAACAAATTTAGTGATGAAGTATTAACAATAAGCATGAACTGAATTCTGAGAGTAGGTAGTTTTTAAGTTCTGGGGGTAGGAAAGAAAACAGGTGCAGGATCTTCTCCAAAGGAGAAGAGAACCACATGACTCAGTGAGCCTTCAAAGGGTTTTACCTTTAACTAAGGTCAAGAAGAAATACCAGTCCTGATCTTTATCACAGCAAATCAGAATCTCTGTAATTTCTCAAATTAATTGTAGGCATTTGCCTGCCTCTCGCCTGTCCATCACCTGCCTTACCCCTATCCATCACCCAACGCTCGAGGTTCACCTCCCGATCATCCGACAGCTGCCAGCAGATTGACCGCAGACCGCCAATGGAGCACCAGCTGCCTGCTGTCGCCTGGAAGTTCACTGTTATAGTACCTGCAGGTTTGATTACACGTGGCTGCCACCATTTTGAGACAACAGCCAGGCCCCGTAGAACCCCTGGCGGGACTGACTGAACGCCGTCTCCAGGATCCCTCAGCCTGACCGATCACTTTCTGCCTCTGGGGCCCTCACATCGACTGACTGCTCCCTGCCGCCAGGACCCCCAGACCAACTGACTGTGCCCTATCACCGGGAACCCAGACCGACTGATTGCACCGGCCTCCAGGATCCCACAACCACACCAAACACACCCGACCTCCCAGGACCCCTGCCGGACCAACTGCATCCATCTCCAGGACCTCCAGCTGACCACGTCCACCCCTGAGCTGCAACTCCCCATTTGCCAACACATTTGGAAGCCAGAGCAGCCATCTTGGATAATCCTGGAAGCCAGAGCTCCAATCTTTGGGTGGGGCAAATCCCATCCTGAGACGCCTGCTGGAGGCTTGATGCTCATTGTCAGGTACCTCTCATGCATCAGGCTACTGAAAACTGGGAGGTTTCATTAGTATATGACTGTTATACAGTAGATTTTCTTTTTTCTCCTTATTGAAAAAAAAATTGTTTTTATTTCTTTACTTTTCTTGCTTTCTTTTCCTTTTGTTTACCTGTTCCCTCAGAGTCTCTTTCTCCCTTTTTTGCATGCTAACATCTGATTTCTTTTGATTACACTCTCACCCTTTCTATTTTCTAGAACTTCTGTATATTCTTTTGTTATCCCATTAACAGCCACATTCTACATCCCTCTGCATCCTCTTTGTCCTCCATTAGAAACTGCAGACCTTATTGTAAATCTGTTTGTTTTACCGAAGATAACATTTGAACTCATTTTGTTTACTATGACAATTTTGTTATTGTCCCCATAGGGGCTATTTGGTCTAGGATTGCATAGTGTCTGATTTGGGCACTGCTAATATTGATCTCCCCTTAAAGAAAGGGTTTTGGAAACCTATTGGGCCACTATAAACCTATAGGGGGAAATCTGCAATACCCCAGATCTGCACTGCTAGAGGGGAAGATACATGAACAACATGAAAAAACAAGGGAAGACAATGATCCAAACAAATCTAGATTTTATAGTAATAGAATCCAATGACAGTATGTTAGAAGAAATGTCAGAAAAGGACTTCAGATTATACATGATTAAGATGATTCACGAAGCAAAGGATGAGATAAGAGAGCAAATGCAGGCAATGAATGATAATATCAAATTAATTGTAGGTAGAAGAGAAGGTAACTCCAGATGGATTAATTGGTCTGGATGACTAATGAAGTGTCCCACATTCCTGAGCTGGCAAAAATCTTCGGGGTGACTGTTGAAGAAAGGAGCCTTTCATGAGTTCCCAGTTATTATATAGTGCATAGGGGCTGGTGAGTGTTAGTCCTGCCAGACCACCTAGCGCTACCCCTCTGAAGACCACCTGTCAGGTCACCATGCCTGTCATGGTTCCAGCTGCTCCTGTGTTGAGGTCATCTTCCGCACCTCTGTTTTCTCAATGATAACACCAAATGCACTATAAAGAAGAGTCAGAGAACCTAGAGTATTAGCTCAGAGTGCACCTTGCCTAGACACCATATTTGAAATCTATACATTTCTTGGTTTGGACCAGGCCATGTTCTGGGTTTCCTTCAATCCTAGCTGAAGACCGTTCACTGCCCCAAATGCAGCTCCTGTCATACAGCATCCTCCAGTGATAAGGAACGCTAGTTCAAATCTGCCCCAGGTTTATTAGCTCCACTTAGTAAAATAAACTCATCCGTATCCTGCACAAGATATCGTGGATCCGCATTTAAATAAGGAGACAGAGATTCCTACCAGTTAGCAGGACGCTGGCCAAATCCGCATGCGAGTAACCTGCTCCGCCGGCTCCAAAAAAACCGGCCAATCCCCTTGTGGTTTGGTTACCACTACCCCCTCCACCTTCCAGGGGTCGAGTGCTTGGCAGTTGCTCCGCTGCAGGCGCGAGGAGTCGCGCGTTACCACAGCCTCCTTCACACGCTGACCTCGATGTGAACTATTTTAATCACAAATGGGAGTTCTTCAAAGGCATTTGGCGTAATGAATATGAAATTTTATAAAAGATGTATAAATGTTGCAAAAGCAGACTGCAATATTTTGATGATATCAGAAGGAGAAAAGGAAAGAAGGGTGTGTTTAGGATGCACATTTAAAAAAACAAACTGAAGGCTAGACTGCAGCTTGTATGGGTCCTGGGGAATCAATACACCTAGTGGCTTTGGTCCCGGAGTCCATATAGTGCTGCAGTCAGGAAAGAGCCTTCCACATTCTTGGAGAAGGTGGACACAGCAGAGGGGCAGCCTGGGAACATCTCAGTGGCTCAGCATCTTTCTACCTTGTGCATGTGACTGGGAGTGAGAAGCAGATGAAGCTCCTTGCTCTGTGATATCGTCTCAGCCTTCTTTGGAGAGTCTTAAAGTAGATGCCACACTTCTAAGAATAAACCATAGCTACCTTCAGGAGCTCCTGGTCATCCCTTGTATATTATGAGCATCTATTTTCAAAGACAGCAGCATGAGTTCCATGATGGCTTAAACTCCACCTCTTTCCAAATGCTTCTTAGACCACTCCTCATAGGACACCATATTTTCTGTTAATTCACTTCTATACCATCTGCTCAAGCTTCAAATTTGTGTTCCTTAAAATACCCAGTTACTCCAACTTGCTCTATGACTAAGTTATGTCAGAAAATTCTACGTAGACTCCTTTCTTGGAGGATTACCATTTATATCACTGTTTAGACTATCAGCATTTTCCAGACTTATCAGTCACCATGAATTTATTGCATATTTAGCAGTACTCATGTTTGGGATACTTGATATTTAAGTTCAGGATTGGCATGTTGATTAAAACAGAGGATGCACATAGTTTCTAATGCCTAAAACATAATCAGGGCTCAATAAAGGTAGAGTGATTATTATCAAGCTTAGCTAAAGGTCCTGCTGCATCCTGAGCAATGCACACAAAAGTAGACTACAACGGGATCTGCCAGCTGCTCCTGGGTGACACTATGGGAATGGATATAGTCGTCACATCCTTTTTCTCTTACATGGTAATTCATCTGGGGTCACTGGATGAGATGATGCGACTCCAGGTAAGCACAGGCTTACTGGGCACAGCTGACAGCCTGCAGGACACTGAGGCACATCAGTTTCTGGTGGGGCAGGCAGGATGCACCACCTCTGGCACTCAGTCCCAGGTGTGTACACCAGCTCAACCAGGACCCTCCTCTGATTCTCGTGGGTCACTGTGAATTAATTCGATGTCCTGCTGGATAGGATGTAGGGTGTGTAGGGTGACATCAGAGTCCTGGCATTCCACATTGTGACCTCTTCAACTCCCCAGTGCCAGTGAGTCTCAAGTCCCAATATCTCTGGGCCCTGTGCCAAGGCCCTGGCACCCACCCACCTTATTTTCTAAACCCAGGAGTGTCTCACAGAAGTCCTTTAGCCCCAAACACCATGTCCCAAACAGTCTGCAAGCTCAGGAACCTGCTGCAACTCCCCTGGCTCTAGTCTTTGCAGAAAGGCCAGTGGATGCGATCCTAAGAAGGAGGGCTGTGGGGTAGATGGAGTTTGGTGCAGGTCACGGCTTTGGGCATGCGTGCCCAGTTGGGGCCTGTTATTCTGGGCCCAGCTGCTTTGCCTGAACAGAACATGGGTCTGTCAATGTTCAGAACATTAGGAAGGTTCTCTGCCACTGGTCCAGCCAGTGCCAAGGGTTCCTCTCTCAAACTGGCATAATCCGTGATAAGTACCTAATTCAGGAAAGGAGGTAGAATTTTCTTGCCACCATGTTGGCAGCACATTCCAGGCATGATGGGAAGGCCAGAGATCTGATTTCTCACAAAAAGTTAACGATATACATCAGTGAAAATGAGGCCCGAATGGGGATGAACTTAATTGATAAGACTGCCTTCCTCAGGGATTCTAGGCTTCAGTTTCTAACACTCAAGGGTGTGGGATTTTAAAATGGCTGTAGAACTCTGATACATGCCTCCCATCAAGGTGTGAGGTGTATGTCTCCTGCCTGGAATCCTGGATAGCCTAGTTACCACTTCAGACAATAAAATATGACCTCCGAGGCTGGGTGATAACAGGCAATGGGGCCTCAGCCTTGCCCACTGGAACCCTTGCACTGGAACCACAAACTGTCAGGTTCACTGAACCACAAGCTGTCAGGTTATATGTTCCACTGGCCTGAGGCTGCCACATCTGGGGGAAGCACAGCTGCCTGGACAGGACTCACAAATGCACCCTAATGGACGGTGCTGCTGAGCTCAGTGTGCAAGACAGCGCAGCCCAGGCGCCAGGCATGTGAATGGAGGCTCCCGATGATTCTAGCTCCCGGTTGTCAATGCCCTCATGTCTTTGAGTCTTCCTAGACGAGATACCAGAGAACATGAAGCAGAGGCAAGTCATCCCCCCGTACGCTGTCCTAATTTCTGACCCACCAAATCCCATAACCATAATTAATCAATGTTTTTGGAGGCATTTTGTAATTCAGCAACGGTATCCAAAACAGATTCTGATGATAGTGGAAGCCCCTTCCACTCCCACACTGAAAAAGCTAATGTCCGTGAGGAAAAAGTAGATGTTTATTACAGTTTATGCCAAATGATTCTTTTTTTATTTTAAGGATCAATGCTTAGCAGTGTAACATAAGATGGCAGATTATATGCAGAATGCACTTGTTGTTTGATTCTGTGCACAAACAAAACACATGGGAAACAATGTGTATATTTTTTAAACCATGAGAAAAACAGTATTCCATGTACAGTATACAAATAGGTTAAATGAGTGGAAATTTTTATACACAAGGGTTTCACTGTATGAAAATAATGCATTTATATACTGTAAGAAAACAGAAATATAGAGTTCCCATCTATTATATGTATCAGGCACTGCTCCAGACTTTGTACATTCTCCCACTCACCCATTCAGCCTGCCTGCCAACCAAATGAGACAGGGGCAAAAGACAGGTATGTAATTTTCAAAGAAAAAAAATAATAACTAGCTGGACCTTCCCCATCAGCAGGTTGCTAACACCTCCCAGGGAGGGGGAAGGACTGCACTTCCCAACACAGGCAATCGCCCCCTGGATGGCTCTTTTCCTGTTTGGTTATGTAGGTATGAGAAGAAAGGAAACCTAAAATCTACAAAGGGGCCAGACACCCCTACTTCCATGGGCACCAGATCTGCTGTGTCCCCTTCTCCAAGGGTGCCAGATCTGCTGTGTCCTCTACTCTTTGGCGGAGTCTCTCTCTCTGCTCTGTCTCTTCAACAAAATTTACTTTTTACTCTTGCCTTTTCATTCCTCTGGTGTTTATTCTCCAATACTGGGAGAATGAGGACCCAATCCTGATTTTCAAGACTGGTAACATAACTATTCATCCTTCCAGCCAGTCAGGCCTCCACCTACTCGTTGATCTGTCCATCTGTCTATATTTTCATCCATCTACCCACCCAGCCAATCAGTCAAAAAAACCATTAATCAACATTAAGTGAAAACTCCTAGGGATTAAATTCTGTACTAGGTGCTGAGAATTCAAAATGAAATAAGATCCAGTCTCTGTTCTCACTTAAGATAATTCATAGGCATCAGGGTGATATTAGCTTCATAGAATGAGTTTGGAAGGGTCCCCTCCTTTTCTATTTTGTGGAATACTTTGAGGAGTATTGGAATGAGCTCTTCTTTGAAAGTCTTGTAGAACTTGATCGAGAATCCATCTGGTCCTGGACTTTTCTTTTGGTAGGCTTTTGATGACTTCTTCTATTTCATTGCTTGAAATTGATCTATTTAAATTGTGTATGTCCTCCAGATTCAGTTTGGGTGGATCATACGTCTCTAGAAACCTGTTGATGTCATCAAGATTTTCTATTTTGTTGGAGTACAGATTTTCAAAAGAGGTTCTAATTATGTTTTGTATTTCAATAGTGTCTGTTGTGATAGTTCCTTTTTCATCATGAATTTTAGTAATCTGAGTTTTCTGTCTCCTTCTTTTCGTTAGTACAGCTAAGGGTTTATTGATTTTGCTTGTTTTTTCAAAGAACAAACTTTTTGTTAATTTTTTGAATTGTTTCTTTTGTTTCAATTTCATTGATTTCAGCTCTGATTTTAATTGTTTCCTGTCTGCTACTACTTTTGGTGTTGATCTGTTCTTTTCTAGGACTTTGAGCTGTAATGTTAAGTCATTTATTTGTAGACTTTTTCTTTTTTAATTGAATTCACTCCATGCAATGAATTTTCCTCTTAGTATTGCTTTCACAGCATCCCAGAGATTTCAATATGCTGTATCATTGTTCTCATATACCTCTAAAAAAAATTATCCCCCCTGATGTCTTCTGTTATTCAGGCATCATTCAACAGCGTATTATTTAGTCTCCAGGTGTTGGAGTAGTTTCTATTTTTTATTTTATCATTGATTTCTTTATTTCATTCCATTATGATCTGATAGAATACAAGGTAGTAACTTGAGGAAAGAAAACTTCAGACCAATATCCCTAATGAACACAGATGCAAAAATTCTTAACAAAATTTTAGCAAATTGCAT
The DNA here is from genome assembly GCF_902686455.1 of Sciurus vulgaris. Classification (NCBI taxonomy): domain Eukaryota; kingdom Metazoa; phylum Chordata; class Mammalia; order Rodentia; family Sciuridae; genus Sciurus; species Sciurus vulgaris. Next base: position 87,284,385 of record NC_136468.1, read on the forward strand.
ACAAAAACACATTAAAAAGACAGTGCACCATGATCAAGTAGGTTTCATCCCAGGGATGCAAGGTTGGTTCAACATCCAGAAATCAATAAATGTAATTCACCACATCAACAGACTTAAAGTTAAGAATAATATGATTATTTCCATAGATGCAGAAAAAGCATTTAATAAAACACAGCACCTCTTCATGTTCAAAGCACTAGAAAAAATAGGGATAGTAGGAACATACCTGAACATTGTAAAGGCTATTTATGCTAAGCCCATGGCCAACATCATTCTTTTTTTTTTTTTTTTTTTTTTTAAGTTTGTAAATTATTTATTTACAAAGGTAAATGAGTGAAAGTGATTATGGCTGCCTTTTGCACAGTTGTGTAATTTACATACATTGATTTAATAATTCATTCAATGAATTGTTATCATCTACAGAATTTTGTGGTACAAAAAAAGAAATTACAATCCAGCAGGCAATATGAATCATGTACACAAATGATTGAAAGTTAAAGCATATGAGATTATTGTCAAAAAATGGATAAAAATATTTTAAGATACCCAACATCATTCTTAATGGAGAAAAACTGAAAACATTCACTTTAAAAACTGGAACAAGACAGGGATGCCCTCTTTCACCATTTCTATACAACATCACCCTTGAAGCTCTAGCCAGAACAATTAGCCAGACCAAAGAAATTAAAGAAATATGGATAGGAAGAACTCGAACTATCACTATTTGCTGATGACATGATTCTATACTTAGAGGAGCCAAAAAGTTCCACCAGAAAACTTCAAGAATTCATAAATGAATTTGGTAAAGTAGCAGAATATAAAATCAACTCATAAATCTAATGCATTTTTATTCATAAGTGATGAATCCTCTGAAAGAGAAATTAGAAAAACTACTCCATTCACAATAGTCTCAAAAAAAAAAAAAAAAAAAAACTTGGGAATCAATCTAACAAAAGAGGTGAAAGACCTCTACAATAAGAACTACAGAACACTGAGGAAAGAAATTAAAGAAAACTTTTAAATATGGACAGATCTCCCATGTTCTTGCATAGGCAGAATTAATATTGTCAAAATGGTCATACTACCAAGAGTGCTATACAAATTCAATGCAATTCCAATTAAAATACCAATGATGTGCTGCACAGAAATAGAACACTCATGAAATTTATTTGGAAGAATAATAGACCCAGAATAGCTAAAGCAATCCTTAGCAGAAAGAGTGAATCAGGAGGTATCACAATACCAGAACTTCAACTATACTACAGAGCAATAGTAACAAAAATGGCATGGTATTGGCACCAAAATAGATAGATCAGTGGTACAGAATAGCAGACACAGAGACAAACTCACATAAATACAGTTATCTCATACTAGACAAAGGTGCCAAAAACAGGCAATGGAGAAAAGATAGCCTCTTCAACAAATGATGCTGGGAAAACTGGAAATCCATTTGTAACAAAATGAAATTAGACTCCTATCCCTCACCCTGCACAAAACTCAACTCAAAATGCAACTCAAAATGGATCAAGAACCCTGAAATTAGACCAGAGACCCTGTACCTAATAGAAGGAAAAGTAGGTCCAAATCTTCATCATGTCAGCTTGGGACCAGACCTCCTTAACATGACTCCAAAAGCACAAGAAATAAAAACAGGAATCAATAATTGGGATAGATTCAAACTAAAAAGCTTTTTCTCAGCAAAGGAAACAATCAACAATGTGAAGAGAGAGCCTACAGAGTGAGGGAAAATCTTTGCCAACAAACTTCAGATAGAGCACTAATCTCCAGAATATATAAAGAACTCAAAAAACTTCACACCAAGAATACAAATAACCCAATCAATAAATGGACTAAGGAAATGAGTAGACACTTCACAGAAGAAGATCTACAAGCAATCAACAGATATATGAAAAAATGTTCAATATCTCTAGTAATACGAGAAGTGCAAATCAAAATTACCCTAAGATTTCATCTCACCCCAATTAGAATGTCTATTAGCAATAATACAAGCAACAATAGGTGTTGGCGAGGATGTGGGGAAAAGGTACACTCATGCATTGCTGGTGGGGCTGCAAATTGGTGCAGCCACTCTGGAAAGCAGTATGGAGGTTCCTTAGAAAACTTGGAATGGAACCACCATTTGACCCAGCTATCCCACTCCTTGGCCTAGGACTCAAAGGTCTTAAAATCAGCATACTAGAGTGATGCAGCTATATCAATGTTTATATCAGCTCATTTCACAATAGCTAGATTGTGGAACCAACCTAGATGCCCTTCAATAGATGAATGGATAAAGAAACTGTGGTATATATACACAAAGAAATATTATTCAGCCATAATGAAGAATAAAATTATGGCATTTGCAGGTAAATGGATGGAGTTGGAGAATATCATGAGAAGTGAAATAAGCCAACTCCAAAAAACCAAAGGCTGAATGATTTCTCTGATAACGGGATGATGATACATAATGGGGTGTCGGGGGTAGGCAAGAATGGAGGAAGGATGGATAGTACAGAGGAAAAGGAGGGGTGGGCAGGGGTGGGGGGAAGGAAAAATAATAGAATGAGACAAACATATTACCCTATATACATGTATGATTACGCAAATGGTGTGACTCTACTTGGTTTCTCTGGTTAGAGAAACGAAAGTTGTACCCCATTTGTGTACACTGAATCAAAAAATGAAAATAAAAAATGACAGTTTACAGGCTAAGAGTAGTGCTTATAGCATAGAAGTTTTGACATGTGTGGGACTTTGATATTTATCATGACCCTTGGTTCACTGTGGCACTGTGGTTGGAGAATATAATGCTAAGTGAAATAAGCCACTCCCCAAACACCAAAGGCCAAATGTTTTCTCTGGTAAGTGCAAGCTGACACATAACGGGGGGAGGAGAGAAGTAAGAGAAAATGGAGGAACTTTGGATTGTGTAGAGGGAAATGAGGGGAGGAAAGATGGTGGAATGAGATGTCATTACCCTATATACATGTGTGAGCACACGAATGGTGTGACTCTACATCATGTACAACCAAAGAAATGAAAAGGTGTACTCCATTTGTGTGCAGTGAATCAAAATGCATTCTGCTGTCATGTATAACTAAATAGAACAAGCAATTAAAAAATAAAACTTTATCACCAATTGCTGTGTCTAAATGCCAGGGTCATTCCTAAAAATCAGAGGTTGAAATCCTAATCCTAAAGCCATGGTATCAGGAGATAGGACCTTTTAGGAGATAATTAAGTCATGAAAGCAGAGCTTTCAAAAATAGGAAGAGTATCCTTATAAAATAGGCCAAGGGAACTCTTTCGTCCCTTTCACTATATGAGGATATAGCAAAAAGCTGCCATCCTTGAGAAAGTGGGCCCTTGCTAGGCACCAAATATGCTCACAGTGTGGCTTTGAACTTCCCAGTCTCTGTAACTATGAGAAGTAGATTTCTAATGCTATGAACTACCTAATTTATGGCATTTTGTTATAGAAGAGTAAATGGACTAGGACACTAATCATTAGGGAAATGCAAATCAAAACCATAATAATATACTCCCTCATGCCCATTAGGATGACTACCATTTAAAAAAAACATAATAACAAGTGTTGGAAAGGATATGAGAAATTAGAGCCCTTGTGCACTGTTTGTGGAAATGTAAAATGGTGCAGCCACTTTGAAAAACAATATGAGGTTCCTCAAAAAGTTAAAAATGGAGTCACCAGGTAATTCACAAATCCATTCCTGAGTATATATTCAAAATAATTGGAAGTAAATATCAAAGCAATATTTGTATACCCATGTTTATAACAACATTATTTACAACAGTCAACAGGTAGAAGCAACCTGTGTCCATCAACGGATACATGGATGAACAAAATGTGGCATATACATACAATGTAATATTATTCAGTCTTAAAAGAAGAGGAAACTCTGCTGGATACAGTGGCGCATGCCTATATTCCCTGCGAGTGGGGAGACTGAGGCAGGATGATTCCAAGTTCAAGAACCCCTTCAGCAACTTAATGAGGCCCTGTTCAAAAATAAAATAAAAAGGGCTGGTGGTAGAGTCTTCTGGGTTCAATTCCCAGTACTGAGGGGAAAAGAGAGAGAGAGAGAGAGAGAGAGAGAGAAAAAAAGAAAGTAGAAGGAAATTCTCACTCATGCTACAATTCTACAACTGGGATGAACCTTGATATTATATTATGGGAAATAGGCTGAGGTGCCTAAAGTCAAATTCATGAAGACAGAAAGTAGAATGGTTGATGCACTGGGCCGGAGAGCATTAGAAGTTATTGTACAATGGCTTTGGAATTTGAATTTTGCAAGACGAAGAGTTCTGGAGATGAATAGTACTGATAGCTATGTGATAATGCAAATGTACTTAATGCTCCTGACTTGTACACTTAAAACGATGGAAAATGCTAAATTTTATATCATATGTATTTTACCACAATTCTTTCAAAAGTTGGTCTTCGTTCCCATAAGACTCAATCATCATAACTCATATTTTCAAATATCAAACCTTGCTTTTTATTTTAACAGTTAACCTAGGGGACCACCCCTTTAAAATATGAAGGAGCTCAAATGAGATGGTCTCACCAACTCCAGCGAGAAGCGATGTCACTCTCAAACATGGATTTTTTTCTCTGGGAAATTTGAGACCTTGGACTCATCAATATCTCCTTTTTTTATATCCATGTACTTTGTTGAAGACCTATTATGAGGTGGGCACCAAGGATACAGGAAGTTCTGGAGTTGAATCCATCAGACTACCTTATAGTAAGAACCTACAGGAGCTAGACATCAATGTCTGAGTAGAATTTGCCAAGAGGCAAAGATGGAAAATGACATTCTCAGAAGTAGTAAGACCCTGTGCCAAGCCATATGCTTGTGAAAGGGCAGGGCCCATCCTAGGAAATGGGAGACATCTCAGTGGGGCTGAAACACTAGATACCTGATGTGGAGGTATGAAGGCAAGGAGCCAGGGAGAACAGGTCTCCAGCTCTCTTTCCTTCCTTATTCTCACTTAAACAAGCTGCCTTTCCAATAATAAAGTTACCTCAGGGCACCTTACACACAGTTCAGCAGTAATAGAATCTGGCATCTGAAAGTCTCTTTGTTGTTAGACAAAGACCCAAGGGTGAGCACCTTAGGCCAAGCAAGGAAAATGCCTTCACACGCGCCACCACTGTCTTATCCCAACTCCATAGCAGACATGACTAATCAATGAAGGCACTTTTAACTCTTAGAACTACGCACAGTCCTGTACCTTCAACACAGCTTGCAGGCAGGTAGACCAGAGCATCAAGGTAACATTGGAGATTTGGCGGCGGATTCAGAGGAGCATAGTCTCCGGGATCCAGGCAGCATTAGAGCGTCGGAGTTCTCACTGCCTCAGTGCTGGTGAACTTGAGCGGGTCTCCAGAGGACCTCAGAAGCTGAGGCGGCTGGTGCCTGAGGCGGGAATGGCGCTCTGACCACAGTCTCCCAGAGGAAGCAGATCAAGTGGAAGGCTCCCCGAACCTTTCTGAAGCGCGTCTTCAAGCGACAAAAGCCTCATCTTCGTCTGGAGACGTGTGCAGATTTACTGGTTCATTTGAACTGTTTACTGTTTGTTCATCGATTAGCAGAAGAGTCGAGAACAAATGCCTTTGAGAATAAATGTGGAGTCATTAACAAGGATCATGTGCTGGCTGCCGCAAAGGTAATTCTAAAGAAGAGCAGAGGTTAGAAGTCAAGGAACGTGTTCTTGAAAATTATATGATGTGCTATTTTATGTGGTAACAAGTCACAAAAGCACTTTTTATGTATGGATTTGTACTGTGGATTATTAAAATATTGACTAGATATGGAATATCTTTATTCGTATATTTTTTTGCTGGCATTGAAATATCTCAAACACAAAGGACTATTTTATGTTTTTTAAAATCTATTTTAAGTGAACTCTAGTTCTTTTTACTTGTTTTGTGGTTATAAATGTTTTAAATATCAACCACAAAATCTTACTATGTTAAGTAGCTTGAAGAGATACACTTCATCAAATTAAATTTATACATTTAGATTTAACCACAACTGTGTAACAAATTTAATTTCTACAGAAGGACAATATGTGGTCTAATCTAGGTGCATTTTAAATGTTTTCTTTTTCCAATGCTTTCACAAAGTTGTACAATCTCCTTTTTTATTATGTCAGTAGTAACAATATAATTATCTGAAGGATTGTAAACGTCACTTGGATTTTTTTGAAACATATCCTTCTCCAAACCAAAAAGTAGAAATTCTGGATCAAATCGAGTTATTTTCTTCAAATTTGTGTGGATTTATAAGTTTATTGCTTATCATCCAATAGTTTGTTTTTTTTTGAACTTTTTGAGATCATTGTAGATTGCAACGTCAAGCTGCAAAGACAGTACAAAGAGGACTCATGTACTCTATACCCAGTTTTCCCAATGGTTGTCTTACATAATTGTGGTATAATATATCACAACCAGGAATTTGTTTCAAGTAGTGTGTATGTAATTCCATACCATTTTATCACGTGTAGATTCATATAACTACTGTCACAGTCAATATACAGAACTATTTCATTACCACAAAATCTTCCTGATTCTGTTCTTTTATAATCATACCTGACCTACCATGTCTTATTCCCTGGCAACCATCCCTAACTCCTGGCAAGTAGTAACCGTTCTCATCTCTGCAATTTTGTCATTTTCACATAAGAGATGACCTTTGGAGATTTTTTTTAACTTAGTATATAGTGATTCATTCAAGTTGTTGCACATTTTGTTATTTCCTTGTGTGCCCAAGTGATATTTCATGGTGTGGATGTATCAGTTTGTGTAACCATTCATTTATTGAAGGATTGAAGAGTATTTTGTCTTTTTCCAGTTTGGGACTATTGAAAATAAAATCGTTATGAACAACAACAACAAAGATAACATTGGAGATAAACTTGTTGAACATTTCTGTTTTATGGATTACGTTTGGCATGCTTTGATGGAACAAGGTTGGAAATGCAGTAAAAGGTTTAACCACTTACCAACTCTAAGGGGTTTACAACTAAAAGTTAGAATACAAGTTTAGGTCAAGGATGAATCTTCTCATGTTGAAGCTTATTACTTCTAGCTTTTAAAAACTGGCATTTTTAAGTGCTTTCTATGTGCCGAGAATCCAGTACACACTATATGTATTTTGCCACAAATACTATTGACAATTATCTAGCATCTTTATCCTTAAGATAAGGAAATTATGACAAATATCTGTGTGAACTACCCAAGATCATGAGGTTAAAAAGAAGTGAGGATTTGAACAGCTCTGACCTTCCTACCACATGTCATTGCCACCACATTAAGCTAATTAATTACATAATAGGTATCACTTTTATTGTCTTGTTTTGCATTTAGATTAAATACAGTCAAGAACTCAAGAACCTGCTCAAAAGAATCAAGAATATTCATAAGGTCAAAATACAGAGATCAAAGGGATATTGCCCACAAATTTTAAGGATATTTTATGCATAAAACTCAACAAACTAGCTAGTCCAACAAAGTCTCACAAAGCTAGCAATTGTTGATCATTAAAGTTTTTGATAGATTCAGAGAAGTGATGGGACATCAGGTGTTCACCGTGTTACAACATTTATTTGCTATGACCCCAGACAAATAGAAAAGGGCGCTCTCTCCAGCATCAGGCAGTCAACAGCAGTTCATTTCATCCCAGGGGATCCCTCCCAGTCTACTGAGGGAGGACCCAGAAAGTTCTTGATCCCTGGGGCAACTGCTCTTACCTGTACTTGAATCAAATTGATCTGGGCTCAGTGCCTGTCCCACACCCAGGGGAGGGTTCCCCTCTGGGTGGAGAATGTGGCCTCACTCTAGGCAAAGTTGACCTTCCCAAATTCTCTATCCTAACTTGTCTGTTTGTTGGACAATAACCATGTTTGTTTTCTTTAAGCGTTTCTTTTAAAGATACATATTATTATAGCAGAATTGCTTTATAATTCTTTCATTGAGTTTTCAATTCCTAAAATATTTGCTCCTACTACCAAAGAGGGTATGATGAATATAATTTCCCTAAAAATTAGATTATTATTCAAGTTATTTTAAAATTTCCATTCTATATAAAAAATCCATTACCACCAATAAAGGTACCTTTTAATATTTTTTCCTGCTTATTATGAATAAGTTGGTGTGTATTTGGCAGGAAGGCAACACAACTCCTATTATTTCCTGTTAGGACTTCAAAAGTAAACATTTTCCACTATCAAGATCTATAGTCACAAATGAAATCTACAAGTCACTAAATCCTCATTTCAGAGGCTGGTTAAAACACTCCAAAGAAGGAGGAAGAAAGATTGATCTTCTTTCAGAGATGGTGAATATTATATGAAATCCAGGAAGTCAAAATGATAAATCAGGGGTCACTGGTTCACTCTAAAACAGCTGCAGTGAGAGTGGATGCTCTGGGTCACAGGGTGTTCCATGAACAGGGAGAATAGGGCTTGCTTCTCGTCCCAGCTCCACCTCTTCTGATGCATGTAGATTTGGACCCCGACCAGTAAAACAGAGATGAAAACATAGCCTTGCCTCCTGCCTCATAGCATCGTCATGAAGAGCAAATGAGATAATGTATACAAAGTGCTCCAAAAGCTATAAACAGCTCTGTTCAAGGCAGAGTTATTTGGATCCTTGCAAAGGCTGTTAGCATGTACATTGCATTAAGGAATGCTAAAAATGCATATATTCAACTAATCCTTTCATAACTTGCAATCAAGTCCCCATCTCTGTACACCCTGACACATTCTGAAGAATGTCTCAGTTGGACGCTGAGAGAATTTGGAGGTAAAGTCATAAATGAACTAAAAACTGAACTGCCATATTGCATGTTGGTACCTCCTGTTTCCCTGACTGACCTCACTGATACACTAGATGCCCTCCCCCCACCACACAAAATGGCCTAAATAAGGAATATTTAAAAAAATCAAATCATGTACAGGGTTAGTTCACATTGAAAAGGCATACAGGGGTCAATCCTTCGGAAAGAGAATCATTATCCTTAATCTGTCTCTCATGTGAACACAGATTTTTGTATGCTGGGTTAACTCGGACCATAGGTGTACTTGAACTGAAAGAGACCCAGGAGTCATTCATTCCTGCAGTTGACACACTGCTGCTCCCCACACAGGATTGCTTCAGCAACGGCACCTGTGACAAGAAAGGCAGAAGACCAAATCTCCAGGGCCTTGTGTAGGGATGACTCACTCAGGGCTCAAACACACAGTACTGTGGCACTTAGGAGAAGGTTGTCCCCTTTTAAATGACAAGCAGTCTTAGTCATAACCACCTCAGATATTATGTTCATTCTAAATTACACAGTTTTCTTAACTACAGGTTCCAAGGGGCAGATAGTTTATTTCTTATTAAGCATATAATTTACCTGCGTTAAACTACCACATGCAGTTTGTAAGTGCTACATAAACACGAATTAATAGAACAAATATTCAGAGAGAACAGTAGGCATCTAGAGGATTACATACTTACTCCAAGGATTAAATAACATTCCTTTATTAATAACTAATTATGCATCCAATCTAAATGTGAATGCTCAGCCATTCTGAGTCATCACTTTGGTAAATCAAATGCCATGAATATGAATGAATATCATTTTATTCAGTCCCCTTCCTCTTGCATGGTTTCCCCTTCCAAAATATTTTATCAGCATTCTCGCTGTAGAATTGTATACTGCTTTCAGCCAGGGAAATCAAGGCACACGCTGTTTTAAGAGTACCTGGGGTTTGTTTTAATCAGGTGTGATAAGACAAGTGGATAAAGAAATGACTGTCATAATGGAAGAAGTTTGTTTTAAACTTACAGATCCTTCCAAGCAGAAGGGAGGCATACAGGACAGGTCAGGAGATGGAAAGAATGAAGGAAAAACATGGGCAGGAGCCTTTATTGTAGTTTCCCCAGGAAGAAATGGGCAAGACAGGGAAAGCAGGCATAGGATTGGATAGTTTGAGTAACTGGTGAGCTCTGGAGTGTAGGGGCTGTCCCTAGCTGTTTGGTATTTGGCCCTGGGGAGATTAGGGCAAGAGACTAGTGTCACAGTACAAGAGCTCAATAGAGCAGAGCCTGGGACCTGTATTCGGTTTGAAAGGTGCACTCAATGGTGATGGTTTGATACTCGAGGAATTGAGCTAGCTTTGAGAGGGACAGTCCCTCCAGATCAGCAAGGCCCTAGATATCAATGCATCAAAAGTACAGGATGAAGATGCATGTTTAATAGACACACCAACTATAATTCTCTGAACTGACACAGGAAGTCAGGGTTTAAATCCAAACATGCACTTCACCACACCCATACACCTCACCTGACCAAGAGTCTTCTCAGGAAGATTCTTTCTGAGAATTTGGTGGCAACAGAAATGAGCTAGGGCAACAAAAACTTACTAAGACTTTTCAATGAACAACCATAAAACCATTCACTTGAACTGATATTGGGAAGTCCCCAAATTAGAGTATGTGTTAACCCCATAAGTGATGTCTTCAATCAGAGTTACACATGTCTGAAAAATCAAACAATAGCCTAACAATATATATCTTTTTCATGTGAAGTCTGGAAGCAGACAGCCCAGAGCAGATAGGACACTCTGCTCTACTAAGTCCTCGGGCATCTAGGCTCTTTGGAGCTCAGGCTGAGCCAGCCTGTGATCCTTTTTTGATCCTCATGATTCGAGATGGACGAGCTATTTTCCAAAATGCTTGTCTGACCATGTGTCTTCCTGCCCACAGCCTTCAGAGGTCCTCATGGCCCTCAACATAAAATCTAAATATGTTGATATGGCAGACGAGCCCTTCATGATGTAGGGTTCCTGACTGTTTCTCTAACCTCATCTGCCTCATCCCCACTCCTACATGTCCCAAACAGCAGGATGGAGGAGAGACCAAAAAGAAAAAGAAAAAGGAAGGAAGAGGAAGGAAGAGGTGCTTGCCAACTGTCTCAAAGATGATACTCAAGAGTTAAGCACAGGACACTTTGGTTTTATCCTATTAGCCAGAACTTAATTACGGGGTCATATTTAAATGCAAAGAAACCTGGAAAATGCAAATGTTGTTTAGCTCAACTAAAACTCAAAGGCACTTAGGATTGGATTTGGGAGATACCTAATTGTCCCCATCACATCTTCTGCTTTGAGTTTCTGTCACTTGCATTTCTGTATTCTCTTCTCTCTTCTCCAAAAGTAGTAGACCAGACACTTTTCAAGTCAGAAATCTGTCATCCTAAACTTCACTTTTTCTCTTAGTCTCTATATTCAGACCAAAAGTAAGTGTGACCTGTTCTACCACCTTGATGTCTCTGGAGCAATTTCACACAAAGTTTACTAGTGGAATCTGCTACCTGGTCTACCATCCTCCAGACTTGCTGTCCACCCTCCCTCCCACCCAACTCCCCCCACACATTCCAGATCATTCCCCTCTCAGCAGCAGGAGCCATTTTCCAAAAAGCTTATCTGACCATGTCTCCTCCTGCCTGGAGTCTTCAGGGAAGCCCATGGCCTTCAACATGAAGTCCACATGTACTGGCATGGCAGATGAGGCCCCCTATGATGTGGGGTCCCTGATTGTTTCTCCTCTCTCACCTTTCCTTCTCAGGGCTCCTGTGGTTCTTCAAAACCCTGGTCTAGAGTATCCCAACTTTGGGAATTATTCCATGACCCTCTTCTCCTGGCATCACATGGGCACTGCTTCCTTGGTGCCACCTTCAGCTTTGTGTATCCCACCCCCTACTCCCGTCGTACTCTGACGTGTTTACACATTCATCCATTATATCAGGTTCTGAGTTTCTGCAGGACAAGAACCATGTATTATTCATCTTCGTAGAACCAGTACTAATAGCATCTGGCAAGTAACAGGTCCTCAGTTATGTTCACTAAGTAAGCAGATCCTTCACTGGTGAGGAGAGGCCCTCTGAGCTTGCAGCCTCTGCAGCACATCAGCATGCCCCCATTTGCCATCCCTTGCCCCTGAGTAGCAGTCAGTGGGTGTAGCTGCCAGAATCTTAAGGGGAACTGGGCTATGTACTGCCCCCAGAGACAGCCATTTGAAGGCACATCCATTTCCTTTAAGTGCTTTTTTGTAAAACAAAGAGGTCAGAAGCCACCATTTCTCACCAAATATTTCAAAGTCAAATTATGACCCTGAGGATGAAATAACCAACCTTACTTTTTTGTATTTTGATGGTGATCCTACCCTAAAATGTAACATTGTGAAGACAACTATCACATCAATGTTTGGGTTATCTGCTGTTAAGACTCAGAGTCTATGTGAATTCTTCATCCCTTACCCCAATCCTTGAAGCAGTGTTGATACTTTTTCACTCTATGCAATAACAGTAACACCATAATTTTTTTTTTTTTTTTTTTTTTTTTTTTTTTGGTGCTGGAATGGAACTCAGGGCCTTGTACCTGCTAAGCACATGCTCTATCACTGAACTACACCCCCAGCTCCCAGATATTTTAGGGTAAGGTCCCTGAAGGATATGGATTGCAACCCTGACTATATCCTAGTTTTGCCACTGCCAGCTTGGTAATGGGGGGCAGATTATTTAACTGATTTATGTCTCCATTTCCTCATAAATTGAGAATAATACACCAGAGTTACTTAGCTGTGTAAATTAGATAATCCAGGAGAGGTGCCTAGCATAAAGCCTGATCCACATTATGTGTTCCACAAATGTTCATTCTTAATTCTACTGTGATAATGGCCCATCATGGAGGCAAGACTACCTGGGACAACTGATTCCTCCCAGAAATAGCTCCACCATTTCACAGCTGTCTGTCCATGAACAGGCTATTTAACTTCTCTGTGCCTCAATGACCTCATCTGTGAAAAGAGAGAAAGTGAGAGAGGGACTATTAAGTTATTGTGAGCAATAAATGAGGCAAGGTATGTAAAGTGCTTAAAACAGTGCTTGGCATATTTAAAAAGATAGCTCCCAGATTGGTGTGCTTTTCAGTGGAAACTTTGAGTAAGACACACAAGATTTGGATAGTAATATTGATGACAGTGATTAGGGCTAGAGCTAATACTGGTAATATTAGTAAGCTGCAGCATTATCTTTTATTATTTAATAGCAGCTTATGTATAGTTCTTGCTACTCTATACTGGTTCACAAGTAAGAGAAGTTTTTCCTTACCTATTTTCCCCCTGGCCCTGCAAAAGCTCACCTAATCCTCTCCAAGAAATGGACACTGAACCTAGTCAAGGGCGAGGCACAATGTCTAGAACATTGTGCTTAATAAATATTTGCCACAGGCATGAAATACAATATATTGTACAATAAGGGGTTGTATAAGATGTGCATGCTGTCCCTAGGACATAGTTCTCCCAAACCTGAACTGAGTCATGCAAGTTCCCTATGAAGAGGCCCCCAGTTGTCGTTAATGTCCAGGTATGAATGGATTCAGGATTATTGCTGCAGAGTTGCTCATCAACCTAGAGCTGAACTTTAACAATGTTCTCAAGACTTCCTGGTGTCTGGAGTTGACAATCTAAAATAATAATATTAATTACTCACATCACTTAATTCATTAATTAAAACCAGTGATTATTTTTAAATTACACTTCTTTTTTAAACTGATAAAAACATAAAAATCGTCGATAGTAATGGAATACAATGTGGTATTTCAATACAGGTACACAGTTTGGATAATATTTAAATCAGGTTAAACACATCTATCCCTTCAAACATTTATCATCTCTTTATGATAAAATATTCATTTTTTTTCCTTCCGGCTTTTTTGAAATGTATGGTACATTATTGGTATGTATAGTCTCCCTACTGTAGAACAACAGCACTTCTTGTTCTTATTTATTGTAACCTTGATCAGCCTTCCCCATGACTCCCCCAGTCTCCCCAGGGTGAGCACCTTTCTACTTTCAGCTTCTGAGGCTGATATTTTTGATTCCTCCTACGTGTGCTATCATGAGGTTCTTGTCTTCCTGCATGTGGCTTATTTCACTTAACATACCATCTCTAGTTCCATCCATGCTGTTGTCAATGACAGGATTTCATTGGTTCTGTGACTGACTAGCATTCCACTGTGAACATGCCCCCCATTTTCTCCATCCATCATCAGCTGATGGGCACTTAGGTTGATTCCATTCCTTGACTATTATGAACAGAGCTTCAGGGAACCTAGCAGTACGCATGTCTCTGCAACATATTTGTTTCATTTCCTTGGATATGTACCCAGGAGTGGGATTGCCAGGTCACTGAAAATGAGGGATTATTAAGTCAATATTTTATAAGTGATCTTCATACTTTTCTTATCCCTCCAGGAAAAGCTTTAGTATGATTCTGCCAAATATCACTTACATTTAGGCAATACTGTCACATGTTTGTGGTGTTACTCCACCCACCCTCTTCCTTCTCAAAAAATATAATGTGCAGTCTGGTCTTCAGATGTTTGTTTACATAGCTGGCCCCCTTTCCCCACAAGAACTTTGAGGAAACTATGTGCCCCTCGCACATACTTAAGTAGACGCTTAACATTTTTCATGAGTTTAAATAGTTGCAAAAGTGGTTTTTGGTCATTGAAAACATTGAAATTTTAGAATAAAAGTGACATTAATCTTTAATATGTATCCAATGAAACTTAAATGTTATAGTAATTTGATCCCAATGTTTACCTATTTAAAAATGTATGAACACGCTCTTATCTAATAATTAGAACTTTTATGTTTCCTTTTTTCTTGAAACTGTAATTTATTCTTTCTACAATTTTATCATGATTTTTATACTTAAAGGCTTTTATTGATGACCATACTTCTCTGTAATGAAAATACATATTGAATTGTGACTTAAATTTGTTTTAATTTCCCATGATTGCTTCATGTGTTAACTAGTTTTCTAGATTGAATCATTACAGTTATTACTAGTACACAATCGAGCAAAATAACCTAAATATAAGTTTTGATATGAAATAATTAAATCATATGCAGGAGAATTTTTCTGGAACACATTTATTTGTGTGGTTCATGGGGAAATTATAGGGCCTTGATTAAATTATAGAACTTGATTAAAGCACACATAACACTTTTTCTCTTCTTAGCCAAGAAGCAAGAATGCTGACATGGAAAGCCCATGAGGACAGAGATGTTTCACTATTGTGCTTGTTGTGCATCTAGAATGGCACACAGTAGGTATTCAATACATGTGTGTTGTTCAGTGAAATGGTCCCTTTGATATCACTAAATTTTGTTTGTTTGTATTTTTGGAGGGTTGGGTACTAGGGATGGAACTCAGGGATACTCAACTACTGAGCCACATCCCCAGCCCTGTTTTGTATTTTATTTAGATACAGGGTTTCACTGAGTTGCTTAGTGCCTCGCTTTTGCTGAGGCTGGCTTTGAACTTGTGATTCTCCTGCCTCAGCCTCCTGAGCCACTGGAATTACAGGCATGTGCTGCCACGGCTGGCTCACCAAGGTTTTTATAACCCAGGCAAAACATTTGAGTAAGATGTGGAACAGGGGAGGGCAGTGCCTTTCTTTTGTAGAGTAGGTGAAGGATGATGGGAAAAGGAGGGGTAGGAGAAGATAAAAAAAAAAAAAGAAAAACCACCCTGAGGCCAGAGGGTTCTGATGATGCACATCCTCTTAGAAATTTGTCGATAGAAAAGTTGAGGACACACAATCGAAAGCCTCGGTGACTGAGTACCTCTTACAAAGTCTTCCTCTACCTCCCAGGGTAGATATGCCCCAATCAGAAGATATTGTCCTTTAAAATATTAATTGGAGATGCAGTTTTAATAGAGAGAAGTTGTGTTGGCATCAAGAAGAGCCAGGAGAAACACCTCGTTTGATTGTGATCACTCCAGCCTGGAAGCTTCCCAAACCAGGATCAACCTAAAAAGAAATGTTGGAAGAGAAATGCGTGCTTTAACTCAACCCCACAGGAGAAAAACATGGAAAGCAGCTGTATGGGAGGGTGTGGTTATCTCAACTTCATATCAAACACCCAGGGAGCAGCATCAGCGAAAATAACCTGAAATTAATACTAACTCTCAAATTAATGTTATTCACATCCAGGCACACACACAGAGATTTGGATGCACAAACTCATTCGCACATTGAAACATTGACAAAATGGCCACTACGTGCCTGGCGTCACACTGCGTGTTGAGATGTAGATGTAACCTTAGGAGATTAAAATTGAAGCCAAGTGTGGTGAATGTTCTAGACACTAAGCTATGATAGATCTTCAATAAATCCTATTTCTGCCGGGCACTGTGGCACACGCCTGTAATCCCAATCCTCAATGACTGAGGCAGGAGGATGGAGAGTTCAAAGCCAACCTCAGCAAAAGTGAGGCCTAAGTAACTCAGTAAGACCCTGTCTCTAAATAAAATACAAAATAGGGCTGGGAATGTGGTTCAGTGGTCAAGTGCCCCTGCGTCCAATTCCTGGTACCCAATAAAAAAATAAATCCTACTTCAGAAACTACAGGAAACCTTGTGATTTGAATTGGAAAGGAAGAAATGATATAAGGGTGTAAAAGTCTCATACTATTGTTTTCTAAGCAAATACAATTTTTTCAATGTAAATTATCCATAATCCATTACATAGATTTCAGAGTCACTACTTGGAAGCTAGAAAAGCAAACTGAATTCAATTTTCAGTTTTCGCGGAGTTCAGAGAAATCCTGATCAGCTATTTGCATCCGATGACTGAACAGCCCAAGCTGGTCCTGTGTGCCCATCTCCCCAGTCAGGACATCCCGGCACCCTAACAAACCAGGGCTCAGTGGCCTTTCAAAAGCTGCACTAGTTGTCTGTCTTCTTCCCTACACACACACACACACACACACACACACACACACACACACTCATAGCTTAGGAAGACTAAAAAACTGAAGGTGTATTTTCCATAGCACATCAGCTGGGGGTATTAACTTCACTATAAATGTTGACTCATGAGAAAACAGTAGCTAACTGGAATTGTAACGTAAGCAGTGAAGCACAAAGCAAGACCTTATCAGCACAGTTCCTTCTTGGTGCCACTGCAGGGGGATTCACGCTCCCCTTTTGGACTAAGCACATCTTTTTTGACTGCAAGAAGCTGTTAAAAAAAAAAAGAAGAAGAATCAGGAAAAGAATTCTGAAGAAACTCCAATTAAGGTGCCATTTCTACCAGCAAAGACCAACCCAGGTCCAGTTCAGAAGTTCCTGGCAGACACAGAATTCAGGACCAAAGTCAGTGCTGCTCCCTCTTCTCCTAAACCACCCTTGTGATGTGACAATGTCCTTTCCTGTGGGCCTCCCAGCCCCAAGCAAGGAATATGTGCACATATGTGAACCTTCTAGCAGAGACACAGAATGATATTTAACTTTGATTAGAAGCTTTTCAAGATAATCGCCTCTTCCTGTTGCATCCTCTGGCAAGAGCACTCCTTCCTTAATTTGGTCAAAACTGTTTTTTCTTTTTTTTACAGGGGCTATTCAACTTTCAGAAAATCCACAAGAAGAAAATGAGAAAATTCACACAGCACAGAAAATTGGGTAAACGGCAGCTAATAAATCCCATTGTCCTCTTATCTCCAGTCCCTCTACCGTCAAAAAGAGAGTTAAGCAGAAATCTGAAGTTGTATAGTTCTTTTGAACTAGTCAGCTCTTGTTCATAGAGGGAGGAGCAGGGTAGGAGGCAGGGGCCTCCAGAGAGAGGGTTAATTACTCAACCCCCACCCCAAATGTCATTTATAAACACCAAGGAATACAAGCCTTGGAACCAGTCCTGGCTCTTACTCCCTGCCCTGCCTCTTTTCATGTGACAGGGAAGCTTTATTGCACTTGTCATCCCTGTTTCAACTTGTCATTCCTTATTTAGCAAAACAGTAGTGCTGGATTTAGTAAATTCTAAATCAATATTGGGAAAGGTTTCTGTCTTAGCCCATTTTCTGTTGATATAACAAAATACCTGAAACTGGGTAAGTTGTAAATAAAAGAGGTTTATTTTTTATTCAGTTCTGGAGGTGGAAAAGTCCAAGAACATGGAACCAGTAGCTGCTCAACTTCTGGTGAGGGCCTTGTTGCTGCCTACAACATGGCAGAGAAGGGAAGTGGGCTTGTACAAGAGGATCACATGTGCCAGAGACAGAGGAGGGGCCCATGTGCTTTATAACAATCCATCTTGCGTACACTAATCCAGTTTTGAGAGACCAATTCCAGTCTCAAGAGACCTAACCCAGTTTCTTGAGAAAGACATTAATCCATTCATGAGGCAGTGTCCCAGGACCTAATTACCTTCCACTAGGCCCTACCTCTTAAAGGTTCCACCATCTCTCAATAACATTGCACTGGGGACCAAATTTCCACCCATATAAACCTTTCAGGGACAAACAATTCCCAAACCGTAGTTCCTAATAACAACTATAACCTGCCTGCTAACTTTATTGATTTCCCATGTGCAAGGCACTAAGCAAGAATTTTAATCTATTTACAATTCTGTGTACTATATACCATCATTATCTCTGTTTTAATAACTAGAAAGCTATGAAACGAAGAGGTTAATTATCTTGTCCAAAGCCACCTAATTACCAAGAAACTAAGCCTGTGCTTGAACACAAGCCATTAGGCTTGGAACCTTGCCAACCAGCTGGTCTTCCTACAATGGTGGGAATGTTCTACAATCCACACCCTACAATATGCTAGCCACTAGTTCTGTATAGCTATTGAGCACTTGAATGTGACTAGTGCAACTGAGGAATTGATTTTTTTTTTTTCTTTTTCTTTCTTTTTTTTTTTTTTTTTTTTTTTTTGGTACCAGGAATTGAACCCAGGGACACTTAACCACTGAGCCCTATCCCCAGCCCTTTTTTATTTTTCTGAGACAGGGCTCTGCTAAATTGCTAAGGATGACCTCTAACTTGTGACCCTCCTGCCTCTGCCTCCTGAGCCACTGGGATTACAGGTATGTGCCACTGTGCCCAGTTTAAATTTTTTATTTTATTTTAATGAACTTAAAATAGTTACATGTGGTTAGATGCTACTGTTACAGACAGCCTAGCTGAAGACACTGATCTGTTAATTACTCAAGATTAGGTGCACCCAGTGTAGGCAAGTGACTTTTAAAAAGGCAGTAATAAACTTGAGGCTGACATACTTATATATGTAGCTATAATGTGGGAGA
Source organism: Sciurus vulgaris (assembly GCF_902686455.1). Lineage (NCBI taxonomy): Eukaryota > Metazoa > Chordata > Mammalia > Rodentia > Sciuridae > Sciurus > Sciurus vulgaris. Next base: position 87,303,564 of record NC_136468.1, read on the forward strand.
GGATTATGCTCTCATGAATAGTAGTATGTTATTTTCTATTTGCCTTCTACCCATGTGGCAAACTTATTTTTTAATCACAAAGTAATAAACAATTTTTGAAGACAAACAATTAAAAGTGTAACTTTTTTGTTTTTGTTTTTTCACTAGCAGGGATTGAACCCAGGGCCTCACTCATAGTGGGCAAGTATTCTACCACTGAGCTATATCCCAGTCCTCAAAGTATGTAACCTTTTAAGTGACTGCTCCTATTTCAACCACCCTACCCTTATTAATCCCCTTCAGACAAATTCTACACCTATTTTGAGTGTATACGTACAGAGTGATCAAAATGGGATCAAATCCCACTTATTATTCTCCATCATTATCTTTATTGAAAGCTTAACATCTCATTCACTTTGCATATCAGTTGCACTTTCCTAATATTTATCATATGGACGTACCATAATTCATTTAACTAGTCTTCTATTGATGGACTTTCTGATTAACCCTAAATTTTTGCCTTTAAAGATAATACTGCAATGAGTGTACAATTATCATGGAGATGCAGTTTTTCAAGACTGCTCCCCCAAAGTGGGTCAGCAGATATTTTCTTGCCTACCCAAGGGACAGTCCCCCACCTCTTCTTTGCAAATAGATTTGACTTGGTTCAGGGTCCACCCCAACTCCACGGAACTAGACTTCAATCCTGATTGGTCTAGGCCATTCCCCCTGCCCGTGATTGGTTAACGCCTGGACATCCAACTCAATTTGACCCAGTGGGAAATGACAGAAAGTGCCAGGAAGTCTTGAGAAAACAAGAGACAGAGGGACATTCTGTGAGGGTATCATGCTGGGAGTTGATTCAGTCTCCACACAGTCATGAGAAAACCTAGTCTGAGGATGAGGCAGAGAAGCTGAGAATAACAGGGGGGAGAGATGGGGAAACCGGGAGCCCTTAATGCACCGTTAAGCTGCTAAATTAATCAACTCCGGAGTTTCCCAACCTCTGAGCTTCTTGTAAAGTAAGTTATTTTTCCTCTCAGTCAGTTGAGTTGGGGTTTATATTAGTCAGTGCCAAGACTATACTAAGCAGTACAAATGGAATTGCTGGTGCAGGAGGCAGGCACAGGTTTTTCCCGGTTTGGGTACCCAAAGGTTTGCATTTCTCCTGGCATGATGCAGAAGGGCCCCCCAAGAGCTTGGGATGGCAGCGACTGCTACATTAGGTGAAGCATATTTGAACAGTTCTCCCATCAGTATCCCCTGCCTACAGATGCACACTGATGATATTGAATTAAATATAAACCCAGAAATCTGGCCAGACTAAAGATGGAGATCTGCCAGTGCTATGCTTCCTAGTCTTTTTCATATCACATTACATGTAGAAAATGATAATATTTTAAGGCACATTGGATAAACAGATAATAGGACTCAAAGTCAATATTTTTCAGCCTAAGGATTCCAGTTGCCTTAGGTCCTGCCTAGGCTTTCCTGAGGACAGAAAAGAACAAGTTTTTGGCCCATCTGAAACCCATTCACAGAATACTGGCTGTGAGATTTGCTGTAAAAGGATTCCTATTTCATTCATTCTAAGCAACATGTTTTCCCCACATTCTAGTGTCTCTGAAATTAGGATGCATTTTACAACCAGTAACGCTTTACAAGTGCTGTCAGCCAGATGGTATGATGTCACTGACATGTTCTACCTTTGCAGAAACCCAGTCTTTTGTTGGCCTCACTCCTGGGGAGTTACCGTTGAAAGGGTACAAAGTTTCAGTTTGAGGAGCTGAGCAAATTCTAGAAATGGATAGTGGTGATGGGCATACAACTAACTAATAATGCAAATGTACTAATGTCACTGAAATGTACATGTAAAATGCTTAAAATAGTAAATTTTATGTTGCATATATTTCACCATGATTAAAGGGGCAGTGTGGTAAAGGCCCAGCATCAAACTTTGCAGGAGTGCAGAGACCATAGTGGAGCACCTCCTACAAAACATTGCACCTGGACTTGTGTCCTTGATGAAACAGAAGATGACAGTATGTGTGTGTGTGGGGTGGGGGGGGGGGGGGGGAGATACAGACATTGAGGACTCTGAAGATGAAGAAGTTTTAGGAATTCTTTAACCAATTCATTTACCTTACAGTTATTCTTCTGTGTATGCACAGAAGGGACAAGGTGTCAAAAAAGAAATCTGTCCTGTCAATTCCCTATTTGACCCTCCAGATCCACTCTCCACCCTGACCTCCTGACTCTAGCCTCCCATCGGGTTCAGAAAGCAACAGTAGGAGACAGACGGGCAAGAGGAGAGAGAGCACAGGGTATTTACTCCCTGCTCCCTCCCTGCAGAGTGCTGGTTGCTTCACCCCACCAAAAGCCCAGACATCTCCTGTAGCCTGTTTCCCCAGGACTTGTTCTCTCCTCTCACCCATGAAGGAGTGGTAGCGGCTTCCCACTCTTGCCAGCACCAGAGTGCTTCACTCTTCCTTATTGGGTTCAATCTCCACCCTGCCCATGCCCACTGCCAATATTTCCTGCATCAAACCCTCTTCAGTGGCCCCTGCCTCCCACTCCATACACACTTTGAGGGTGCTCCAGCAATGATGAATTTGATGAATGATGGTAAAATTTCCAATATACCATAAAGGGTTAAAGAGCTTCTTCCAATATTACACTTTCAGAATTAGCTTAGGATTATAGCCAAGCAAAAGTTTAATATTTGGAAATAATGTACACAAAGCAATTGAGTGTCAATTTCATCCCCTGGGTTAGTACTACCAGCAAAATGTATGTAAGGGGCTCTGAAGAGACTGCTTGGATGTCCTGATGACACGTTACCCAAGGGCAATGGGCCTCCCCGCTGCCATCATAAGCCCACCCACACCCATCCTGTGCACACCACTGGCTCTCCTCCTGTCCCCTGCTGCGTTTCTCCAGCAGCTTCATAACTGGCTATTCGCCTGCAAACAACTCACCCTCTCTGCTGCCAGAAGACGTTTTCGACAAAAGCAGACTGATCGGGCCATTTCTCTGCTTAAGATCTTTCATTGCTTCCCAGAGCATTCCGGATGGATTTCCAATTTTTAAACGTTAACACGCAAGGTTCTCAGGATTCAGCCCAGCCAATCTGTTTAGCCTCACCTCCTACTGCTCACCCACGCGTGCCCTTTACACCTGGCACAAGTAGACTTGCTAGATCTAAACACACCATCCTGTTGCATGTTTTCCATGAGTCTGTACTTGCTGGTCCCTTGAACTAGCATGCCTTTCCCTCTTTATTCAGGTACTTCCTGCACACCCTTCAATATTCAGTTCTCACATCCTCTAGGAAGCCTTCCTGGATATTCAAGTTGGTTTAGCAGCACCAGGGACGGCACATGGTAGGAACTGGAAGGTTGTTCAATGAATGTATTAACACAATTTAATTGTTTTCTATTTCTATTACTTTTCTCACATCAACTGGGGCATGTTCTGAAGAAACCACTTTTCTTTTTTCAGGATTCAATTTTGTCCAGCAGCAAAAAATAATATCAGTAAATTCAATAATGAGAATAATCTCCAAAGTAGTTCTACTGCCACCCTGGAAACAAATCTCATATGCTACAGACTGAAAATTTGCATCGAGTTATGCCCTCATATGCTCAGGGCTTTTAACCTTGAACCTAGAATCCCTGGCTTTATCCTACACCATGATCAATCAGGCACTCAAATTGTACTCAGTACAGTCAGTTGCACAGACTCTGACCCAGACAGCCTGGCTAGTACCTTGCTTCAACCACTGACCGGCTGTGTATTGTGGGTGGTTATTTAATCTCTTTATGTCTCAGTTTCCTTATCTGTAAGATGGGACTGATATTAACAATACTGGCCTCCTTGAATAAATGATTTAAAATGTGAATGCTTATAACCATGCTTGACACAAATTTAGTAGATCAACTACTATTTTTTTAAAAATATTTTTCCTATTAACTGTCAAAAAGAAAGCCATATCTAAGAAGCAAAGCAGAGAAGTCATTTCAGAAGTGACTTTTTTCCTATGTGAAATAACTGCTAGCTCTCCTACTGCCCATTTAAGGAATTTATGGATCAGAATCATGAGACTTGTTGCCAGGGGTCTGCTACAGAGACATCGTCTTCCCTCCACCTGGCTCCTCCAAGGCTACCATGGGTTTTTATTCCTGATATGTCACTGACAATAGTGTGAACAATTAATTGCCTTTTTCTTTTTGTGCCTACAGTTTTTGTACTTCGAAGGTTTCCTGTGTCTGTAGTGATTATTCAACGAAAGCTCCCCATGTGTGGCCCACGTACATAAAAAAAATACTTTAAGTCAAATAATGAGAGACGTTTAGCCAAAAAAAGTGCTTCCTGAACATCACATGTGAACTTAGTGGTAGCATACCTGTGGCTCCTGGAAATCCTAAGAAATATATTGTCTACCCCACTCCTAATTATTTAAAGAATATTTGAAGGCATTCTTGGGTTTTTAGAGCAGACACTTTTTGAAATGCAAGGTTAGCTAGAATCCTAGAATTTTGCTGTTGGAAGATATGGTTGGATACTCTACATGTGAAGATTCAGTGGCCCAGTGACATGGTTCCCCCAGCTCCTCCTGCCTCTTCACCAAAGATTTTTCTAGCACCACCTCCACCATTTCCCAACCTTCACATTTGAAAATCAAAATGCTCTTTAAAAAAAAAGATGTGAAAGGCTACCCATGTTTACATATAGTTTCAAATGCACCTGACATTCAGTTCGTTCATTTCAATTTTTTTTTTTTTTTTTTAAACAAGGAATTGAACCCAAGGGTGCTTAATCACTAAGCCACATCTCCGGCCCTTCTTTATTTTTTATTTAGAGACAGGGTCTGACTAAGTTGCTAAGGCTGGCTTCAAACCTGCAATCCTCCTGCCTCAGCCTCCTGAGCCACTGGGATTATAAGCGTGCACCACCACACTGGGCTGATGTTTCTAATGGCAAGAGAGCTTGGGCCATGCAAAGTAGGCTGTTGGTGATGGTTCTCTGACCCAGCAATGTGGGTAAAAATAACACCCACCCCTCCCTGGCATGCTTCCCATCCTTCTGACTAGCTTATACTTACTTGTCTGTCTCTCCACAAAATGACCCCCAAGAGGGCAGGAATTTGGGCCTATTACGTTCACTGCTGCACCCCTAACATCTAGAGTAACACCATGCTCAGGAGATGACAGAGCCAGTTTTGCAGTAAGCACCTCCAGACTGCTCATTTTCCTAGCTCCCACTCCTGGCACCCTTAGCACCAGGATAAACCACAGCCTTCCAGACTAGTTAGTCCTTTAACTCATTCATGACCTCAGGCAGGAAACAAAAGAAAGATTTCTAAGCAAATCATATAAGCACAAAATCAAACCAGATGGAACCCTGTCGGGGACTCCAAGCCTATCCTTTCTTGGAGACAATGTCCTGATCCAAACCTTTGCATGGATTACCACATCCTTAGCCAAGATCTCCACCCTATCTCCTCAAAGAGTCACATGCATTCTCTTACAAAGTTGGCTTAAGAGTTATAGGTGTTTGGTATTTTCAGAATATCTTGTGGACACATTTATACATGAAATTCAGGAAAGAGAATCCTCTTTACAAATAAGCATAATATCCATCTCAAATGAACACAAGCGGTACCTGAGTTTGAATCGTTTTATTTAACACTACAAATAAGATTCAGCCACCTTTTAGGTTAAAGATTCAGAAAATGAAGCAAAACAGTCACTGATGAAAAGGTAGGATAAAGGATAGTAGCCACATCAAAACACACATGCTACCTGAGGACCAAGACACCGCTCTCCTGGAAAAATCAACTGGCAAATCTGTCCATTAGGCTCTAACCAAGTTACTGAATACTTTTCCCTTACTAATCCTAATCCTTCCTCCATTATCACCCCTCTTCAATGATAAACCAGTGAACATACTCAATTAAAAAGATGACTTTTTTTTTTTTTTTTTTTTTTTTTTGGTAATCAAGGACCTCCAGACACAAAAAGGCAACCCCAAGCCTTCTGGAGCTTTCCACAGATTATGCAGGAAGTCCTCCCCTCATTTGGCTCCCAGCAGCATGGCATCCACACCATTTCCTTTCTGCTCATCACCCAGTGCCCTGAGCCTGGCTCCCAGCAGGCACTACATACATATGTTGGATAAGTGCCTGTGTTAATAAGGAGTTTTTGTAATTCCTTGGATCAATCAGTTCTCCAGCCAAAAGCTCATAAAACCCAAACAGGGCAATGTCTATGGAACAGGACCACATTTTGGTGCCAGTGACTGCCTGCTACACAGAGCAGGCTATTGATAGGAACTCACCAACCACAACCCACATTCCATTAGGGAGGAGAAGAGCAGCTTTTCCATGTAATGTATCTCACAGCCCAAAAGTATAAATGCTGCCTCCCTAAATGTCTGTCAAAATGCTTTCTTGGAAAAAGTGCTTCCTTTCGATTAATGAAACCTACTTTAAAAAATAAGAATAAACTGGACCTCAATCAGAAACAGAATTGATACTAGATCTCCAAACTCAATCTTTGCAGGCTCTCATTTATCCAGCAGGTCACTTGAGAAAGGGAACATTATCTGTGGCTTTGGAACAAAATCATTTCCTTCTTTAAGGGTACAGAGTTTAAATTCCTGTAAGGCATTGCACACCAATACACCCATTAATAAACGTGGCTCTCCTTGCTCAATAAGTGTCTTATCGAGTATTTTTTAAATAACAAGTCTTCTGAATATTTTTTTAAATAACCTTGAAAAACACAAAGCGCTTTTTTTCCGCTTAAACCAAGACACATACACGAAAACAAAAGCTGCCCTCTGAACTCAGGCATTCATAAGGTAAGACGAACAGATCTGGGGGATTGCTCCCCTTTACATGGTTTAACCCCCTGGCTTCAAAGGAGTTGATCAAGTTCCTCCTGCAGCACTTGAACCCGCTCTAGCCTTGCCCCTCCCCCAAAGGAAAGGCTCAGCGACGTGGCCAGCAGGGCCACCCAGCCCGGCGTCCGGAGCTCTCTCGGCGGAGGCGGCGACCACAGCCTCTAGAGACAAAGTTCTGTAGTGCACTGACTTCTATCATACTCAGAGTCGGAGTGTCTCAGAACTTTGCCTCAAAAGACTAAACGGGCTGTCTTCCTCTAGAAGTTTCCTCCTGCAGGTGTGCTCCCCCCACCCCCAGCGAAGACAAAGAAGAATAACTCGTTAGAAGCAATTTAGCTCAGGATGAGACCGATAATGGAACGGGTCATTAATTATGGAAAGTTACTGCCGCAGTCAGCAGGAGCAAATGCCCAACAGAAATGGTGTTCTAACAACCTGGTATGACAAATTCTGATCGCAATGTCACAGCAAATGGACTGCTGGCCTCACACTTCCTCCCCTCCTTTCTGCCCACCCCCATTAGAACTCATTGCCGATCGAACCCCCACGTCCTCCGTTCTGTGATTTAGATCTTTGTAAGCAACTAATTCACTCACTCCTCCTAACTTGTGGAACTTCTTAGCTTCCCATCTGGAAAGTTGATGGGGGAGGGGGCTGCACAAGGACGAATTCCCAGAGCTGGGAGATGGCGGTGGGTGCACACACAGGCCCGAGAAATGCCCCGCAGATGGGACAGCCTGGAAAGCGAGGCTTTGCGGGGCCTCCAGTTCCCCAGCCATTCCCACTATTCTATTCCCGGTCTTGCAGCAGCCCGCGCCTAGCTGGGGGAACTCGCGTCTATGCAGTTTGGTCCCCTCCGCTCCACCCACCCACTCTTTGGGATTCTCCCATTAAGCAGAGTTTCCTGCGTACCCCGTCTGCACACAACCTTCCTTCTTGCATACAGCCCCCCAACACCGGCCCTCGGCCCTTCGCCCGGGTCCTGCACCCCCAGTCCCTGAAGTACCTGGGACCACCCTCCCTCGCGACCCCTACAGGCCCCTCCCCCCACATACCGCGCCGGAACAGCTGTTGCGCCCGTGCAACAGGTCTGGAAAGTGCCTTCCCCATCTTTTTCCCCACCGCCCCGCACAGTCCCATCCCCTACGACCCCCATGAGCCCGCGCCGGACGTGCAGTGGGCTGCGATCTCGGGCCAGGGTGCACAGGCGGCTGGCGAAGTGCGGGGCTTCCAGAGACTCCCGGGGCTGCGGGCGGTGGTCGCACTCCGGCCTGCCCCCGCCGGGACGCCCTCGCGTGTGGCCCCCTGTGCATCCGCCACAGGGTCCCCAGCCTGTCCCTCCAGCGCCAGCCGCCAGGCACTCCCGGGTCGGCTCCCCCCCTGGCGCTCCGCTCCGCTCCCTTCCATCTTGACTTTTGCCGACGTGGAAATTTTGGGTTTGGAGACGACCTGCGCTCTTATTGGCTGCCGGCGGGCGGGGTCGGAGGTCACGGCTGCTCTCGCTATTCCGCGCCAAGGGGAGCCGCACAGCGGCTCGTGTCAAGTCAGCAGGTTCCCTCCGCCTCCCCCGGGGTCACGTGCGCCCCGGGCGGGTCCCGGAGACACCTCCTTATGCAAATAGAGCGGCGGTGCTGGGTTGGGGGCGGTCACCGGGGCGGGCGCGGGGGCGCGGCTCATCAGCCCTGCCGGGGGCGGGGCTGAGAGGGCGGGGCACTCCAGGTGGCCACCTGGCTCGACGTTCTGCCCCGCCCTCCTGCCCACCCCCCTGCTGCACCGCGGGTTTGGCCTCCAGCGACAGTCTGGCAGGACACTGGCCCCAGCCAGCCTAGCTGGGCCCAAAGGACCCGGGTTTTGCAAGGTGCCACCGAATGCTCGCTTCCCCTGGATCCCCTTCCGGGAGCCCAGACCAGATCCTAGGTTGGGCCTGGGTCTCTCCTGGGCTGGAGAAGAGGCAGCAATGCTGCCGGCTGGGCAGAGTACCAGCAGGTACTCTGGCAACCTCCGGGAGGACAGTTTCCTCCCCCCTGGCTGGGTGTTGAAAGAACTAATAGCGAGATTCCCGGTAAGAAAATTCTAGGACAAAGCAAAATCAAGAATTCATCGAAGTTAAAAGTCCTTTTTAATTAACTGCCCACCACCCATCCCCAGTGAAGAAGAAGCCAAAGAGCTAAATGAAAGTAGCAAATACCAGTTCTGGTTTTTTGTTTTTTGGTTTTTTTTAAACGTTTTTCTAAAATTTACACAGGCCACTGGGTCTCTACTCTGACCTCTGCTGGGTACTAGGCACCCGAGAGTAGAACCTAGAATCCTGCTCTCCTCCGCACATCTGGAAGGAGGTGTTACTCAGGGAAGCTCCCAATTCCCTAAGAAGTCATGGAGTAGGTAAAAGGAATCAATTCTGAATGTCGTTCCCAAACTCGCCAAAGAAGGTGCTTTTGTAGAATAAAGGGAATCGATGAGAGGCCACATGACCAGAATATCTTCCTTCCCTCCCCCTTCCCAAGGAAAAGAAAGTAATGGCATTGTAAAGAGAGACCCTACATTATAAACGCTGACTCTTTGGTAGCTATCATAAGGTCTGCCAGCCTCCAGTCACCAAAGAAAAAGAAAGGGGATGCATTTTTAAAAAAATATATAAATATTTCCCAGAACTGGCCTAGTTATTTTCCTCTTCATGTAATAAAGTATCTGTGTCATCTTTATAATTTTTTCATCTTAAGTCTGGCCGAATGATACAGAAAAACAAAAGATATATTTTCATGGGAAGATTCTTACCTGGAAAATTCTTCCCATCCTCTCTTCTTAATTTACTTTCCTTCTCCCTATTTCCCCCTATGGAAAGACAAATCTCTGCTCCTTCCAACTGTTTTATCCTCAAGGATCTTTCTCTCCTCTCTCCTTTCTCTTCCCTCTCCACACTGGCTTGTTTATCTGACCCTTCCCGGGTTCGCTGGGGCCTCTCCCCAGGCATTGTCTCTTCCAGCCCCCCACCCCCTGCTCGGCCGAGGCCTGCCGGCAGTGCTCGCTGGGCCTCGGAGTTGGTCCCGGCTCTGCCGCCTGTTCTGTTGTATGCACTGGAATATTGATTTTTCAGTGTGTGTGCGCCGGCTCTGTAAAAATCAATATTTCAGTAGCTCGAGCACAGCGCAGGGCAGTGTAATGGAGCCGGCCTGCTGATGTAACGTGCGGGGTCCACCCTCAGCGATTGAGGTCAGTCAGAAAATGGCAGTGTGCTTTCCTATTTCATTGTTTGCTTCAGAGGGAGGAAGGAGTTTGCATACCGTTGTGTACATCGGATGCTGGGACAAGTCACCTTAGTGCTACTGGGGAACGCGGGAACCAAGTTAGAGTAGAAGGTGAAAAGGGATGATGGAAACGTGCCATTATTCCTTCTAAGAACTCTTACATAAAATATGGGGGGTGGGTATTGTCTGCCATCAATCCTACCAAATTTCACAGTGAGAAAATAAAAAATAGGCTCGCTACAGGAAAGAGCTAGAGTTTATGTTTTAGTAGGGTATGTGGAAGCCTCTTGTCCTACACTTCTGACTAAAAGGACAAGAGATTTCTCGCATGATTTGAAGGGGGAAAAATCAATAATGGTACCAACCTGGGGGCTATAATCATGACATTTGCAGCAGATGAGGAAAGACTGCTGGACTTGACTCAGCCTTGTGGGTTTGTTTTCTCTAGGCAGCCTGGTGAGTGTTCACCTCACCCTGCCCGGGAGTCTTTAACTGTAACTTAAATGACTTCTAAATATCCTTTTGCTTTAACTTAACGGAATGATTCTACAAAAGAAATTATGGTATTGCTAAAAACAAAAACAATTATGTCAAGTGTGTATCACCAATAAGAAGAATACATTAATAACAGAAAAGTTGCAGAAACAGAAGGCAGATATATTCCTATTCCAGTTGCATGTTTAAATTATAATGCAATATTTTGGGAGGATAATTTGACCCTTTTCTAAACTGTACTTCTTCTGATATAGTATTTCTAATTCTAAAAGTTTTTCCTAAAGAAATAATTAATATCATTAGAGAGAGGTTTATCACTGTCAGTTTTATAATATCAAAACATTAGAGACAACCTAAATGCCCAATAATGAGGAATTTATTAAATAAAACATGGTAATGATATATTTGCTCAATGAAACAAAAATTTCACATGAAAAAAATTTATAAGGTAGTGCTAGATAACTATTAAAATAATATGGAAGATTTGCATGTACTGAAGTGTTTGTACTAATTAAATCTGTATACCCAAATATAGTGGTGAAGGATATGGACTCTGAAGTCAGATGGCTTGGGTTCAAATGCTGCCTATCACTAGTTAGCCATGTGGCTTTGACCAGCTATAAACCAGGTGCATTCGTTTGCTGTTGCTGTTGTAACAAACCACCACAAACTTACTAGCTTAAAACAACACAAATTTATTATCTTACAGTTCTGGTAACCAGAAGTCTAAAATGGGTTCCACTGGACCAAAACCAGGGTGTCAGATCACATATGCTCCAGATACTCAACAGGATATGTGTAGGCTTCTCTTACAGCTTATTCCACATTCGTTCCCTAGCCTTTCTACAGTTCTTATTCCTGCCTCCTTTTTCTGCCTTGAAAGCTCAGGGCTCCAGCGTCTGCTCTTGTCATCATATCTTCTCCCTAACTCTCACCCCCCTGCCTGCTTCAGATCAAGACCTTGATGGTAACATCGGGTCCACCTACATAATCCACAATAATTCCTCCATTGCAAGGTTCTCACATCAAGGTTAGCCATGACTGGGCTAACATCAAAGGATCGCAAAACTGTCTTCCCTTCTGAAAACTCTAGGGGGAATCTGTTTTCCTGCCCTGTCAGTGCCCTAGAGGCTGCTCTCATTCCTTGGCCCATGGCCCCTTCCTCTGTTTTTGAAGCCCATGATGGCTGGTTGAAACTTTCTCACATAGCATCACCCTGACAGTGTTGCTTCTGCCTCCCTCTTCCGCATTTAAGATCACTTTGATTACACTGGGCCCATCTGGAAATCCAGGGTAATTGCCCTATTTTAACCTTAATTTGCCTACTCCCTTAATTTTCCTTTGCCATGTAATATGACGTCATATGTGTTCCTGGGATTAGAATATGGAAACTTTGGAAAGCCATTATTCTGCCTGTCACGTTCTGGATAATGGTGATGATCTACCCAGAATCCTAGGTAAGATTAAAAGAAACATATGTAATGTGTTTAGAAAATGCCTGGCACATAATAAGCACAGTGTAATAATACATAGCAAGCATTCGATATTAAGAATCTGCTATAGTTCTTATCTGGAGAGCAAATAGAGAATATAAGCAGTAGTTGCTTACATTAAAACTGTTTTTTATTTTCTTCATGCTGTGGATTTTATTTTCTTTTTTCTACCATGAACATGTATCACTTGGGCACTTGTTAAAAATGTAAATGAAAATGAGACAAACCAGTAAAAGGGGTTAATCACAGTATCATAGGAAAAAGATTTAATTTAGAGTTTAAAAGTCCAAGTGCTAATCTTAGCATTGATAAAAACAAGTTGTGGTATTAGGCGTGTTGCTTTTCCCCTCTACACTTTAATTTTATTCCTGGGTAACATGAGAGAGATAAACTACATGTTTTGTAAGAAAAATTATAAAAATGAACAAAACGATAAATGGTAAAGAACATTGGGCTGAGGCTGTAGCTCAGTGGCAGAGCACTTGCCTGGCACTTGCGAGACACTGGGTTTGATCCTTGGCACCACATAAAAAATAAACAAATAAAATAAAGGCATGTTGTCTATCTGTAACTACCAAAAATGTTTTTAAATGCTAAAGAACACTGCTGAAGTATATAAAGAAATCCTACAAAATCAGTAAGAAAAAGGACATCCCTACAGGGGAAAAAATGGTGAAGGGGATAAGCAGGCACTGCACAAAAGCAGATAAAGAAAGGGTCAGTAAGCATAAGTGAAGATATTAAACCTCATTAGTAACAAGGAAATGCAACTTAAGACTTCAGTGAAAGATGTTATATCCATTTGGTTGGCAAAAATTCACAAGGATGACAACATAAGAGGATGCAGATAATGCAAATCAATGGTAGGTGGGGACCACTCACACAGTGGATTATTATATAGCAGCAAAAAGAAATCAATTACAGCTCCTCAAAAAGTTATGAATGAAGCTTAGAAACAGTGTTGAACAAAGAAAAGCAAGTCCCCAGAGACTACAGAATTATGATGCCATTTTTGCAACGCTCAAACACAAGCCAAACTAAGCAGTGTATTTTTAAGGAATTCATCAAGTGATCAAAAGCAGGGAAATGATAAAGAGAAAATTTAGGATAGTGGTTCCTGGTGGGAGGTGGAGGGAAGGACCATGGGACGGGAGCCCTCAGTGGGTGTAACTGGTAACATTCTAGTTCTTTTTTGTTTGTTTGTTTGTTTTTTGCAGTACTGGGGTTGGAACTCAGGGCCCATGTGCTTGCGAGGCAAGCACTCTACCAGCCGAGCTATCTCCCCAACCCTGTTTGTTTGTTTTTGATCGTATTAAGGATTGAACCCAGGGCCTCACACGGGCTGGGCAAGCACTCTACCACTGAGCTACATCCCTACCCCTTAGTTCTAAATTTGGACATATCATTTAAACTCGTAAGTGTTCATCGGTTGTATTAAGTTTCCTATATTGCATATGTGGCAAGGGGGTGAGGGTGATCTTAGGGTAGTGGCATCTGGCATCTGAACATCAACATTGGATGTTGGATGCTCCACCTCACATATGGTATCCAGTTGGAAGACTCATTACTTAAGGTGGGATGACCCCCAGTTTGTTACAAACCACTTGGCCCAAGGTCTTCAGTTTGAGGGACATAGATTTTTTTAAAAACCTTTTGTCATGAAAAATGACCAAAAATCAAAAAGAAAAAGAATATAAGTATATTCTATAAAATAGATATAAAATTATGGTAAGAGTATAAAGAAATCCATCAGCCCACCAGTTTCAATAATTATTAACTCATGATCACTCTTGTTTCACTTGTACCTGCCCCACCCCGTCCCAGGATTATTTTGAAGCAAATCCTCATCATCGTGGTGTGTTGGTATGCTCCTCAGAGAACATCATCCGTAACAATATGATAATATTAAAACATTACAAGCTGTTTGTTTTAATCAATTAAATGAATGAGAAGGCACAAGTTCTTCACCCTTGAGACCACCTTTAACTTCCCAGTAGAGCGCTTAATTGCAAAAAGTTTAACATAAGGGATATTACTGCAGGACGTTTTAGTTGGGAGTGGGGAGCATGAGAGCAATTGAATTTTTCAAGCTTACATTTCTCCAGTCTTAGCACCAACAGAATATTGAAAGAGTCTGCGAAATCACATCAGTTCTCTTGCAACAATCTTAACTGGTCTCTGCAATCCATCCTACAGAAATTGCTAGCATTGGCTTCCTAAAGCCCACTTCACCATTATTTTAATAAACATGAGTGCTGTGTGCAGAGCATTGCACTAAGAGATGTGAGGATGAATCAGATATGGCTTTTGTTCCATAATAAAGAAATGGTCTGGTCTTTGTCCTGGGTTCCTAGAGGTAGGAGCACTTTGGGGTCCATGGTGGGTCTCTTGACCACACCTGAGTTTAGGCTAATGAGATGACTTAGAACAAGGACTGTTCATGATAGAAGGACCAACCATGTGATTAGAGGATTGAGACTTTGAGTTAGGTAGTGTATCACCCGCTTCTCCAGGGAAGGGAGAGGGGCTGGAGACTGGATTCAATCATGTACACAATGACTCACTTAATCATGCCTACGTTAATGAAAGCCCAATAAAAATTCTGAACACCAGTAACTTGCATGAGCGTCCAACTTGGTGAACATAACAATGTGTCCAGAGGAGAAACAATGTGTCCAAAGTGAGTCACACTGAGATGAGGACACAAACTATGTTTGAGACCCTTACCCTGGGAGTCTTTTCATTGGGTGCATCCTGATTTGTGTGTTTTATAATAAACCATAATTGTAAGTATAGCACTTTACTGAGTTCTGTGAGTACTATAGCAAGTTATCAAGCCTGATGGGGTCATGGGAACCTCTGAGTTGGTAGGCAGGGATCAGAAGTGTAGGGGTCCTCCTGACAGAGCAGGTGTGTCTGACTCTGAAGTAAAGGCAGTTTTGCAGACGACTGTGTCATTAACCTGTGGAGGCTGCACCAGCTCTGGGTAATTGGTGACAGAAATACATTGCATTATCGTGTTCCTACCTTCAAACATGTACAGGTTAGTAGAGGAGATAAGACATAAAGGCTTAAAAACAATGAGTATCATATAACAGTTAACAGGTACACCAAGGGAAACCAGAGAATGGAAGGTGAACTTGCACCTAGGCACTCTGGAGGAAGCCCTGGGGAGAAGATGATCCTCATTTGGAGTCTTCAAAGATAAGGGAGATTTGAAGATGCAACGGTTGTAATAATAAACATTTACCAAGTGCTTACATATAACAAATGATTTAACATGCACAGTTGTGTCAGCTTTCCATCTTTATAACAAAATACCTGAAATAAATAACTTATAGCTGACTTGGGCTCATGGCTTTAGAGGTTCTGTCCATCTTAGGCAGACCCATTGCTTTTAGGCCTCTGATGGGGGTGCTTGATGGCAATGGCAAGAAACAAGATGAGGCCAGCTACTCACCTCATGTCGGGGAAGCAAAAGCACAAGAGGAAGGGGATAGGATCCCATAATTCCCTTTGAGTGCCTGTTCCCGATAACCTAAGATCCTCCCACTAGGCCCTGCCTCCTAAAGGTTCTACCATCTCCCAATAACACTATCCTGGGAACCAAGCCTATAACACATGGGGCTTTGGGGGACATTCAAGATCTGAACTATAACAACAGTCCTATGCACCAGTATTGTCCCTCTTTTATAGGCAAGTAAATTGAAGCACTCAGTGATCAAACGACTTTCCAGGGGCTTCACCATGGAATCTGAATCCAGACAGTTGGATTCAGTGCTCACATTCAACCACTACATTATAAAGAAAAATATTCCAGGAGGAAGAAATAGCAAAAATCGATATAAAAGCAGTGATATAAACATAGGGGAAAGGAATAAAATCAGATAGTACTTTGAAGGCCACACTAAAGACGCTGATCTTGATTAAAGAGACTTTGAGGAACCAAAGGTCCTTGAAGGTAGGATTTTGTAACAGGACTCTGTGGACTTCAAGGCACTTCAGTAATGCAAGAAATTACATTTCAAACCATGGTCCCCTTCTTCAAACCATAGAGCTGCTTTCCTCTCCTAAAGCGAAAATCACTCTCTGTATGGTGGTCAGGTTGTGGTATATAGACTAGAGATGCCAAGGAAGAACTATGTCATTCTCAGTTTTTAATCTTCCATGACAATTGGCCTAAGATATAATGAGACACTCAAGGATTCGTAGAATAAGTAGAGATTATACTACATTGAACCACATCAAATTGTTGATATTTGGCACTTTTAACCTAAAAAAATGGCAATTTATTATGGTTCCAATCTGTTTTAGGAATTCTATTACAGTCACATTACAGGGATCATCTACTGATGAAGTTCAAGTTAGTTACTGTCAAAGGCATTAAGGTAGAAATTAGACACTGTTGTACAATGAATCAAAATACAGTCTGTAAAAGTTAAAATATAAATAGTTTTAAAAAAAGAAATTAGACACTGCATAAGGAACTGGTGTTTTGTTACAAACTTATAGTTGTTCAGATTTAAACTATAAAGAGTACATTTTCATATTCACATACAAGAAGAAAGATACATAAAGGCCTGAGTTATTTCTTCAAGAACTATTAGACATACATTCTAAACATGATGTCAAATCAGAAGCTCAAATTCTATTCAAGACATGTTTGTAAACTTGGGGTAAAGTCAGTACGCTAGATCAGATATTAAGGAGGAGAAAGAAACAAAAATATGGGATAAACTTTATCCAATAGTAGACATCAGAATAGTGTTTCTACAGGTTCTTTCTCAGTTGGTGAGACAAAGTCATTTTTAGATTTCTTCAAAACCAAGAAGTTAGGAAATTTCAAAAGTTGGGTAAGTGTCACATTAGAGATGACACCATTAATCAGAGAAATGAGATAAGCTGATGTCAGTGTCCTTCTTGAAGCAAAAGACCTGCCCACGTTCTCCAAAGGCTTCCTTGAGCCCTCTCACTGAGCTCACAGCTGGTTCCTCATAGGGTCAAGAATCAAAACTAAATTCCCAAGGGTGGCTATCACATATGCAACTTAACCAAAGGAAGAGAACTAATGACCCAGATGGCATAAGTCAAGGATAAAGCATGCAAATCAGATTGGGCAGCCACCCCAAACTTCCAGCAAGAAGTTCGCAGACACTCAAGACTTAGAATCCAAGAATGGGAACTTAGAGCAGACTGAACCCAACTCAATCCTGCCTAGAAAGTCCATTTTACTCCCTGAATTTAGTTTAATTGAACAGGAGATTGTAAAAGACAGTTCATTCCTGAAAGCAGCTCAGACCTGCTTGTTTGCTGAAACATACCTACTCCTGGGAAAGATTTTTTTTCCTACCAGTTCCTTTCAAAATAGAGTGCTATAAACAAAATGTTCAATATAGATTATTGTCTCCAGCGAGAGGATGTGGAGGAGAGGGATGAGGTCATGACCATATGGCTGTCTATCTGTGGACCCTGGGTTGGAAGGTAAAACCAAAGGAAGAGGCAAAGCTTTCCACATAAATGAAAAAGTATTGATCAAATAGCATCAGATCACAGATCTGACACTTACGAATTGCTGGGAAATTCTGTTGCAATTCCCAAGCTATTTAACTTTTCCAACATGTGGCCAGGGAGACCCCAACTTCTTACCTTCGCCTTCATCATCACTACTCGTTTTACCTCTTAGGTGCTGATCTGATAAAATGGACTCTCTAGTGTGTCTTACTAATGCCCTGTTAAAAATGTACAAGCCCCCTCCCAGCACCCTCGGAAGGTGTATCTCCCACTGCCACCCACCTCCAAAGAGCCACGCATGCAAGCATCCTCACCCTGCCTAAATCCTTCAGTTGGGTGCCACAGAAGTAACAATATATTTCTGCTAGAATCACTCTTCTTTTCTCCAGGTGCTGTTCTGACCTCAGACATTTTCTGTACAAGAGAAGAGAAATTCTGTTCTCTGCACTGAGATATCCACCAGCCCAGTTGCTGGCAGTCCTACAAAACATGGTAGTTCCTGCCCAGGTCTGCAGTCTCTGACTTATCTCCCTTCTGTTCCTCCTGCTCTAAAAGGAGGGACAGTCTGTTTCTCCTGAAGCCCTCCTTGCCAGGAGACATCAGAATCCTCATGGACCCTTAGGAAAACAGACCTTTACAAGGAAAGACCCAGTACTAAGTTTGTGTAGTCTCGATCATGTTTTCAGCCTACTTGTTATTTCATTTCTTTTCCCAGTCTCCCCTGAGTTTAAGAGGTCTGCCTATGTCCTTGGCTGTTATAGCTTCCTGTATGCACACATACTTGTTTCTCTTTTTTAGCAATGAAGTTTTTTCTGCTTCTTTAGCAATGAAAAAATGATATAGCCACCACTAAAGGAACCACGTCTGGAAATACATGAAATAACACACCCACCCCAGTGATCAGAGACCCCCCCACCCCTTACCTCACTTCCTCCCATGGGATATGTTCACTCCTTGTTTGTTTTTCCCCAAGACTCTGAGCTCCCTGAGAGCAGGCCCTTGTCTTCCACAGCTAGATCCCCAAAGCAGCAGCACACACATATGACAGCCATTCTGTTAGCATTTGTTAAATGGATCAATGTGCTCAAACTGGAAGATAAGAACAAAGTGAAGAACAGACTTACACAAAGCAACTTTCCTAGTACTTTTTTCATGCAACAGGGTAAGCATCCTGTAAAGAGTTAAAGAACTACCCAAGGGGTGTTAAAATTGTCAAGGGCAATCTTACCCTTTGATGTGGTAAGAAAAAAAAAAATCTACTTTTGCTTTCAGATATATGTTGTAGCTTGGCATTCTTTGTAGAGATTTTTTTATTATTATTATTATTTTTAAAGAGAGAATCTGAGCCAGGCATGGTGACATATGCCTGTAAGCCCAGCAATTCAGGAGGCAGGAGGATGACAAGTTTGAGACCAGGCTGGGATACTTAGTGAGACCCTGTGTCAAATAATAAAATAAAAAGGACCGGAGATGTATGTCAGTGGAAAAGGACCCTCAGGTTCAATCCAGTCTCCTCGTGACTTATGAAGCTGAGGCAGGGAGGATTACAAGTTCCAGGTCAGCCTCAGCAATTTAGAGAGGCCCTATCTGAAAGTAAAAAAAATAAAAAGGACTGGGGATGTAGCTAAAAAGTAAAGTGCCCCTGGGTTCAATAACCAGTACAGAAAAAGAAATCTCATAGACAAGTACGTGATACCTTATTTAAAGCATATTAAATACTAAATTATAGCATCAAATTCAATGTTTTCCTTTCTTTGCATGCTTCATCCAACAACAACTTGATACACTTCTTAAAGTAATTCGATTATCTTTCTGGAGAAGTCACCTTCACCAAAGATTTACATGAATAGCTTTCCTATGTTCATCTATAAATACACAACCAGTGAAACTCCATATCATGTACATCCACAAGAATGGGATCCTAATTAAAATAAGTTATACTCCATGAATAATATGTATGTATTTCATATGTAATGTGTCCAAATATACTCTACTGTCATGTATATCTAAAAACAACATAAAAATGAATAGCACAAATGCCTTTTTAAGCACTATCCTTTTAAATATTGACTACAGACTCATATGGTATTTTCCAAAGCTTCTGAACTAGTCGAAAAGTTTGTTTCTCTAAAATAGTGCAAGAAGAGGAAAAGGGATTATAACTTCATTTAATCTTCAAGAATGATTCACTTGTTATAACTTTATTTCTCATAGATTGTGAATGTCACAGTAAAGTGTTTGATTTACTCAGGATCAGGCAATCTTTGTTAAACAGAAAAGCTGAAAGATACATTTTCAGTGTAGCTCAGTTCAGATCTGCCAACTTATATAGCAGGGATAACTCTGCTCTGGAGTCAATTTGGCTTATAAATTTTAGACACACTATTAGAGTTGGTACTGATGGGATTTTGATTGCAAGATTCGATGACATGAACACACCAACAGTGGTGAAAAACCTTTTGCATGATACAGAATTCCAGATGCTGTCCTCCTTCTGCCTGGAATCCCAACTTTCTATTTTTCTAGACAGCATTCACTTCTTATCTCCTTCAGTAACACTTTCGATAAATCTTCCTCTAACTCTCCCACAGAGTTTTGCCATCAATAATTCCCCTCAGGACCACTGCTAGCCAATATGGCACTTTTATGTAAATTAAGAAAAGAACACTTTCCTATCGGTAATTCAGAGAAAGTTGGAATAACGCTATTTATTTTTACGCAATTCAGAAGAAGAATTGGAGTACAGAAGACACTCACCTTCAACTGCTTGTAGGGCTATATTTACACCGGAAACAGGAGGGATTTGGTGCCCACAAAAATCTCTCTGCTTATTGGTAGCAAGAGGTATCTTGTTAACGATGGTGACCATTTTCCTCCAGACCAAATCTTTTCCAGCATAGGTGGAACCAGGTCAACAAATGTGAGGAACATTTTTTTATCATTCTTCATTCTTCAAATGACTTCATGGGTCATCAGCCTTTCAAGCCATTTCTTCCATTTTTTGAGATACCTTATATTCTGGATTTTCAAGGAGAACAAGAGGAAAAATGCCACTGGTGCTTTCTCCTTGTGTCTGAGGCCACTCCAACAATAACCTTGGTCATTCCTCCTTCCCTTTTTGGAGGGGAGAGGGAAGGAAGAGGAATGTGAGAAGGGGTAACAGGCTGAGCGCCTAGGACCTCAGCACACCCTGCAAGCATGATGTGGATGCATTTCTCCCAGGTCTCAGCCAATAAGGTAATGGGTTGTACACCCCATCTCTTGAGAGTTCTCTCCTCTCCTCAGTGGCCAAAGGATCCTCTTGACAAGGGTGAGGTGACCATGTCCCCGACTGCCAGTTTCTGCACCGAGCTCCAACCTTAATGATCTTTATGATTATACGAATAATCTTTATGATGGGCACTAATGTATATGGCTGGGGTACTGTCTCAAGGAGTCTTGGATTAAAACTTGAAAGGACCCCAGAGGGATGATCTATTTCCGTGTTCTCAACTTTTTAACTTCACCCCATAGTAGGAAAAACATTTCCCATGGCAACCATCTATACACTTAGCTAATAAACATAGATATAACCAAAATGAAAGCATACATAGTTGTACAATATGGAATGCATCCTAACATTCTGTATTCTATTCATTTTTATTATTTTTAAGGCTGAGCACAACTCATTAAACTGGTTTCTTGATTTACTAATGGACTGAGGCCTACAGTTTGAGAACCCCTGATCTATGTTAATCCTCTTATGAGATAGAGCAGGAAATGAAAGTAAAAAAGTGATCTGGCCAAGGCCACACAGCTACTGCCTAGTTCCAGAGCCAGGACTAAAACCCAGGAGTGAAACCAGTTAATTTAGCTAATTATTAATAATAAACACTCTTCTTGCAAAACAATGTGCCAATACTGTGAAGGGTATTTGCTGTTAGTTACAAAAACACATGGATTTTTTTTAACAGTAGAAAATTAAAGTCACCCAAAGAAAAACTAAATACAATATCATTCCTCAAATCCTCACATACATATCACTTTCAGTTTCAAAATCCAGTGTCTAGAGGACTGTCTATATAAATATATAGAGAGTGAGTCTGTTGTTTTACAATGTTTTAAATTATGTCTGTAATTTGGCTCCAATTTGCTTGGCTCATGTAAACTTCTCTTCACTGACGTCTCTAATGCAATCAAAAAAAAACCCTGAGCAACCAGTCCTTCCAAAGATCTTGGATTAAGCCTGCCTGGTCAAAGAAGGGCTGGTGGGCACCTCTGTGATCAAAGGAGGCCTGTCAGTTGCCTCCCAGTTATGCACTAGGAGACTCTATTGAGGTCCAAATAAGGATGCATCTGAGCCACGTAGCAAACATGTTAGTTTAGGGCATTGTCAGCAAAGTTCTGCAATCTCACAGCCCACCCTTCTATGACAGACCCCACCCAAGGCCTGCACCATAATGACTGTCGTAGCCTCTGACCTCATCAACCCTGTAAGAGCAATATTTCCATTAAGATAAACTAGTCTATAAGAATGCACTCCTAAATTTTAGTAACCAGCACCCTTTCCTTCCAGAAAGGCGGGGTGATTTCCTGCTCTGCCATTTTTTTTTTAATCACATTTAATCATATTAAAAAAAAAAAAAAAAAAAAAAAGACAAGAAAAGAGTCTGCTCCAGCCAAAGCACACAGTGTCTCTCTCATCAGCAGCAAGGCTGGTTGCAAGGCTGCATGAGAGCTAGAGCTAAGGATGCAGACTGCCTAATTTTGCCTGTTGTGTTTTGTTTTTTTTCTTTCTTTTCATAGATATGGTACCTTTTCACCAGTTCACATGTCAGCTGATGAAAGCAGCTATGACCTTTTACAACAATTGGCCTCTGTCTTTACATTGGCTCTCTTCGCTTTACTGGGTCCCATGAAGATCACCTTAGGGGCACCTTTCAACCTTATTCCTATGAAATGGCAGCACAACGGAAAATGACACCAAAGTAAACGGACGCCATTTGTGGAAACACTCAGGGATAGATGTGAGCACTTTTCATTTATGAATGTGAAAATGTCACAGGTCGTTTCTGAGCATGTTCCAGCTGGAAGCCAAAAATGCTTTGGGGTAAACATATGGAGCACATGTGCAGAAGCATTGAAAATTAGGTATGAAAGTCATATATGCAAAATTACCACAAAAATTCCTGCTGTGATCATTATAAAATTGCCTTGGAGTGTGGTTTTCTGGCTGGCTTTCCAAACTCTGCAATCCCTTTCCCTAAGCCCCTAGGCAACCCTTTCTTTTCTCCCCTGGGCCTACCTTGCCTCAGCATAGCACAATACATAGTACCTGTTCCAAGGCCTAACTTCTAGTACAGCCACTTATGACATTATTCTTATTGTGGTGATAAGAAGAATAGGTCAGAGGATTTGATTATGACCTTGAAAAATCAATTTTAAAAACTGGTGTGTATTTGTATTTTCTAAAGACATATATCTTAAGTAGTGCCCAACTGTGTTTGTTTTGGCAGATACAAGGGTGACTCCTGAAATGGGCAGATGTCCATATCCATATACAGTATGTATCCATTCCAGTGTCCATAGAGGGGTCCACAATTACAAGCTATAATCTCCCTCTCGTAATGCTGCCTTACTTCTTTTCAGAGACTGACATAAAAACTGCCAGGATGGGCTGGGGATATAGCTCAGCTGGTAGAGTGCTTGCCTCACAAGCACAAGACCCTGGGTTCAATCCCCAGCACTACAAAAAAAAAAAAAAAAAAATAGAAAGAAAACTGCCATGAAACAGAATTGTCAGTCCTTAGAAGAAAATAGAGTATCATATCTTACATCTGGATAGAAAGATGATCTACATGATCTTTGTTTCATTTCTCAGTTCCTGAGTGATGCAGTGCAGCACCTCACAACTCAACATTAGAAAGAAGGTCACATTTCATAGAAATGATTGCTATCATGTGTTTTTTTTTTTTTTTTTTTGGGGGGGGGGGAGTGTAAGACAGATCTCCTACTAATGACATCAGCAATTCAATGACATTTTAAGAAAAGAATTGAGTACTATTTCCAAAAAGGATGGGTACCTTTCAGGGAATGACACTACCCTGTTTTTTATTTTCATGCTCCAGTTCATCCACAACAGGTGCACTGAAGAACTCGTATCCGTGATCTGAACAATATACTTCCTTTAGTATCAGTCCCAGGTGAAATGAAACCAACCAGAAGAGCATGACAATCTCTCCGATTATAAAAACCAATAGTTCTCCCCAAAACAGACTTGTGATTGTTGTTATTCCAGCAAGTTGGTCATTTACAAATAGATTGTATACAAAAATTTCACTTGTAAATTTGCAAAGTAGAATATCAGGTGTGGGTTTTTATACATACAGTATTACAAATGGTAGATTCCCAGACGTGTCCATAGAAATCTAGTTCATTTATAACTTGCTGATGTTGTAGGAGACAAACAAGTATGCAAAATCTAAAGGGTAGGGAATTGGCTTTGGGAAATCTATCTGAGATTAAAAACAATCTACTTGTGATTTCTCCCAGTTCCAGAAAGAATTAAAGAAGAAAGGGAAGGGAAGAGAAGGGAAGGGAAAGGAGATGGACAGTCTCTAAGATGGCCTTCAATGATCACACCTCCTGGTATTCACACCCTGTGTAATCTCTTCTTGAGTGTGGTCTGGACTTATTAAATCACTTCTAATAAACAATACAGAAGTGATGAAATAGCACTTCCAAGATTAGGTTATAAAAAAGGCTGTGTCTTCTTTCTTGGGTCTTCTCTCCTTTGTGTTCTCTATCTCTGATCACTTACCTTGATAAAAAAAGAAAAAATCTAGCTGCCATGTCATGGAGGCAGCTCATGGAAAAGCCACATGGTGAGGGGCCATGCTTCGAAGCAAGTGATCTTGGGGATAGACTCCCCTTAAAAGGCAAGCCTTCAGATGAGATTGAAAACCCTGAACAACATTTGACTGTAACCTCATGAGACACCTTGATCCAGAGAGGCCCTAAGCCATGCCCAGAATCCTTACTTATAGAACCTGCTGAGCTAATACATGTTTATTGTTTTAAGCTCCTAAATTTTATAGTAACTGGTTATGCAACATTAAATAACTAACTCAGAAATGGGAGGGAGGAAGCAAGGAAGGATAATTGTATCAGCAATGGTCCAAGCAGGAAACAGAAATTCACTGAGTAGTTTTTAGGAGACAGCAAAGCTAAACAAGCTACTTGGAGATGGCAAGACCAATCAGAGGTTAGCAAGTTCAAGATGCTACTACCCTAAAGTGCAAGGTCAAAAGGATTTGATGGTGTTACCAGAAGCCAAATTACCCCATGGATGTTGGACCCAGAGTGGGCTTGTCCGGCAGGGACTGGAGTCATGGAGGAGCTTCCACAGATTTTGTCCAAGACAGAGAAGGATGGAGGAAATGTTGTGGTTTCTCTCTTCCTCCTACCAGCCAGTTCCCATTTCTCTGCCTTCCATTGGCTAACTCTTTCCAGAAACCAGCTGACCCAGAATCCTAAGAAACTCAGCCTATAGGGTTCAACCTCCAGCAATAGAAAGAAGAGCTATGAAGGACAAGTAATGGATCTGAAAGTTCGACACCAGGCCTGGCACATTAGCTAACTAAGAAGGGGGGAAAAATCTTAAATTCAATCCTTAGCAGATGCAACAGGAAGGGGCTGCTTATTACGTCTGAGAACAAGGACTATTCATGATCTACATGAACTGTCAAATTATGCCAGTCAAGCCAGGCGCAGTGGCACACGCCTGTAATCCCAGTGGTTCAGGAGGCTAAGGCAGAAGGATCATGAGTTCAAAGCCAGTCTCAGCAACGGTGAGGTGCTAAGCAACTCCGTGAGACCCTGTCTCTAAATAAAATACAAAATAGGGCTGGGGATATGGCTCAGTGGTTAAGGGCCCCTGAGTTCAATCCCCAGTATCCATACCCCCCAAAAAATTATGCCAGTCAACAACACAAAAGATGTCACAAGGTAATCTATGATCTCTGCCAAATGACTGATTCAGAGATAGGACACACCATGGTGGCCTAGAATTGGGTGGGTGTGGGAATAGAAAGAAGGAAGATGAGGATGAATCAAGGGTCTCGGAGCCTAAGGGAAGAGGTGAGAGAAGCCTTCTAGGAAGGGAGGAGAGCAGGGCACACGGGAAGGTGTGGGGCCATCCAGGGCAGGCCCTATCTGAAGACACACACAGGTGTTTGTGTGATACCCTATGTCATCGTCATCACAGTCAAAAGATAAATGAAACCCGAGGGAAGGCTCTCCCCTCCTCCACAGGGGAAGGGGAGCAGGTGTGAATGATTGGTGACCTTGGAGGGCCCTCCTCCAAACCGGAAGCCAGATCTCAGGCATTTAATGATTAGGTATAGTCACATTATAAGGTTTGAGAGTGAATGAAAGACAAAAACTTACAGAGTGGCGGGTTTCCCCCAATGGATTTGGTTTGAAAATAGAGGAAAGAGAGTAGAGACAAACACCACAGGCCAGGAACCTGCACGATGTGCCCTGTGGGGCTCCCCCCAGAGCTGGCAAGCCACTCCAGGGAGGAATTTGCCATGTATGTGCCTCAGTATTCCCAGGGCCTTGAGCGGGGCCTGGCCACTGGAGGTGTTTGATGCATACTTACAAAGTGAACGAATGAGCCAAAGTGAAACCTCAGTAAGTTGGGCGAGCAGAAGAACCACAGAGAACTCATGGAAGATGCTCTGAAGCGATGTGGTAGTGGGGTGGCCTGCTGGAAAAACCGAAGCAACGGCCAGACCAGTGTGGGCAGCTGCAGTCCGAAAATGAGATGGTTCTTTTAGAGCAAATATGCAGAGTCATAAATAGCACAGGTCTATGCAAATTGCCACAGCTGCACAGCAAAGGACAGGAGTGTGAGCTCAGTACAGAACAATTTCCTGGCCACCAAATTCTTCCCAGCTATTCCCTGCTGCTAGACCTCCCCACTCCACCGTGACCACCCAGAGGGGAGACGCACTGCACAGAGCAGCATTGTTTTAGGATATATACACAGGCTGCCCCTTGGTTTGCCCTGAAGAGCCTTCTGCTTCAAGTAGGACTTGCCTCCTGGACATGTCTCAACCTCTGAGCTGATTTTTAAAAGCATCCAGAAATGGCGGGCATAGTGGCACATGCTGTAATCGCAGTGATTCAGGAGGCTGAGGCAGGAGGATCACAAGTTCAAGGCCACGCTCAGCAACTTAGTGAGACTGAAAGCAATCTAGCGAGACTCTGCCTCAAATAAAAAATAAAAAAGAGTGGGGGTCTGGCTCAGTGGTAAGCACCCACACCCAGGCTCAATTCCCAGTATTAAAAAAGAAAAGTATCCAGAAATGATCTGTGCAAAAAGTTGCTAGGTAATGTATAATACCTTTAATGTAAGGAATTTTTAGTATGAACCTTGATCTTTAAGTATACCAAACCTTCTCCTTCAGTGGGATGATTCCATGGAGAAAACAGCAATATACAATTTATATTGCCTCCTTGAAACTCCTTACCAGGTAAAGGATAAGGGAGAAAACAAGGCTGCTTATTAGCATTTGAGAGAGAAAAAAAAAAAAAACATACACCTTTTTGGTTGTCTCAAGTTTCCTTTCCCCTAGCCAAGAATCTAACGCTTGTACTTTCTTGACTCAGACACTTAAATATTTGTTCAATGAAATGGCCCCATCAGAAAAATTGTAACGGTTCTCTAAATTAGATATTGAAATAAATCTTGAGATGCAGGGTGCATCTAGTTACAATAACAATACTAGCAACAAGGAATACTGCTACCAAAATGTTTTGGACATGGACTAAATCCCATGAACCATGTCAAACTACAAGACAATAGCTACACTAGCCATGTACACCCTGTCATAATCCCATGCTTAGATAACTGCTGTTAGTTATAATCAAAACCTTAGTGTTATTTTTATTCACTTACTGTCCACCTTCTTAAAAAAAAAAAAAAGATTTGAGAGGGACCTATACAAATACATACATCAAAATAAGATTTTAAAACTGTATTAGTTCCTAGGGCTGCTGTGACAAAGTACTATAATAACAGAATAATTGTCTCATGCTTCTGGAGGCTAAAGTCCAAGATCAAGAAAGGGTCTGTTCCAGGGGTCTTTCCTTCCTTCTGGTCATCCATCCCTTGACTTGTGACACCATAACTGCAGTCTTCACGTAATTTTCTTCTGTGCGCACGTGTGTGCCCAAATTTTCCCTTCTTATAAGAATATCAGTCATATTGGTTTAGGTGCCCATCCACTCCATTATGACCTCTTCTTAACTCATTGCATCTACAGTGACCCTATGTCCATGTAAGGTCACTTTCTGAGGTCCTGTAGATGAGGTCTTCAACATATGAATTTTTAGGGTATAGTTCAAAAAACTAGAAAGCAAGGAAGCATGGGGAGAAATGAATCTCCTACAGACAGAACATACACACTCATTTACTCTTTAAAACCTCACAAACCTTGTCGCTCCGTAACTCCGGTTTCAAGCAGAGGATATCTGTTTCTTGGTGAGGCAGTTTTTGCTGCTTATCGATCCCCTGCTGTTTACCCCATTTGTCTGCAGTGATGACCTGCAGTCTGCCAGCATATCGACGCCTTTTTTGAGTGCAGATTGCTCACTGTCAGGCATCTATCATCCGCCATTTGCCTCCCTCTCGCCTGTCCATCGCCTGCCTTACACCTATCCATCACCCAACGCACCAGGTTCACCTCCCTATCGTTCGACAACAGTCAGCAAACTGATTGCCGACCACCAGTGGAGCACCAGCTGCCTGCTGTTGCCTGGAAGTTCACTGTTACAGTACCTGCAGGTTTGATTACACGTGGCTACCGCCATTTTGAGACAACAGCCAGGCCCCGTAGGACCCCTGCCCAACTGACTGACCCTGACTCCAGGATCCCTCAGCCTCACCGATCACTCTCTGCCTCTGGGGCCCTCACATCGACTGACTGCTCCCTGCTGCCAGAACCCCCAGACCAACTGATTGCGCCCTATCTCCAGGACCCCAGACAGACTGATTGTACCCAGCCTCCAGGATCCCGCAACCACACCAAACACACCCGACCTTCAGGACCCCTGCCTGACCAACCACATCCCGCCTCCAGGACCTCCTGCTGACCACGGCCACACCCTGAGCTGCAGCTCCCCATTTACCAACACATTTTGAAGCCAGAGCAGCCATCTTGGATAATCCTGGAAGCCGGAGCTCCGATCTTTGGGTGGGGCAAATCTCATCCTGAGATGCCTGCTGGAGGCTTGATGCTCATTGTCAGGTACCTCTCATGCATTAGGCTACTGAACTCTGGGAGGTTTCATTACTATATGACTGTTATATTGTAGATTTTCTCTTTTCTCCTTATTGAAAAACTTTAAGTTTTAATTTCTTTACTTTTCTTGCTCTCTTTTCCTTTTGTTTACCTGTTCCCTCAGATTCTTTCTCCCTTTTCTGCATGCTAACATCCAATTTCTTTTTATTACACTTTCACCCTTTCTATTATCTAGAACTTCTGTATATTCTTTTCTTATCCCATTAACAGCCCCACTCTACATGCCTCTGCATCCTCTTTGCCCTCCATTTGAAACTGCAGACCTTATTGCAAATCTGTTTATTTTACTGAAGATAATATTTGAACTCATTCTGTTTATTATGACAATTTTTGTTATAGTCCTCATAGGGGCTATTGGTCTAGGATTGCATAGTGTCTGAATTGGGCACTGCTAATATTGATCTCCCCTTAAAGAAAGGGTTTTAGAAACCTATAGGGCCACTATAAGCCTATGGGGGGGGGGGTATTACAATACCCAAGATCTGCACTGCTAGAGGGGAAGATTCATGAACAACATGAAAAAACAAGGGAAGAAAATCATTCAAACAAATCTAGATTCTGTATTAATAGAATCCAATGACAGTATGTTAGAAGAAATGTCAGAATAGGACTTCAGATTATACATGATTAAGATGATTCACAAAGCAAAGGATGAGATAAGAGAGCAAATGCAGGCAATGAATGATAATACCAGTAAGCTGAAAGAGCAACTGCAGGAAGCAAAAGATCATTTCAACAAAGAGATAGAGATTCTCAAAAAAACCCAAATTGAAATTCTTGAAATGAAGGAAACAATAAACCAAATAAAAAACTCAATGGAAAGCATCACCAAAAGAATACACCACTTGGAAGACAGAACCTCAGACAATGAAAACAAAAGACATCCAGCTTAAGTTGACAATATTCTTTCTGCTGAAGTTTCTATGAACTTATTCTGTTTTCAAAATTATACCTAAATAGATTTTACCTTATGAAGATCAGTCTTCATGAATATCAGAAGTTTTCATGACTGGTAATTAAGTGAACTGTCACATAAAAGTGCTTATTGTTTGGCCCAAGAAGACACTAACCTCAGGAGGGGAAGTGAATCCATAGGTTGTCTCTATCATGTGCAAACCCCTGATTCCTACTAAGTGTCAGCACCTGTGAGCGGCTGTTTGCTCCAGTGCAGAAACCCTCAAACTTTTAATGTGCAGGAGAACCCCCTCTGGGTCTTGTTAAAATTCAGATTCTGGGAGGAGGCCGCTCAGCACATCGCTGGGACTCGGAGCAACCACTGGGGCTCTGGCGGCTGCCCAGGGGAGGAGCGGCGAGGAGAGCTGTTTGGACTCAGAGCGATCACTTCTGAACACTCCTGCCCTGAGGAGGAGGAGGAGGAGTGTGGCCGCTTGGATTCGGAGTGACTACACCAGAGCTACAGGCGGTTGCCAGAGGAGAAGCGGCGTGGTGAGCTGTTTGGACTCAGACCACTTCTGAACCCCGGGGTCTGCCCTGAGGACAAGGAGGAGGAGGAGCGCGGCCAATTGGATTCGAAGTGACTGCACCAGAGCTACAGGTGGTTGCCAGAGGAGAAGCGGCACGGCGAGCTGTTTGGACTCAGACCACTTCTGAACACCGGGGCCTGCCTGGAGGAGTAGGAGGAGGAGGAGCGCGGCAGGTCATTTGGACTCGCAGTGACTGCATTAGAGCTCCAGGCAGCTGCTCAGAGAAGAAGGCGAATGATGAGTTGTTTGGACTTAAAGCGACCGCTCCTGAACACAGGGGGGCTGCCTGGAGGAGGAGGGTGGTGGGTCGCTTGGTCTCGAGTGGCCTCACCAGAGGTCCAGGCGGCAGCCCAGAGGAGGCGTGCAGAGGGTCACGTGGATTCAGAGCCACTCAGAGCGACCCCTCCTGAACACCCGGGGGGTTACCTGGAGGAGGAGGAGGAACGGGGAGGGTCACTTCGACTCGGAGTGATTGCCCAGGGCTACGGGCGGTTGGTGGGAGGAGGAGGCACACAGTGAATTGCTCGGACTCCTAGTGATCGCACCGGAATACTGGGCGGCTGTCTGGAGGAAGAGGCGTGTGGCGGGTCTCTGGGACTCAGAGTGATTGTACGGGGCCCCAGGTGGCTGCTCAGAGGAGGGGCCGCATAGCCAGGCGATTAGGTGCAGAGCAGGGTCCAGGATCTAGGAGGCTTCTGGGTGGAAGAGCCGCACAGAGACAGGCTTAGGGCGGAGGCGACGGTTCCAGGCCTGCCGGGCAGATTCTCTGAGGAGGGGGCAGCCTAAGGAGATTCATCTCTGCGAAGAGTGAGGCTTCCCAGGCCCAGGAGGTAGGGGCCGGGCCCCTTGGGAACTTTACAGAGGAATGGCAGCCCAGCCCAGGTGGTAGCTTTGTAAATTGAGGGGAACCTCTAGGAGGGGAACTGACCAGCGAGACCTCCCCACCGGTGATCTTCCCCTGGCGGGTGAGGTTTCCCCACAAGGACGGTAAAACCAGAGACACAGGCCCAAACAGGCCTTGCCTCACCCCGCAGCCTAGTTCCCCTTTTAGACGGACCATTGGTCAACAAGTGGAGGCACCTCTACCCACTAGCAGGGACATATACCCACCTGAAGGCCACCACTCCTAGAGAGGCAGCTTCTTTGTGGCGCACCACATTATCAACTTCCTCCAAGACTTCAGCCTACTGAAGGCTAAGAGGGGATATATATAGAAATCTTCAAGGACATTGTAAGTCAATAGAGGAAATCTGCAATATCTCAGCGGTCCACTGATACCTGAATAATATGAGAAAACAAGGAAAGAAAATGCCGCAAACAAATCTAGATGTTACATCAATAAAACGCAATGACAGCATGGCAGAAGAAATGACAGAAAAGGAGTTCAGAATGTACATAATTAAAATGATCAGAGAAGCAAACGATGAGATGAAAGAGCAAATGCACGCACTGAATAATGAGATGAAAGAGCAAATGCAGGCATTGAATGATTGCACAAATCGACAGTTAAAGGAGCAAATACAGGAAGCAAAAGATCATTTCAATAAAGAGTTAGAGATATTGAAAAAAAACAAACAGAAATCCTTGAAATGAAGGAAACAATAACCAAATTAGAACTCCATAGAAAGCTATCCAGTAGGATAGAACACCTGGAAGACAGAACCTCAGACATTGAAGACAAAGTATTTAACCTTGAAAACAAAGTTGAACAAACAGAGAAGATGGTAAGAAATCATGAACAGAATCGACAGGAACTATGGGATATCATGAAAAGGCCAAATTTAAGAATTATTGGGATTGAGGAAGGCCTAGAGAAACAAACCAAAGGAATGAACAATCTATTCAATGAAATACTACCAGAAAATTTCCCAAATCTGAAGAATTAAATGGAAAATCAAGTTCAAGAGGCTTATAGGACTCCAAATACACAAAATTACCACAGACCCACACCAAGGCACATTACAATGAAAATACCTAACATACAAAATAAAGACAGAAAAATAAAGACAGAGAAAAGAACCAAATTACATACAGGGGGAAACCAATACGGATATCAGCAGATTTTTCAATCCAGACCCTAAAAGCTAGAAGGGCCTGGGACAACATTTTTCAAGCCCTGAAAGAAAATGGATGCCAACCAAGAATCTTATACCCAGCAAAACTTACCTTCAAATTTGACGATGAAATAAAATCCTTCCAAGATAAACAAAAGCTAAAAGAATTTACAAAAAGAAAGCCAGCATTACAGAACATTCTCAGCAAAATATTCCATGAGGAAGAGATGAAAAACAAAGAAGCAAATCAGCAAAGGGAGGAATTATCCTAAAGGAATTGTCAAATAAAGGAGGAACCAAGTTGTGTCAAATAAATAAATAAATAAAATTTAAAAATGAACCATATGACTGGGAAACCAAATCATATCTCAATAACCCTGAATGTTAATGGCCTGAATTCATCAATCAAAAGACATAGACTGGCAGATTGGATTAAAAAGAAGGATCCAACAATATGTTGCCTACAAGAGACTCACCTCATAGAAAAAGATACCCATAGACTAAAGGTGAAAGGATGGGAGAAAACATACCATGCACATGGACTCAGCAAAAAAGCTGGAGTATCCATCCTCATTTCACACAATGTGGACTTCAAGCCAAAGTTAGTCAGAAGGGATAAAGAAGGTCATTTCATACTTCTTAAGGGAAGCATAAATCAGCAAGATATAACAATCATAAACATCTATGCCCCAAACAGTGGCTCATCCACGTATGTCAAACAATCCTTCTCAATTTCAGAAACCAAATAGACCATAACACAATAATACTAGGTGATTTTAACACGCCTCTCTCACCACTGGACAGATCTTCCAGACAAAAATTGAACAAAGAAACCATAGATCTCAATAACACAATCAATAATTTAGACTTAACGGACATTTATAGAATATACCATCCAACCAAGAGCGAATACACTTTCTTCTCAGCAGCACATGGATCCTTCTCTAAAATAGACCATATATTATGCCACAAAGCTAATGTTAGCAAATACAAGAAGATAGAGACACTGCCTTGTATTCTATCAGATCATAATGGATTGAAGTTAGAAATAAATGAAAGAGTAAAACACAGAAACTATTCCAACATCTGGAGATTAAACAATATGCTATTATATGATGAATGGATAACAGAAGACATCAGGAGGGAAATAAAAAAATTCTTAGAGGTAAATGAGAACAAGAAACATCTTATCAAAATCTCTGGAACACTATGAAAGCAGTACTTAGAGGGAAATTTATTTCATGGAGCGTATTTAATAAAAGAAGTAAAACTCAACAAATAAACGACCTAACACTACAGCTCAAAGCCCTAGAAAAAGAACAGACCAGCACCAAAAGTAGTAGAAGACAGGAAATAGTTAAACTCAGAGCTGAAATCAATGAAATTGAAACAAAAGAAACATACAAAAATTGACCAAAATAAATAGTTGGTTCTTCAAAAAAATAAACAAAATTGATAAACCTTTAGCCACACTAACAAGAGAAGACGAGAGAAAACCCAAATCACTAAAATTCGGAATGAACAAGGAAATATCACAACAGACAGGATTGAAATACAAAACATAATTAGAAGCTATTTTGAAAATCTATACTCCAACAAAATAGAAAATTTCGAAGACATCAACAGGTTTCTAGAGACATACGAATTGCCTAAACTGAATGAGGAGGACATACACAATTTAAATAGACCAATTTCAAGTACTGAAAAGTCCGGGACCAGATGGGTTCTCAGCCGAGTTCTACAAAACCTTTAAAGAAGAGCTCATTCCAATACTTCTCAAAGTATTCCATAAAATAGAAGAGGAGGGAACCCTCCCAAACTCATTCTATGAAGCCAATATCACACTGATACCTAAACCAGACAGAGACTCATCAAGGAAAGAAAATTTCAGACCAATATCCTTAATGAACATTGACGCAAAAATTCTCAACAAAATTTTAGCAAATCGCATACAAAAACATATTAAAAAGATAGTGCACCATGATCAAGTGGGTTTCATCCCAGGGATGCAAGGTTGGTTCAACATCAGGAAATCAATAAACGTAATTCACCATATCAATAGACTTAAAGTCAAGAATTACATGATTATTTCAATAGATGCAGAAAAAGCATTTGATAAAATACAGCACCCCTTCATGCTCAAAACACTAGAAAAAATAGGGATAGTGGGAACATTCCTTAACATTGTAAAGGCCATCTATGCTAAGCCCATAGCTAATATCATTCTAAATGGTGAAAAACTGAAAGCATTCTCCCTAAAAACTGGAACAAGGCAGGGATGCCCTCTTTCACCACTTCTATTCAACATCGTTCTTGAGACTCTAGCCAGAGCAATTAGACAAACCAAAGAAATTAAAGGGATACGAATTGGAAAAGAAGAACTCAAACTATCCCTGTTCGTTGATGACATGATTATATATTTAGAGGAATCTGGAAATTCCACCAGAAAACTCTTAGAACTCATAAGTGAATTCAGTAAAGTAGCAGGTTACAAGATCAATGCTCATAAATCCAACGCATTTTTATACATAAGTGATGAATCTTCAGAAAGAGAAATTAGGAAAACTATCCCATTCACAATAGCCTCGAAAAAAATAAAATACTTGGGAATCAATCTCACAAAAGAGGTGAAAGACCTCTACAATGAGAACTACAGAACACTAAAGAAAGAAATTAAAGAACACCTTAGAAGATGGAAAGATCTTCCATGTTCTTGGATAGGCAGAATTAATATTGTCAAAATGGCCATACTACCTAAAGTGCTATACAAATTCAATGCAATTCCAATTAAATCCCAATGATGTACCTTACAGAAATAGAGCAAGCAATTATGAAATTCATCGGGAAGAATAAGAAACCAAGAATAGCTAAAGCAATCCTTAGCAGGAAGAGTGAAACAGGGGGTATTGCAATACCAGATCTTCAACTCTACTACAAAGCAATAGTAACAAAAACGGCATGGTATTGGTACCAAAATAGAAAGGTAGATCAATGGTACAGAATAGAGGACACAGACACAACCCAAATAATACAATTTTCTCATACTAGACAAAGGTGCCAAAAATATGCAATGGAGAAAAGATAGCCTCTTCAACAAATGGTGCTGGGAGAATTGGAAATCCATATGCAACAGAGTGAAAGTAAACCCATATCTCTCACCATGCACGAAACTAAACTCAAAATGGATCAAGGACCTCGGAATCAGACCAGAGACCCTGCAGATTATAGAAGAAAAAGTAGGTCCAGATCTTCAACATGTCGGCTTAGGACCAGACTTCCTTAACAGGACTCCCATAGCACAAGAAATAAAAGCAAGAATCAATAACTGGGATAGATTCAAACTAAAAAGCTTTCTCTCAGCAAAGGAAACTATCAGGAATGCGAAGAAAGAGCCTACAGAGTGGGAGAATATCTTTGCAATCATACTTCAGATAGAGCACTAATCTCCAGAATCTATAAAGAACTCAAAAAACTCTAAGAATACAAATAATCCAATCGACAAATGGGCTAAGGAAATGAATAGACACCTCACAGAAGAAGATCTACAAGCAATCAACAAACATATGAAAAAATGTTCACCATCTCTAGTAATAAGAGAAATGCAAATCAAAACTATCCTAAGATTCCATCTCACCCCAATTAGAATGGCGATTATCAAGAATACAAGCAACAACAGGTGTTGGCGAGGATGTGGGGAGAAAGGTATACTCATACATTGCTGGTGGGGATGCAAATTAGTGCAGCCACTCTGGAAAGCAGTGTGGAGATTCCTTCGAAAACTTGGAATGGAACCACCATTTGATCCAGCTATCCCACTCCTTGGCCTATACCCAAAGGACTTAAAATCTGCATACTACAGAGATACAGCCACATCAATGTTCATAGCTGCTCAATTCACAATAGCCAGACTGTGGAACCAACCTAGATGTCCTTCAATTGATGAATGGATAAAGAAACTGTGGTATATATATACAATGGAATATTACTCAGTTATAAAGAATAATAAAATTATGGCATTTGCAGGCAAATGGATGAAATTGGAGAATATCATGCTAAGTGAGATAAGCCAATCTCAAAAAGCCAAAGGACGAATGATATCGCTAATAAGTGGATGATGACATATAATGGGGGGAGGGGAGGGTTAGTCTTAGGGTTAGAGTTAGGGTTAGGGAGGGGGCAAGTATGGAGGAAGGAAGGACTGTACAGAGGGAAAAGAGGGGTGGGAGGGGTGGGGGGAAGGGAAAAAATAACAGAATGAATCAACATTACTGTATGTAAATTTATGATTACACAAATGGTATGCCTTTACATCATGTACAAACAGAGAAACAATATGTACCCATTTGTTTACAATAAAAAAATACATTATTAAAAAAAAAAAGAAAAAGACATCCACACACTAAAGGTGAAAGGATGGGAAAAAAACCTACCATGCACACAGACTCAGTAAAAAAGTGGGGGTTAACATCCTTATATCAGATAAAGTGGACTTCAAGCCAAAGTTAGTCAGAAGGGATAAAGAAGGACATTTCATACTGCTTAAGGGAACCATAAATCAGAAAGACATAACAATAGTAAATATTTATGTCCCAAACAATGGTGCATCCCTGTACATCAAACAAATCCTTCTCAATTCCAGGAATCACATAGACCACAACACAATAATTCTGGGTGACTTTAACGCACCGCTGTCACCACTAGATAGATCTTCCAAACAAAAACCAACGAAAGAAACCATAGAACTCAATAAAACAATCAATAACCTGGACTTAATAGACATATAAGGAATATTCCATCCATCAACAAGCGGATTCACTTTCTTCTCAGCAGCACATGGAACCTTCTCGAAAATAGACCATATGTTATACCACAGAGCAGCCCTTAGGAAATGCAAAAAAATAGAGATACTGCCTTGTGTTCTATCAGATCATAATGGACTAAGAGTAGAAATCAATGACAAAATAAAAAACAGAAATTACTCCAACACCTGGAGACTAAATAATATGCTATTGAATGAAACATGGATAACAGAAAACATCAGGGAGGAGATAAAAAAAATTCTTAGAGGTCAATGAGAATGACAATACAACATATCAAAATCTCTGGGACACTATGAAAGTGGTACTAAGAGGAAAATTCATTGCATGGAGCACATTCCAGAAAAGAATGAAAAGTCAACAACTAAATGACCTAACATTACAGCTCAAAGCCCTAGAAAAAGAAGAACAGAATAACAGCAAAAGTAGTAGAAGACAGGAAATAATTAAAATCAGAGCTGAAATCGATGAAATTGAAACAAAAGAAACAATTCAAAAAATTGACAAAACAAAAAGTTGGTTCTTTGAGAAAGTAAACAAGATAGACAAACCCTTAGCCACACTAACAAAGAGAAGGAGAGAGAAAACTCAAATTACTAAAATTCGTGATGAAAAAGGAAACATCACGACAGATACCACTGAGATACACAACATAATGAGAAGCTACTTTGAAAATCTGTATTCCAACAAAATAGAAAGTACCAAAGACATTGACAAATTTCTAGAGACATATGCTCCTCCCAAACTGAATCAGGAGGACATACACGATTTAAACAGATCAATATCAAGAAATGAAATAGAAGAAGCATTAAAAACCTACCAATCAAGAAAAGCCCAGGACCAGACAGA
Organism: Sciurus vulgaris; assembly: GCF_902686455.1. Taxonomy (NCBI): domain Eukaryota; kingdom Metazoa; phylum Chordata; class Mammalia; order Rodentia; family Sciuridae; genus Sciurus; species Sciurus vulgaris. The sequence goes on from NC_136468.1 coordinate 87,341,745, forward strand.
TTCTCAGCCAAGTTCTACAAGACCTTCAAAGAACTCATTCCAATACTTCTCAAAGTATTCCAGGAAATAGAAAAGGAGGGTACCCTACCAAACTCATTCTATGAAGCTAATATCACTATCATACCCAAACCAGGCAAAGACACATCAAGGAAAGAAAATTTTAGACCAATATCCTTGATGAATATAGATGCAAAGATCCTTAACAAAATATTGGCAAACTGTATCCAAAAACATATTAAGAAAATTGTGCACCACGATCAAGTGGGGTTCATCCCTGGAATGCAAGGATGGTTTAACATCCGTAAATCAATAAATGTAATCCATCATGTCAATAGACTTAAGGATAAGAATCATATGGTTATTTCAATTGACACAGAAAAAGCATTTGACAAAATACAACACCCCTTCATGCTCAAAACACTAGAAAAAATAGGGATAGTAGGAACATACCTGAACATTGTAAAGGCTATTTATGCTAAGCCCATGGCCAACATCATTCTTAATGGAGAAAAACTGAAACTATTCCCTTTAAAAACGGGGACAAGACAGGGATGTTCTCTTTCACCACTTCTATTCAACATTGTCCTCAAAACTCTAGCCTGAGCAATTAGACAGACTAAAGAAATTAAAGGGATACAAATAGGAAAAGAGGAACTTAAGCTGTCACTGTTTGCTAATGACATGATTCTATATTTAGAGGATCCAAAAAACTCCTCCAGAAAACTTCTAGACCTCATCAATGAATTCAGCAAAATAGCAGGCTATAAAATCAACACACATAAATTTAAAGCATTTTTATATGCAAGCGATGAAACAGTGAAAGGGAAATGCAGAAAACAACTCCATTTGCAATAGCCTCAAAAAAAATAAAATACTTGGGAATCAATCTAACCAAAGAGGTAAAAGATCTCTACAATGAAAACTTCAAAACATTGAAGAAAGAAATTGAGGAAGACCTTAGAAGATGGAAAGATCTCCCATGTTCTTGGACAGGCAGAATTAATATTGTCAAAATGGCCATACTACCAAAAGTGCTATACAGATTCAATGCAATTCCAATTAAAATCCCAATGATGTACCTTACAGAAATAGAGCAAGCAATTATGAAATTCATCTGGAAGAATAAGAAACCAAGAATAGCTAAAGCAAACCTTAGCAGGAAATGTGAAACAGGGGGGTATCATAATACCAGAACTTCAACTATACTACAAAGCAATAGTAACAAAAACGGCATGGTATTGGCACCAAAATAGACAGGTAGATCAATGGTACAGAATAGAGGACACAGACACAAACCCAAATAAATACAATTTTCTCATACTAGATAAAGGTGCCAAAAATATGCAATGGAGAAAAGATAGCCTCTTCAACAAATGGTGCTGGGAAAACTGGAAATCCACATGAAACAGAATGAAACTAAACCCCTATCTCTCACCCTGCACAAAACTCAACTCAAAATGGATCAAGGACCTTGGAATCAGACCAGAGACTCTGTATCTTATAGAAGAAAAAGTAGGTCCAAATCTTCAACTTGTTGGCTTAGGATCAGACTTCCTTAACAGGACTCCAATAGCACAAGAAATAAAAGCAAGAATCAACAAGTGGGATAGATTCAAACTAAATAGCTTTTTCTCAGCAAAGGAAACTATCAGCAATGTGAAGAGAGAGCCTACAGAGTGGAAGAATATCTTTGCCACTAATACTTCAGATAGAGCACTAATTTCCATAGTATATAAAGAACTCAAAAAACTCTACACCAAGAATACAAATAACCCAATCAACAGATGGGCTAAGGATATGAACAGACACTTCACAGAAGATCTACAAGCAATCAACAAACATATGAAAAAATGTTCACCATCTTTAGTAATAAGAGAAATGCAAATCAAAACTATCCTAAGATTCCATCTCACCTCAATTAGAATGGCGATTATCAAGAATACAAGCAACAACAGGTATTGGAGAGGATGTGGGGCAAAAGGTACACTCATACATTGCTGCTGGGGCTGCAAATTAGTGCAGCCACTCTGGAAAGCAGTGTAGAGATTCCTTAGAAAACTTGGAATGGACCCACCATTTGACCCAGCTATCCCACTCCTTGGCCTATACCCAAAGGACTTAAAATCAGCATACTATAGAGATACAGCCACATCAATGTTCATAGCTGCTCAATTCACAATAGCCAGACTGTGGAACCAACCTAGATGTCCTTCAATTGATGAATGGATAAAGAAACTGTGGCATATATATATACAATGGAATATTACTCAGTTATAAAAAATAATAAAATTATGGCATTTGCAGGCAAATAGATGAAATTGGAGAATATCATGCTAAGTGAGATAATCCAATCTCAAAAAACCAAAGGACGAATGATCTCACTGATAAGCGGATGACAATACATAATGGTGGGTGGGAGGGGGGCAAGAATGGAGGAAAGAGGGACTATATAGAGGGAAAAGAGGGTTGGGAGGGGTGGGGGGGAGAAATAACAGAATGAATCAAACATCATTACCCTATATAAATGTATGATTACACAAATGGTATGCTGTTACTCCATGTACAAACAGAAACAACATGTATCCCATTTGTTTATAATAAAAATAAAATTTAAAAAACCTCACAAAATAATAAATAAATTTATTTATAATAATTTGTTCATAATTTATTATAATAAAGTTATAATAAAAAGGGATTAATCCACATGTAGAAAGAAACTCCAGATAAAACAACAGTCCACGGGCAGAGAGAGGAGAAGCAACTGACTGATAGGAAAGTATGAAGTTACACGTTCACGGAATCCCCAGAACCCCTGTGTAGGGGGATTCTGGTGCTAGGAAAGGCAGATGTCGGGCATGACAAGGACATCGGGTGCACAGACCTCTTCCCACCCATGCAGCCAAACAGAGGGGCCAGGAGGAAACAAAAAATGGAAGAAACCAAAGGACACTTTAAAAAAATTGGCATTAGTACCCTCAGAGATAACAGACTACAATGAAAAGAGACCAGTTGGAGAACATGAAAAGCCTCTTAACAGTTAAAAATACAATCACAAATTAAAATTCCTTCAAAACATGAGAAAATAAAGACAAAAATTCCTTTTAGCAAGTAGAATAAAATATCCAAGAGTTAGAAAAGAGCAAACAAGAGATAAGAAAAATTTTAAATCAACTTGGGAAGTCTAAAATCTGAATAATAAGAGTTAAAAAATACAAAAGAGAGGAATGAAGGGAAGAAAATCATCAAATAATGACATCAAAAGAAAAATTCCTGGAATTGAAACGTTTCTCCTGATGGTGAGGGTCCACTGAGACCCACCTGGCATGACAAATGAAAGAAACACACTGAGATTTATCACTGTGGTCTTTGAGAACATCAGGTCTAAAGAGAAGAACTGCCTGTTCCAAGAAGATAATACAGGTCACATAGAAATTACTGGAAAGAGATTGGCATTGCAGGTGAGATAGCACTGTCGTTGAGAAAACAGATTCTGAAGCCAACTACCTGAGCTTGTAACCCAACTTACTAGTTGTGCAATTTTGGATGAATTACTTAACCTCTCTTGCCTCATTTCTTCATCTCTAAAATAGAGATAAGAATATTGCCCTTATATATGAGGTGATAGATATAAAATACTTAAAATAAAGCACACAGTAAATAGGTTCACAGTAAATACTATATAAGCACACACCACCACCACCCCCCCCCACACACACACCTAGGCTTCTCAGCAGCAACACTGAAAGTTAGAAGATCACTGAACATTGCCTTCAAAGTTTTGAGAATGAACCTTCCAAATTAGAATTCCATACTAATTAAGCTACTAATGACGTATGAGGGCAGAATGAAGACATTTTGAGGGACGGGGGTTGTGGCTCAGTGGTAGAGGGCTTGCCTAGCACATGGGAGGCACTGGGTTTGATCCTCAGCACCACATAAAAATAAATAAATCAAAAAAAGGTATTGTGTCCATTTACAACTAAAAAATGTTAAAAAATTAAAAGACATTTTGATACATACAAAATAATAGAATTTGATTTCCCTTAAATAAAGGAAAGTATCTTCCCTTATCAGGAGATACTGTTTGCTTAAACAAAACCAGGAAACTTTAAGATATAGCATGCAGATAACAGAGGATTCAACTCAAAAACTAATTCCCTAAATGACAGTAAAAGGAAGTTTCAGGATGACAACTATGCTTCAGGCATCTAGTCCTAACATGGAAGATAGAGGGGCCCAGGAGACAGGCCCTAGGGATAAATATGGACTAGATTCATTTGAGTATTAAAAAATGATAGGTGTTATGGTTTGGATATGAGGTGTCCAAAAGCTCCTGTTAATTCAGTAGTAGTCACAGGTGAAAGATCAGATTATGAGAGCTAATGACCTAATCAGCTCACCTAGTACAAATGCACTGGGCAGTAACTATAGCCAGATGGGGCATGACTGGAGGAGGTGGGTCACTGGGGCATGTCCTTGCCAGGTTCTTCTGCCCCTATGGCTCTCCCTATCACCAACCCCCCCCCCCTTGTTGGGCTGCCTCACTGGGACCCAGAGCAATGGATTTGGTCAACTATAGACTGAGACTTCTGAAGATATGAGCCCCAAATAAACTTTTCCCTCTCTATGTTGTTCCTGTCAGGTATTTTGGTCATAGTGATGCACACGCAAACTAAAACAATAGGCACATGGCAAAGATAGAGTGCACTGGGTGGAGACAGTAATGACACGGAAAATCAAGGCAAAAAACATAAAACAGCTTTTAACTCCAGGAAAAACAAAGGGTGTGCAAGAAAGGGGCATAGTTTAGTCATTATTTGCTCCAAAGCAAATAATGCTTGTATAGGCAAAAGAATGTCAAGACTAACTGCTGGCTTTCTCAATTTAACTAAAAAAATGTGATATAACTGGATTGGGAGAGCGGGGAATGGGGAATGGGTAAGAATACAGCGGAGAGAGTTCAATCCTCATTTACCAAGATGAGAAGTTAATATCTAAAACTGAAGTCTGGAACCATGGTGCACACCCCTAATCCCAGCTATTCAGAAGGCTAAGGCAGGAGGATCACAAGTTCAAGGCCAGCCTCAGCAACTTAGCAAGACCCTGCATGTGTTGTGTGTGTGTGTGTGTGTGTGTGTGTGTGTGTGTGTGTGTGTGTTTTAGGTGTAGATGGACACAATACCCTTAATTTTGTTTATTTATTTTTATGTGGTGCTGAGGATCAAACCTAGTGCCTCACGTGTGCCAGGCAAGCGTTCTGCCCCTTAGCCACAATCCCAGCCCCCATATATCTTTATAAATTTGTACTACAGATTGAACACAGGGGCACTGACCTACATCCCCAGACCTTTTTCATTTTAAGACATGCATAGGTAGATAGATAGGTGGATATAATTGAAAATAAGGAAATAGCAAAGTGAGCATATAGTTTCAAAACATGGAGGTAAACACTTGGGGATTCAGCTAATAAAGGTGAAGGTGATATTTTATGAGAGGTGGTACTGGTAGGTCTGGGAGAGCACGGACAGAAAACTACTGGAGTTTCCATGTCTTTTAGAGTTTTTTTTTTTCTTTTTTAACCACATATATGTGTAATTTGGGCAAAAATAAACTTCTAACTTAAAGAGAAACAATATTGAGAAAAAATTCAATATTAGTAGTTACATGTGAACAGTATGATTACAGGTTATTCAAATATCATTGTATGTCTTTTTCTGTATTATCCAACTTTTCTGTAAAAATATGTATAATTTTGTTTTGTTTTAATTTTTTTAATTTTACAGACTGCATTCTGATTCATTGTACACAAATGGGGTACAACTTTTCATTTCTATGGTTGTACACGATGTAGATTCACACCATTTATGTAATCATACATGTACATAGGGTAATACTGTTTCCTTCTACTATCTTTCTGTCCCCTACCCCCTCCCACCCCATTTTCCTCTACACCAACCAAAGTTCCTCTCTTCTCTTCCCACCCCGCCACCCCCGCCTTGTTATATATCGTCATCCACTTATCAGAGAAAATATTCGGCCTTTGTTTTTTGGGCTCAGCCTATTTCACTTAGCATGATACTTTCCAACTTCATCCATGTATAATTTTTATAATTTAAAAAGTACATTTTGTTTCTGAAGTAAAATCAGGATGAAGAGAACATGAAAGTTTTCAGTTTGCTATTGGTTAAAAATGATTTTTCAAAGGAAAATAAAATTATAACTCATAAAAATATAAAATGAAAACATGTCAATGATTAAGTGAAGGAACCAATACGATGTTACAACTGAGGACAACTACAAATTCAAAGAAGTCAAAGAACTATAAATTTGAATACGATAAAGACATGTTGAAATGAATTTGCAAAAATCGGTTTGCATATAAGTCAATAATCAATTGAACTCTGTAGACCAATTATTTGTATTCCTGTAAACAAGAATTATTTAAATAAATCTCAGTTTTCTATAACTTTTCTAAGGAGTTGTAAAATCAATAAGGGTGCACACTCCTACAGAATCAGATAATTTCCAGAGACCACAATGTTCTTTTGAAAGAATATACATTAACGGCTTTTGTCCATTTGAAATTCTTAAATTATTTTACAGATAGTTAAGGGTTAATTCTTTCATGGAATCTTGTGTCACAAAGTCCTGCCCCATTTTCAAGAGTGGAATGCAAGTTTGGTTTGAATTTCTAAAAGTCAAAGAATAAAATGAAACTAGCTATAAGTTTTTTGGGATGCTCAGTAGAGCTTAAAATATTTTAAAGCTGAGGAAGTTTCATTTAATTTTAAGTTACTAGCAATTTTTCTCTGGAGGTTAAAAAGAGATCAATTCGCTTTTGTTGCCAACCTCCTCTGTTTGAGTGAAAATTATCAAAAAGATCCTCTTATTTATACAAATGTAAGCAACACCCACCACTGTTCTTAGGAAACCTGACGAGGTTGCCATTAACTCAAACACTGTTAGGCTAAGTGGTATATTTAGTAAGGGAAATGGGTTCATTTTAATAGCATGTCCTAGAAAGTTGTTTCCTTTTTTATTCCTTTCTACATGGGTTTAGATTAAACCATCTCTGAATATATTAGGTTTTGAGAGGCAGTATATGTATCTTTTTATGCATACCTTCTTCTAAGAAAGAAAAGATTGAATTCGTCAGGAGCCTATGAAAATCTGAGGTGTTCATGTCAGACTAAACTGGGAGGGGACTAATTTTTCTGGACTGAAGTAGAGGGGCCACTCACACAGTGTTTCTTAAAATGACCCAATTTGGGAAATTCACCATCAATTCTTGGGATTTCCTTCAAGCTGCAGAAGCCAGAGCATACACTACAGTGCAGATTTTCCTATAGGGATATTCCCCCTAGTGATATATTTGTTGAGCATTGTGGGACTTTCTCTGGGAACAGAAAGGAAAAAAAGATGATCAAGTGTTCCTGTCCTAGAGCAAACCTCAGGAATTGTGTACTTTTTCATATGTATAAGGAAAAATTAGAACTTAAATGTCTATCAATGGATCATTGGATTAAAAAGAACTATAATATATCCAAACAATGGAATACCACGTAGACAGGGAACAGAATGTGAGTGGTATGAACAGACATAGAAGGTCATATGTGGCTAAATGGGGAAAACACTGGTTACAGAACACTGTTGAGATGAGAGTACACTCCATGTTTGGGTTCATGTATTCAACAAGTATTTCTTAAGCATCTTAATGGTTAAGTAAAATAATAGCATTATTATTTTGTTAATAGCAAAATTAAGTCCCTACTCTCATTGAGTGTGCCTTAGAGTGGATGAAGGCAAACAATAAACAATATATATTGTTTATTGAGATATATAGATATATATCTATATCACGATATATAGATATATATATATATATCATGGTTGGAGATGTAACTAAGTGGTGGAGTGCTTGCCTAGCATGCGTGCCGCCCTGGGCTGGATCCCCAGCACTAGATCCCCAGCACTGACACACTTACTTGGTACAGCAACTGTAACAAGCTCCCAAAGAAAACTGGAGCAGGTTAAGGCAATAGACATTGTTGTGGATGCAAAATAGATTGGGTAGTCAGAGGCCTCTCTGATTTGTCCTGAGACTATGACCACATGTGTATAGTTGGATTGTGTTTGGGACTATAACAGAAGCCAAATGTAGTGACTTCAACATTCTGGGGTTGTGCATCTCACAGGAAAATGGAAGGCAGTACAGAGCTGGCGCAGCTGCTCCAAGAACCAAGTCCCTCCTCTCCTCCCAGACCATTGGCCGTGTCCTCCACCTACCGGCACATAAGATGATACTTGCCACTCCAGGGTTCACACCCACACTTCATGCAGGATGAAGAGCAAGGACAAAGTATAAAAAAGCACAGACCAGCTGGATCTTTTACCTTTTTCTCCACCCGAGGACATGATAGTTTCTCAGAAAGCCTTCTCCTGGTAGACTTCTGTTTCCCTTCACTGGCCAATATAGTGTCATGTGACAACTCCTAGCTACAAGGGAACCTGCTTAATTTGGTTTCTCGATTGGACACAGGATGAATGCAAGCACAGGCATGGGGCAGGGACGTGGCAGTGCCCGCTCCATGAGAGCATCCAAGACCAAAAGAATGTACCCCAGATAGTTAACAGGGTTTATGTCTGGGGATGGTATCCCAGGTGGCCCATAACACCTTCTTTATGTTCTTCTCTTTGTGTATCATTTAGAACTGTATCATTCTGTCTGGTTAGAAATTTAGAACTGTGGATCCCACCCCAAGCCCCCTGAACCAGAAATCCTGCGACTAGCCATCTGCACATTTACTAGTTCTCCAGGTGATTCTGAAGCTCAGGGAAGGTTGAGAACCAGTGCACTATATTATAAAATCAGCAAAGATCCAAGGTTATTTCATTTTGAGAGAGGGAAAAACGATGACAAGTCCAGGATTTTATTCAAGCTAACAAGTGTTTTTCACAGTTACAAGTGCACCTAATTAATGAACATGTCAACTGTTTCTTCCTTCTTTTGAATCATTAACATTTTTTTTGGGTCTTTAACAGGAAGTTTTTCAAAACTGACATTTGGAAAAGAGAAAAAGAAAAAAAAGCAACCTCGTGTTTGGATTATTTCCTCCACCTCTTTTGTGTGTTTCATCTCCCAAATTTACAAAGATGCTATTAAGTTTGCCGTTAACTTTTTTAAAAAAGAAGTTCTGGTTTTAACAATATCCTGGGGAAAAGGTGAATTTTCTTCACTGAACAGAGGACTTATTTTCAGAATCTGGGACATTATTGTATTCTTTAAGTTCTCTTAAGTATGGGAAAGGAGAAAATAGAATATGAGGTAGTGTGGGGCAAGAGGAAAGCAGATCTGGGGCGGGCAGGCTCAGAATCTCTAGGACTTGGACCATTAAAGAAAATAGCGACTGAAAAATATAAACCACTTTCTTTCTTTTCCAAAAAATGAGTGAGCAGAGAAGGTGAAAGAAGAGATGATACTCGTTTGATGGGGAATGAGAGCAACAGTGAGGTTGTTTTTTAGGCACTGCCAAATGCCTAATGCTAACACCTGAGCCTTTCCAAAGTAAAAAGTAGTTTTTGGTGTCACATAAACATCATATTAATTTTATTTTCTTCTTTAGAAAATATATTTCTGGTGAGTCTTAATGATCAGGTTGTGTATAAATGAGTATGGAAATGTGTAGCACCTGAATGTCAACTCAGTGGATTGGAAATAAAATGTCCTTACTAGCTTTTTAGATAGAAAAAAAGTTTAAAAATATTTTCTTTCAAAAGTTTTACATCCTTAGGTAGATGTTGAATTATATCATTATTACTACATATGCAAGAGGTTGACAAACCCATTACTCAAATTTTATCAATTAGGAGAGTCACCCAGAGTAATAATATGTAAGTCATAAAAAACTAGATCTTCACAGAATTTAAATTGATTCCTTCTCTTTGTGAGATTGCACAGATTAAAAAGTAGGACCTGAGTCTGCTGAGTCAAAACACAGGTCTCCAGTGAAATTGGTTGGCATGGGGATGGCCTGGCTAGTCTTCTGGGTGTCTGTGAATCCTTAGTCACCTGTATGGTCGCCAATGTACTTCAGGAATGCTCTGTACTCTCAAAAAATTCTGTCATCACAAACAACATCCTTGTGAAAATTATGGCTTCCAAGTCTCGTTTATAGCCATCGTTTTCTAAAATAAAATACGCATCTAAATTCAGATATTTAGACCACTGAGTGGTACAGCTCTCTAACTTAATCCAGCGTGAGTCCTCAGAGTCAAGACACTCCAGGAGTAATAAGGTTGGATAAAGTAAAACTGAAGAGAAACTTTAAATCCCTCTTGTACCCTCTGAGAAATATCTAGGTACACATGAATCCCTTTTGTTTCATAAGTTACATTTATACTTTTTCTGTAACAGGATTGAAGGGTTAATTATTCATGAAGACTAGATCAATCAGAAGGAAAGGCTGAGGGAAAATGGCAGGGATACAATGCGATGCCATATGCTAATTGTGTTAGAATGGTGCTGGGCAGGTGGCCAGCACTCAATATCAGCTGTTATTATTATAATTTCTGTAGAGTTATTTTAATATCAAATGTTGCTTTTTAAAATAAATACAATTTAATTGTTGCATTCAAATAAGTCACGCTGTTTAATATTAGGTGAAAATGTATTCGAGTTCAACTTTTAAAATCATGCTCTCCTTTGGGACCCTCCCCTCCCTTTGGTAGATCTTATAAAATCTGAATATAGGAATAGAGTTCAGGTGCTCTGAGACAGTAGGGGAGGCCAAGAAAGTAACACACCTACTGTGAGATCATCTTGTAAGATGATCTCAAAGGGTCACACTCCCTCCTCTGGAGGGTGGGGAAGACCTGTGCCTGTATGTCACTCCCATGATCAGACAGAGAAGAGAGCAAGAACAAGAGTGGAAGAGAGAGCAACTCCACCCAGAACCAGGAAGACACTCTCCCCTGTGAGCCAGGGTGAAGCAAACTTCCCCATGGTAAATTGCCTATGGTGCAGGACACTGTGGCAGGGCACTGCAGGGGTTCTCAAGCAGAGGGGGGGTTGGCTAGAGGTAGATTATTCCCCAAATCATCCAAATGAGACCATGTTCCAGGTAAGGCTTCTATTGCCCCTTGGAGAGACTGCACAGGGGACCCAGCTGAGCCATGCCTGCACTTCTGACCCATGGTAACTAGGAGATAATAAATCTGCATATTAGTGTGCTAAATTTGTGGTGACTTATTACACAGCAGTAGAAAATGAATACACTTGCCTTCAACTGTGGTTTCAGTTATGGGCTGCTGTTTCCCCAAAAGATAGAGAAGTCCTAACCCTCAGTACCTATAAACTGGACTGTATCTAAAAATGGGTGATCCTACTGCAGATGACTGAGTTAACATACAGTCATTACATAGGCCCTAATCCAATTTGACCAGTCTCCTTATTAGAAGAGGAAATGCTGACAGAGAGACAGATGCATACAAAGGAACGATGATAAGGAGACACTAGGGGGACAGTCGTCTACAAGCCAAGTTGTACCCAAGGCTGCCAGATGCTAGGAGGGAGGCATAGAATGATTCTCCTCATGGCACCTGACAGCACTGCCAACATCTTGACTCTGGCCTGCAGAACTATAGCACAATACCTTTCTGTTGTTTAAGCTACCTTGTTGGTGGCACTTTGTTATAGACACTCTGGAAAATTGGACAGGAAGCTGGAAAGGGCTGCTTTCCATTCATGGCTAGGAAAAAGACTAGAAAGAAGGGGATTCCTCTCATTCATTCACTCACTCATCCATTCAACAAACTCGGCACCTCCCTTCGCCAGGCGTGGTGCCTCACATTCACTCCGTGGCAGGTGGGTACTGTGCGCCTATGCAGTGAGGTTAGAGACCAGAACCCTCAGGTGCTGTGCCATCCAGCGGACAGAGTGCAGCCAGCACAACTCAGTCCACACACACACATGCTAGAGCAGAGGACGCCCAGGGCACACGGCGCTCGTGGGAGAAGCAGTTAATTCCACATGGGGGCAGAAAGTAAAAAGGCTCCTCAGAAAAGGATCGTGGAATAGGGAGAGGAAGAAGGAGAAGGGAAAGGGTGGCCACAAGACGGAATCATCCATTACAAGGATAGAGGAAGAGAAGAGCAGAGATATTCTAAGCATTACCTGCAGGTCTCCATGGCCAGGGATGGATGTGCTTATGGAAATGAGGCAGGGTGATACTATGTACTGCACTGAAGGATAGAAACCATATCCTGAAAGCTTTGAGAGCCACTGAGGAACCTTCCAGAAGCCAGTGACAGATTCGGATGAGATCATGATGGAGGGCTCCAAATCAGTCATGGCAAAATATTCAGGAAACAGAATTGATAGAAAATGCAGGATGATTGCAGTAAAGAAGTGAAGAAAAGAGGGGTCTAGAATGACTTCACGTTTCCCCTGGTGACCAAGTGGGTGCTGTACCTTCCCCAAGCCAAGACCATGGGGAGAGATACTGGTTGGGAGGGAGATGAGATCAGCGGCTGGGGCAGCCCTTGTCCCTTCCCTCTTGCTAAGGGAGCCCCAGAGCATCTCCATTTCTGAGGCACCATGACTTAGGGGTGGGCGAGTTAACGCTGTCAGCACTGCCCGATACAGTAGCCACTGGTCACATGCAGCCACTGCTCACTTGAAATGTGGCTAATTCAAATTGAGATATGTTTTGAGTGCAAAATATACACTGGATTTCAAACTGTGGAGAGGAAAAGAATATAAACATTAATAATTTTTATATTGATTTTTATGGTAGGATAATATTTTGGATATACTAAGGTTAATAAAATGTTATTAGAGCTAATTACTTACCTGATCCTTTTTTTAAGAAACATGCCTGCTAGAAATGTTTTAGAATTTATATGTATCTCACATAATAAGTAAACTAGATAGCACAGGTCTAAGTCAATCATGGTGGGCCCAGATCCTTGTCAAGTGAAGGATTTAGATGGATGTGTGCCTACATATCCTCCATTCTGACCAATGAAAATTGTGGGTTGGCAGCAAGGTTTCTAGGGAGGTTTTCCTTGATCTTAAAGTGCAACATAAGACAGGGAGGGATATTCCTTTCTCTGCTGTGAATGTTGATATCAGTGCACTGCCCGGAGCAATGGCAGCCATTTGGAGACCTTGAGAACAGCTTTCTAAGAAAATCAACCACAGTAGAAAGGTGAAGAAAAACTGTGTCCTTAAGGGTAAACTGAATCCTTGGGATTTTTATATTATGTTATTATGGTTGTTTTTTGTTTTGTTTTGTTTTTGTTGTTTTTTTTTTTTTTTTTTTTTTTAACCCAGGGCACTTTACTACATCCCAACCCTTTTTACTTTCTATTTCGAGACAGGATCCTGCTAAATTGCCGAGGTTGTCCTTGAACTTGCAATCCCCCTGCCCCAGTCTCAAACTCCTAACTCTCTGGGATTACAGGCGTGCCCCACTGTGCCCAACATTATGTTTTTATGTTAAATAACATATCGTTGAAGTCATATTTAATTGGGTTTCCTGTAACTTGCAGACAAAGCATTGATCCTTTTTTTTTTTTTTTTTTGCGATGCTGGGGATCAAACCCAGGGCCTTGGGCAAGGCAAGCATCCTACCAACTGAGCTATCTCCCCAGACCCTGACCCATTTATTGACAAGTGTCAGAAGGCTGTTTCCTCCCGGGTGTGTGATCCCTCTACTACATTGATACTGAAAACCTTTCCTCTGAAAACTAGGCCAAAGTTGAAAAAATATTGGGATAATTGTTTTGTGATCTAGTCTAACAACATCATCCTTTGTGCCTATGAGGAAAAAAGTCCTCCATGACCAAAACAGCCTTAGTAGGACAAAACTTTCCCTGATTACTGTTGTATCTTTTTTCCCCGATCTGTAACTAAGGCTTAGACCCAGGTAGGGCAATAGGCTCATCTCTTTAGTAACACACAAGCACTTCTCCTGAGATCTGCAAAGAGCGGAGGGGAACCGCCTTTCCGGCCAGCTGTCATTCTCCAAACCCTGTCAGACTTGGTGGTCATCACCTTCAAAGATGCTTTGTGTGGCTTCATGGAGAAGGAGGCATGATGCGATAATCACAGTCTACTGCAGTTTTGGAACCAATGTTAAAAAACTAAATTTCACAGATCTCTTCTCTGGTTCTTGGTTATATACTAACATGAGCATTTTAGTGTCTGTGACTGACTCACCAATCAACTGCTTTCTCTGTCTGCCCTCCCCAAGGTCTAAATATAATAAGCAACCGACATCACAAGTGAGAAACACCCACCAGGCTCTGGTCTGGGCCTCAGGCCTGTGAAAGAGGCAAAGAAAAGGAAGCAGTGGAGAGAAAACAGAAAAGGGGGAGGAACACAGTCTGAGCTGCAGGGCCCCGCGAAGCTCTTGGGCTCAGCCGCTTCCCAGCAAGGCAAGGTACTGGGCCCAGAGAGGAGAGGCGCTCCCAGCTCCTAGCGACCTTCCTTCCTTCCTCATGCTTTGAATGCTGGCCATGGATGTCCTCTGCCAAACACGGCACAGCAAATGGCAAGAGGCGCGTTGGCCTTGCCCTCTTGGGGCTCAGCACCAGCTGCTAGAGTCCAGGTCAAACCCAAGTCAGGGACTTTTGTTTTGGTTCCCATTTTCTTTTGTTTTGCTTTCCTACTAAATCACTGCCTCTCTCCCTCCCTGATAGGAATCAGTACTGGCTCTCAGACTAGTTCTGCTTTATGTCTGTACTTATGGGGTTTGGTCACTGTTAGATGAAGAAAATAAACCAATAAATTTTGGCTCAGATATTATTCTGGGGCAGGTCTGAGTCTCTCTCTCTCTTCCTCTCTCTTGCCTCCTCCCCTCCCACTCTCCTTTCCTCTTTGGTTCCTTCCTCCCCACATATATTATCTCCTTGAGCATTTTTATCATTCTTTCTCATCTTGACCTTGGGAGTGATGAAGACATTTCTGTTTGGAATCACAATCCAATCAGAACGAGAATAAGTGCCACCCACTGACCCTCTCACAGTTTTTTGATATGTTTACTTGAAATGTAGCTATCCTTTGAGGAAATATGAAACCGGACAGATTTGCCTCCTTCCTGCCCCCTGGAGCCTGGGGTTCGTACACTGAAAGGCTGAAGGGAAAACCCAACACGTGTAGAAGGACACCCAAAGATGGGCCAAGAGAAAGGTCAGCTGTTGGGGGGTGGGCTTTCCTCCCTCGCCTCCCCCGACCTTGGAATCCAAAGTTCCCTCTTCCTCTGCCCAGCCCCAATCGGGAACAAAAAGCAAGTCTGGAGCTCACACCCGGAAACCAGGCCCAGAGGCCAGCAGAAGACAGGCCAGGAGGCCTGGGAGGAACAGAGCTGATGCAGGGGTGGCCCAGGAGTAAAGAGAATCAGAGAGTAAAGGGACAGGGAAAGGAGAGAGAGTCTAAAAGAAAGAGAGTCTCCTACAGAGGCTGTGGAGGCCTCCAGGTACCACACTGCACCAGCCAGCCCTGTGGCCTCCCTAGCATGGTCCAGTCACCAAGCCCCTCAGCATCTTCCCTCCACCCTGTCCAAGGCACCATCACATCCACCAGGGCCACTGCTTCCTCGATGTTCTATTTCCACTCCTTCCTCCTTAGAATATATTCCCCATCTGCAGGCAGAATGATCTTTTAAAATCATAAATCAGATGGTCAAAGTCCCAGTGGCTTTCCCTAAGCACCAACTAAGTCTGTGACCTGATCCCCAAGTCCCTCCCTGACTCTATCTATCACCCCTTCACCCTAGCGCCCCGATACGGCCACACTGACTTTCTGTCTGTTATTTACATATCCAATCACATTCTTGACCTGATGTCTTTTCATTTCCTGCTCCCTCTGCCTAGACTACTCTCCCTCCAGCTCCTGCCATGGCTGTCAGGTCATTCAAAGTCTCAGTTCAGTGTAAACACTAGGTGGCCTTCTCTGACCACCAGGGGCCAACTTCTTCTTCACTATCTTTATACCACTCATCTCTATTTCAAGTTGTCTTGTTGATTTTTTAAACCTAGTTTTTGGTTTGTTTAACCAACAAGACTGAAAGTTTTAGGACCATGCACGGACCACACCTATCTTGTTTGGAACTCTGTCCACAAGGCCTAGAACAGAGCCTGGCACAGAGCGAATGTTCCATAAATGTTTTGTTGAATGAGTGAATGAATGAAAAAACGTGGGGCAACCCCATGGATTCAAAATGAAGACTCCACACCAGGGTTTCCATTTTGCACATAAAAACACAGAACTTCTAGTTACATTTTAGATGAATAATGAGTGTATACAATACCAAGTTAGCTATGTCCCAAATATTGCAGGCACTCATTGTTTATCTGAAATTCAAATGTAACTGGATGTCTTATACCCAGAACCAATGAGTAGCTGATGTAGGTTGAACAAAGCAAAGGAGACCCTCCAGATCTTGGCTTTGCACACCCTTATGGTTGGAATGGATGTGAACTAATGTAAAGTGGTGTTTTGTTTTTTTCTACACTGTGCATGTGTGTGTGTGTGTGTGTGTGTGTGTGTGTGTGTGTGTGTGTTTTCAACTAATGTAACTCATTTTGCGTAATGGATTTGCCATCTTCCCTGGTACCACAAAGGGTGCTGCACAAAATAAAGTACAGAGAACAGGATATATATTAGTACAGGATAGTCAGGAGCTGGGGCTGAGACAGAGTACAGGGACTTGTGGCTCCTTTCAAATGACATGGGCACCCCTGGCAGCCCCTCTGCTGACAGAGCACTGCCCCTGCTCAAGCCCTCTCTCATTTCCCAGAGAAAAGGATCCCTGAAGGTGAAATTTTACAAAATGGAATGCTTAATAAATCAAAAAAATTTTTTAACTTGGACTTTGTGAATTCTCACAAACTTATTTTTAGTTCTTTCAATCTCAAAAATATCCAACCCAGTACTTCTATGAGTAAATCAAGTTATGTACATTCCAGTAGTATCCTCTTGTGTCCATAAAGTAGTTTCAGATGTGTAAAGTACATTTAGAAAGTTGTACAAACTTCAATTTCCTCCACAAGTTCTAATACAAAGTTTTTTGGTTTTTTGTTTTGTTTTGTTTTGTTTTGTTTGCCTTAGTTTCAAAATATGATTCCAGAAATCATAAGCTCCACTGAGAAGTGGTTCAGCAGTGTGATCCAAGAAGGCTGTGGGAAGACCCTCAGGTGAAAGGAGACATCTTTGCACATGGGATGAGCCAGGCAAGTCCCTGAACCCACTGAAGGAAAGCAAGCAAGAGATGCTCTTTTGCACCGTTCAAAAGGCTGCTGCAGTGAGTCAAGTTTATTCCCTAGAACCTTCACCCTTCACCTGGAGGGATCTCAAGAGTCCTGTGGCATCAAACCCCACACAACTGGCAAATACCTTTAACTAACGCAAAATATTGTTTTAAATACATAGCTGCCGTTGTATTGTTTCATTGTATTGTTTTGTTTTGTTGGGGGTGGTGGGTGGCAGGTATTGAACTCAGGGGCACTCGACCACTGAGCCACATCCCCAGCCCTATTTTGTATTTTATTTAGAGATGGGGTCGCCATTTGTTGAGGCTGGCTCTGAACTCGAGATCCTCCTGCTTCAGCCTCCTAAGCCGCTGGGATTGCAGGTGTGTGCCACCGTGCCTGGCTCTTTCATCATTTTCTAGGCCAACCCAGCTACTAATTAACAACAGTGATCGTCCCTTAGATAGATAAAGCCATTTCTAAGAATCTTGAAAAAACTTACACATTTTATTTCATTTTCTTCACAGTAACTGTCTGGGTGGGTTGGGTTTGGTACTGATATCCCCCTGGTGAAATTTTACAGACTGGGCAGGGACCTGAAAATTTTAGAGATTTACAGTAAGTTAGAAGTAAGAGGCTTTCCCTCAACCACAATAACCTGTCAGATGGAAGCCAGTTCAGTACATAAAGTCAGCTAGGAATCAAAGGGACTACAAAGGTGGTAGGTAACACTCATTCCTCACCCATTGACCATTCAAACACCTCCCCTTTCCTCACTGACGACATTGTTGCACACTTCATGTTCATTTTTATTTATATGCCTCCTTCCAGAAAGAATCTACTATGATGGTTTCAGAAAACACAAAGAGAAAATATGTCATTTTTTACTATAAATATATAAGAAAACACCCCCAGCTTTTTGTGGTTATTGAACCTAAGTTCATAGAACATTCTAGAGCAGAGGCTTAAAGAAGAGTCAACCTACACAACACCAACTTAGCACAATGCTCAGTACTGAGAACAGGAGACTCAAAAATTGGGCTTTTGCATGCTGACTGAATGAATAATACAAGCAGAGACTAGAAGCATCACTAAAAACAAGGTTTACAAATGTATACAAACATGATTTCTTCATCACAGGAAAACTATTCAGAGCAACCACTCAGCAAATTCACTGGCAGCTCAGCCTGGGTTCTTAGACTGGGATTCCTGGAAAAGCTCATCTTGTCACCATTAACCCATCTTCATTTTCTCTCAGCATCTAGCATTTCCTCTGGTAAGCTAAAATCCTGCTTCTAGTTAGTTTCTCTGGAGAAAACCACAGTACGAAAGTACTTTCCTAAAAAGATTGTCAATACAAATTTATGTGAATTGAACCCTATTCTAAATAGGTTAGGTGGAATGAGGAAGAAGAAACTGGGTAGAGAAGTCTTTTTTAGAAAGCCTTTAAATGAATTT
Source organism: Sciurus vulgaris (assembly GCF_902686455.1). Taxonomy (NCBI): domain Eukaryota; kingdom Metazoa; phylum Chordata; class Mammalia; order Rodentia; family Sciuridae; genus Sciurus; species Sciurus vulgaris. The sequence continues at coordinate 87,360,456 of NC_136468.1, forward strand.
TTTAATCTATATATCATATGACTTCAAATATTTATTAGATAGTATTTGTTAATTTTCATAACTAATAGTAATACACACTCATAATAAGTCAAAGTATTCAGAGAGGTACAAACAAAAGCCATTCATCTTCCCACCAGCTCTCTTTCACGGCAGGTGACTTGACAGTTTGATGCCAATCCTTTCACACCCTCCTCACAAAAGTATATACAAGGGCTTAGGACTGTAGCTCTGTGGAGGAGCACTTGCTTCCACAAATGAGGCACTGGGTTCCATCCTCAGCACCACATAAAATAAATAAATACATAAAATAAAGGTAGTGTGTCCATCTACAACTAAAAAACAAAATATTTTTTAAGCATATACAAGTATACACATATACTTCCTGAAACTTTGGTGGAATCTCAGATCTTCTTTTCATCCTCCTTATTTCAATCAGATAGTGCACATTATTCCTTAATGTTCTTCACACAGCAATACAGTACAGACATCTTTCCAGATTGGTATGTATGGTTCCGCCTCGTGAAGTTTGGTAACAGCCATAGTCATCAAATATCCCATAGCGTAACTACGGAACGGTTCACTCCACCATGTCCCTTGAGACAGACATTCCTTGCTCTCCTTTTCTTCTCCCACAAACCATGCTGCAAAAGCATTCTGAAACAGCCTTTTCTGCAGTACCAGCCACTCTGGTGCTTATTTTCCAAATTAGGAGTTTTGCATATTTACTTTTCCTTAAATTTTTAGAACTAACTTAATAGAGAATACAAATATCTCTTGTAGCAAACTCCCCTCTCTCCTCTCCTCTCGCCTCCCCTCTCTTCTCTCTCCCGCCTCGTGCATGTTTGGACATGGTTTGAGCGCCAATGCTCTGCAAACCAGCATTCTGCCTCTAACCCGTACAGCAGCTGCTCCTGGCTGGAGGCAGGAAGCGTTTGTCCTGCAGCCCTCGATCCTCCATTGCCTTTCCATACTGGGAACAATCTTTTCTCCATCTGCAGGCTCCGCGTAACCCATTAGCGAACCTTCAATTCCTTCGTGAACTTACAAGATGCATATAAATCTGCATGTTCAGCCTCAGATCGGTCTTCAGAATGGAACTCTCCGTGGAACTACATTCTATTTAGTCAACTGGGACCTTGAAACAGAAACACAAATGTGTATACTTGATGTGTGTGGGCAAGTAGTGGGTGAGAGGGCAGAGAGCTGCACAGCTCCAGAACATCTTCTTGTGAAGCTACACCAGCACAGAATGCGATCATGTTTCTTACTCCCCTAGCCGTGATGGGAGAGTTGCAAGAGTCAGGAAATAAAAATAAGGTTCTCTGTCAAATCTGAATTTTAGATATACCACAAATGATGTTTTAGTTATTTTATTATGTTATGTTATATTGTATAGTGTTTATTATTGCAACATTATACAGGACATAGAAATAACAAAACACTATTCATGGCTTCTCTGAAATTCACACTTAACCAGGCATCCTATAGTTTATCTGGCAACTCTTCATGATAGAAGAAACATGCTGCCTTCCTCGCCACCAACCCACAACTTTCTTTGCTCTTGTATCTGTATCAGAACCACACGACAAAAAAAATCTCATCTTCCTTCCTCAGGCCAGGCTTCACTGCAGCGGCAATATTCTGGCACCCTGACCTCAGTTCCCATTAGGATAGAGGTGGCATCTAGCTCCATCACACTTAGCCTGAGCCTTGAGAACTTGTGTTTATCTTACATCTACTGTGTCGACCTTCTGGATGAAGAGATTTCTGTATTTCAAACCTCCTCTCCTGTTTTTGAGCATGAAAATTGCCCACTCTCTGACCTATCTGAACTTTCTAGATTGTATACTTCTTATATTCTCTTGACTGTTTTGGTGTCCTTAGGGTCTTCATATCCTGAAACTTCTGAATCAAGTTAAGATTGTGTCATCAGAAGATCCAAGTTTTGCCAGGTACAGTGACCTATGCCTGTAATCCCAGAAACTCAGGAGGTTAAGGCAGGAGGATCACGAGTTCAAAGCCAGCCTCAGCAACTCAGCAAAGTCCTAAGCAGCTCAGCAACACCTTATCTCTAAATAGTAAAAGGGCTGGGAATGTTGCTCCGTGGTTAAGCACCCCAGGTTCAATTCTCTGTATCAAAAAGAAAAAAAAAAACAAATCCAAGTTTTGGAACGTGCATTATATAAACAGGGAAAGTCACCACCTGAACTGTTTCCTCATCTGTAAGGTGGGTGTTGAATTCTATTAGTAGAGGTTCAAAATGGTTTCTAGCTCTGACACTGTAGATCTAGGGCCCTCCTCCCTAGAATAGTTCTCCTGGTCACAGCCCTTATCTGGGCATCCCTGCAGACCAAACACTACCAGTGTCCCAGCTTGATCCTCAGCTTTACTGATGGAAATCATTCAACATGGCTCCAAGGATAGGATAGCAGGCGCCTCTCAACTGCCTAACATCACAAATTATCAGCTTTTAAAATTATCCTGGTGCTTCACCAAGTAAAACACTCACCTTTTGTCAGAAATGTCCATTGCAAAAATTCCTGTGGTGTAACTATTGTATTGTTTTATATCCTGCTACATACATACACAATTGAATCCTATATAGTTGTACCAACCCTCAAATGTGTCAATTTTCACTGTGCAGAAATCTTTACAAGAAAATGTTTGACCCCCAAACATAAATGCATACCTTTTATTTAACAACCAGGTAAGATGAATAAATACACATGAATGATCAAAGGGAATTTAAAAGAGAGCTAAATATACTTTGAATCCAGAAATTTTAAAAAATAAAATCACTCATATTCCTAAGTGTTCTTATGGTTTTCAATCATACCAAATAGTTTAAAGTAAAAGTTGTATGTTGAAAACATGGAAAGACCAGTTTGATGAAGCACTCCAACTTCTCCAGAACTGAACCTTCCCAATCACAGGGCTATTTCTTTTTATTTACATGCAGAACATTTTTCAGAAATGTGCATAAATACATAGCATACAATGAAAGTGTGAAATGCATTCAAATGGTAATTAATGAATCAAACAAATGAATGGTCATTAGAGTTTATCTAACTCGGTGTTTTGTAAACTTATTTCTTGTGACCTTCCACAGATACATTCATGAGATAATGTTTACTCTTATTATTTATGAGGCCATTTGATAAGTGTATACTATTCCATTTCATTTCTTAGAATTTGGTGGTGATCCACCTTATTGATTTTATGCCCCTCTAATGGATCACAAGCCCCAGTTCAAAAAAACACTAAAAAATTCCCAGCTCTCTCATCTTAAAAATGAGAAAAATCAGATGTTATTTTAAAAAATAAAACAATCTAGCAGAACCATGATTAGAGTCTATCAGAATTTTTCATTCTTTTTTAAATCTCTGCCTCTAAATAAGTCATTTTGTTGAATAAAGAAATAGAAAAACAATAGAGAAAATCAATGAAATCAAAAGATACTTGTTTGAAAAGATCAATAAAATTGACAGATTGATCAGGACCAAAAGATACAATTTATCAATATCAAGAATGAAAGAAGTGATATCACTACAGATTCTATAGATAAGAATAGGACAAAAAAGCAACATTAAAAGCAACTTTATGGCAATCCAAGATGGCGGACTAGAGGGTGACTGCATCTCCAGTCGCTCCAGAACCCAGGATTCAAGAAGGGGAGGCATTGAGAGACTCGGACTAAAATAGAGCCTCGGGGTGAGTCTCCCCCGCCTGGTGAAGTGCTGCCCGGGCGGCAGGCCCAGATTCGGGTGGCTTATTAGAGTAGGGCAGAGCAACTAGAGTCCTCCCCAGGCAGCCCTGCGCATTCCAGCGGTGGGCTCCTCCCACAGGGCCAGATTCTCCAGCATCTCTGAGCAGGCCCCCCAGTGAGAGCCTTCCTGCACAGAACCAAGCTTCAAGTCCCTGAACCAGGGCGCCAAGTTCCTGCCCGCAGGTTCCTTCAGGGACAAGGACAGGGCAGCCAGGGACTTCCCCAAGCAGCCCACAGCCCGGCCCCCTCCGGCGGGAAGCGCCTTTCCAGGCTAGCTTCTCGGAGCAGACCCCCCAGTGAGAGCCTTTCCACACAGAGCCAGCTCCAAGTCCTGGAACCAGTAGAGGGCTAGGGGCAGCTTTCCTTGGAAAAACTGCATTATCAAGTTACTCCAAGACTTCAGGCTACTGAAGGCAGGAAGGTAATACACTGGAAATCTACAGGGACAATATAAGCCAATAGAAGAATTCTGCAATATCACAAAGTTCCACTGACATCTGACCAATATGAGAAAACAAGGAAAGAAAATGTCCCAAACAAACCTAGATACTATATCAATAAAACCCAATGACAGCACAGCAGAAGAAATGTCAGAAAGGGAGTTCAGAATGTACATAATTAAAACAATCAGGGAAGCAAACGAGGAGATGAAAGAGCAAATGCAGGCATTAAATGATTGCACCAATCAACAGTTAAAGGAGCAAATACGGGAAGCAAGAGATCATTTCAATAAAGAGTTAGAGATATTGAAAAAAAAAAACAAACAGAAATCCTTGAAATGAAGGAAACAATAAACCAAGTTAAAAACTCCATAGAAAGCATAACCAATAGGATAGAACACCTGGAAGACAGAACCTCAGAAATTGAAGACAAAATATTTAATCTTGAAAACAAAAAAGATGGTAAGAAATCATGAACAGAATCTACAAGAATTATGGGATATCATGAAAAGGCCAAATTTAGGAATTATTGGGATTGAGGAAGGCTTAGAGAAACAAACCAAAGGAATGAACAATTTATTCAATGAAATAATATCAGAAAATTTCCCAAATCTGAAGAATGAAATGGAAAACCAAGTACAAGAGGCTTATAGGACTCCAAACACACAAAATTACAACAGACCCACACCAAGGCACATTATTATGAAAATACCTAACATACAAAATAAAGACAGAATTTTAAAGGCCGCGAGAGAAAAGAATCAAATTACATTCAGGGGGAAACCAATAAGAATATCAGCAGATTTTTCAATACAGACCCTAAAAGCTAGAAGGGCCTGGAACAACGTTTACCAAGCCCTGAAAGAAAATGGATGCCAACCAAGAATCCTATACCCAGCAAAACTTACTTTCAGATTTGACAATGAAATAAGATCATTTCATGATAAACAAAAGCTAAAGGAATTTACAAAAAGAAAGCTAGCATTGCAGAACATTCTCAGCAAAATATTCCCTGAGGAAGAGATGAAAAACAACGATGCAAATCAGCAACGGGAGGAACTAGCCTAAAAGAATAGCCAAATAAAGGGGAAACCAAATCATGTCAAAAAACAAAAATGAGTCAAATGACTGGGAATACAAATCATATCACAATAATAACCCTGAATGTTAATGGCCTGAACTCATCAATCAAAAGACATAGACTGGCAGAATGGATTAAAAAGAAAAATCCAACAATTTGCTGCCTGCAAGAGACTCATCTCATAAAGAGATACCCATAGACTAAAGGTGAAAGGACGGGAAAAAACATACCATGCACACGGATACAGCAAAAAAGCTGGAGTATCCATCCTCATTTCAGATAATGTGGACTTCAAGCCAAAACTAGTCAGAAGGGATAAAGAAGGACATTACATACTGCTTAAGGGAAGCATAAATCAGCAAGACATAACAATCATAAATATCTGTGCCCCGAACATTGGCTCATCCATGTACGTCAAACAAATCCTTCTCAATTCCAGAAATCAAATAGATCACAGCACAATAATACTAGGCGATTTTAACACACCTCTCTCACCGCTGGATAGATCGTCCAAACAAAAATTGAATAAAGAAACCATAGATCTCAATAACACAATCAACAATTTAGACTTAACCGATTTATATAGAATATACCATCCAACAAAGAACGAATACACTTTCTTCTCAGCAGCACATGGTCTAAAATAGACCATGTCTTATGCCACAAAACTACTGTTAGCAAATACAAGAAGATAGAGATAGTACCTTGTACTCTATCAGATCATAATGGATTGAAATTAGAAATAAATGACAGAATAAAAAACAGAAACTTCTCCAATACCTGGAGATTAAATAATACACTATTATACGATGAATGGATAACAGAAGACATCAGGAGGGAAATAAAAAAATTTTTAGAAGTAAACGAGAACAAAGACATCATATCAAAATCTCTGGGACACTATGAAAGCAGTACTTAGAGGAAGATTTATTTCATGGGGTGCATTCAACAAAAGATGTAGAAATCAACAAATAAACGACTTAACACTACAGCTCAAAGCCCTAGAAAAAGAAGAGCAGACCAACACCAAAAGTAGTAGAAGACAGGAAATAGTTAAAATCAGAGCCAAAATCAATGAAATTGAAACAAAAGAAACAATCGGAAAAACTAACAAAATAAATAGTTGGTTCTTTGAAAAAATAAACAAAATTGATAAACCCTTAGCCACACTAACAAAGAGAAAGAAGGAGAAAACTCAAATTACTAAAATTCGGAATGAACAAGGAAATATCACAACAGACACGAGTGAAATACAAAACATAATTAGAAGCTATTTTGAAAATCTATACTCCAACAAAACAGAAAACCTCGAAGACATCAACAAGTTTCTAGAGACATATGAATTACCTAAACTGAACGAGGAGGACATACACAACTTAAATAAATCAATTTCAAGCAATGAAATAGAAGAGGTCATCCAAACCTACCAACAAAGAAAAGTCCGGGACCAGATGGGTTCTCAGCCGAGTTCTACAAAACCTTTAAAGAAGAGCTCATTCCAATACTTCTCAAAGCATTCCATAAAATAGAAGAAGAGGAAACCCTCCCAAACTCATTCTATGAAGCCAATATCACCCTGATACCTAAACCAGACAGAGACACATCAAGGAAAGGAAATTTCAGACCAATATCCTTAATGAACATTGATGCAAAAATTCTCAACAAAATTTTAGCAAATCGCATACAAAAATATATTAAAAAGATAGTGCACCACAATCGAGTGGGTTTTATCCCAGGGATGCAAGGTTGGTTCAACATCCGGAAATCAATAAATGTCATTCACCATATCAACAGACTAAAAGTTAAGAATCACATGATTATTTCAATAGATGCAGAAAAAGCATTTGATAAACTACAGCATCCCTTCATGCTCAAAACACTAGAGAAAATTGGGGTAGTGGGAACATTCCTTAACATTGTAAAGGCCATCTACACTAAGCCCATGGCCAATATCATTCTAAATGGTGAAAACTGAAAGCATTCCCCCTAAAAACTGGAACAAGACAGGGATGCCCTCTTTCACCACTTCTATTCAATATCGTTCTTGAGACTCTAGCCAGAGCAATTAGACAAACCAAAGAAATTAAAGGGATACAAATTGGAATAGAGGAACTCAAACTATCCCTGTTTGCTGATGACATGATTATATATTTAGAGGAACCTGGAAATTCCACCAGAAAACTCTTAGAACTCATAAGTGAATTCAGTAAAGTAGCAGGTTACAAGATCAATGCTCATAAATCCAATGCATTTTTATACATAAGTGATGAATCTTCAGAAAGAGAAATTAGGAAAACTACCCCATTCACAATAGCATCGAAAAAAATAAAATACTTGGGAATCAATCTCACAAAAGAGGTGAAAGACCTCTACAATGAGACTACAGAACACTAAAGAAAGCAATTAAAGAAAACCTTAGAAGATGGAAAGATCTCCCATGTTCTTGGATAGGCAGAATTAATATTGTCAAAATGGCCATACTACCAAAAGTGCTATACAGATTCAATGCAATTCCAATTAAAATCCCAATGGTGTACCTTACAGAAATAGAGCAAGCAATTATGAAATTCATCTGGAAGAATAAGAAACCCAGAATAGCTAAAGCAATCCTCAGTAGAAAGAGTGAAGCAGGGGGTATCACAATACCAGATCTTCAACTCTATTACAAAGCAATAGTAACAAAAACGGCATGGTATTGGTACCAAAATAGACAGGTAGATCAATGGTACAGAATAGAGGACATGGACACAAACCCAAATAAATACAATTTTCTTATACTAGACAAAGGTGCCAAAAATATGCAATGGAGAAAAGATAGCCTCTTCAACAAATGGTGCTGGGAAAACTGGAAGTCCACATGCAACAGAATGAAACTAAATCCCTATCTCTCACCCTGCACAAAACTCAACTCAAAATGGATCAAGGACCTCGGAATCAGACCAGAGACCCTGCATCTTATAAGAGAAAAAGTAGGTCCAAACCTTCAACTTGTTGGCTTAGGATCAGACTTCCTTAACAGGACTCCCATAGCACAAGAAATAAAAGCTAGAATCAACCACTGGGATAGATTCAAACTAAAAAGCTTTCTCTCAGCAAAGGAAACTATCAGTAATGTGAAGAGAGAACCTACAGAGTGGGAGAATATCTTTGCCACTCATACTTCAGATAGAGCACTAATCTCCAGAATCTATAAAGAACTCAAAAAACTCTACAACAAGAATACAAATAATCCAATCAACAAATGGGCTAAGGAAATGAACAGACACTTCACTGAAGAAGATCTACAAGCAATCAACAGATATATGAAAAAATGTTCAACATCTCTAGTAATAAGAGAAATGCAAATCAAAACTACCCTAAGATTTCATCTCACCCCAATTAGAATGGCGATTATCAAGAACACAAGCAACAATAGGTGTTGGCGAGGATGTGGGGAGAAAGGTACACTCATACATTGCTGGTGGGGTTGCAAATTAGTGCAGCCACTCTGGAAAGCAGTATGGAGATTCCTCAGAAAGCTTGGAATGGAACCACCATTTGACCCAGCTATTCCACTCCTTGGCCTATACCCAAAGGACTTAAAATCAGCATACTACAGAGATACAGCCACATCAATGTTCATAGCTGCTCAATTCACTATAGCCAGACTGTGGAACCAACCTAGATGCCCTTCAATTGATGAATGGATAAAAAAACTGTGGCATATATATACAATGGAATATTACTCCGCCATGAAGAATGATAAAATTATGGCATTTGCAGGCAAATGGATGAAATTGGAGGATATCATGCTAAGTGAGATAAGCCAATCTCAAAAAAGTAAAGGATGAATGGTCTCGCTGATAAGCGGATGAGGACATATAAGGGGGGGTATGAGGGGTTAGCGTTAGGATTAGGGTTAGGTTTAGGGTTAGGGATAAGGAGGGAATGGAGGAAGGAAGGACTGTATAGAGGGAAAAGAGGGGTGGGAGGGGTGAGGGTAAGGGAAAAAATAACAATGAATCAAACAACATTGCCCTATGTAAATTTATGATTTTTAATTAAAATAAATTTTAAAAAAATAAAAGCAACTTTATGCCTATAAGTTTAAAAATTTAGATGGAATAGAAAATTCCTTGAAAGGCACATACTACAAAAGTTCACACACACACACACACACACACACACACACACACACACACACAACTTGAATAACCCTGTATCTATTTTTATAAAACTCAATTCTAATAAAAAAAAATTCCCACAAACAAAAATCCAGGCCCATATACTGAATTTTACCTAATGTTGAAGGAAGAAGTAATATCAATTCTATATAAACTCTCCCTCAAAAATTGAACAGGAAGGGATGCTTTCCAACTCATTCAATGAGTCCAGCATTATCCTGAAATCTAGTCCAGCAAAATATTAAGAAAACCAAGAGGAGTTTATCCCAGGAATACAGGGTTGATTTGACATTGAAAATTAAGTTAATGCAATTTATGACATAAATTTAAAAATGAAAAATATGATCATCTCAGTAAATACAGGAGAAGGCATTTGACAATATCTATGTGTTCTTGATTAAAAATTAAACTCTTAGCAAAATAGGAATAGAAGGGTATTTCCTCAACTTGATAAAAGGCATCTACACAGGTGGGGAGATAGCTCAGTGGTAAAGCACTTGCCTAGCATGCATGAGGCCCTGGGTTCAATCCCCAGAACCACATAAAAATAAACAAAGATTTTAAAAATATACATTAAAAAACGCATCTACAGAAAACTTTGTATTCAGTGAAAACATCACTTTCTTATGAAAGACTAAATGCATCCCTTCTAAGATTAGGAACAAGATCAAAATCTCAGCAACCTTTTTTTGTAGAAACTGACAAGCTGATTCTAAATTCATGTGAACATGAAAATGGCCTAGAATAGAAAAGATAAATCTTAAAAATAATATGTTTAAGAGATAACAGTCACTGATTGCAAAAATTATTATAAAGTTACAGTAATAAAATGATGTTTTCAGTATAAAGATAGATCAATGGAAAGAATAAAGTCTTGAAGTAAATCCACACATGAAGAACTAGTTTTTAACAGGCACAAAAAGGTAATGCTATGGAGAAAGAACAGCCTTTTCAACAAATGATATTGGAATAATTGAATATCCATATGCAAAATACAAGTGATCTTGGATCCATGCCTTCTATTACATAAAAATATTAACTTGAAATATATCATAGACTTAATGAAAAACCTAAACCTTTAAAAGTTGTAAAATAAAACAGGATAAAATCTTTGTGACCTTGGGTTAGGCAAAGGTTTCTTAGAACAACAAAAGCACAACCAATAAAAGAATAAATGGACTGAACTTCATTAAAATTAAAAACTTCTCTTCTGTTAAAAAAGTGATTGGGAGAAAAATATTTGCAAAGCATGTCAGATAAAAGGCATATCAAGAATATTTTTTAGACACTTAAAAGCCAACAATAAGGGGAAAAAAGATAATCCATTAAAAATGGACAAAGATTTAACCAAACACTTTACAAAGATCAGGAACACTTCAAAAGAGAACATCAGCAAATAAGCACATGAAGAGATTCTCAGCATCATTAGTCATTAGGGAAATGCAAAATAAAATCACAATGTTAGACCTCTATACATCTATAAGAATGACTAAGATTTAAAAGACTGACCATAGAAAGTGTTGATAAGAATATGGAGGAACTGAAACTCTCTTACACTGCAGATAGGAATGTAATATTCTACAACCACACTGGAAAAAATTTTGGCAGTTTCTCACAAAGTTAGACATCTACCATATGATACAGATGTTCTATTCTTAGACACTTACTGAAAATGAAAGAAAATATGTTCTCTATAAAGATTTGTATATTGGTTGTTCATAACAGTCTTTTCAGTAATAACCAAAAACCATAAATGCCCAAATGTCTACTAACAGGTGACTAAATAAGCAAACTGTTCTGTATGTATACCCAACAAAACATAGTTATGAACTATTGATTCCAGAAATGACATGAAGGAATCTCAAAATAATTAAGTTGCATTAAAAAAAGACTTGACTTAAAAAATCTAGAATATAGATTCCATTATTAAAAATGCTAGAAAATATGTAGTAATTTACAGTGACATAAAGTAGGTCAGTGATTGCTTGGCAATGAATGCACCTGGAGAGACAGATTACCAAGGGGCACAAGAAAACTTCTGGGGTGATGGATATCTATCTTGATTGTGGAGACCTTTCATGGAAACTACACATGCCAAACCTTTGACCAAATTACACATTTTGAATATGTGTGGTAAGTATATCAACTTACCTTAAAAAAATAGTTGATTAACAACAAGGGAACTTCTCTTCACCCAAAACAACTTTCTTCTCTCAGCTGGAGCCACAGCTAGCAAGTCGAAGTCCCCTTCCTTGTTCCACCAATGGTGACAAAGGCCTTCCTCCTCCAACTTCAGTTTGAAAAAAATCCCCAGTAGTATCTGCCTGGCACAGATTTTCCAGGTGGAGTAGGGAAAGATAAGAGATGACTGGAGTCATAATTACAGCTAGGGTAGAGGACAAGGAGAGGATGGGCATATGCATTAGAACCCCATGTGGTGAAACAAGCCATTTCCCCAAATGAAGCAATTGTTATTCCTAGCAGAAAGATGTGCTAAACAGACACAATTCTCAATGCCACCTACAGCATTTTCTGTGCCTTTCCTCATTTAATTCTTACAGTGAAACTGTGTGGCAGGTATTAGCACTTCTATTACACAGCAGGGGAAGCTAAGCACCCAAAGGGCAAGTAATTTGCCCATCATAGTAGGTTGAATAATGTCCTCCACAGTGTGGTTAATTTTATGTGTTAACATGCTAGGCTATGGGTTTTAGTTGACTTTTTCATCACTGTGACCAAAGGACCTGACAAGAACAGGATAGAGAGAAAGTTTATTGGGGGCTCAGTTTCAGAGATCTTAGTCCATATTGGGTGAGTCCATGCCTCTGGGCCTGAGGTGAGGCAGAATATCATGGCGGAAGGATGTGGAGAAGGAAAAAATCTCAGACATAGCCATCAGGAAGCAGCTAGAGAGTGTCATTCACCAGGGACAAAATATAAACTCCAAAGTCACACCTCCAATGAGCTACCTCATATCTAAACCAAACATCTGGATGTTTCTTTGTAGGTATTTTTTAGATGAGATCAACATTTAAGCCAAGGACTTCAAGTGAAGTGGATTGCCTCCATAACATGGGTGGGCCTCATCCTACCAGCTGAAGGCCTTAAGAAAAAACTGACCTCATCTGAGAAAGAATTCTCCCAGGGGGGTGGCCTTTGGATTTGACCTATTTCAACTCTTCCCTGGGCCTGTAATATGCTGGACCATCTTGCAGACTTCAAACTTGCCAGCCTCCACTACTGTGTGAGCCAGTTCATTGAAATTAATGAATCTCTCTCTCCTTTCCCCTCCCACCATGCATCCTATGGGTTCTGTTTTCCTGTTTTCCTGTAGAGCTAATCTGCCCTCAAAATTTATGTCCATCCAGAACATGACCTTATTTGGAAATAGGGTCTTTTCATATATACATTGAGTTCATACTGGATTAGAGAGGTTCCTAAATCCAAAGATTGATGTCCTTATGTGAAGGGAAAAAGACAAAGACAGAGGAAAGACCATGTGGTGACAGGCCAAAACTGGAGCGACGAAGCTCCAAGCCAAGGAAGGATTTCCAGCAACACGGAGAAGCAAGAAGAAAGCTGTGGAGCAGGTTCTCATTCAGATTCTCCAGAAGGAACTGACCTTGCTGACACCTTCATTTCAGACTGCCGGCCTCCAGAACTATGAAAGCATGAATTTGATGTTTCAGGCGTCCAGTGGGTGAGAATTTGTTACACAAGTACAAATGTGCATTGCCTTCCCACCATCGTAAAGTGGGAAAGTGGAACGACTGTCAGTGGGGGAGTGTCTTATTAGGACTTAAAGAGCAAACATTAGAATTAAAGAGAAGGAATATTTTCCAGTTAATTTTGGAGTCTCTGAACCACCCATGATGAAAATAGCCTCTTAATCAAATCCAGTTTTTATTCCCAGGCCAAACTCCAGCCCTCCCCCATTTTCCTCTTAAGCTAGCAAAACATTTCATTCCAACCTGCTTTTCTCCCATGCCCTGTTCCATTGAGCTGTTTTAGATAGAACACTAACCCCTTGAACCAGAAATCAGGGTGGCGTTAAGAAGAATGTGGTCCTTATACCCCTGCAGAACTCAGAGACCTTTGCTGTTACTAGAAAGATCCAGAAAACAAAGATAAAATTAAGTCGCTTGGCTATCCTCCCAATCTGGTTCTGGGGGCTCTCCAGCTGGGGATGGGATATGTTTTCCCAGTTTAACTTGAGCACCATTGGCTCCTGGCAAGGACATACATATACCTCAGATGGAATCAGACCCTTCTTTTGGTGTTAGTTTCTGTTGCATTATTTACGTGTGTGGTCTTCAGGATCTTTATTGCTGCTGTGATGTCATTGCTTCATCAAATGAGCTAACAAATGATCATCTGGCAATAAGCATCCATAGAGGTTGGAGTGACCACCTCCAGAAACCTGATTATCATAACTCAAGCCAGAGTAGAGATCTGGATTTCTCCCACCCCTAGATGAAATGGTCCATCCCACAGCTTGGACTAAAGAATGACCACAGGTGGTCACTAAATTGCCTGTCAGATGCTTGAAGCCCCATGACTTAATTATTGGCACTAACATTAGTGCCAATAACATTAGTCTTTTAACATTAGTCTTTTAACATGGCCTTTTTTTTTTTTTTTGAAGAAATTCTGGTCCAGAAAGGTAAGGCTGTAAACCAATAGGTGACAACCTATTCTCATTTATCTGGACCATAAACTGCTCAGCTAGTCATCTTCTCAGGACAGTAGGTTGTTTATGTGAGTAGCTAGTCCCTTTCTTAGGACAGAAGGTGACTCACCTAACAAATCTGTTAGCCCATCAAATAACGGTCCATCAAGTCTCATTTTAAAAGTCTCTCTTCTTCATTGTACCTACCAACTCTAAAAAAAATGTATCTACTTTGCCCAGTTCCAGAGTCCTAAATTGAAAGACCCACCTCAAACCACTTGAACTCAGACTCAAAGCCTCTGATTATTCCCCTTCTTTATGACCAAATCCCCACTAATGTGATGCTTATCATAGATAATAGTAAGTCCAGCTTTGTTTAACCAATCAGTTGTTCTGATGGTCTTTTAGGAAAGTCAGGGTTTGATATCCAAGATGGAGCATGTGAAGAAAAGGTAACGAAGAGACTCCTTACAGATGTAAGGTGGATTACTGAAATAAACAAAGAATGGTACAGCATCCAGGGACCAGCGAGCGTGGGAAGCCATTACCACCCCTGGGGCAGAAGGGACTAGGACAGGAAGCAACGGCACTGGAAGCCAGTGTGAGAGCAGGAATGGTAGATTCCTGGGCCAACCAGCAAACGCTGTAATCATGGAGGCCCACGACCAGACCACCATCGGAACGTGGTGCAAGTAGGAGAGGAGCAGGGAGGAAGCACCTCCATCTGTCACTTCTCTTGCCTTCGTTGCCTGCCGACTCCTGCCCTCAACCAAACTCAAACGGAAGCCAGAATCCAGGGGGCCCAGGGAATGAAGCAATCCCCCTCCAGGGGCCAGGGCAGGGCCGGGAGGGAGAAGAACAGATTAGCGTGAATGTGGGGCATAAGAAGAAGGCGATAAATGGAGAAAAACCAGTGTGCAATATGTAGGGTTTGTTGATGAAGGAATAAGCGAGTTATCCTGAATATATACTCTTTCTATATAATATATTGGCTTTCAGAGTCAGTAAATTGTTAATCTTGTTCCTTGACCTATAATCCTAAAACAAGATCGATACGGAACTCAAGGAATAAGGTAGAACAAGACAATTGGGCATGTTTCAGAGACTTAATAGCTTTTGTCTGAGGTATAATTTGGGTTAAAGCCTGGACTTAGAAGTTGTAGCCTAAGTCTCCTTCACTTCACTCCCTAAATATCACCAAAACAAGATTTTGTACCTAAGGAACTTACTGCAATTTCCAAAGATAGCTAGATCACACTTTCTGGAAGGAATTGAGAAGGTTTGTACATTTGGGAATACCACCAAATAAGAGGTTGCCAAAACCGTCTTTAAAAAAGAACAAACTCTTTTATTTCAAAGTACATAACCTAAGGAAATGTGAGCTAATGACATATGGTCAAAGCTGATCAAGCAAATTCAGTTTGGGAGTTATCTGCCATGCGATAGGTAGTCACCAGTATAACTAAGGGTTAAGAAGCTACAGAGCTATAATCGGATAGACCTGGCCTGGAATCTCACACGATGTTTGAGCAAGTTACTTGACTCCTGTGCCTCAGTTTCCTTCCTGTGTAAAATGGAAATAATATCCCATTCTTGTTTTGGCTATTGTTTTTTGGCAACTACATTCACCCTCTCCTCCTTCCAGGGTTCTTCCCTATATCCCAGGACTGAAAATCTGTAAACCATATGTCCCAAATTCCATTTCTTTCGTAGTTCTTGATAAGAGACACATTCTGCCAATTGTGTGTCCTTGAGCAGGATTTGGAAGTCCAAGCTTCAGCAGATGTGAAGTTTCACAGCTACTCTAGGTTTTGCATTTCTGGTTATCAGCTTCATGCTATGACCAGCTGTGACCGTGAGCAGCCATTTCCTATCATCCTCTGACCTAGGCAGTAGCAGCAATTTCTTGTTGTGAGAACGAGTGGCAAACTTGAAAGCTTGCACTGGCCTCGCCTGACTTTTTCAATCTTCCCAACCTTTTTTTTTTTTTAAATAAGCAAGTATTTCCTCCTATTAAATCCCTTTCTACATAAAATACCTACAATGGTCTCTGTTTTATAACTGAACTCTGAGTGATATGTACCACAGAGTAAAGTTCAGACCAAAAGAGCACCTTTCTCAGAAGCAATCCATGAATTAATCAGACCTGCGGAAGTCCTGATGCATATGTATTGTTTGTGGGATATTCTCCAACACTGAAGACTTCAGAATTTTCCACAGCAATGGATACAAGTTTAAAAATGTTAATCATTGTGATGGCACTTTAATTTAAAATCATTTAGATGACTGGTGTGACTATTTCTTTTTTTTTTTTTCTTCCGGTGCTGGGGATTGAACCCAGGGCCTTGTGCATGCAAGGCAAGCACTCTACCAACTGAGCTATCTCCCCAGCCCTGGTATGACTATTTCTAACACTTTAATCATAGAATCATATCATATAAAAATATAAACTGAACTTGGTAAGAAAAGTACAATTTACAAAATTCGAATCTACATTTAGGAACTCAGTGGCGGTTTCCCTGTGGAGAGTCACTAATAGCCATTCCTCAAGACAAATCTTTCACTTTAAATGATCACACCCTTAAATGGAAATGCAAATATTTTACATGTTCATTTGTTGGTTTCCCATCTGGTTTTAGGATAACTAAAATGTTCATCTTAAAGTAACAGAAACTGATGAGTAATTTGTATATCACTGCCATTAAAGACAGAAAGAAAAGTCCATTTTTTATAAACACAAACATGCTTTGCCAATTCTATGATATAGCAGGATAGAAGATGGTTCCAGGCCTTTCTCATATCACATCCCTGCTTCCGGTTCCAGCTCTTTCCATAAGCATTGCATAGCATGCATTTGAAGATACCTCATTTGATATTAATGCAGCGCCCCTACCCCTCCCTAATGGGGCTGCAATTGCCTTGAATACAGGAACCAGATTTTTCCCCTTGGGGGCACTTTGGTCATGGTGTTCTACATACTCCTCAGTAGAGGAGGCCCTAGCTCATAGATTTATAAAGAGAACCACCATCCCAGCCTCCAGCACTGCTTCCTTTAATGCCTGAGTTTTCAAGGCCAAGTCCAGTCCTGGCTTGCTCAAACATCTAATAAACCTTATCTCTGGATTAATGAAACTGATTACATGGCACTTTGTAAATATCCAAGGTACTCCCCAAAAGGTAAACAGCGGTAATGGTCATGATCAAAGTCTTGGGGCTGGAGTGCTGCTATTACAGCCTGAGGGTCATGTCTGCTTGGGAAGAACAACAAACAAGGCTGGCTTTGATCACATCACTCCCAACACCAAACCTTAGGTGGTTCCACACTGCCTTTATCAAAAGGCCACACTTCTTAGTGTACTTATCCTCCGTGCCCCTACCACCTGGTCCCAACCCACCCTTCCAGCCTTATCTTCTCCTGCTCTCCACCGCCATGAACAGATTCACCAATCCCCCTAAGCACAGCTGGCGGCTATACTGGCGGGTCTCAGGCCCTCAGAATACCCTCTCTGTACCTTCCTCTGCTTCTCATGCCAAGCATTCCTGCATCATCCAACTCAGGGCTCTCCTCTTCTCAAAACTGTCATATGATACCCACCCCACCCTGCTGGTATACAGATGGTTAATGATGTGCCAAGTTGACAATGGGACAAAGTACAGTAGAAACCGTATTTGGAATCTTAATCTTTCTTCGTGGTGCCATTGTGCACTAAGCTCTCAGATTCAGTGGGCTAGGTTTATATATATATATATATATATATATATATATACATATACATATATTTAGTAGTAGGTGGACACAATACCTTTGTTTTATTTTTATGTGGTGCTGAGGATTGAACCCAGGGCCTCATGCATGCTAGATGGGCACTCTACTACTGAGCCACAACCCCAGCCCCAAGGCTAGGTATATTAAATGCATTCTCCACGATGATGTTTTCAATTTATTCTGGGCTTATCAGGAGATACCCCTCATAGTGGAGGAAATAGATACTCATTAAGCCTTTTTCAATCTGTTCCGTCACTCAATCCTTAAAACAATTTCATGAGGTAGGACCATTTCTTCCTTTTTAGGGAAAAGGAAATGGAGACAAATGCTGTAGTATCTTCAGACTATATGATTCGACACTCCAATTGTTTTTATGAACAAAATTTGACTAATTTACTCCTAAAACAGTTGAAGGAAATCTGTAAGATTTCTTGAACAAAGTTGTCATTGTTTCCAAAGTTCAATGTAAAATGATCCCAAATTTGCAACAGCATACGCAGTGTAAAATACTGTGCAACCAATATGTACATGGGAAGATATTTAACATTACGAATCATTAGGAACATGAAAACCAAGACCACAATGAGATGCCCCTTACATCTATTATGATGGCTATTTAAAAAGAAAAAGAAGGAAAGAAATTCTGACATATGCTATTATACGAATGAACCTTGAGAACATTATGCTAAGTGAAATAAACCACTTATATGAGAAAGCTAGAATAATCGAAATTACAGAGACCAAATAAAATGGCGGCTACAAGGAGCTGGAGGGAAGAGGAAATTGGGCAGTTGATACGTGAAAGTAACAGAATCTCAGTGGAGGCAGTTGAAAACATCTAGGGATGGATGATGTACTTGCACAACAGTGTGCACCCATTCGTTGCCTCTGAACTGTGTACTTAAAAATGTACACAGGAAAGAAACCACAGACCAATATGCTTGGTGAACAATCCCCAACCAAACACACAGCAAACCAAATCCAATAGTGCATTAAAAGATTATTCACCATGATTGAGGTCACCAGTGATGCAAGGATGGTTTGACAGATGCAAATCAATAAACATGTTACATCACATCAACAATCTGAAGGACATAAACAATGCAGGGCACAATGGCACACACCTATAATCCAAGCTACTTGGAAGGCTGAGACAGGAAGATGAAGAGTTTGAGACTAGCCTGAGCAACTTCTCAAGACCCATCTCAAAACAACAGAAACAAAAACAAAACCCATATAATCATCAATAGATGTAGATACTTATTATTTTGCTTTTAAAAAATAATCCCTTTCCTAATAGATGTGAAGTAGTATCTCAAAAGATGAAGAAAACGCATTTGATAAAATTTAACATCCCTTCATAATAAAAACTGAACAAATTAAGTATAGAGGTAATGTATCTCAACATAATGAAGGCCATATATAGAAGCCAACCACTATCACTGTATTGAAAGGCAAAAAGTCAAAAGTTTTCTCTAATATCTGAAACAGACAAGGACACCCACTTTCATTACTTTTATTTACATAGTACTGGAAGTCCTAGTCAGAGTAATCAAATGAGGGGGAAAAAAAAAGGAAAGAAAAGAAAGAAAGGCATCCAAATTGGAAAAGAGGAAGTCAAATTGTCATAGAAACCCCAAAGATTCCACTGAAATACTATTAGAACTAATAATACTTGCAGAATAAAAAGCCAACATAAAGAAATCAGTAGTATTACCAATACGGTATCTGAATTAGAATTATCAGAAAGAGAAATCAAGAAAGAAATCCCAGTTACAATCACTACAGAAAAATTAAAATGTCTATGAATAAATTTAACCAAAAAAGTGAAAGACCTCCACAATAAAAACTATGAAACATCGGTGAAATAAGTTAAAGAGGACACACCAAAAAACTGAAAAGGCATCTCATGTTCGTGGATTAGAAGAATCAATATTGTTAAAATGTCCATGCTACCTAACACGATCTACAGAGTCAATGCAATCCTAGCAAGAACTGGGAAAAACAAATCCTAAAATGTGCACAGTACCAAAAATAAATTAATTAATTAATTAAAAAAAAAAAAAGGCCTGGAACTGCCAAAGCAATTTCAAGCAAAGAAGAACGAAACAGGAAACATTATACTACCTTAAGTGGAAATATACTATGAAGTTAATCAAAACAGCATAGCTCAATGGTAAAGTTCTTGCCTGGCATGGACCAGGCCCCGGGTTGAATCCCCAGCAACACACACACACACACACACACACACACACACACACACAGAGCATTTGCATAAATACAGATGAGTATATAACCCAACTTAGAAATGGGCAATAGATCTAAGTAGACATTACTCAAAAGAAGACATACACTGTCAACAACTGTATAATAAAAATTATTGACATCACTAATCAGGGAAATGCAAATCAAAACCACAGTGGATAGGGTTGGAGATATAGCTCATTATAGAGCACTTGCCTAGCATGTGCAAGACGCTGGGTTCAATCCTTCCACACTGTTAGTGGGAATGTAAATTTCTATTTTCACTGTGAAAACAGTATGAGCTTTCTCAAAAAACTGAAATTAGAACTACCATATGTACCAGCAATCCCACCACTGACTGTATCTCCAAAGGAAATGAAATCAGTATGTTGAAGCTCTGTGCTCCCATGTTTGTCACAGCACTGTTCACAATAACTAAGAAAATTAAACAACCTAAGCATCCATAGACTGATGAATGGATAAAGGAAAGGTGGTATGTTAATACAGTGGAATACTATTCAACCATATAAAAGAATGAACTCCTGCCATTTGTAAAAACATATATGGAACGAGAGATCATTATGTTAAGTAAATAAAACCAAGCACAGAAACACAAGTACTGCATGGTCTCACTTGTCTGTGGAATATAAAAGTTGATCTCATAGAAGTAGAGAGTAGAATGGTGGTTACCACGGCTGGGGAGAGTACCCATTGGGGTACTAAGTTATAGATAAGAGTAAGAAGTACTGGTGTGCTGTTGCACAGCAAGATGACTATAGATAGCAATTATGTATATTTCAAAAAACTAGAAGGAAGGGTTTTGAATTTTTTCACCATGAAGAAATGTATTTTAGGAGACAGATACATTTAACCTGACTGAAACATTTGTCTTCAGGTATCAAAATGTCACACAGTACCCCATTATTATGCATAATTTTTATGTATCAGTTTAAAAAAATTAAGTTTTAAAAATGATTATACATTTTATTATGTATATTAAATCAAAATAAAAATATGAAAATGCTTTCATATCTTGCATTCGGTCCTCACAAATGCCTTGTGGAGAAGCAGAGAAGATACTAGGATTTCCCACTACTAAGATATGGAAAGTAAGGCTCAGAGGAGTCTGCAACTTGCTCTGGAGCTGAACGAATCACCTGGGGATCCTGCTACAAGGCAGAGTCGTGGGCCTGAGGGTCTACATTTCTAACTGCTTCCTGGGGTGGGATGTGCGGTGTGGAGCACAGCTTTGGGTCAGGACCAGGGAGCATCAGGGCTTGGACTGAAAATCTGATTCCTTAAACTCAAACTCAAGGACTCTTTTAACTCTTTAGGGAGTCCCTCAGAAATGACACCACCCTCACAGGGACTTGGAGAAGAACGAGCTCGCTGAGAATGCAGATCCTCATCATCTCAGCAGACGGACCAACTCAGGCATTCCCAGACAACCGTGAAAAGGCTCACCTGTGTTTGCGAACAGTCTGGACACACAGGGGAAATCCTAAGTTACACCCTCCTTTTCTCTTGCATAGATTAATTTTTTTAAAAAGACTTCCCGGGACTGGGGTTATGGCTCAGTGGTAGAGCTTGCCTAGCACACGTGAGGCACTGCATAAAAATAAATAAATAAAACAAAATATTGGGTCCACCTACAACTAAGAACAACAATTTTGAAAAGGAAGACTTCCTGTACCTAAACTAGAATAAAACTACAAGAGAAACTAATTTGACTGCAAACTAGTTGAACTATTTAAAAATTTTCTTTAAAGAGATAATTTATCAAAAAGTTCTAATGCCCCCATACATATGAGAAACACCTGTTTGTTCACCTGTTTTACGCATTTTTTTTTTTTCCTGAGCCAGGGATTGAACCCAGGGGTGCTTAACCACTGAGCCACATTCCCAGTCCCTTTTTGTATTTTATTTTGAGACAGGGTATCACTAAGTTGTTTAGACTGGCTTTGAACTCACAATCCTCCTGCCTCAGCCTCCAGAGTCACTGAGATTAGAGGCTTATGCCACCATGCCCAGCTCACCTATTTGTTTTAAATAAAGATGCTGGGACCCACCCCCAGAGACACTGTTTTAATCTGTCTAGTGTTTTGCTTTGTTTTGTTTTTCATGTAAGATCTCTGGGTGATTCTAATAGCAATCAGAGATGAGAACCATTGACCTAAGATGAAATAGCAACCCAAATTCAAGATATTTAATAAATTGCATGGGTCTCAATTCTTGGTTGACCTTGCCAGGTATTAGAAGAAAAGTGTTTTATTTTTTTATTTTCTAACCACAAATGCAAATGAGGTGTTCCAGCTATTATAAGGTCTAAATTTATTCCAGGAATAAACTTCATGTAAAATAATGCAAGATTGCTGGCAGTTGTATGTACCTAGCAACAAAAGGTTAATTTTAGCACTATTAAATCCCCAACTGAACCTACCAGTCTATTTTAAATCATGGTTGGGCTTACCAACTTAATTCAAATCAATAGCTACTTTACTTCCCTTGCTGAAATAAAACTTACCAGGATAGCCATATTGATGGTATCCTTCTTCTTGATTATCATCATTCATATTCAACCATAATTTGGATATTGCCAACTAACATTTCCAGCCAAGGACACTTCAAGATAATGTATATAAATTGTGTCTTATTGATCACAGAACATCTGCTAGTACTTAAATATGTTGACATACAAACTTTATTTAGAAATTTGCAAGTTTGCATTTCTAATGTTCATAAAATTATAGTTTACAATAAAGCAAACATTGTCATGCTTTTTAAAAAATCACCTCATGAAGATAAAATGACTTAACCAGAAGTTTTAAATGACATAACCACTAAAAGAATATAAAGGCCTAAGTGGTTCCCTCCCCCACCCCCCAAAAAAATTATGGAAGGAAAAATTCATAATTTTTCTCTGACTAGATACCATCCAGTTGCATCTTGCCACTTATATGATAAAAAATAAATTGACTAAATTATAATTAGTGAGATCATAAATTATAATGCACTAAAACTATTTTCTGAAGATAAATACATATTTCTTCATATTTTAAGATTTCAGAAATTCACAGTAAGAGGAGAGCAATTGATTTCTTGGGACACGTTTCTCAGAGACAGGATGGCGAAAGCAGAGTTGAGCGTTGTTATTAAAAGAACTCATGGCCAAAGTCTCAACCCTGTCATGAGATGACTGCTTTTAATAGAATTCTTTATTAAGTGTTTAACAGCTGCTGCTTTTCCCATAGAAAACAAGATAAACTAGGCAAACAGTGCCCAGGTGTTGACCTGCCCTAGTGCAGCTCAAAGTCGAGGGAAGACCAGGTAACACCCTCCCCAGCCTGAGGGAGTGGAGGATGAGGTTCCAGGAGAAGTTGAGGGACAATTTGTTTGCAGGCAAAGTATAAGAAGTTGCTGTACTATTGCTCTGTCACTTCCTTCCCTCTGTCCCCATAGCAAGGCGAAAGCTAACTGCTATAGAAAGCACGTGGTGGTCCACTCTGCAAGGAGGCCCGGAAACATACACGCCACATCCATTATATAACAGGAATAATATTTGGCAATTATAAATGGTGTGCTCTTTTCATCCTGTTCCCTCCTCACATTCCCTGCAGACATTCTATAGCCCCAGGGAAGAGCAAGGAGTGCCTTTCGGAAAGACAAGAATACAACCCAGGAGGATGTATGTGTCAGACAAGACAGGAAGGAAGGAAGGAAGGAAGGAAGGAAGGAAGGAAGGAAGGAAGGAAGGAAGGAAGGAAGGGAGGGAGGGAGGGAGGGAGGGAGGGAGGGAGGGAGGGAGGGGAAGAAAAAGAGAAGAGAAGAGGAGAGAAGAGAAGAGGAGAGGAAAGAAAAAGAAAAGGCTTCCGGGGCTGAGAGAAACTGGGTGGTACAAAAATGGAGGGAGTAAACACACAGACCAAGAGTCCAGGACCCTCCCCTCACTTTGGACAGATCCCAGTAGTGAGTGGAACCAGCCTCAGATAGATTGAGGGAAAGCTAGAAGTCAAAGGTCCTGCTAACTTGGCTCTTCACTGGAAACTCCAGGAGGTGACTCCCATTACTGGATCTTGCTCAACCAGTAGGTACAGTGGAGTAAAAATGGCAGCCCACCATAAAGTAGGCAGAGAAGGGTCCTGAGTTGGTGTCCCTGATCTCCCTCAGCTCCCAAGGAGCGAGACGAAGTAGAGAGCCAACAGGTGAGAAGGGCAGAGGCAACCCCACCAGAAAGATCAGGAAGAAGTCACAATGGAAAATCAGAGAAGTCAGCTCTGCCAGCAAAAGACAAGGTGCAGAACTGAACCTGGCCACCCAATTGAGTTGAGAAGCAGCTGGCTCTGTAGTCACAGGCTGCAGCGGAAAGCCCAGTCAGGAGGTGGTAAAGTCCTCCCTCTGGGCCAGGGTTCCTCACCTTGGCACTAACGACATTTGGGCCAGATCATTCTTCTATGTTTTATAGGATGTTTAGCAGCATCCCTGGCCCCTCCTACTAGATGCCAGTAGTACACACACCCCTCCACCAGTACTGAAAATCAACGACGTCTGCAGACAGAGCCAATGTCCCCTGGGAGAAAAATCACTGCAGATTGACAACCACTGCACTAGCCCTGAATGTCTTAGAAAGCACATGTCGTGGCAAAAAGAGACTCTGGAAAACTGAGTATCCAGCCCAGAGACAGCTTCACACCAAGACCCTTAAGGCTGAAGAAACTAAGGCACCCTCGTTGGCAACTTTAAACCCCCTTACCTCTGACCACCCGTCCTTGGGCCACCCAGCAGAGTGGATGCCCAAGAGCAATAGAAATTAACAACTCTGGGAAGCGTGGGTCATCACTCCATTGTACCGTTGAGGAAACTGAGTCTCTAAGACGATTCAACCTGCCCAAGATCACACGCCCAGTTAGTGGCAGAGTCAGTATTCAAAGTCAGCGAGGCTGCCTCCAAAGTCACACTCAATCCAATAAACCAGGGGACAAACTGGCCGTCACACACAGTACTGTATTATAACTTAATGTGCACTGCACTGTCATCTCCAGAAGGCGTGGCTCGTGTGGAGAATGAATTATACATGCTTGTCTTGTGTCAACCTTTAGTTAGTGCTCCATAATATTTGTGGAAAGAATGAATATTTGTGAATGAATGAATGAATATTTGTGAATGAATGAATGAATGAATGAAACCCTGCCTTCCACCACCAGGCTAGGAAGGGCTGTTTTCCAAGGCCAGACTGTACCTGGGAAACAAGAAGGAAGATAAAGGCCCAGCGAAGTTTAACAATGCAGGATCGATATTCTTTCTCAGAAGGTGCTTAAAAGAGGCAAGGAAATGTCAGCTGGCTTCTCATCAGCAGCACTGATGGCCACATGCAGAGAAGGAAATGGGAGGAGCCAGACAGGGGGCCATGGAGCTGGAGCCAGAAAGAGGGCTCTACAGTTGAGCTGGTACAAGAAGAGCAAAGAGGAAAAGGCAAGGAAGAGCAAAGGGAAAAAGTAAAACGAGGAGAGTCCAGGCTAAGGGAGAAGAGAAGGGTCTGGCAATGGAGAGCTGATTCTGGGAATAGGGTTGGGAGTGGGGACTGACAGGGGATTTGAAGGTCAGGCAAAGACCATCAGGGTCCCTTAGCAGATTCCTGAGGAACGGTGCCAACAGCCATGAACCCTGACTGGGGGTTTCCCACTCACAGGCGCTGCTCTTCACACTCCACAGGGATTACCTCAGTCATGGAGGCTGACTTCCAGAGACCCCCCACCCCAGATCAGCAAGGGCTAGAGCCACAGAACTCAGGAGGGCAAGCCAGAGGTGTGCCCCAAGAAACCTGGCCTCCACCACATAAGTGGTGTGTGGCGTGTTGAAGGCAGTATAAGTGCAACCCTGAAGAGGAGATGGAATCGCAGCCCCTCCTTCAGTCCTTTAATCTGAGTGACAGTCCTGACAGTCCTTCATGCTGTCTGGACAGGGCTTAGCAATGACAGGGAGGGCAATTCAGGCTCTATAGCCACAAAAGCTAGGGCTCAAAAGCTGTTGGTGTTAAACCTCTTTCTCTCTTGATTTGGTCCTTGGTTATCTGCATCCCTTTTGCATGTTCATCTTGGATCCATCAAGGGGATGGAGAACACATTTGCATTAGCCCATTCCTTGCAGCAATCTCAGCCCAGCAGCACCCTGAGCAAGCACTCCAATGACAGAATGCTAGGACCATTGACTAAACATGCAGCCAACAAGGATCCTGGTTCTTAGTAAAGGCGTCAGTGTCTTGGCTGGTGAGGGTAAATGATCCGTATGGGGGGATGGGGATGAGAGGGGGCAAATTTGTGTGTTTCCATCATTCATCCATTCATTTACCAAATATTTAATGAGCACCTACTATGTGCCCACTGTTCAGGACATGTCATGAACACAGCAGATAAATATCCTGCATCTTCAGGCAACAGATGGACACAAAAACATAGCAAACAAGTAACTTACATAGTGTATTAGAGGGTGATTAGTGTCTGGGGAAAAATATAAAGTGAAAAAAGGTATAAGAGAGATTGGAATGGGATCAGGAGGGGAGTGGGCAGTTTTTAGCTTTAAATGGGATAGTTAGAGAAGATGCTGTTTGAGCAAGACTGTGAAGGAATGAGCAGGTACATACAGAGAAGCAGTCTGGGGTGCTTGAGGCACAGCCAGGAGGCCAGTGTGGTCAGAGCGTCATGAACTATGCAAAGAGCATTAGCATGAAGAATCATCCACTCAGATTTCCCAGTTATGAAAAAGGTGCTCCCAACCCAGACCACACATGCAAACTCCAGTCTCCATGACCTGCTGACACCTGTGTAAGCTATTGACTTGGTCTTCACACCTTGCTGACTTTCCATAGGGATTGGATTAGACCTATTCCTTCCCCAGATGGTTCCTTCCCTCCTGTGAAATGCCTTGGTCTCCAGTAGGTGTTTCCACCTACCCAGTGATAAATGGGTAGGTGCACTTTGTTCTAAGAAGTTACTTTAAATTTCTGAGGTATGGTTTCTGGTGTAGCACCACATGGAAAGATGTGCCTTTGCATTGTAGCTTTTGCCATAGAAGTCACAGCAAGTGACTCTCTATTTCCTGAAGCAATTCTCTCTGCTAGTGTTTTGTTTCAGAATGTTTCATCTTTTTTTTTTCTTTTTTTTTTTTTTTTTGGTACAGGGGAATGAACTCAGGGACACTCAATCACCAAGCCACATCTCCAGCCCTATTTTGTATTTTATTTAGAGACAGTGTCTCACTGAATTGCTTAGCGCCTCATTTTTGCTGAAACTGGCTTCGAACTCTCAATCCTCCTGTCTCAACCTCCCAAGTCACTGGGATTACAGGCATGTTCCACCACGCCCAGCTATTTCATCCATTTTTAAAACCGCATTCTTTTCTGAAATCGGGTTGCCTCTTGTTACAATACTGACTGATATGAAGGGCTTTGCCTGCAAAAGGGAACGAATATTTCTGTAAGTTTTACAAGAAGAAACAACTTGGTTCTTACTCACACAAGAACCACAAAACAGAATACAGCATGTGTGTAAAACAAACTGCTTATTTCCCACTGTTTCATGCTCAATGGGTTTGCATGCTTAGATTATTCAGAGCTCCTTGCATCCAGCCACTCCGCTGGGGATGAAGATCTTTAATGTACACATTAAAGATCTCTCCCTCTGGACTTTGGAGAAACGATAGGGATAACCTGGACTTTCAGGACTTTTGCCATCTCTGCTCTGGTTCCTTCCCAGGCTTCCTGCATAGGTGAGTGAGGTCAGCCACTGGAGGCTTTAACCATGTAGCTTGGAAGTTCGTTGCTTCCTCTGCCCTGGTATCCTGCACGCTGCCATCTTCAAGCACTTCAGTTTACCAGTTAAAGTTCCAGAGTCTCTGTGACTGCCCCAAAATACTGGCCAATGACCCCATTTCCAGGGTCATTCAGTGCAGATTCTAGTCACACTGTCCGTGTGACCTTGAGCAGGCAACCTCACCTCCCTGAGCCTTGGTGTCCTCATTGATAATGATCAGTAAGTCAAAGTACAGACTTCACAAGCTTGTTGGAAAGATTTGATGAATCCTCACGCGTAGTACGCAGCCTGGCACGTAATAAATGCTCAGAAAACATCCACGATCGATGCTATTGACCACGTGGTCTTGAGCAGCATCTGATGCTGGTTGGTCATTAGTGTGGACAGAAATAATGACATTAGAAGAAATAAAACATGCATGAATCCTCCTCCAGTGACCAGATTTGCTTTGCCTACCTTCAGGATGGCAGACACAACACCTAAATATAGAGCAGGAGCCACACACAGAACCGCTGGAACAATCTTGGATCTGCTACTGCCGCTGCTGTTTTGTTTTGCATTGAACTGGCCCCTGCCTTATGACAGGACCTACCTGTGTTCTCCAAGGTGTGGGCCCCCAGAACCTGCCTGCCCCTTACCTCTCCTGCCTTGCTCTGGAGACTTTGGAAATCTGGAGACCCCTTACTGCCCTGAAAATCCAAATGAACCCTGCCGGTGGTAGGGACCTCTTGAAGGCAGGCCGTGATACAATCCAGATTCTTTAAGAGTTCCATTGCTTTGACCAAAAATGAGGACCCACTTGTCTACCTTCTTCTTGGCTTTTAGCTAAGGCTTTGGTTTGGTTCTAAAGTGGGTGACATTTGGCCCATGGAGGTAACACGACAGGAAGGACAGGAGAAGCTCTCACTCTGACTGACTGGCGTTTTCTCAGCCGTGTGCAGCGGACCTCAAATCCTGTGAGTGACTTTCCTCCAGACGTGGATAAGAGGCCATTCTTTTTGTTCATTCTCCTGTGGCCTCCGGTTGATGTCTTGCCAATGCAGCAGGATGCTTCCCCACTCCAGATGGGCAGGAATCCAAGAAATGCAGTTCTGTGTTTGTCCAGGCCCAGATAGTTGAGGAAAAGCCCTGAAGCGAATGTACAGTTTATATTTCTCCAGCGCCTGCTGCAGATGGAGCGTCTCTTATTTCTCAGCAACAGGACAAGCCCAAGGCAAAATGCAGTTCAAAGCAGGAACCATCCTTGTCCAAATCTGTGGTGTCGTCCTACCATGCATCAGGCCTTCCTTCACCCTCTCTATTCAAGGGTGTTTTTTCTCATTGTCCCATTCGTCCCCTCTCCTGCTGTGACTTGGGTGGCCCTGGGAAAGCAAAATGATTTTTTTACTTCAGATTATATCAAACAATCAGGAGGGCAAATCTGCTGCTAACAATGGCATGACAACAGAAAGGTCACTTCATTACTTCCAAAAGCCAACCGTTGTCAGAACTCTGTTCCGGGAGAGCCAGCCCATGGAAGGACAGGACTCAAGTAAACCAAAGTCGACCAATGTCGGAGTCTTCACTTGTGAATTCAGATTGTAGTTAGTTGTTTTCCCCAAGTTACTAAACTTAACGTGGGTTAAAGAGCGTGACTCATGAAATAGGTTTTATTTGAGGGATTTGGAGTCTTGATTTAAAATGTATGTCTATAACATGGGAATACCATGAAAAAAATACATATAATCATGGATAAATATTCAGAGTAGAAATCCAGAATGCATTCCAGCTGTAGGATCTGTGTTGTTGTTGGCTGGCTTTGTTTCTGGGTTGGGGAAGTGGTACAGTCTATCCAAACTGTCCCCACGGAACTACACTTCCCACGGCGTTTGTTTTTTTAACATATCAACAAATGCTCATACATTTAAAAGGGAGAGTTAAACACTGTCTTTATTTTGTTTAGCCAGGCAATACTTTAACCCTGACATTCTTTCAACCCTGGTCTTCTGACCTCACCAGCAGCGGGAAGTAAGGAAAAGCCCTTAGTTTGTGCTGGGAACTTCATCACTTACATCCGGTCCAGGAACCTTTAAGGGTTTCTTCTGACAAATGTGTTGATGCTTCCCATTCCCTTTTCTACCCCGACTCCACTACACACAGGTTTGGGTTGTTTCTTTATTTGTTTGTTTGTTTGTTTGTTTGTTTGTGGTACTGGGAATTGAATCCAGGGGTGCTGAACCACTGAGCCACATCCCCAGCCCTTTTTCATATTTTATTTAGAGACAGGGTCTCTCTGAGTTGCTGAGTGCCTCGCTAAGTTGCTGAGGTTGGCTTTGAACTCACCAATCCTCCTGCCTCAGCCTCCCAAGCTGCTGGGACTACAAACACGTGACACTGAGTCCAGTGTTTTTTGTTTTTTGTTTTTGTTTTTGTTTTTTTAACATAGCTTACTCTGATGTGGAAATAAAAGGAAAACTCAGGATTCAGCTTAGAGTGTGGGTTTCTGATGAAAACGCTAGGCAGAGACCATGACTGATCCTGCCTTAATCCTTCATGTCTGAGTGGACACTTCGGAGCTGCCAGCCTCTGCAAACATCCTGGATCTGATAGACCTCCCCATGAATGTAGCCTCTCTCCTTTCCAACCCTCCACCCAGGAGAAGCCAAAACAAGAGAGGCCCAGCATGATGGAGGAGATATTCTGGAAATGTCACCTCCCATTCCCTAATTTAGGATCTTGGCTCTGAGTCCCCATTCGGATGTAAATTAACTAGGCCATTTCTCATGTTCCTTCCAGCTCTACAATTTCATTTAAGTTTGATACCCCTTTATAGACTCACAAGGTCTGAGAGGCCATGCAGGATAAATAATAATAACTGTGCCCCAGGGTTCAGAGGTCAGGAACTTCTGGGGCAGAAATATGAAGACTGAAGTGTGCAGTTGCCAAGGAAGGCATGAAAATGTGATTTTTTTTTCTTCATCTCTAAAATTGGAAAGATGATTATCTACTCTACAGAGATGTGTGCTGATTAAATGAAATGATGTATGAAGAGCAGAGCACTGTACCAGGCATAGTGTAGGTTCTCAGTGAAAGATGGAACGAATGACCAAATGAACAGAGAAGTCAAGCAAGCAACCTACCCCAAGGCCTTCCCAACACCAAGGAGCCAAGCCAAGATGTAAACAGAGATTCTCTGATCGCAACTCTTCTGCTCATTCCATACCTACTGATTTGTCCCCAAGGTTGGTTACCCAGTAGTTCATTGAGATCATCCTGAAATAGATGTCATGCTTGGACATTCATTCCAAATTACCTGGTTCAAGGTAAGGAAGTTAATGTCAGTGGCAGATTCGCTCAGGTAATTAGCAAAAATTTATTATGTCCAAATTGTACACAAGTCACTAGTGCCTTCTTCCTATTTTACCTCCAGCATCCATATGTTCACTTACTCCCATTAAACATTTATTAAGAGCTCCCTGTAAGTATATGCTCTAAGGATATTAAATTTTTCACCAGGGTTCATTTTTTAAAAATGTAAGCTAAGAGCCGGGGTTGTGGTTCAATGGTAGAGTGCTTGCCTAACACGTGTGAAGCACTGGGTTCAATCCTCAGCACCACATATAAATAAATAAAATAAAGGTATTGTGTCCATCTACACATAAATTTTTTTAAAGTAAGGCAGGGTCTGTATTCATCTGGAGAAATGAGGCAGACATATACACCCCAGGGTCAAGAAGCATCACAAACATTATGTAAAGGGCCACAAGAATCCTACAAATGAGTACTACAAGATGCAACAACAAGAAGAGGGGGATTATGGGGACTACAACTGACTGTGGAAGGACCCTCCTAGAGGGGAGAAGGACATTATAGCACAGAGAGAGGTCTACAACAAAAATGGATTTCTCTGCTTTCCTCACCAAAATGGTGCTGGTATTTGAAGTTTACAAGTATTATCAATACCATCTCATGCAGTGATTCCCAATATATGACTGCATGAATCAGATTCACTTGGGATTAATATATGACAAAAAATATGTTCGGTCTTTGTCCCAGGTTCTTGGCACAGAGCTCCTAAAATTCTGAATTGCCTGATTGCTGAGAGCATCTTTTGTTTTGCATAAAGAGCACCTTACAAGCCATGCTAATGAAGTAACTCTTAGTGGTTGTTGTGGTTTGAATGTATATGTCCTCCACCAAAATGCCTATGTTATAACCTCAAACTCATGTGACATTATTAGAGATGGGATCTTCAGGAGGTGAGTAAGTCATCAGGGCTCCACCTTCGAGAGTACCCATATAAAAGGACTCAAGGGAACTTGCCAACCCTTTTGCCCTTCTGTCAAAGGAGGGGAAGTTCACCCCCTCCAGAGGAAAAAGCAACAAGGCACCGTCTGAGATGCCAAGAGCAGCACCCTGTGCCGAGTTCCCACCCTGTGGAAACCTTGACCTTGGACTTCCCAGCCTCCAGAAATAAATTTGAGTTGTTTACAAATTACTCAGCATACAGTATTTTGTTCCAGCAGTACAGATGGACTGAGACAGTGGGCCCTTTCCCCTTCCCCACAGGGAAAAGATGGCCACATGATCAGACCAACCACATGATTAGAGGATTGGAATTGTCAGCCATCCCCGAACATCTAGAAGAGGACACAGGTGGAGATGGAGTTCAGTCATCAACTGCCAATGCCTTAATCAATCATACCTATGTATGAAGACTCAAGAAAATGTTTTGACAGATAAGATTTGGGAGGGCTTCTTGCTTAGCAAACTCATTGATCTGCTGGGATAGTGATGTACTCACAGGGGACCTGGAAACTCTGTGCTCCCCACCCCTTACCTTGCCCTATGGTTATCTTCTATTTGGATATTCCTGAATTAAACCTTTAATACTAAAGAAGTAATTATGAGGGTAGAGCTTTCCTAAGTTCCTTGAGTCTCTCTAGTAAATTATCAAATTTGAGGGTGTGGGGCAGCACAAGAACCTTTGACTTTGTAGCCAAAGCTAGAGAGAAGTGCCGGCAGCCTGTGGACCCAGGACTGGTATCTAAAATGAACTCAGTCTAGTGGTCCTGAGCCCACAAGCTGTGGAGTATGACACTAACTCCAGGTAGGCGGTGTCAGAATAGGATTTCTGTCAGAGAACTGGTGTTGGAAAACATCACAGGAATATTTATCAAAGTTCATTCCTAGATCCATGGCCTGTACTTCTGAATCAGACTGCGGTGGGGCAGGGCAGGTCCCCAGGTGTTCCTGAGGCACACCGGTTTTTGAGAAGAGTCTAGCTTCTGCTTTGACTGCTTTCTTAACTTCCCAGTATTCATCCTGCCTGATGCACCAGCCTCGAGACCCGGCAACCATCCAGCTTGCTATCTGTACTGCCCCCATGGCATTGGAGAGATTGAACAATAGACACTTCTAGAGTTTGTTGCAAGAATGAAATGGTATCGGTCAGATCAACCACATGACCTCCTTCTACATGAATTCTGTGAAGTCAACTGAAGAGATGGGGCACCTCAGTTGAGCTCCTTTCTAAATCCTTTCCGGTTAAGAAGATGCTTATTGGTTCTGAGGTTGCAGAACTGCCATAGTTCTAGAAGTTCAAGGTTTGCTTCTGCAGCCTTAAAGATGGCTGCTTGTGGGCTGGGGAGATAGCTCAGCTGGTAGAGTGCTTGCCTTGCAAGCACAAGGCCCTGAGTTCGATTCCCAGTACCAAAAAAAAAAAAATGGCTGCTTGTTCCAGGGCAATGCCCAAGGGTGAACAGCCCCTGTGTATGGAGAACCCATGAACATAGACCCCCATCTCCACCTGGTAGGAAATGGCCCTCCGTAGGAAATGGCCCACCTCAGGCCCAGGAGTTTCCCCAGGCCTGGAGAACAAGGACACAGAGCAAAGACATTCCTGTCTTTGGTCAACAACACTCCCAGTGCCCATCTTTAATGTAGTAAAGAATAAAAATAAAAGCCAAACACACAACAAAAAATCTTCTGCAATTTCACCCCATGCTGATGGCCACCATTGGTCTTGTATTTCTATTTTCTTCCAGCCTTTCTCTACACATTTTTTAAAAGATGACTGAGGTCTGTGCTCGCAGTACTCATTAGTTTCCAGGGCAGTGAATAGAGAAGTGCAAGACTTCTTCTTCCAGTCTCCTCGCAGCACATCTCAGTGCGTTCGGCATCCAGGCTTTTGTTCCTTGTGCTGAGGAAACCTCAGTCTCTCAAGGAAGCTTTTTATTATTTGCCTCTTAATCTTCATATTACCAAAGTAACACCTGTTCATACATTTAAAAATAAATATTTTATAAATGTAAATATATATTTTAAGTGTATATATGTATATATGTATATGCATACCTGTATTTACATATAATATAGATGCATATATACATACATATATATTTATAAAGTCTCTCTGAATCCCATGTTTGATATATTTGATTCCAAATTCTTGCCCTTTCATATAAAAGCATATGATATAGAACCACATGGTTTTTTCATCTACAAAAATGGAATAATAAGGTAGACTCAGTGTGGTGACTTGCTTTTTTAACTTACCAATTTATCGTGGATACCATAGATGTTTTTAGTGAAAAAAAAAAGACAGAACAGAAATAAGAACTGAGCTAGAAAGTGAAAACAGCTCCTTTAATCTGGATGCCAGGAAGAAAGTATGTACGAGGTTTGCTATGCTAATTGAAACCACAGCCCAAGCCTATTATATACTTTGTCCTAAGTATGGGATTGAGAAATGCAACTGCTCGAGTTGCCATTTCTTAAAGCACCCAGAACAAACAGTGAATGGATGGAAAAGTGGCCTAAGAAAAGGTTTCCATGGTGGCAATCACGTGCCCTGAGTGATGAAGCATATGGCCTCGGTCTGAAGCGTTACTATTTTTTGAGTAGGCAAGCTGCAGGAAGAGTGAACTGTCAAAAAGGCAGATTTCCCTTTCCTTTGAAAATAAATAAATAGGTAAAGCAATCATCTAGTTCTACAGAGTGTGCTAGGTCTGTAATAAGAGGTGGGGTGTGTCAACCAAGGAGGTCTACTCCACTCCTCAAGGTTGGGGTTGGGACCTTACCTGTAGGCATAACAGAAAAATGATCCCGTTAGTTAGAATATGACACATGCCATGGGGTCGGAGGGGCAGATTCAAAGGGGTTGGAAGATGAAAGATAGGAGTACGAAATGAGGGGTAATCAGCATAGACTCCATCGAGAACATGATCTTATGAGAACATACATTTAAGTCAAGTCCTAAAGAAAGGGAAAACGTTGGAGAATATCATGCTAAGTGAGATAAGCCAATCTCAAAAAAGAAAAGGACGAATGATCTCACTGATAAGCAGATGATGACACATAACGAGGAGTGGGAGGGGGGCAAGAATGGAGGAAGGAGGGACTGTATAGAGGGAAAAGAGGGGTGGGAGGGGTGGGGGGGAAGGGAAAAATGACAGAATGAATCAAACGCCATTACCCTATGTAAATGTATGATTACGCAAATGGTACGCCTCTACTCCATGTACAAACAGAAACAACATGTATCCCATTTGTTTACAATAAAAATAAATTTAAAAAAAAAAAAAGAAAGGGAGAATGGGTCACAGGACACCTGGAAGGACAGGAAGCCACCTGGCATTTGTTGTGAGTTGAATTATGCTGCCTCATCCCTCCCTCAGGAAAAAAAAAAAAAATATGTTGAAGTTCTAACCCTCAGTCCATGTAAACTTTTGGGGGCTAGGGTTTCTTCAGATACAATCATGTTGAAATGAAGTCATTAGGGCTGACCGAAATCCAGTGAGTGGTGTCCTTATAAGAAGAGGGAAGTTTGGACAGACATCCAGGGAGAATGCCACATGAAGACAGGAACACGCCATCCCAGAGGGAAGAGTCTACAGGTGGAGACAGAGCAGAGAGCAGAGTCATGTTGTCACAGCCACCAAACCTGGGCCACCAGGAGCTGGGAGAGGTGTAGGAGGGAGACTGGCCTTGCTGACATTTTGATTTTCAACTTCTGGTCCCCAGAAGGAATTCTAAGAGAGAATCCCTCTCTATTGTTCAAGACCCCCAGTTGGGGGAACTTGTTACAGTGGTCCTAGGAGACTAAGCCAGTGCTCAGGACACAGAAGAAGACAGGGTGACCGGGAGGGGAGCAGCTGGAAGCAGAGGAGATGAGATCAGGGAGGAAAGGGCTTGGGAGGGTGCAGAGGGATCGTGGGCCTTGTTGGCCAAAAAGGACTTGGTTTTCATCTTGTGAAATAGGATTTGAGAAAGAAGAACTGACTTGGGTTTTAAGAGGTTTCTCTGTGTTGCTGTTGTGTTGAGGATAGACCAGGTCATCCAAGACCAGTCAGGAGGCCTTTGCAAGAATCCTGAGGACGCTGATAAGCGGATGAGGACATATAATGGGTAGTAGGAGGGGTTAGCGTTAGGGTTAGGGTTAGGTTCAGGGTTAGGGATAAGGAGGGTGGTAAGAATGGAGGAAGGAAGGACTGTATAGAGGGAAAAGACGGGTGGGAGGGGTGGGGGGAAGGCAAAAAAATAACAGAATGAATCAAACAACATTGCCCTATGTAAATTTATGATTTTTAATTAAAAAAAAAATACTGAAAAAAAAAAAAAGAATCCTGAGGAGAAACGACACAGTCACTGTGAATTGGACAAAAAATGCTCAGATATTTTGAAGGTAGGAGTTCCTGACAGGTTGAATATGGGGTGTGAAGAGAAAAGGGTCTAGGATGCAAATACTCAATTGTCCCTATACCTTTTTATGCCTCGTTGAGGAAAAATTATCTTCCATATAAAAGGTTACTTCTGTGGATTTAATAGAGACTGGAGAGTATTTTTCTGCCATTTTAATAATGATGCCACTGAGTGGGTAAATCTGACATTGATGATTCTATGACCTATAGGGCCCCTGAATTCAAGAGACACTATGAACACCTCCTACTAGTGCTGGGAAATTTGGTGGCTACAAAGATGAATGGGACATGTTCACATATGGAGGAAAGAAGGCAGAGAAGCAGACATGCACACATAAAAGGCAGGTGCATACGTCGTAGGTACCAGGTGTGGCAGCCCCAGAGGAAGGAATCATCACTACTGAATGGAGATGTCAGGGGATGTCCCATCTTGGAAATGATATTTATACTATGTATGAAAGTTATAAAAATCTTGATAAGCAAAGAAAGGTGAAGAATATGCCACTGTGGGAACACCTTGATCAAAAAGATCAAAAAGAAGATCGAGAAGACATTGCTTGGTGAAGACCAGGAGTCTGAACTGAAACTGGGGGAAAGCAGATGGGGAGGAAGAGACACAGAACTATTTACTAGGCATGTCACCTATGCCCTTTTTCAGAAGCTCTGTGGGTCCCGTTGCCTCTGCCAAGGAGAGAGCAGGCCACATGAATAGGACCTGCCACAGAAGCAGCTAACTCGTTAGCTGACCAGGTGCTTCACCTCATGGTCTTGCGTGAAGAGACAGTGACTGTTCACAGTCTGGAGATGCTGCAGTGACTCTGAATTGAAATGTAACATGAAGTCCAGGTCAGAACAGCCATGTTTGCACCAAGGTAGATAGAGAGAGAGCGATCATGAAAGAAGGAAAATCAGAAGTCAACATGAGAAAAGCCAGGATGATGCACATGAAGAGAAAGTGAGGGACAAAGGGAGCAGTTGGGTAACAATTTTGCAGGGTCTGGGGTCCACACACACTTCCTACAACTGGGGTTTTACGTGATCCTATATTTTTACAATGAATCATCTTTTCACCTGTGATGGTTTGTATGGGCTTCTACTTTTTTGCACTAAATAATCCTTAAGACAGGGATCATACTGGGAGTGGGGAAGAAAGGGTCATTGAATGCTGTACTTCAGAGTAAAAGGTTTATTTCTGTATTGTTCTCTCCATATCTCTTCAAAGTCAGAATGTCTTACCCCATCCTCTTCTTCAAGTCCCCTCCATGTCTGATTCCTGCTGTGACTTGCACAATAAATGCTATAGTTGCAGAATCTGTATCTATAAGTTGGGCAACTCATCTATTGGTCTTGGAACCAATAGAAAAGTTTTCTCTCAACATGAAAGTGAGGCGAACACTCTACCGCTGAGCCACATCCCCAGGATGATTGTACCTATTTTGGGTTTTTACGCGCATTGACAACTCACATGGATTCATGTTGGCCACATCCTACCATATCGGTTCACCCCTTTAATAATATAAACCCTCACCTTAAATGCACCCAAATCATATCCATTCCCAGCCCTTTCTTTTTCCTTTAAATCAAAGCCTTCTAACTTAATTTGGTTTGTCCTATGATCGAAAGTGTCCACTTCAAATTTGTACTTGTGAACACGACATCTGTAAACTATTAGAATAAAAATGACTTCTAGGCAATAATTTATAAGCAATAAGAAGATGAATGCTACTTCTTTTACCTCAACCTCATCATATTTAAATTCTAATTATAAAGTAAACTTTTCTGTAATTATTTCTTGCTGCAACATGTCAATTTTCCATGCTCATTGAAATGAATCAATCAATACAAAGTGGTTTGTAGGAAAACTGTTTTTCTCCCCAGCTCTATTTCCTCCACAACCACAAAAGAAAACCAAGTTACCAGACTGGTATGCGTCCTTCCATCTTTCTCTAGATTCACACAAGGTATTTGCATGTATGTGCAACTTGTCTGTTTGAATTTTTTTTTTCTTATAACAATCTGTGATGTTCATTTTCCCAGTCAATATACATAGATTGAATTCACTTTCTTAATAATGACATCACATTCCATTGTACAGATAAATCCTAATTTATTTAATTGTCCTTTATCCATAAACATTGATATTTTGTTTTCAATTTTTTTGTTATTTTTCACATATCCATGCTTATTTGCTGAGACATTTTATTTATGTAGA
This sequence comes from Sciurus vulgaris, assembly GCF_902686455.1. NCBI lineage: Eukaryota > Metazoa > Chordata > Mammalia > Rodentia > Sciuridae > Sciurus > Sciurus vulgaris. Next base: position 87,399,283 of record NC_136468.1, read on the forward strand.
ACAAATTCTATAATAATACTCTTTTAAACAAAAACATGCTGACATTAAAGATTTATAACTATAAAAATAAATTGCTTTTTTCCCTGTCATCTAGAAATAGCTCTATTACATCTGTAGGTCTTGTTCTCTGTTGGAGAACAAAGAGATGGGGCTGGGGGTGGAAATCCCCTTTTGAACAGAAAAAAAAATGACTCTTGCTTTTCCTTTCTCACCAAGCATTCGTTGCTTCTCTGTGCTGTGCAGTGCGGCAGAAACTGCATCACAGCAAGAGAACGACGAGAAGGGGTCCTTCCTTCTGGAAGGTCTCTCTGCTGGAAAATGAAGCTGTTCTCCTTTAAAACACTGCTGCATTTAAAGGAGGAATAAGGCAGGAATATCCCTTTTTTTCTTACATCCCTCAACCTAATAGGTCTTTTCTCTTAAAAAGTGGTTCAAGTGCAAAGTCAGGATTTTTAAAGTGTTCTCATTTCTGCTGAGGATAACCAAGAGATGATATCTTTTCATGGCCAGTGTAACTTCTGTCATGCTGCTCGAGTGAAGTCACAACCTTTAGCCACAGGGATCGCGCCAACCTAGAAGAACAAAAGTGCAGCTCATCAGATGGAGCCGGGCCTGGAGCCAAACCCTTTGAGGCCCAAGCTGGGAGAAGGCTCGCAACTGCTTAAGTCATCTTCATATATTGAAAGGGGTCAGGTTGAAGCTAAAGAGGAGCTGCAAGACTTTGCAGACCACATTGCACACTGCAAAAACCAAAGAAAAAGCCCTCTCCCGACCCTAAACGTAAACCTACTTCAGCAAGAGCTGAAATCCATTTTAGAATGTTAACTGCAGCTCTCCATGCACACACATCCTCTAGAGCCACACAGTCATCTACTTTAGGTGGACCTAGAATTCTATCATCAATCTGAAGAAAGAGCTCATTTTAGAGAGTGCTCGCCTAGCATGCCCAAGGGCCACTGTTCGAATCCCCCGCCCCGCAGGGGGAAGAAAAAGAAATTCTATCATCGCTAAGTTCTCAGTGAGACACATATGAAGGCAGTGACAAATGAAGATGACAAAGTGGCTGCAGTGAAAACTTCATTTCTTCCCAACTCCCAGTGATTCCCTTTCCAGGAACAAGAATAATAATATCTTTAACATGTGGTTCACTGAATCTGTGTCAGAGTGAAATTTGCCAGTGCTGCATGTTGATTGCTGTTAATAGCAAGGTCTGCATGGCTGTGCAGGGCCTGTCTCTCAGAGGTTTTCCAGTAATGGTGGAAATGGGTTGTGGAACTTTCCCCCTGATATTCTTTTTTTTTTTTTTAAATTGTAGATGGACACAATATATTTTATTTATTTATTTTTATGTGGTGCTGAGGATTGAACCCAGTGCCTCACATGTACTAGGCAAGCACGCTACCACTGAGCCACAACTCCAGGCCATCCCCCCGATATTCTGAGGGTGATCATCCTTCTCTGCAAAAAGCAGAAGGAAGCACACAGCAGACTGTGTAGAGAAACCCAAACAGAGAGGGATGGGGGGCCTGAAAGAAGAGGTAAGACAATACCAAGACATAACCAAGAAGACACTGAAGATATACTCCCTCCCCTGACTCCTACTCCAGGATCTGCTGGGGACATTTCCTCTGGTAAGAACTTCCCGGAGCCTGTATGAGATGGGACCCTCCAGGATGAACACATAGCACCTGCCGTCTGCATGGAATTTGCCTTCTCACCTGGCTGTTCACCTAAGAACAAGCTCGTGCCCTTTCTTGGTTGTTACCATACCCACAGCACCAGGAAGGAGTGCCTGGCACAGAGGAGGTCTACCATGAGTCTTGTACAAGAGAAGTAAATGAAGGGCGAAAGGAGGTGACAGCCGTGGGCCCCTAAGGATGTGAGCAAGTTCCCAAATCCAGGAAAGAAGCACTGGGTTATAAATCTTAGTGTTATGAACCAATCATGAGGCAAAGCAGACCAATACTGTAATGCAAAATTATTAGGATCGGGTTCCAGGAAACATAAAACAGTTCTTTGGATTGTTTGGCTGGTTGGCTTTTACTTTTATTATCCTCAAAGAATCAGAAATTTTGAACTACTATTTTAAACTCCTTGGGGTTGAAAGCTAGCTTGCCTCCCTTCTTTCTTTCTAGCTATTCTTTCTGCTTCTCTTCCTTCCTCTTTTTTTTTTTTTTTTTTTTTTTTTTTGACTTTTCCTTCCTTCCTTCCAAATATGTCTTGAAAAGTAGATTTTCCTTGGTTCATAGTAGTCACATGGCCCCAACTTAACTGCAAAGGAGCCTGGGAAATGTGGAGAACACATGATATTTACTGAGTAGTAATACGAATGCCACACCAGTGAAGGACACAGACCGGGAAATCATTTCTGTGTGAGGCTTTGGGGAAGGAGTGCAGAATGCACAGAGGCTGAGGAAGCACTCACCCAGGGCTGCCAGCTCACCCTGGGAAGGAACAGGTGGAAGCTTTTCTGAGGGGATTGTGTTCTTCCTTCTCTTCAGGATGTTTCTGCCTCAACAGAGTCAGCCATTCAGAGAAAACCAATTCACTATATGAAGACCTAAAATATAAATTATATTCTTTTTCTTTTTCAAAGTAAATATTGAAATATTTACAGATGAGATGATCTAATGCATGAGATTCATTCACTATCACTGGGGGATTGGCTAGGTTAGGGGAAATAGGCTATTTCTTATAAATTGGTGACACAAGCTGACAAGGGCATCAGGTTTTTTATACTATTGTTTCTGCTTTTATTTATGTTCGCGATTTTCCATAATAATTCTTTAAATTACACAAGTGGGTAGGTTGCAAGGACAGAGTGTCCTGTTACAAACCACACAGAAGCCACCTCAGTTTTAACTTATGCTAGTATTGCCCTAGTTCCACCCCCACCCTCGATCTCAGAGTCTCACTCCTTTGCTGATTGGTTTTGATTCACCTCTGCACTGTTCTCAGAAACCATTTCTAATGATAGAGGTGCTGCAGAAATTTTTCAGCATCGGGAATTTAACGTTCTAAGGAGACCTACCCCCTCCCGCCGTGCTTCCTTCTTCCAAGTAAAAAGCTGTTTTGATTCACTTCTGCCAGCTCCTGCCTCGATTCACTCACTACTAATTCCACTGGTACAAACTTCTCTAACAAAAGCAGCTCTACAATTTCCACACCAGTCCTAGATTTCAAGAAGAGGCAACTTCCTGTTCAGAAAAGCAAAGAAGTGGCCCCAGACTCAACATATTTCCATCTTCTTTGACTTAGACAAAAACCTGATTCATCTCTGTGCCCCTGACACACAGCCCTGCACAAAGCCTTCCACAGACAGCTGGAAAGTTCTAGTGGAGCATGTGTCTGCTTCCGTCAATACTCCACTTTTTCAAAGCTACTCCAGAGCAGTGGGGAGCTCCCCTGGGCTTGCTTCTTACCTAACCACACATGTCAGTCCACGCTCAACTAGAATTTTCAGGGGTTACCAGACAAGTCCTACAGAAGCCCCCACCCAGTGCAAGCAAAGCTGTCTACTTTACTGTGTCCCCATGTTACCAAAAAGGCACTCAGAGACACTTCCAGGTTGTTGCCACATTGTCCATAGCTTTTAACTCCACAAAAGAGCTTCTTCCCTTCTCTGGGGCATTATTTTAACATCTTACTATTTTAGAAGCTTTTCATGCTAAAAAAACAGTAATTATGGCCAGTCTCTGCCTCCTCCAGAAGCTCTGTTGAGGTCCTGGGCAGGAGGGAAGGCTCAGGAGCCCCCCACATCTCTGACAAGGTTCTCTTCTCTGCTTTTCTAGGGGCATTTCCATACCTAGAAATATACCTGGAATGCACTACCTGTGCACTAAAGAAACAGATTTAGTGCTTATTTGTAACTTAGCTTTTTGCTCCTAATAGTCCGTAAAAACTTGGGCAAATCGCTTTTAATCCACTGAATTTTACAAAAGGAATAAATAAATTTTATACGGAATAAGAAAGAATTCAATTTGTTCTTAATATATCTTTAAGAAAAGCAAATTTTTAACCAAAACCAAAAATGTACTATTTGAAATTTCAAGAGGCTTACATTTTTCTTTTTTGCATATCTGTATTTTCAATTTTTTTCCCATGAGCATCATATATTATTTTATAATGTTAAAAATGCAGTTCTTTTTTCTTTCTGTTTGACTGAAGTTCTCAACCTCAGCACTGTTGACAGTTGGGACTTGATACTTCTTTGTTGGAGTTGGGGAGAGGGTAGTCTGTCTGGTGCATTGTGGGATGTTTAGCCACATCCCTGACCTCTACCCACTAGATGCCAGGAGCAGCCACACAGTCATGACAACAATAATGTCCTCAGATATTGCCAAATATCCCTTGTGAGTGAGGGGGCAAAAATCCTCATATTTAAAACTCACTGCTTTAAAATGTAAGGATGGGGGTTCTTGGAGAGGTTTTGGAACCTATTTAGATAAGCAAGAAGCTAAAAAAAATGCTATCAAGTTGCTAAGATTAAGTATACTAAAGAGGACATTTCTAAACAATAAATGTCAAACTATAGAACACTAAGATTGATAAAAGTCCGACAGGATGGTCAGGGGTTAATGGAATGGCCGACAGGGAAAAATAAGTGGAACGGACCGAAAAGCATGCCCAGAGCCCAGAAGGGTTCCTACAGAGATCTGCAAAAGCACCAGAAGTGGTGGTACTGGCCACCAGCTGGATGCCATCGCTCCCAGAAGGACACACAGGAGAGATGGGAGGTGGTTTTAGGCGAGAGGAGCAATTTAAGCAGCAATAGCAAACAACCGTCATTGTCAGAATGTGTAGGGAATGGAGCGCTCTGCTCTTGACCCGGGGTTAACTGGAAATCCCTTTTCATTCCAACACCTTTCTTGAATTCATCAGTCTATTCTCAGGTCACCAAGTGCAACCCAACTAGCAACTGAGAATCAGCCAATGACAAAAGCCCTTCTCACAATTTTCACTGTACAAGTATCATAAATAGATGTAGCAGGGATGAGTTAGAAAGAGAAACTCCTCCTTCACCTCTCACCCTGGAAGAGGAGAGAGACTGGGAGTTTCTGCAAGTGCCTCCAGAGATTTGTCAGGAAAGAAACAGAGAGAAATGCTTGGAACATTTGAAGGACAGAGCGTAGGGTCTGTCCCTGAGGCTGGGAAGGCTGGGAAGTCTGGGGCACCTCCTCAGAAGTGTGCACCTGGTTACCTGGCAACCTTAAGGCACCACCTGGAAACTGGCTTCAAGCCTCAGCAAAAGCCTTTGTATTCAGTCAGCCCAGAGCAGTATAGCTTCTTGCCTTTAAGCAAGCATTATCTGTGGGGACCAGTATGGACCTGAGATCCCCAAAACTGGAGGCAAACCTAGGAAAGGTGTCAAGAAAAAAATAAAGACTAAAATGGGCAAAAAAAAAAAAAAAACCAAGTATCTGGTCTAAAACATCTTGCATTGCCTTCAAGCTATTTTACAACTCTACAGTTGTAGAGGATAGGTAGTACTAGAGGTTGAACTGTGTCTCCCCGCAAAAGATCTGTTGAAGTCCTAACCCCCAGCACCTCAGAAAGTGACCTATGGAAATACAGTCATTGCAGACATAATTAGTTAAGACAAGGTCATACTGGGATATAGCAGTCCCCTCTTATCCAAGAAGGATACTTTCCAAGACCCCTAGTGGATAGTCCTAAATCAAGAACTTTCACTTAAAGAAGGCACTTTTTTATTTATTTTTTAAATTTTTACAGACTGCATTTTGATTTGTTGTACACATATGGGGTACATCATTTCATTTCTGTGGTTGTGCATGATGTAGATTCACACCATTTGTGTAATCATACATGTACACAGGGCAATGATGTCTGTCTCATTCCACCATTTATCATACCCCTGCCCCCTCCTCGCTCTCATTTCCTTTTATGTGATCTAAAGTTCCTCCATTCTTCTCTCCCCCACACCCCCGTTATTATCATCATCCACTTATCAGGGAAAACATTCAGCCTTTGGTTTTTTAGGATTGGCTTATTTCACGTAGGACAGACAATTTACAGAAGATATCCAGGTGATTAATAAATATATGAAAAAGTGTTCAACATCTCTAGTAATCAGAGAAATGCAAATTAAAACAACTCTAAGATTTCATCTTACTCCAATTAGAATGACTATTATCAAGAACATAAATAATAATAGATGTTGGTGGGGATATGGGAGAAAAAGCACACTTTTACATTGCTGGTACAGTTGCAAATTGGTGCAGTCACTCTGGAAAGCAGTGTGGAGAATCTTCAGAAAACTTGGAATGGACCCACCTTTTGACCCAGTTATCCCACTCCTCGGTTTATACCCAAAGGACTTAAAATCAGCATATTACAGTAATGCAGTCACATCAATGTTTATAGCAGCTCAAATCACAGTAGCTACATTGTGGAACCAACCTAGATGCCCTTCAACAGATGAATAGATAAAGAAACTGTGGTATATATACACAATGGAATAGTATTCAGTCATAAAAAATAATATTATGGTATTTGCAGATAAAGAAAGCACTTTAGAGCCTATCTTTGGCATATCCAAATTGCCAGCATCACTAGTCTGACAACTGAGATGGCTACTAAGTAACCAAAAGGTGGATAGTGTATACATCATGGATATGCTGGAAGAAGGGATGATTCACATCCCAAGTGCAATAGAGCAAGACAGCATTGGATGGCAAAGATTTCATTCTACTACTCAGAAGAGGACACAATTTAAAACTTATAAATTGCTTCTGTCTGGAATTTTCCATTTAATATTGAGACACATTTCAGGCAACTGAAACCTCAGAAAGCAAAATCATGGTGAAGCAGGGACTACACCAGCCCTTAATCCACTATGACTGGTGTGCTTACCAGAAGAGGACACACACAGATACAGACACAAAGGAGAGAATGCCATGTGACAGGAGGCCAACTGAAGCGCTGCAGCCACAAGTCAAGGGAGACCAAGGATTGCCAGCCAGAAGCTAGAAGAGGCCAGGGACCTCCAGCAGACTCCAGAGCAGCACGGTCCGGCAGGTGCCTTGATTGCAGGCTTCTAGCCCCCAGAACCATGAGCTAATATGTCTGTTATTTTAAACTACCCAGTCTATGGTACTTTGTTACACAGGTCACGATACGAATGATTCCTACTTGCTGAAATAGGAGTGAATTTTGTGTGGTAGAAATGCAGTTGATCGTTGCCCTGGGGAGAGTGGCCTGTTTGCAATCTACTTATAAATTCATTTCAGCATTCCTAGTGGCCTTGATATATGTGTGGTTTTGAATTCTTCTTTGAACTAGTAGCAACATCTTATATTTTCCTTGTTGTTTAATGAGTTCAATAAAGTCTTACAGATTGCTCACTTTACCTGAGAGGCATGATTTTATCCTTTTAAAAAAATGATCCTTGAAGCTGGGCACAGTGGCACACACCTATAATCCCAGCGTCTCAGGAGGCTGAGACAGGAGGATTGTGAGTTCAAAGCCGGCCTCAGCAATAGCGAGGTGCTAAGCAACTCACTGAGAATCTGTCTCTAAATAAAATACAAACTAGGGCTGGGGATGTGGTTCAGTAGTTGAGTTAAATACCCAGTACCCCCCTCCAAAAAAAACAAAAAAGACAAAAAAGATCTTTGAACAAGAGGAAAGCATCCTCAAAACATTAGCAAAATTAAACTTCTCCTTAATCATGGTTGCAGTATAAGAACTATTTCTATAATTTTTATAAGAAAAGGAAAGCCACGTAACAACAGTTGCACCCAGTGTAAAATAAGATGCACACCCGAGCTGGGGATATAGCTCAGTTGGTAGAGTGCTTGCCTTGCAAACACAAGGCCCTGGGTTCAATCCCCAGTACCTCAAAAAAAAAAAAAAAAAAAAAATCACAAGATGCACACCCACATGGAGACAGGGCATCCAGTGGGTAGAGAGCTACCCAAAAGCCTAATGTGGAAGCCTTTGGTATTTCTTTAGCTTTGATTCAAAGAACAAAACTGAAAAGAATAGTTTCCCTGTTTGTTATCAACCTTATTTTAAGTCACCATTATCATCCAAAGCTTCATAGAGTCTCCAACGGGCCAGCCCGAGAGAGATTTTGAAAGAAATCCCCGTTGTTGTCCCCAAGGACTCAGAACTGAGTGCTAAATATAACATTAGTCATGGAGGGAGAATTCCAAAAGCATTTCTGGGGGGGAAAAAAAAAAAAAGAAGAAGGGCTGAAGACACACTGTACTCTGCACTAGCTGAGAGGGGACTAGCTCTCCAGGTTTTAGTTGTATTAGTCTACAAAACTGTTCCCAGGCAAGCAAAGCATTATATGAACATCTGCAGGTAGAAATTCTATACATTATAAAAGCATCATAACACAATTATGAAATCGAATGCCTTAGAATAAAGAAACTGAATGGAACATGTAATACAAAATTAGTAACTTTGTCTTTACCACTGCTATTTTATGTGTTTGTTTAAACAAGACAGATGCAATTATACAACTGAAAAAGACTGTATATCCTTTGGAAATAAAGAAATTATAGTGTCCCTAAGTAAAGTTACACTTGCTACAGTATTTTCTGGCCTTCTCTTTAGCATCTCTATCCTCCTTCCCAAGGATACTCTCAAGGATCAGTTTATCACTCAAAGAATCGAGTGCAGCCATAATCTTTATTAATTTAAAAATTTTTTGTACCAGAAATTGAACTCAGGGATGTTTAACCACTAAGCCACATCCCCAGTCCCTTTTTCATATTTCATTTATAGACAGTTAGACAGTTAGACAGTTATTTACAGATGCTTAGGGACTCGTTGAGTTGCTGAGGCTGCCTTTAAACTCACAATCCTCCTGCCTCAGCCTCCCAACCGGGGATTATAGGCGTGCATCCCCAGACCTGGCCATCAGCCATAGTCTTTCTATGATCTCTTTTCAAACATCGGCTTCCAAATTGTTGTCATAAAATAAATGTGCTGATTCATAGTAGGTGAGACTGACTAGTACCCATGAGTGATCACTTCAGGCAAATTCAGTTTAATAAGAAGAGCTCAATCCATTCAGTGCATAAGAAGTATCTTCATATTCAAGCATCATGTTCCTGCTGTGAGGTCCATAATGGCACAGCCCTGCTTCTGAAACAGTGACAGAAAGTTAGGCTTCCACAGAGCTTCTCCCCTGGGCTCCAGACTCTTAGATCCCAATGCCTGCTTGATGCTTCTGACTCAAATGGCTCAATCTCCCAACACACACACACACACACACACACACACACACCCACCAGTTCCTACTCCAGTGTTCCCCTTCTCAGTAAATAACATCCACTATCCATTCAGGCATTCAAACCAAAACCTAGGTGTTGTTCATTATTCTTCTCTTGACTTACCCTCCATGTCCAACCCACTGACTGACCAACAGACCAGTTTGCCTGTTGCACCTCCAAAACATATCCCAAACCCAAGCAGCTCTCTTCATCTTCTAGCCTAAGCCACTATCATCTTACATCAGGACTGGAAAAACCCCTCCTGACGGGTCTCTGACTCCCTGCTCCCCCGTCCACACTCCATTGCCTACAACAGAGGCGGTCAGAGCAGCCTCCTAAGATCAGATCATAGTGCATGCTTGTGATGACTTCCCACTGCCCAGTGGACGTAAAATCTGACTTCTTGTCTTGTCTGCAAGGTCCTACATTATCTGACCTTCTCAACTCTCTGACCTCATCTCCTTTCTTTCTTGCAATTGTAAACTCTGCTCTAGACACACTATTTTTCTTTTAGTTCTCTGAATAGACCAAACATTCTGTTTGATCCATTTGGCCTCAGGACCTTTACACTTGCTGTTCCTTTTGCCTAGAAAGATCTTAACTGGCTTCCACATTGGTGGCTTCTTTGTATCATTAAAGCATCAACCCAAATATCATGTCCTCAGAGAGGCCTCTCCTAATGAAAGGTCCCTTCCAGCATGCTCTGACACAATACCCCTGTCAGTGCTACCATCACACTTGGCACTAACTTGCCCCCTTATTGCTAATCCATCTTCTTACATGTACAAGCATCCATAAACACTCGCTAGAAGGCCAGCTCTATGCCAGTGAGGATTTTGCCTGTCTGGCTCACAGGTCCACTTCCATTTATTAGCACATAGAACATGCTCAATAAATATTTATTGAACAAATGAGGGTGCGAGATAGAAGGTTTGGGGGAGAAATCCTTCTCAGCACCTTTCACCTACCCCTGTAGCCCTTCCCTCCATGGGGAAGATCAGCCAGTCCTATGTGGAAGAGAGATTTAAATGATAGCTTCCAAGTATAGGTGGTTTTATAAACTACCAGGAAAGAGAACACACTAGATAAAGTTCCAAGAAATAGACAGGAAAGTGCACAGGAAGTGTATCACAAAAGGATGGTTAGAGTCACTGTCCTGGACAGAAAAGGAAAGAAAAACAACCATGGGGCCCTCACTCCTTTTGAGAGACACAATGAGAACATCCAGGTACTCCTTGGAAGGCCCCAAAAGGAAGAGTTTGGAAAATAATCCTCAGGGAGTTTTGAGTTTATTTGAACATAATTTATTAAGAGACCTACAAAAGAAAGTTGTGCAGATCAATAGGCCCAAACTCACCATTGCAAAGAGGAGTCATGCCTCGTTTGACTAGAGTCACATTAGGCTACTAAGGCTGTAGTAAGGCAGCTTGAGAATGGAAATTCGCCCAAAGGAAGAAAGGAAAGTGTCCATCTTCAAGAATAAATAAAAATTGAAGAAGGTGATACAAAACGATTTTGTAAAGGTACCTAATAGTTTATGTATGATTTGATGGCCATATGATGATCACAATGTAAAAAAGTTGCTCAGGAAGACACAAAGGAAAGCAAGCATAATGGTTTAAATATTAGGTGGCCCCCAAAAGTTCATGAGCGAGACAATGCAAGAAAGTGTAGAGGTGAAACAATTGGGTTACGAAAGCCTTAACCTGATCAGTGCATTAATCCCCTGATAGGGATTAATTAGTGGTGATTATAGGCAGGTAGGGTGTGCCTGGAGGAGGTGGTTGATTCAGGGTGTGCTTTTGGGGTACACGTTTTGTCCCTAGCAAGTTGAGTCAGTTTCTCCCCCACCCCCTCTCTTCCTCTCCTCTTCCTGGTGCCACGTCCCCAGCTGCTTTCCTCTGCCACAAAACCCTTCTGCCATGATATTCTGCCTGTCCTCCAGCCCAGCGTAACATAATCAGCATCTAAGGACTGAGACCTCTGAAACTGTGAGCCCCAGGATAAACTTTTCCTCCTTAAAATTGTTCTTGTCAGGTCCTTTGGTCACAGCAGTGAAAAAGCTGATCAAAACAGCAAAGAAACTCAGAATTTTCTTCTTTGAATTTAAATAGGAACAGTCTTATTTCCAACTAGTCTGGTGGAAATAGACATTTCGAACAATGACCCCCATGATGATGAACACCCAAGGTTGTTTGTCCAGAGAAGACTCCGGTAACCACACTACAATCCCCTTCGTCATGGTGCTGTACACAAACAGAGGTGAAACCACTGAGCAGTTATGGGGGGGCCACTGACCGAGTCACACCACAGCTTCAGTCTTCTGCTGGAAGGTAGGTGATTCACAGACCTGTTCAACTGTCCCCAGTCATCTATGAAGCTTACTTCAACTTCAGAGGACAAGAATCAAGATTGCCCCACCAGAGGTTATTAAAAATTACAGAGAAGTAGCTCTGACTCAGAATACAAAGTATGGATATGACTAAGTACATCTCTGGGCCCAGAATTGGAAGAACATGGAACAATAGGAACTTTGATGACAATCCTGGGTCAAATCCCAGTTCTGCCACTTATTAACTGTGTGCCTCATCAAGTTCCTGAATATCGTCATACCATCAACTGCTCATCGCTAAAATGGTGATATTCATACTGACATCGTGGAGCAGAGTGAGGATTAAAAGATACTAGTCTTTCTTCCTTCATGGAGATCAGGGCTGGACCCACCTTTAAACAGTCTAAAAGAGGATAAGGACAGAAGCTCTCTGGCTCCCATTCACCCAATTCACAGATAAACTGTAAAATGATCGCCTAGGGCTGTGGAATGGGAAGAAAATAATCAGATTGTGTCTAAAGAAGGCATGGGTAGGCCTTGAGAGTTCTTGCTCAGAGAATTTTGCTGGGGCCTGGCCACCTGCTATGCCCAGCCTGCTCTGGAGACAATAGACAGTCCAGGTTTGCAGCTGTCCAACAACAGTCCTAACAACAACTTTTATTCTAAAGTGCTTCTTTAGACAGGATTCTCAGCAATTATTAAATATTATCTAATTTAATCTTCACAACAATCCTACCAGATGGGAACATTTTTTACCTCCAGTTTGCAAATAAAGAAACAAACTGGTGTGGTGATGCAGGCCTGTAATCCCAGCTACTCAGGAAGCTGAGGCAGGAGGATCACAAGTTCAAGGCCAGCCTGGGCAACTTCAGAGGTCCTGTCTCAAAGTAAAAAAATTAAAAGGGCTCGGGACGTAGCTCAGCAGTAGAGTTCCCTGGCTTCAATCCCCAACACAGCACAAGAAAGAAACCAAGGCACAGAAAGGTCACGACTTGTGTCTGCACCTACTCTGTTCCCAGTTTCTTTCTCAGTTTCAAACTCACTACTTGTCTTCTAGAACCAAGACTCACAACTTTTCAACATTTGTCCAAGTTAGCAATATCCTTTGAAACTTAAATGCTCATATCTTTGACCCAATCATTTCCTTCCCAGGAATATACAAAAATAATAATCACTCAAGTGTACAAAAAAATATCATAGCACAACATTACTGCAGCATTGTTTCAATGGGTAAAATATTGGACACAAATTCAAATGGCTACCACTATGCAATTGGTTAAATAATTAATGGGCACCCATGCAATTAGGGTCCCATCTAGGCATGGAAAAGACCATGGCAGCTCTCTATGCATTCACCTGGAAAGACCACATAACATATGAAAGAAGCAAGAGAAAACACAGGATGTTAGATGATCTCATTTTCTGTAAAAATAAACAGATTATAATTGTATTATGTGACATATTCAGAGGGAAAAAAATCTAGAAGAGTATAATTGACTTAGCCCCAGTCCTTATTTCTAGAAATTTTGCTTTTATACTTTATTTTTATAATGAGCATATATTATCTTTTTTGTTGTTCCTTGTTTTGAGCATATATTAATTTTTAAATCAGAAAATATAAAGACATGTATTTTTATACTGGTCTATCTTGTGTCACATCGATCCTGTGATGACCCTATAAGGTACGTAAAGAGGAGAAATGGGCTCAGAGGAGGTCGAGTGAGTGATTTAAGGTCACCAGCTGTCAAAGGATCGCCCCAGTAATCTAGTTCAGTGTATCTGACCCATGGTCTGTGCTTCAGCATGACCCTGACCCAAACTTCTAACAATAGCAGGCACCCCCCTTGTTCAAAGTCATGATGCATCTTTGCCCAAACAACTGTATGAGCATTCTGTGATTAGACCTCAAGAAAGATGTAAAAGGATTGGAGAAGATTCAGAGAGAAGAGTCCCAATTGTCAAGGGATGGGGTAATTTCTATACACTGGACAGAAGAGAAGGTGTGGATTTTAAAAATAATTTGTTTTAAATCCACAGATTTGCAAAAATGCAAAGATCAGAGAACCATTTTCTAAGTCCTTGGACTCTGACACGTGAAGACATGATTTAAAGTTTGAAAACATTAGCTAGGGGCTCAGCTTTGGTGAAATAAGGTGGAAACATATAACTATTGATGTTTATATCGATTCATAAATGATAACTCAATAACTGTGAATCTGGAAGCCCAGAGCCAGGCCTGTCCTGCCACAAAGCACCACTCAGAGTGAACACAAAGACAAAATTTGGGGCCATGTGCCACCCATATGAATCAATGCCACACTTTTTATAATTTTTTAAATTCTTTTTCCATTCCTTAAAAGCAAGAAGACTTCTTTTCTAATATTTTAAATGATGTATTTTCTTTATGTTTAAATTTCTTTCTTCGTAATAGATGGCTGTGAGCTGTTTGAATTTACTATTATGTTGTTGCTGAAGATGACATCTTAGGTTCCCCTCATAACCCCCCTTTCATCTTGGTATCCAGCAAGTCTTCATGGCTTTTGGTTGTTCTTCTCTTGAATATCATTATTGATTCATTGTATTTTCAAAAATTACTCTCAATATTGAACATGTCACAGTTAACAACATCATCATTCTAAAGATTCAGTTTGTATTTAATGTTATATTCAGCATTTTTATTTAAATAGAATCTAGTTATAATTAAATTCTTATATTCCAATATATATGTCTAGAATTTTCATCTACTAAATGATTATAGCCTGGATTTACTAATATAATACATTCTATATTAGTATATGTTAGTATAGTATATAGTTATATTAGGGAAATTTAAAAAAAATTTTTTTGGTACTGAAGATAGAATCCAGGGTGCTTAACCACCGAGCCACATCGCCAGGTCTTTTTATTTTTTATTTGAAACAGGATCTCACTACGTTGCTTAGGGCCTCGCTAAGTTGCTGAGGCTGGCTTTGAACTTGCAATTCTCCTGCCTCAGCCTCCCAAGTCGCTGGGATTACAGATATACACCACTGCACCCAACCAGTGTGGGTTTTATAGGGCTTAGCATGACCTCTGATGTATAGATCAATAGCAGTCTCCAACTAGAGTAAAACAAAGTGTCTGTACCCCAATAATAAATTATTCTAGAAAAATCTATTGAGATACAGAGATAAAATCAGTGAGGTCCTGAAGTGGGCATAGGCTTGTCACTAATCCTTTTCCCCACAACCGCTCAAATGTTAGTTCTGCCTTCTTCAATATGTAGAAATAAAGAAAACCACTTTGCATATTAAAGTTTCTTTTCTTTTTCACTTTGATTCTGCCCAAATTCTCTAGACAAAACTGTTTAAATGAAAATTGTGCATGTCACCTTTGTTGTGGAATCCCATAGGAAGCAGCACAGTGCTGAGTTAGGCGGGACCTGTTGCTCCAGCCTGGCCACACTCCACATGAAACACAGGGTACACATGGCTAGTATGCGCCACATAAAATATATTTAAATATATTTAAATTGATTCAATTTAACAGATGGTGGATAAACAAAATGGGTCGTATGCATACAATGGAATATTACTCAACCTTCAAAAGGAAGGAGTTTTCATTTTGCAAGATAAAAAAGTTTTAAGTGATTAGTCGCATCAAAATAAATATACTTAACTGCTGAAATGTACACTTTAAAATGCTTAAAGACTGGGGCTGCTGGTGGTGTAGTGCCTACCTTGCTTAGCAGAACAAAGCCCTAAATTCAATCCCCAGCACATAAATACATAAATTAATTAATAATTAATTAAATGGTCGAAATGATAAATCGTATGTATATTTTATCACAATTAAAATGTTTAAATATTTTAATGCACTAGAAGTGTGAAGAGTGCTACCTACATACTCTAGGCTGGAGATTCCACATTTTTTAAAACAGTCACATTAGCCATGTGGCTTTCTAAAAAAAATATTCCCTAGTATGCCAGGAAGTGAAAAAAATGAATAAGATACAGAAAAGGCCCTATGAGGATAAAGCATGTATCTCTAACAAAAATATTCACATTTTAAAGTATCCTTTTAAGACCAGCAGAGTAGAGGAAGGAGTCTAAGAGAGGGAGGAAAAGAGGTCCTGGGGAATGAAATCGACCAAATTATGTTACATGCATGTACAAATACATCACAATGTATCCCACTATTATGCATAATTATAATGCACCAATTTAAAAATTAATTTAAGTATCAATAAAGTATCCTTCTTTATTTTGTAGATGTCAAAAAATTAGTTCTAAAATTTGTACGGAGAAAGTTTATATGAAAGTTAAAGTTACATGGAGAGGCAAAAGACCCAGCATAGCCAACACAATATTGAAGAACAAAGTTAGAGAACTGACATTACCTAACTTTAAAATCTACTGTTGGTACAATCATTAAAACAGTGTGGTATTGATGAAAGAATAGACAAATAGATCAAGGGAACAGCATAGACACTCCAAAAGTAGTCCTATGCTGATTTAGTTAACTAATCGTTGATAAAGGAACAAAGGCTAGTCAACAGGGAAGAGCTAGTCTTTTTATTTTTTTAATCAAAGAAATTTATTTATATCTTAAACAAAAACAGTAAGTAGACAATGAAGACTAACTGCAGGCACGGTTAGGAGAGAGCCAGCCTCTTTCCATCTTTCACTTTCACCATCCTAGAACACGGCATCATACTCGAGGCTGATTTGTAGTTCAAGTTGACGGGCAAAGCTCCAGCCATCATCTCCATGTCTGGGGCAGAGAAAAGGTAAAGGACGAGTGTAAAAGAGCGTATCTCCCAGAGGAAACACTCCCCTCCTTAAGAAACCTTCCTGGTAGACGCCATGACTACCACATCTCATTAGCTACTCCTAGATTTAAGGGAATTGTTAAAGGTAGTCTTTATTTCTTTTTTGTTAATCAGAAACATTGTCTCAAAGAACAATATTTATTTTGTTAGAAAGAAGGGGAAAATGGGTCTTGGTTAGGCACCTGTATCATGGATGTGGTCATGGAGGATGAACAATGACAAGACCTCCAGAACTCAGGGTCAAGAACAATAGAAAATAAGGAAAAAGTACAGGCATTCTTCCCCAAGCAAAACCAAGTCTGCCTGGTAAACAAGTTCATCATATGCTCTGCTGAAATCCTCTACTGATAAGGTTGAAATCATTGCTATTTTTTCCCAAAATAATTCAGTAACTTCTATGGATCATCTTTCCCATTCTCCCATTTTTCAGGATTGGAGGATTTATTTATTTCCATGTCTTTATTATAATTTCCTTTTTCTTCTCCTTTGTGGTACTTGGGTTGTTTTAGAGAAGGAAACTTCTTGTTGGACTCATATGTTGATAAAACACGAGGTACAATGGAGAGGAGTGCACATCCTGCAGACACCCTAAACTTTGAGCCAGCATAGTAATTGCATAAGGATTTGGAATGACTCCTGAGGGAGGAGGTGAATACATTCCATGTAGTCTTTATGCCTCTTCTAGTACTGGGGACTAAACCCAGACCTCTGTAGGGACATTCTTTAATATAAGGTCTTAACATCAGTGGGATAAAATATATTCATCTTTTCTTTTATAGCATGATTATTTAATGGAGAAAATATGTCAATTAACTTGTTTGGGTTTTTTGGTTTGGTTGGTTTTCAGGTTTTTTGTTTTGTTTTATTTCTGTTTTTTGGAGCCAGCAATTGAACCCAGTGGGGCTTAATCACTGAGCCACATCCCCAGTTCTTTTGTTTTGTTTTATTTTGAGACAGGGTCTCAATAAATTGCTGAGGCTGGTCTTGAACTTTCAATCCTCCAGCCTCAGCCTCCTGACTGCTGGGGTTACAGGCATGAGTCACCATGCCCAGCTCAACTAACTTTTAATGCATCTCTCTTAACTGGTGAATAGTTTGTTTCCCTGTAGCATGCATACCATCATGGTTAAGCCATAAGATTTCATGTCCCAGAGAAGAAACACTAGAGAGGAACTGAAGCTCTTGCAAGAGAAATGAGAAGATTTAGAAAGAAGGAAGCAAAGAGAAGACTCTACCAGAAGTCTGTCTCGGAGTCAGCACTGCCTCCTCACTGAGCCTAACCCTGCTCATAAGAGCATAATACAGAGTAGAGGAGCTGGAGGAAGATGGGGTTTGGTCACTCCTTCCTTAGAACTGCAGGACAAGATAGCGTCACAGGGTGTACCTTTGCCAAGAGCAGGCAGAGAGAGTTCTAAGCCTTTCTACATCCCTTACATCATGAAAGGGATTCAGACGACCCTTTCAGGCTCTCCCAATGTGTAACACAAGAGCTCTTTCAACACCAGGGACTCATAGGACTGTCGTAGATAAGACTGGCATTGAAGCAGCCTATAGCAGAGACCATAGAATGGACTTTCCAGGTCAGGAATGGAAGAGAATCAGAGTGTCTGCAGAGCCAGCAAGGGCCCTTGTAGCAAAAGAAGCCCACCAATTCACGATCAGGCTAAGAGACAGGTCATGAGTTACAGCTGACGCTAGCAGGATGCCTAATGACAAAGTGAATAATACAACAGTGTAAGGACTGTCACCTAAACCAGCATCCTCCTCATGGTCTGGAGGGCAGGAAGCCTTCCTATACCTGCCACAATTTTGGAGAGGGAAGGGAGGAAGGCCTTGAAAGATAAGAAACGGCTGATAAAGGAATATGACTGTTGAACTTGATCTGACTAAAGACGAAGTCAGCCAGACTCAAGTGTGAAATATGCTTAATTGACAAGTTTAAGTCGCTCCTCCTCTCCCAGGCACTCAGCCATCATCAAGGTGGGGCCTTAGACTAGGATCAGAGCAGTGAAGGAAAATCAGGGAAAGCTACTTTGTCTCTATTGCCTATTTTTCAAGATTTGATGGACAGTTCTACTCTTCTACTCTACTTCAGTGATTATCATTACTATGATCCTTAACATATATGGGGAAGTCACATGTGCAAAAAAGTTACAGTATAATCTAAATATAGTAATAAAGCTATGTACAATATACATAAACCCCATAGAAGATGGAGAAATTTGCTATGTATATAGTTTTCTCTTGTTGTATAACAATATTATCACAAATGCAGCAGCTTAAACCAATACACACTTATTATCTCTAAATTTTTATGGTTCAGGAACCCAGAAATTGTTTAGCTGGGTCCTCTGTAAGGGTTCAATCAAAGTACTGCCAGGGCTGAGTCTTCATCTGAAGGTTCGGTTGTGGAAGGATGCACTTCTAAGCTTCAGTGGTTGTTGTCAGCATCCCATTCTGTGTTGGCTGTTGGGCAGAGGGTCTCAGTTCCTGGCTGACTGTCAGCCAAAGGTCACCCTCAGTTCCTTGCCACATGGGCCTCTCATAGATGGTTGCTTTCTCCTCAAAGTCAGCAAGTAAGAGTTTCTCAGCAAGACAGACATTATAGTCTTACATAATGTGGCCATGGAAGTTGACATCCACCACCTTTGCAATATTTTATTAGTTAGAAGCAAGTCACAGGTCCTGCCTGTTACAGGACCTACAGAAGGGAATTAATATGTTGAGGCATTAATATGGTTCCGTACACCTGTTACAGGAATTACAGAAGGGTGTGAATACCATGAGACAGGATCATAGGAGCCATCTTAGAATCTATCTACCAAATCACAGATGGGAAAGAGCATACCAGATGTCAATTCTCAGAGAAGACACAATCTTCTGGCTTTTGAAGAAGGATAAGGACTCAAGAATTGCTTGGCAGCCCTAAAACCTAGCCAGCGTCTAGCACTACAGGAAACAAAAATAAATGTGAATGACAAGATTGAGATTCAGGGAAAAAACTGGTGACCCCAATGAAGAAGATAATGTTTTTATATAAGACGAAAACAAGACAAACGATTGTCGAATCTCATCTCCAAAGCAGGAAGCAATATTAAAGACCTTGCAACAGAATTACAACAGCAGAGGCCACTGCTTTAATACCTCAGCAGGCCTCACCAGGGAAGGGTAATGAACGTCAAGGACACTAAGAGGACGGAGATGATCTAATACAGGAAGCTCCCCAATACTATATTTAAACAAATGAAATATAGATTTCAAGAAAAGAGAAACCAACTAATGTTAATGACTAGGGAAATAAATAATACTAGAACTTTCCACTGCAGTGGCATCTTTCATCTCAGATCCTAAAAAGCTTTAAGGGTAATTAAATTTGGGTGCTGCATACAAATAAAACCTTTAAAAATAAAACCTAAAATATAGATTTTATGCCCTTCGGCATAAGGCATACTTAATACTTTCACAGATAATGAGATGAAACCTAGTTGTTATTTTCTTTTGAAGAATGTTTTGTAATTGTTTCTCAGGTTCTAAATGTGTTATTAGCTGAGGCTAAGGAAATGCAGGGGCATGGCCACATTGCTTTCTGTACACTGGAAAAGAGGCAGCAATTTTCACCCAGGTAGAGTGTGGGGAAATTGATGGTTAGAACCCATCCTGATGAGAACCTCTGTGAGTGACAGACAGCAAACTGCTGGTCCAGAAGCCAAGATGCGAAGGTATGCAGAAGTCATAGCTACAGGTTCACCACGCCAGGAGGCCAGGAAGGTCTGTACCTTTACATCTAGAAACTGGTCTGGGGAGAAAAATAAGGCAAGGTAATTACTTAGTGTAGCACAACTGGTAGACAATGAAAGTGGATGGCATCCTCGGAAAGAGTGATAAAAATGTGCAGGAGCCAGGGTGTCCAGGGACAATTAGTTTTCCCTCCATCAGCAAATTTGATTGTTCCGTTCGCTATCAACTGGTTTAACAGGATTCTGCAGTGATTCCAAATACATGAAATGGGTACAAACCCATATGGCTTGGTGAACAAATGAGTTAGGATTATGTTGAAGTTGGGCAACAGAGTCATATATTTGAATTTATCTGTCCCTGACGGGATCAGTCAGCAAGTAACCAGTAGTGGCAGCAGTAAAGTCACCCTTGACCTGTGAGGATGACACTAATGATATCGTAAAGCATCCAGTCGGTGTCAAGCCCCTTTCTGGTTTTGAAACATTGTTGGAGTGCTTCTGCCTCTCTGTTTATCATATCACTTCCATGTGAGAGACAAGTAAGCCCTTTTAGTTATGTTGGAGTAAACATCTGTTCCTGGTTGATGGGCTCAGCATGCTCCAAATCTTGACTTCTTGCCTTTTATGTAAAATGAGGTTCCTTGTAACAATGGCAAATCCACCGTAACCTGGGTGTGTGTATGGGAAGCCTACATTTCACAGGGACATTAATACCACTGCTGAACCACTCTGGAAAGCAGTATGGCAATTCCTTAGAAAATGTGGATGGAACCACCATTTGACCCAGTTATACCACTCCTTGGTATGTACCCAAAGGACTTAAAATCAGCATACTACAGTGACACAGCCACATCAATGTTTAGAGCAGCTCAAATCACAATAGCTAAGCTATGGAACTAACTTAGGTGCCCTTCAATTGATGAATGGGTAAAAAAAATGTGGTATATATACACAACAGAATATTACTCAGCCATAAAGAAGAATGAAATTATGGCATTTGCTGGTAAATGGATGAAACTGGAGACTATTGTCTAAATTAGCCAATCCCAAAAAAAAAAAGACTGAATGTTCTCCCTGATATGCAGATGTTAATTCACAATGGGGGGGTGGAGAAAAGAAGTTCATTGGATTAGACAAAGGGGAAGGAAGAGAAAGGAGGTGGACGGGAGGGGATGGGACTAGGAAAGACAGTAGAATGAATCGGACATAACTTTCCTATGTTCATGTATGCATACATGACCAGTGTAACTCCATACCATGCACAACCACAAAAATGGGAAATTATACTCCATGTATGTATGAGATGTCAAAATATATTCTACTGTCCTGTATATCTAAAAAGAACAATTTTTTAAAAATGGGTTGTTCGGTGACAGTCATTTCCTGCAATAGCTGAGTCTGGGTCACAGTATTTGTATCATGCTTTGAAATGATGTTGTGCCTCATTCAAGTGTGCAACATGCTACACATACAGTTTCACACACCCTCTGAGGACAGGAGCTGAGCCTGTTGTGTTGATTGTGGCCCACACCAATCACCCGGTAAAAATCTCTGCCCACACTGGGCCCCATTATTGATTGACTAAGCACACATCTGATTTTAACGGTTATGTATGAAGCTCTCTGTTCCAAGGAATCCGCTTAAATAACACCTGCTGAATTAGGTCCCCAGACTCAACACACACTTTGATTCTTCAGTGCATCTGAGCCATCAGGTTCATTTCCCCTGCTTACAGTTAGCAATTTCAAATTTTTTCCAGAAAGAAAGAAAAATATCTGAGCTGGTTGGTTTATAGTTTGAAAACTAAGCTTGCAATGAGGGATTCTGTGTGTTAAAAACACCCTGATAGCAGCTTCTCCCTGGAGTCAGTTTCCATTCCCACGAGTTCTCTGCTCCTTCCTTATAAGAATTCATTTACTCTGGTTCATTTACAGAAGGTTACTGTGGTTTTTCCAGGAAACTACTGCCTGACGACGGAGGCAAATTTTCTTGGGTACAGAATTTAAGGAGCATTTGTACAGAAACAGACATGAGTAACAGCATATAAACCATATTAATGCCCTGACAACTCTACCTGGACCTTCCCAACAACAGTTAAGTATTGCCAAACTAGGTCCACTTTGTGTTGACAGAGCAGGAGTCATAATATATAGTTCTTTTTGTCTTGGCAATGAGTCTGACACTCCTGCCAGAATCTACTTTAAAGGAAATGGGCAAGAGACAATAAGTCCATTCAAATGCACTAGCAATTTCTTCCAGTGGGGATTTTTCAATTTCTAAATTGATACAAACTTGAAAACCACCCTGTTTTAAAAATGTATGTT
Source organism: Sciurus vulgaris (assembly GCF_902686455.1). NCBI lineage: Eukaryota > Metazoa > Chordata > Mammalia > Rodentia > Sciuridae > Sciurus > Sciurus vulgaris. The sequence goes on from NC_136468.1 coordinate 87,421,734, forward strand.
GGGGAGGGGGATATTTTCCAAAAGAAGATATTGTATTTAACGATGTATTTAGGACATCTGTTCCCAAAAAGATGTGTAATATTGCCAGGTTATTGAGGAGAAGTTGTCCAAGAAAGAGAGAGCGAGGCACAGACAGAGAAGAGGGTGTCTCCCTTACAGGATCTAAACACACAATATAATTGATTGGCTTCATTTGATCAGTTGTTTAATTTGTGGGGCTTAAACCTTGCATAAACTTTCGTCCTGCTGTGGTCTTGTTCCACTGGTTCCATACATTTTGTTTCTGACAATGTGTCTTTCTGAGTGAATAAAAAAGTAGCACTTCTTGCAGCAAACCTTACACCCTTCAAAAACCAAAACCAACAAACCCTTGAAAGACCACCTATAAAAAGTAAAACTTGTTTGTTAACACAAAGTTCAATATTTGCATGGGTTGGCACAATCCCATGTGGAGGTAAAAAGGAAGGAGGTGGATATTTCTGGTTTTATGAGGCAGAATTTCAGGCAAACTGTTCTGAGGGTACTTGTATAGTCTTCTGAATTCCAGGGAGTGGAAGAGCCCCCTGCTGGCTGAAGGGGGAAGAGACCAGGACAGACGCCAGGGCTATCATTTTGAGACTTCCCCATTTCCCTCTGTTCATTCATTCATGTATCAGATACTGGTTGGGGCTTCCTGTGTGTCAGGCACTGCTCTGGACTCTGGAGAGAGTATAATACAGACAAGATCTTTACATTGAAAAGGAGGAGACAAAGAACTATAATATATGTCAAGTAGAGAGGGAGCCTATCAGAACTGTGAAGCATAACAGAACAGGGGGAGGAAACAGAATGATGGGAGGAGGGGGCTATTTTAGACAGAAGACCAGATCTTTGAACCAAATGAAGGAGGCAGAGGAAGACTTGTGCGAAAAGCCTCCAGGCAAAGGGTGGAGCAAGTGAGAGGGCGCCTAAGGAGTCCTGGAGCAGGTTAGCAGCCCAGAGGGCCAGGGTGGCTGAGGAGAATAGAAAGGAACCCAGTGACCGGAGTCTTACATGGCATGAGTTTGGGATTTGATAGAAATCCACTGAAAAGACCTGAATAGGGAATTAACTAAATCTACTTTGCATTTTAAATAGGCCATTCTGAGCGCAACAAGGACTACGAACCGCCAGTGTGGAATCTGAGAGGCTACCAAGGTAGAATTTCAAATAATTCATCAACAAAATTTCACCAGCGAAGCTCAAAGAAGAACAAGATAGGGTCTCTGCCCTCAGAGAGCTTGTAATCAACTTGGGGAAAGAACATAGACTCTCCTCAAATTAAACTTACAAGAGATAGGAGGCAGTGAGTGATTGCTATTGTTAAGCCTTGCATGCAAGAGGGGTAATGATGAAGATGATGTCACCAGCAGCCAAATGCCAGCAGCCAAGTGCCTGCTTGAGGCAGTTTAGCTTAATGGTTAAGAGCACAAGCTCTAGAGCCGAGTCACTGGGGTTCACGATTCTGGTGGTACCATTATTAACTCTGTGACCTCAGGCATGATTTTAGCCCCTCTGTCTGTTTTTTCATCTGTAGAATGGGTCTAAAAATAGTATCTCCTTTGTAGGATAGTAATGAGGAATAAATGTGTTAATGTTACATTGCATAAAGTGCTTAGATCAGGTACTTCATAAATACCACATAAATGGAAAGGATGCCTCCAAAAACACAGTTACTACCTTTCTTCCTGCAATCCTTCAGATATGATGCGATAATGACTTCAGTAAATTCAGTTGTAGAAATAGAATCAAAGGGGCAAGTATTTCTGATAGATGAATTTGAAAAGTTTAGGGACAATAAGATGGTAAATGTGGTTCCAGATGAAACTGAGATCTGAAAGCATATGATCAGGAAAACTGTACAATGAAGAAAAAAGAAAAGTCAGGAAGGAGAATTGGTTTGGGAAACAGGACAATTTCGATTTGAGGCAGGCTGAGCTTGAAATTGGAAATGTCAAGTCAATTAGAAATGCCATACTGGAGCTCAGAAAGAGATTAGGGGTCTCCTGATGGATATGGAGTGAGAACTATCTTTGAAGCATGGAGGTGGCTGGGAGAACCAAGAGAGAAGTGATTGAAAGAAGAGCTCTGGAGTGGTCAGGCACTTGCCCAGCATGCGCCAGGCCCCGGGTTCAATCCCCAGTGCAGGCTTAGGGTGGGGGTGGGGCGCTCTAAGAATGACATTCAGTAGATATAACCATAGTCGAGAATTAGAAAAGAAGCCAAGGAAAGAGAAGAATCAGGATGTTAGGAAGAAAGTGTATCATTTAATGAGAATATTGAGGAAAATGAAGAAGTCAAATGCTACTAAGAGAGGAAGAGTGGGCTGGGGATGTAGCTCAGTGGGTAGAGTGCTTACCTTGCATGCATAAGGCCTTGGGTTCAACCCCCAGCACCACCAAACACAGGATGAAGAATGACTAAGAATGCTTTTGGGTGGAGATAATTATGAAATCCTCTATGGAGTCTGCAGTTTCACAAGTGCAATTTCTCTTGAGGGCCTCTACTGTCTGTCACAGATGCTGTGCTGTGCCATCAACCATTAGCGGGTATGAAAAGGTCTCTCCAGAGACAGAGGAGACCTCTACTCTTGAAAACCTCACAGAAAAGATTTTAAGGACGTGTCAGGTTTTAGCAAAAAGAGGAAGAGCTTTATTAGGAAGCAAAAGGTAAGGGTATACATTCTTAGGGCAGAGAGTGGGCTATCCCAAGAGCCAGACTCGCCCCCAGGATGTAGGGTTGGATACTTTATTAGGGTGCATAATTGGGTAGAATAGGTATGATTCAAAGGAGCTAGAGTTTTCTTGGGATTGGGAGATATCCAGAAAAATCCTGTTTCCCCAGTAGAGTATCTGGTCTGGCATGTAGATTTCATCAATGTCCCCGGTGGTCAGGTAGTGGATCAGGTGATGAGGCCAGAGGGTCATGGTCCAATCAAACATCAGCCCCTAAACTCATGAAGTTAATGGTCTCTTTCTATTGAGGTCTCGTTCCCACTTTGCTGCGTACCAGAGAACTGAAAGTGGGCTGGTAAGCTACAAAGTAAGCTGTGGGCTACTCAGTGTGCTCATACCTTTTGGTCCCTTAGGCTCCTTTGTCCAGTTCATGAGCTGTCCACAAGCCACCCATGCTACATTCCAACAGGGACATTTTCTCCTTTAGAGATGCAGTTTTCTCTCTATATTCCTAAATGTCTATCTCAGTGCCACCCAGGTTTCCCCAGCAGGACCCCAGGTTTTATTCTCCCCAGGGAAGATAGTAGGCTGAGAGCTCCTGGTTGGTGGCTGAGAAAAGTCACCTAGCCTGGCTGGGGCATCCCACATTGATGATTGTTGACAGAGGGACATAAACAAAGACAGCTGAAAAGGGCCACTCCAGCTTGAAAGATCACCATGGAGCCAGCCAACCACCAGTATGACCTTATGGAAGCCCCAAATCCTCCTGTGCAGTCCCACCTCCTTCCCTTCCCCGACAGGTTGATGCTAATAAGAAAGCAACTCCAGCGAACATCCCTGATAATCTCCAAGCCAGCAACTGCTTCCCCAGGAACTCAGCAGCCATAGGGCATTTACATAAAAGTCAATAAAATTTTTAAAAATGATCACGTCACGGAAGAGTTTGGCACAGAAGGATCAATCTAGAAATCATCTATAACAGATGGTTGAAAATAGTTTCTCATAAATAGATAGTCTGAAATTTAAAGGCGTCTAATGGGAAGAAAGTTAGTAGGAATGGGTTTGTCTCCAGAACTCAAACCCATCAGACTTGCAAAACTGCAATGGTGCCATTTACCTTTGGTGAGAATGGAGTGCTGGGTTTCATAACCCGATTGATAGTGCTGTCACCTGTATAACCTTACAATCTCTTTTAATCTCCGCACTCTTGTCACTTTGCTGCCATCTGGAGAGAGGATTAATTTCATTTGTGCCCCAAGGAGATTAATGTAACCGATTAGATTCCAGCACACAAAGGGATGCCATTCTCTAACACATCAGCCAAACCAGCTTCAGCAGCTGCTTCAGGACTTCCTGTCCTTCACCCACCATCACCATAGGAACACAGTAACACAGTGGTCTCTTTAAAGTCGCCTGCTCCTCTTACACCTGAGGGATGTGAATGGGTGCAACCCCCAACCAGCTCCCAAGAAAGAAGAAACCAAGACTCTGTAGAGAAGGTGCCCACAAAGTGCCCATTCCCACTGGGCTGACTGTCACAAGCTCAGCAGATCTTCCCATAGGCCAGTGGGGAGAGTTACTTCTACTATAAAAGGATGCTCTTTCATACAACTGTTTACACTATTCAACCTCTCCAAGGCTCAGAAAAGCTGGCATCATGTCCATCTGCTTCGTACTGTCACCCCAGGAACCCAGTAAAGCACCTAAACACAGTGGGTACTTGATTGTTGAATGACTGGAAAATTCATGCAAGATGGATTTTTAATGAAGTAAATAAGACAGCCAGTAAATATAGATGATGAAGATGGCCAGTGTCAGTTTTGGCTCAATGTAAGTTCTGACTCCATCAGACCCCTCTTCCTGTCCCCTCAGGATACATATATTGTTCCCTCAGCATTCCAGTTGCCCATGGTGGACACTGAAGAAAATTCTTTGGACTAAGTTAAATTACAATAATACTTCTGGTGGAGTCTCAAGACCTAGGCTCCTATAAAAAGGCATATTCATTAATGCAAATACTTCAAAAGAATTATTGAGCACAAAGTATATGAGAATTACAGGAAGAAAAACACAAGGACAATTTCTAATAATGAGAAGAAAAGGAATCCTAAGGGCAAAATTCCAAGAAAATGAACAATTCTCCATGCTAATACAAGTATTTTGTTGAAAGTGGCAAGAGTCAGCCTGAAGGACTCCATGAAATTTGCTATCTCGGTTAATCCTCATGAAGTGAAAATGATACATTAGCTATTTTCCTGACCATCCGAAGGATTGTACGTGTATTCCCATTTGATCCTCAAAATAACTCCATGTGTTAAGTTTACCAGTATTGCCACCCCCATTTTATGGATGAGGAGACTGAGGTCTAGAGAGGTTAAGTATCTTGCCTAAGGCAGAACAGTTGGTGAGTAGTACCAAGGATATCTCTGAACAGTAGCAGTTTGACTCTGGGAAACCATGCACTTAACCACCTTACTGTACTGCCTTTTACAAGGACCAAAATTCTCTCTGCAACTCACAGGTAAGTTCAATATATTTTTAAAACACTTTAGAACAGCCATCTGACACTTTTTAAAGTGTAGACAGTATCTAAGACTCTACTTCAATATGGAGATTCTTAAGGAACACTATTTTTAATATTGTGGATGTCTAAAACAAAACAAAGTCAAGCACAGCGACATGCACCTATAATCCCAGCTCCTCAGGGAGGCAGAGAGGAGGATCACAAGTTCAAGGGCAGATCCAGCATTTTAGAGAGACCCTGCCTTAAAATAAATAATAAAAAGGGTTGGTGATGTAGCTCAGTAGGACAGCACCCCTGAGTTCAATCATCCCTAGTACTGCAGTGGGGGAGAGGTGGACTGTATTTGAGGGCAGTGGTTTTTGTTTTGTTCACGATTAAATGTCAAGGACCTACAGTAGCATGTGGCAAGCACTCAAAATATTTGTTAAACTTGTGGTTGGACCAAAATGAGATATGCAGCCTCTGCCAGAGGGACCACACAAACTTTATGGCACAACTGTGATCCCACCTCCAGGGTGTGGTTTCTTGAAAGAAACCAAATTGTGAAGCCTCACCTCCTGTCTGCCTTTCATTTTATAATAGAATTACTCTGTGGGCTAATTAAAGCAACTTTATGATAGTTAAGGAATGTCTCCAAGGTCACACGGATTGCTAAAGGAAGAAATAAGTAGGACCAAAACAGAGAGGTCAAACCCAGAAAGGATGCAGGTGTAGCAGATGTTTTCCTGGCCCAGAGAGCCCAAGTTTAAGAATTATTTTGTTAATTGTTCAGACATGTTATTTGTATATCGAGGCAGGATTCCTTCACGGTTTAACAACACAGGCTGAATAATCAGGCTTGGGTATGTTTCGTAATTTCTCTGCGCCTTAGTTTCCTCCAATCAAGAGCACAGGTGATAGGGTAACTCTCCACGTAAGCCAGATTCCAGCCAAGAAAGAAGAAAAGCGCTCTAGGAATTTCAAAGACAGGGCATTTAACATGGGGAACTGTTTACCCAGGTGATGGAAGAACTGAAAAGCTTCATGGGATGGTGAGACAACCTGAGATGAGCTGCACCAGGAAGCCACCCACAGGGTCAGAGGGACAACCAGAGGAGGCAGCAATGTCAGAGGCTAGAACCCTGGGCTGGGAGGAGCCGAATCCCTGGAGAGGACACAGCTGCTCCCAGAACCTGTGCCTACCTCAGAGCAAGAAAGGAATAAATCTGCTCTCTTCCTCCCTCATCCAATCAGTCCTCCCGTCTTCACTATGGCCTCTTACTGACTGAATCTAAGGAAAAGCCAAGGAACCTGGGAAACGTGCTGATAGAGCACAGAACAGGAAAAGGCAGAGAATGAACCTGAGAGCAAACACACAAATGACCGGCATACGACCTCATAGAGCTAGTGTGCAATTTAAATGGGTTGCTTATGTAAAATGCTTCACACCATGCCCGGTGCTGAATGACATTATCATTGCTGTTAAATGTAACAGGCCCCAGACTAGGCATCACTAATAAAGAAAACATAGACTTTTACCAAGAATCAGGCAGCCTAGGGGTTACAGCCCAGTTTTTCAGCTATGATGCATACCATGGGCTTCTAGAGTGAATCTTCTCATAGCCTTTATCCCACCCAACTGGTCCACGTGACCCACTTCTGGGCATGACTATCATCCCATCAGGATCAATGGTTATGGAAAAAAAACAGGCTAATATTAGTCTATAAATGTTTTAGACCCCCCTAGAATAAAAAGGGTCATTAAAAATGCAAAATATTTTTATGTGAGCTACAAAATGATCTGTCAACAAGCCAGGCATTGCCTCCATCATTCCAACCTGATAGGGCTGATTTAGTGAGTGCCTCATTTGTACAGCTGACTTCATGTCTGGTTTTAAAGTATTTGATGATTTTTTCTAAAAAGACAATAACTTTAGCACTGGAAGCTCATTTTAAGGAAGAATTTTCTCAAATAAAACAAGATCTTCATGCTGCTAACATGAAACTTTTCTAGAGATGAACAAAGTCCATGGATGCTGCCAATTAGAGACAAAGAAATCTTGTCTTTCCACCTCTTCCTCTTTATCCCTGACGTGAAGTCACAGAAAACTAGTGATGAAACTCAGAAAACACTTTCACATGCTTAACTAACATAGAGAATCTACTCTGAAAATACCAAGGTCAAGGACTTAGTAGACAAACGAAATGAAGACTGACATAGTGACTTTATGGCAATGGGACCCAACTAGACCAGGAAAACATCCCACCCTCCCTGTCTTCTCATCTTGTCTCCATCTACTCAGGGACAGATAGAAAATTGGCCAGGGGGGAGATTTATACTCTGCTTTTGAAGTAATAATGCCATCTTATCTAGCAGGCATTCGGGAGCATTTTAATTAGTTGGGAAGACACCAGAGGTATAATCTGTATCTTCTCTAGGATGATTAAATGAAATAGTTGAGAGCTTTAAACTCATCTTTAAAGAACATGAATGAAAATAATATTTTATACAGAGAAATAAAGGGGAAAGATGAAGTGAGTTTTCAAAAATTATAGGTAAAATTGAGCTGAATAAATGTCCTCTCTCCTATATAAAGCAAATCAACTTGACAACTCAATGAGTCTGAAGTCACCATGGGTTTAAGACAATGGATTGACTTTGCTGATCTCAATGCTGATCAAAAACCTTTCAAAAGGCAGAGTTCCTGGACACAACAAATATCTTTCTAATACTATTTCCTGGTTCTGTCTATCTGGTCCTCTGTATAAATGATATCACCATTTCCATTAGTTAGGCATGAGCTACTGCCAACCCATAATTATAAATGCCTCCCCCATCCCACACGGCATTCAGTTACATCAAGTTGTCAGAGAGTTTCATCTCCAAATTGTAATGGCACTGTTTGCTTTATTTGGTCTTAGGTGATACAGGATGGATGCCCTTCTAGAAAAGCATGTGCATTTAAGATGGCAGAGCAAGAATGATTTATATGGGGAATAACTCCTTAGTCTGTCAAAGACCTGGCAGAATCTTTCTGGGAAACTAATTGCAGCCAGTTCTTTCCACAGTTCAGAGATGAACTATCAGCATCTCTGCCAGCTATCATAAGACACAGTCTACCAACCATAAGAAGAGGAGACCAGATTCCTCATCCTCAACATTAGTGCCTGCCTGATAACAGGAAGTTCCTTATGAGCCAATTATTCAAATTTGAATGTTCCCTTTATAAACATTCTCCATTTTCCTTTGATTACTATAAAATCACACTACCTCTCTGAACCATTTATGATGCATACAAAAGTCATTTTTGTCCATGCTGACATAGCCACTGTGAATATCAGGTCTGTGACACCCTTGTGTTCTTATAAAAGATAAAAAGCAGGCTGCTAATTCAATGTGGAAAGGCAAGGAAACAGTCTGTCCTAAACATGGGATACATTTTACCCTGGGTCCAGAACTGTCCTCTTCACTGAATGTACTTCTTATTCTCCTCATTTTGGTCCCCCCACCGCCCTGACCACCACTCAATTAGTCTGAGGAGCACACTGAAATCCCTGCTATCAAGTGAGGCTAGCAGCCCCCACACCCAGTTGGCCTACGAGACCCAGAGCCATCAGAACATCCCTGGGAGAGGCCCCAATACAATCCTATCTAATAATCTAGACCAGCAGTTATCAACTAGTTGGGGGGCAGGGGAGGCTATCTCAGGAGACAAGTTTTGTCTTTACAGTTCGGGGCAGGGAGTATTACATTGAATAGGGAAAAACCACGAAGGTTACTAAATATCCTACTATGCACAGGACAGTCCCATAATGAAGAACCGTCTGACCTAAAATGTCAATAGCAACAAAATTGAGAAACCCAGATTTTAATTAAGATTGGCAAATCAGAGGGTTTAGACAAGGGCTCCCTCCTCCAACCCCGAATGGAAGCTACACCCCAACCAGGAGCTCTGTGTACGCCCTACATTTGCCTGATTCAGCAGATCACACTTTAATCATGTAATTCAATTTTTCCTCATTTTTTTAATGTTATTTGGGCCCTTTAATATAATTTGGCAAGCTATTATAGTTGTTACAGCTGCTAGTTTTGCCCTCAATACTGATTTCACTTATGACCTCAGCTGGAATAAGATTTAAAGTTTGAGATGATGTAAGTGAATAAGGATTATTAGATTTATTCGTATGGCAATTTAAATAAGAAACTGCCTGGCTTAGAATAAGTGGTAAATGAAAAATGCTAGTGATTTATAGACCTGTCCATTTTAAAGATTTATATGATGTGTGGGATGATTAAGTAAGAGACAGGCCTGATTATATGAAATATGTAATTTTTGTAAATGCAATATTGGAAGCAAGCTGCTAAACAGTGCTGCATAGCAACCCCGGCCTAAGCAATTTTTATTACACGATTATTGTAAACTGGTATGCAGAGTCATGTGCGAATTACACACGGGGTCCTGCTCTAATTCCTTTTAGCTGGATGGGAGTGTGTTCATAGGAAATGCATCTAACTTTGGCCTTGAAACATCAGTCACACGGGTGCTCCAAAGGCAGAGCAGGCTGGAGATTTCAGTGCTGAATCAAAGACTGACAGGCCTGAGCGGTCCTCTGTTCAACTCAGGCCTTAGCACTCCAACTTATGAACTGGACATGATCTGTTTGTTATACTTTAGTGACACATTTTAGGGAAATGTTCTGGATTCTAAGGTACATGTCACAATTAGAAAGAAAAAAAAAAATGCAGAAAACGCAATATAGTTTCCTTTCCCCGGGGTGAACCCTTCTCTTATCAATGTGGTGCAGGGAGCCCAAAAACTCAAGAAGGCTTTGAGGTGAGTCACCCATTGCTCAGGTTGCCTCCCACTTTCCCACACCTCAGAATCTCAGAGAGCGCTGAGGCCAATGCCCAGGGCCTCCCTGAGGTTTTGAACATAGCTCTAAAGTTGGCAGAGGGTTGCTGTGGAGGAATGGGCCATGGATCATTCCATCTCATCTCTCAGGAGTGGGGAATGTAGAACTATTATTGATATTTAAGTTATTTTGACAGCTGCTTGGTGTAAACAAAAACAAAACAAAACACCTACCAACAGAGGCTCAGGTCGTCACGGCATTTTTTCCACAAACTGAAGGTAAATTGTCCACCCAGGTAAACTCAGGTCACAGCTTCCATCCCCACATCCCAGGGTTGGCAGGAGGAGCTAACGGGATCCTTGGGAGCAACGCCCTGTATGAACCACAGGGCAACAGACAAATGCAAAAAAGAAAAAGAGCTTCAGAAGGCAAAACGGAGGCCAGAGCACGAACAGTTAAGGCTTGCATTTAATAACACTTTATGAGGCCCTGGAGTACTGCTGGGCCTCAGGATTACCAAGGGGGCCACGTCACGAATCCTTGGGGGCGCTCAGGGCCGAATTTGGGGATGATCTAAACTCTAAAGGCTGTAGTGTTTACGCAGTCAATTAGGGCCAATGATGAACTAATTTGGCTGGAAGCAGGATGGTAACAAAATAGATCACATCACAGACGAAATAATATTTAAACTGGTTCTTGCAGAAGGAAGAACCAATCTCACTAAGTTGCTGGGGCTCACCTTGAACTTGTGACCCTCCGGCCTCAGCTTCTCTAGTAGCTAGGGTTACAGGTATGCACTACCATGCCCAGCACAAATTTATTTTATTTTATTCTATTTATTTATTTATTTATTTTAATACTGGGGATTGGACCCAGAGGTGCTTTATCACTGAGCTAGACTCCAAGTCCTTTTTATTTTTTCTTTTGAGACAGGGTCTCCCTTAGCTGCTTAGGGCCTCACTAAACTCCACAAATTGGTTTTTTAAGAATTCAAAAACATGTGCAATGTTTTAGTTCAGGATTTCTTTTAATAACCTCAAAGTCTAAAGTTCAATTTCTCTAAAGTGAAGACAATAGCAACAAAAGGAACTCAGGCTGTCAAATTACAGTTACCTGCTCTCAGAAAAGAGAAATACCTGTAGGTGGTAACTGGAGATATTACTTTGAAGCAAAAATTATAGGTTAAGAGGGAGAAGAGCAAATTAAATAATAAGATGCATTTGTTTGTTCAAACTTTCTCCCCACTCCTTTTTAAAAATCCACTTGTTCAACAAAGATAGGTTTTAGATTTATTTCCTAACTACTACATAAACAGATACCGTAACATTTTCCTGATCAGTTTTATGAATTGATTAATAATGCAATCATGAGTTGGAAAAGCTTTTTATACACCACCTGATATTGATGCCATCTATAAAAAGATGACCAACTGAGCACCTGATATGCAGTAAAGACAGGTTCAAAAATTGCAGTCTTAGAAAGATAATGGAATGACCATGACCTCAAGTACTTTGCACCAGATAGCAACTGTCAACTCCTGATGGCAGTATTTGACCTCAGAGGCAGGTGACAGAAACCAACCCGAAACAGCCATTTTCTCAAATTCTGTTAAAGATAATAAACCATGATGGGAGAAATTGCCCACCCTACTGAGGAAATCTCACGTATTCAGTGACCTAGAAACAGCAATGGAGGTTTGGGTGGAAAGCCTCGGGGGAGGGGGAGATGAATTCTGGGAGTCACTTTACACCGAGGGCTCACTAGACTTTGGCTGGGTTGTTTTTGCTTTATCTTGCTTTATTTTCATCATGCTTAGTTCTTCTCGTGGAAAATTTATAGCTTCTGTAGGTCTCCTCCCCGCACACTTTTCTTTTCCTGGCAGTTCACTTACTGAAGCCATCAAGGCATTTGTCCTAGAGGTTCCCACACTCTGGGCTTCACACCCTATGCCGATTATTTTCTGGGAAGTGGTAGATGGAGTCTTGATTAGATTCAGGTTTGCTGTTTTGACAAGACTACTTTATTAGAGGTGTCATGTACTTCCCATCAGAAGTGCCAATGCAGCTATTCACTTCTTCTTATGTTAGTGGCCATGGATGATCTATGGGTTCAGCTAATATGAGAGGATTTGAGAAAACCATTGGCCCAAAACATTCAGAAAGTTTTACCAAAAAAAAAAAAAAAGTAACACTGTGTTTCCTCTGTGCCAGGCACTGTTCCGCAGTACACAGTACCTCATTTAATCATTATAACACCCCCATGAGGTGGTGATGGGGAGCAGATTTGAACCCAATTCATCAGCCTCCAAAGCCCAGTCTCTTGAGTATCACAGAAACCAATCACATTGAGTGCCTTATGGGCTATGAAGGAGAACCCCTTTTGACTTAAGTAATATGAATAATTAAAAGAGGTAGAGATGAACCATAGTCAAAAAAAAAAAAAAAATGATTGAATCCTAAAACACAAAGTATACATTCTTTTAAGGTTGATCAAAACACAACCGTTAACTAACTGGCAAACACAATCATTGAGAGGCAGGTCATCTGAGAGAGGCTGTGAGTTGTACTATAATCATTGTTGGGCTGGGGTTATAGCTCAGTGGTAGAATGTTTGCCTCGCACCTGTGAGGCCCTGGGTTTAGTCCTTAGCACCACATAAAAATAAATAAAGTAACCAAGTGCGGTGGCACAGGCCTGTAATCCCAGCATCTTGGGAGGCTTGAGGCAGGAGGATCTCAAGTTCAAAGCCAGCCTCAGCAAAAGCAAGGTGCTAAGCAACTCAGTGAGACCCTGTCTCTAAATAAAATACTAAATAGGCCTGGGGATGTGGCTCAGTGGTCGAATGTCCCTGAGTTCAATCCCCAGTACCCAAATAAATAGATAAATCACAGTGTCATCTTGGTGCAGGGAAGAGGAGGAGATACAGGACAGCCTTCATCAAAGAGGGCTGAAAGAGCAACAAAGGTCACCAAAGTGACTAGACATTATGATGCTCTGTTTAAAGTCTGTTCTGCCCTTTAGACAAATCAACTTAGAGTTTCATTACCCACTTTCAGTGTACGAGGGTTACCAAAATTAGAATCATTTCATTAATCTCCCATGCCAAGGAGAAGTGGCTATATATCACTCCAGGTTATATTGACAGCAAGACAAAAACATGACATTTCCATAGTGCATCAAATAGCATTTCTCTCAATTCATTTGCTGTCAGAGTCTCTATAAAAATGCCTTATAACCAATGTTTCTCTGTCTTTCAAATTTCAACATGTCTTGCTTCAAGATAAATATTGTGTTTTAGTATAAAAGAAGAAAATATAGAAACTTCACTTCGAATGATATCTCTAGGTAAATTTAATATATTTTTTAAAATGTTTGCTTCATTCCCATCAGAGAAGGAGGCCTTGTGATTAGAAAAAGGAAGAGAAGGAGAGGGGAAGGAGGGAGGGAGGGAGGGAAAGAAATGGCTTAAACTTACAGTATTTAGGAAGCTCCCTTTTCTTAAAGTGTTTAGGAAATTTAAATGTTTCAAAACAAAATAAAATTGAGGAAAACCAAAACTAAGGATCTAGGTGGGAAATACATTCATGAAATAAATTTTTGAAAATAAAATGACCAAGCTAATTCAAAATTCCTTTTCAAATCTTCCTCTCTCACATTTCATTTTAAATCAGGTGCATTTGTTTAGTATTCTAATTAGAGAGCGTGGGTAATTTATAAGTTCTAATGGTGTCTCCTGAACTTCCCCAAAACCATTTGCCCACAGGAAACTATCTCATGCTCTGGATCTCTGTAAGCTGTCCTCTGAAATAGTATTCCTTCCCAATTGTTTTTTAAAGCAACGTAAAATCAATCAAGTTAGAGGGGAAAAAATGATTCTTTTTCTGTGCCAAACAGGATAAGGCATTTTAAAAATAGCAACAAGATCAGCGAGCTGTAAAGTATAAATCAGACAAGATAAAGGATTTGGGCTAACATCATTCTCCAGTTGTTACTGCAGCGAATAAAGGCTTTACATGGATCCACGTATTTGGTTCTTTCACCTCCCAGAACTCGTTATTTCACAAGATGATTCTGAACAATTCACTGAACCTCAGTCCTTGCTAACAGTTCTGCAGCTGTTACCCGGCTTTCTGTCTTAGCCCTTGCACCAGCCCATGTTACACGATTTTGAACATAAATTTTGAGAAGATTAAATATCTCTTTTTCTTGTACGTCAACTAAACCATTTAGGGAGCAAAGGTCTCACAAACAAAACGCATCAGAACACAAAGCCTGGACGGCTCAGACACGGGACGCAGATCCCTTCGCTACAGACAAAGGAAAGAGAAGCGACGCGCCCAGCCCGCGGCCGCGCATGCCCAGCCAGAGCGGGATCAGGTGTCGCAGGGTAATGGAGTTGAAAGCGCACAGACAGACTGGGGTCAACCAGTCCTGGATCAAAAGGCTGCCCTGCTACTCCCTAGCTGTGTGGTTTGCAGCAACTGGCATAATCTCACTTAGCCTCAGTCTTTCTCATCGCCAGATGTGGAAAATACCACCTAGCAGTTAGAGTGAGGACCAAAGAAATAAAATATGGATAGCTTCTTAGGATGTGATAAATGCTCAAGAATTGGTATTTGATAGTACCATATACCATTGTAGCTCCAATCATCAAATATTAAGGGACATCACCATAGCAACATTACTGTCCTTAAGTGGATTATGTAGAGAATTCAATGAAAACACTGATTTAAATAATACTCACCCCTCTTTCAGACACTCCTGTAAAATCTGGGCTATGTGTAAATGGAGTACTTTTAAGTGGGTTGTTCACTTGTGTGCTTTATCTTGCCTGTGTATTCACATCTCTCTTCCTTGGTACAGACAAAAGACAAATTCAAATCTGTGGGTGGAAAATGAGCAGAGATCTTTAAAAAGCAGGAGAGAGTCAATGGGGCCACCAAACTGCTCAGCAGCAAAAAAGTCTTTGTATAGAGCTCCAAACTCTGAGCTATCCAAAGTTTGATTATTAGCTTGATATTTTGAATTAATAGGTCCATCTGAAAGTCCCATCTCTGAGGCAGACACAAAGCCAAACAGAATGCTTCCCCCACACCATACAATGTTAATGCACTTCAAACTCAGTGGGTCAATGTAAAGATATGATAAGCCACATCTGAAAGCTTGACTTTCTCCAGGGGGAGAAAAGGGTCAAAGACATCATTTATTTACACATTTCCTTCCTGAAGCCAAATGGGAATGTCAAATAATATCACAGGTTAAATATTCATTTTACTTTTTTCCTTCTCCAAAAAAGGAAAAGGGAATTTCTGGGATTATAAAGAGTCTGTTCACTGACAGTCCTAAAGACAGAAAAAAGAAAAAGAAAAAGAAAAAACTAAGACAATTGAAATGCAACAATGTATTTTATTATTTCCAGGTCCAAAAATATACACATACTTACCTGGCAACAAAATAAAAGCAAAACACAATTAGACTACTAATAAAAAAAAGTATTTCCTTGAGAAAAATTCTACTTTTGTGATGAAAATGGTCAGGCAATTCTTGTTTCTTGCTATTCCTTAAACACTGACCTGCCAAATACTCCCTTTCCTCCAGTTGCAGTTACCAGAATACCACAGAAAAATCTCTCAACAGCCACAGAATCTTAGCTGGAACCATAACGAAAGGAGTCAGGTACCTGCTGGCTTTCTCAGAAGACTTATGATAAAAGGAAAAACATTACAACATTACGTGCGGATGAGTCTGGCAGGCTCAGAAACACACACGTAATTAACAGAAGATTAAGTCCCACCTTTGAAAGCCAGGTGTCTGCCTGTAGTGCCGACTACTACAGAGGCTGAGATGGGAAGATTACTTGATACAGGAATTCAAAACCAGAACCCATTTCAAAGAGTATTTTAAGAAGAGTTCTTTGGGGGCAGATGACACAGGAAACTAGCTCAGGAAGCAAGCACCCCTTTGAGAAGACTGACTTTCTGCTTCTCTGCAGAGCCTTCGAGGGCTCTTGGAATAGTAAGCCTTATGTAGCCAGGTCACTTACCCACTAGTCCAGGGCCTTTGGGAAGCTCTGGGGTTCTCCGATCAGGGCCTGCCTCACCATGGCTCTGTTCTGGTATGACTGTAGGGGTAACAAGAATCTTTCTGTTCAAAGATTCCTTCCCCACCCCCAAAATACACCACACCCACCTTCCTAGACTAAATGCTACAGAGAGTCCTGTCTTCAATTTTCCCTGTCCAGAAATATCCTTCAAAATGCAAATACAGGGGCTGGAGATGGAATCCATTGGTAGACTGGTGTTTGGCATGCTGGAAGCCCTGGGTGTAATCCTCAACACTGAAGGGGGAAAAAAAAAAAAAGCAAAAATAAATTAAGGCAAATATTTTAAAAGCACTTTAGCTTGGGCCAATTCGCTAAGGAGATGGGACTCTGGGAAGAGGGAGGAAGGAAGACTGCCTAGGGCCACAGGATCTAAGTGTCCTCCTTCCACCCCCCAGGCTGTGAGCAACCCAGGAGGGAAGGGAGATTTGGAGATGGAAAGAGTAATTCAGGTGACAAGTGATGAAAAAGATCTTCAACTGTGAGAACCAGGGCAGACAGAGGCGGCCACCTTTCTTCCAGTCTTTTCTTTTTAGGCCCTCACTAAAGTCTAGAAAGATCTAGAATAGATTGGGTAAGCCTCTTACTGGCATTCTTCCATTTTCCCATAATGGTCCTATTTTCAATCACCTGGATCAAGCGTGACAAATTCTGGCCCATGGGTCAAGTCCAGTTCACCACCTGTTTTGTACTTAGGAGTTAAGAATGGCTTTTACATTTTTAAATGATTGGGAGGGAAATCAAAAGAATAATAATATTTTATGACATATAAGAATCATGTGAAATTCAAATTTCACAGCCCATAAAATTTTATTGGAACACAGTCATGCCCATTCGTTTACATATTGTCTACAGTTACTGTCCTCCCACTATATTCACACAAAGAGAGAGCATGCAGATCCATGATCTAGATGACCATCGAGAGCATGTGCTTTTGTGGGTGGGAGCTCTGGTCACTTAATTTTTTCATCTGTAACATGAAAACAAGTCATCGTGGAGTTCAGGTGAGAGCTAAACTAATTGCTTAGCACCAGATCTAGTGTGTAGTCAATGTTCCACAAATGTTAACTATTATTATGTTTTAATGTGATCAGACATTGACACATAATAGTCTTCCCTAGTCCAAGTTAGAATATATCTTGTTTTCAAATAAGTAATCTGCTTTGGTATGGTCACCACTACCAAAAGATTCCAGAAGAATATTGAGTAACAGGAGCTGACAATCATTTTGCATCAAGCTCTAATCTCTAGAGGTTCAAACTTTTATTCATTTCCCATGATTTTAGTAAAAGCTAATGAATCATAACCACTTTAACAGAAAAGAAATTGAGGCAGAGAGTCAATATGACTCACAAATAAGTCTCACCAAGCTACACAGATTGAGGCAGCAGGAGTGGAAAGGAGCCCTGGCTCAGAGAGCAAAAGTAACCAGCTGGAAGTCAGACACCTTGGGGTAGAACTTCCTGTGCTTTCATTCAAGAATTTCCAGTTTTTAAGACGCTCATTAGCGTCATCTGAGGCGTACAGGAGGGATCAAGTTAGAGAACAAACTTTGCAAAGAACAAAGATTAGAGAACCTGGAGGGCAAAAAGGAGGAGAAAGGATTATGGGGACCATGAAATGAAAAGGGGGTCAACCTCCAGCACAAGCAGCATGGTTACACTGCCCTCAACCAGACACTGGCTTTACTCAAGTCACCAACTACTGTGACAGGCAAGAAATGCAAGCTGATGGTCAGGACTTCCCATGCTTCTAGCCTGCAGGTTAAAATACAAGAACAAGAAACAGAATTCTGTGCACCTGAGTCAAGCAACAAAGTAAATCGCTACCAACCATCTCACAAATTCATAAGATAAATGTGCCAGGCACTCTGCTAAGTATTTTATATACACTATCTTAGTTCATCCAGTTCAGACAAAGTAGGGCTTTCTTAGTTTTGCCTTACAGGTGAGGAAACTGAAGATTAAGAAAAATCAAACAACTTCCTAAAAGTACACAGATAATAAGCACCTAAGCTGGAATTATTACCCTGTAAACTTTTTAACGAAACAATGCATGCACATGTAACTAAATTCAAAAGATGTCCGGAGAAATATTCTTCTCTCCCTTCATGAAGGAAGTCGCTGCCACTAACTTGTTTGGGATGCTCCCAAAGAAATGCCATGCATTAACAAACAAGTGTGCACATGCTCTTTCACCCCAACGTGGTAGCAGAGTAAACACACTGCCCTATAGCTTATCTCTCCAGCTCAACCCTCAATATCTTTTAGAGAATGTTGTGATCCACAGATGTAAAGCTGAGACTTAACTAAACTGCCCAGCACCCCAATCTGCACTGATGACCTTTTTGCCATGTTGCTGCTGGGCACTACTGGTTCTAGGTAAACAGAATGTACAACTGCCAACTTCAGAGTCTGGGCTGGAAAGTAGGAATTTTCACTGCCCACCTGCTGTTTCAGGGCACCAAAGTAAATCCAAAAAAAGGCAAGACCAGTCCTTCCTGTCCATTCATCTGGAGTTAGGATACATATTCCTAATATCGGGCATGCAGACAGGGAGTTACCCAGCACAGACAGAACATGTCACTAGAGTTCAGAGTGAGAAATCTTGGAAGATGAGAACCATCTAGAAAGAATGGGTGCAAGTCCAGGTGGAAAGAGGAACAGCATGAAGAAAGAGGAGATATGTTTGGAAGACCCATGAGGAAGGTATAGCAAGGTCAAGGGAAACCAGCTTGTTAGCCAGGTGTGACCACATACTGTTGGTTGTGGGATGAATTACAAGTGCTTTGCTGTTAATTGTGGAATATTCTCAGCTTTCTGTCCACTCTGAAAGACTAAGAGTGGCTCCCAACTACGGGGCTTATCAAAGGGCTGATGCGCAATCCCTTCACCAGGACAAGTGAGAAGTGTGGAAAATCCACTTCAAAGGCTTTTTAACTACTCTTCCCTGGGTGGAGAACCCCCACCTTGCTCCAGGTATTCTGAAAGTGCATGAACAAGGAAAGCACCATATTTTGAAAATAATTCCATATCTAATTCTGAAACCTTATCCTAATGTCACCATCCTTCACTGGAGTATGGTGTGCTCTCTTGAGTGGGCAAGCAAGAAAGTGCATCAGCTGGGTTCTGAAGATGGTTTAGGGAGATTGTGAACTCTGAAATGGTGAAGGGTAGAACTGCAGCTTCCATCAGATTCTCAGCAAAGACCCCAGAACAGGATATTGCACCTCAAGACTATATTCTTGTGGCTTAGGAAACTAAGCCAGGAGGATTACAAGTTCAAAGTCAGCCTGAGCAACATAATGAGGCCCTAAGCAACTCAGCAAGACCGTGTCTCTAAATTTAAAAAAAAAAAAAAAAAAATGTAAGGTTTGGGAATGTGATTAAGTGATTAAATGCCCCTGGGTTTGATCCCTGGTATCAAAAAAAAAAAAAAAAAAGAAAAGAAAAGAAAAAGAAAAAGACTATATTCTTGAAGTAAAATAGAAAATATCAAAACTCAAAGCTCAAAGATAGGATGGCTATATTTATTTACTGAGCATATTTTGGGTGTGTTGAGAGTGAGAAAGAACATGAGCATGTATGTTTGTATGTACACTGAGTCTCAGCACAGAATGGATTTTTTTTCCTGAGTCATGGTTCAAAAAGGTTTAAATCTGCTCTACAAAATGCTATTTCCCAGAATAAAGCAACCTAGGCCTGAGAAATCCAAGCAGCTGGATCATGCCCAGGTGTGCGAATCATAAATCCAAAGGAACTTCAACTTCCTTAAGGAAGCCACATGGAATAACAACTAAGACTAGAAGGAAAAGATATCATTGGTAACTAAGACCACTGAGGGAGTACATGGGAACACCATGCTTTAGTACTGAGAGACAGGGAGTTGGTATCTCACCAGTGAGCCTTGGAAATTCCAGCCAGATGTGCCAGAACTGAATAGCATCTGTTGCCCCCGTTGCTGTAGATCTGAACCCACAGTGTTCAGCATGCTTTAGCTCATGTACCACTGTAGTGGCTTTGGATTTGATGTAGGTGGCCCAGCCTTCATGGTCTTCAACTTTAGTGCATAAGAAATCACCTGGACCCTTGTCAGATATTCAGGTTCCTGAATCCTAGTTCCAGAAATTCTGACTCAGTTGGGAAGGGAGAGAGGGAGATGGTAGAGTTCACAACCCACCCACACTTGGAAACCACTGGAAAAACAAAGCATTCCATTTCCATGATGGCAGCTCAGGCAATTTCCATCTGTCAGCCAGCATGTATTAAGCAAGCACATGGAACTGGGAGTATGCTGGGCACTGACAGGAGTGTTCTGGGTTTTTTAAAGTATATCTTAGGAAGCCAGGCACGGTGGCACACACCTGTAATCCCAGCGGCTCCGGAGATTGAGGCAGGAGGATGGAGAGTTCAAAGCCAGCCTGAGCAAAAGCGAGGCACTAAGCAACTCAGTGAGACCCTGTGTCTAAATAAAATACAAAAAAAGAGCTAGAGATGTGACTCAGTAACTGAGTGCCTGAGTTCAATCTCTGGTACCAAAAAATAAAAAAATAAATAAAGTATATCTTCGGGCCTTGTGTTAAGGAGCATATAAATGAATCATGTGTATATGCATATATGCACTAATGTAATTTAATTAAGAAAGGGTAGGAAAATAAGAAAGAGATGACAAACAGCTAATGGTACACACATCCCTTCCACTCCAATAACATTTGAGGAGTAAGACCCCATTCTCCTCTATTTGTTTAAAACAACAAAAAGGGTAGTAATGTGAATGAGGTCACGGAGATCCTCAGAGTGCCTTCCTCAAGAATGGAAGGAGAGTCACTAACAGTCACAGAGCAACTTGTGAAGTGTCAGATCAGGACAAGGAGCTCACATATCCAGGCCTGCTGTGAACAAGAACTGAGAGCCAGTCCCTGCCTGGCTAAAATGTGACTGAAACCATAGTTGGCTCTTTTGATAGATAATAAAACAGAGAGACAGACTTTAGTTCTTATTATACAACAGAACAGCCACAGCCCAAGATGTGGTAAGTTGCTTGCCCAAGGCCAGGTGAATGAAGACAAGACTTGAACTCAAAGCCCCTTTGATGAATATACTTGATTTAGTCTATTTATTCTGTATGTGAATGGCTGCTTTTATATATATATATATATATATATTATATATATATAAACAAAACTAACACTCGCACCTACAGTACAGTATGTACCTGGAACATGATAGACACTCAATAAATATTTGTCAAATGAATTCATGCTCTGTTTAAAAGATACACAATGCTGGGTCAGATGGCTGTGAAGGACCCAAGTCCAGGGCCTGATGGCTTCTCTATGAAACGTGCCCCAATAATCAAGTAAGTTGTATTGATCCCTCTTTTATGTGCCCGGGACAATAATAATAGCTAACACTTATTAGTTGCTGAGCACTTGTTTTACATATATAAAGTTACTTATTCTTTACAACCACCTATGAAGCAGGAACTGTCACTACCCCCATTTTCCAGAGGCACAGAGACGTGATATAACACAGATCCTTACTTTGCAGAACTTAGAAAAATTTGAGAGTAACTCATTCCTGACTAATGGATGCTATGTGGGATTTACTAGTGCTACGGGAATTTGAATTTATTAAGGAAATAGAGTTAGTCTTTTTTTTTTTTTTTTTTTTCTTTTTTGGTGCTAGCGATTGAACCCAGGGCCTTGTGCTTAAAAGGCAAGCACTCTACCAACTGAGCTATATCATCAACCCCTAGAATTAGTATTCAGGAAAAGTCATTATAGGCCACAAAGTTGAAGAAAAGCTTATGGTGAGGTGAGACCAGAGTTACCTGTTAAAATACAGGCAAGCCTGGAAGATGGAAGGGGGATGAATCAAGGAAATGGCCTAAACAAAGGCACAAGGACAGGAAGGCAGGCTCAGGGCCCCTACCTGGAATGGAGAATATGTATCAGGGATCAGTGAGAAGTTTGGATAAGATGAGAAAGAGTCAGATAAAGAGTTTAGACACAGGCTAGGGAGTTTGTCTGATTGTTTAAGAAGCCCATCTAATTTCTTAACTAGGGAATATCCCAGTGAGAACTGAATTTAAAGGACATTCCTGGGGTGGGAGGGGTGGGGGGAAGGGAAAAAATAACAGAATGAATCGAACATTACTCTATGTAAATTTATGACTACACAAATGGTATGCCTTTATGCCATGTACAAACAGAGAAACAACATGTATCCCATTTGTTTACAATAAAAAAATAAAAATAAAAAAATAAAGGACATTCCTTGTCAACCTTTAAGAACAGGAGAGGGTAAAACACACAGAGGTGAATATGGTAGCAGTTGCATTGACCCAGGCTGGAGGCAATAAAAACAGAGAAAAGAAGACAAATCTGTGAGACCATATTATTTAAAAAATAAGTAACCATGCAGAGTACTTCAGCCCAGCTGGGGCCTGAGCTTACCCTATCACATCCTCACAGCAACCCTGAGAAGCCAGGTATTCATGTCCACATTCTCAAGAAAAGAAAATTGCATCCCTGACTTCAGAGACTGTGCTTGAAGAGGCATGAACGAGTTCTGGCAATGAAGTGAATGCCTCACCATCATCTCAGGAATAGCTCCTTTTTTGTTTCTTCAAAGCCATTTGAGGGAAGGGAGGCAGTTGGGCAATAAATTCTGTTTTGAGTTTTTGTGACTGAGATAAACACTGAATAAGTCTGCGCTGGGAGCTGGAAGTACTAAATGGAGAACAGAGCATTTCTGAACTGGAGGCTCCTGCCCAACTGGAAGATGATGTTTGTGGTTAAGGGGACCCTGAGAGAAGGAAAGAAACCAGCTTTTATCAAGCATCCTCTACCTTTGCATCCCCAAATCTCCTCCTATCCATTTAACAGTCCTGAAAGTGGATATGCTTAGTCCCGTAGAAAAGCAGAACTCTAAGTATTAAGTAGGTAGGGGCTGGGAAGATAGCTCAGTTGGCAGAGTGCTTGCCTCTCAAGCACAAGGCCCTGGGTTCAATCCCCAGCACTGCAAAAAAAAAAAAAAAAAAAAAAAAAAAAAATTAAGTAGGTGGCTGAGAGAAGCTGGGCTGGACACCAGCCAGACACCTCCCTCCCTAGATACCGCACACATCAGGGCTCCCAGAAAGGAGCCCTCCTTCTCACAGGTCTGTCCCTGCTTGACCTTTCACTGCATGCTGTGGATTAAAGGCATTTGGAATACAGGCAAAAATTTGTCCTTTCTGGAAAAATCCTGGCTCTCCAATCTAGGTGTACTCCAGTATAACCAAAGCAACAGAACTCAGTAGATTTTATGTGTAAGTTATCTTCTCTTTTACTGAACATTTGAATTCCACAATTGGACAACAGCTCTTTTGAAAAGAACTGTGACATATGCACTATGACAAATTTGTCCCTGTGCTGTGAATACTCCAGAAGTCTTTGGAACTTTGGGAAAAGTAAATCTACCAATCCACCAGCAGATGTCTCTCTTTTGCCTACATGAATAGGCTTCTCTTTGTTCTGAGCCACTACATTTCAGATCCAATTAAAGACAAAATGCTTTCTCAACTTGTCCCCAGAGATCCCAACACGCCTTTGCCTAAAAGCAAAAGAATTTCTTTCCTCTTTGATTTTTTAAGTGGAGAAATATAATGAAATAGTTTCTATATCCCCTAGAAGTCTACATTCAGGTCTCATATTCCCATTTCTAGTAAATCTTATAAAGCCAAGCTTATTCTGGTAGCTGCTGGGGTCTGAGGAAATGAAGAATTATTATTTAATGGATGAAGAGCTTCCATTTTATATGATTGAAATGAGTTATGGAGGTAGAGGGCGGTGATGTTTGCACATTATGAATGTATTTAATACCATTGAGCCGTTCACTAAAAATGGTTAAAATGGTAGAGTTTATGTAATGTGTATTTTATCACAATAAAAAGATTAAAAAAAAAAAAAAAACTTATAGCCGGGCATGGTGACACATACCTATAATCCCAGCAACTTGGGAGACTGAGGCAGGAAGATCACAAGTTTGAAGCCAGTCTCGGCAACTTATTTTTATGTAAAGTAAGTAAAAAATAAATAAAAATAAATAAATTTTATTCATTTATTATTCAATAAAAATAAATGAATTTTTTATTTAAAAGTATTTTTCATTTAAAATATTCCCATCATGCAACCCAGAGGTTCTGTTACCTTCTTCCTATGATGCCTATGCCCTTCAATGACTCCAAACTTCTGGGCTGGGGTTGTAGCTCAATGGTAGAGTGTTTGCCTAGCACGTTTGAGGCACTGGGTTTGATCCTCGGCACCACATAAAAATAAATAAATAAAGGTACTGTGTTCATCTACAACTAAAAAAATAAAAATCAATAAAAATTTTAAAAAAGAACTCCAAATTTTAAAATTAGGTAAAAAATAATCATTATTTTCTTTTTCTCGCTAAGCAAATTGGGGCCCTGTTTCAGTATATCCACGTGGATTGAGACATGACTTGCCTGAGTCAAAGCAGGTCTAGTCCTGCTGGGATTTCTTCAAGCAAGCATGACCCTCATGAAACAGGATACCTTCTCATCCAGAACCTTTGACCTAGAAGTGCAAAAACTAAACACCTCCACCCAGCAAATGTCACGATTCAGGTCTCTATGGTAAAACGTCCTGACCACTCAACCCAAACTCATTGATTCCCATTTTATCACTTAAAAACACACTAAAAGGAGCACTTTAGGAATAGGTGGACCTTAAGGGAAATATTGCCTCAAGAAGTTCCAAAATTATCCAGAAAAGAAATTATTATTTCCTGAAGTTCCAAAATTATTCAGAAATCTCAAAATTCCACTTTAGAATTTTAATTTGTTTCAACAAATCAGCTTAGATTGGAAAACACATTTTACCCAGGTGCTGTGGCGCATGCCTGTAATCCCAGGGGCTCAGGAGGCTGAAACAGGAGGATCGCAAGATCAAAGTCAGCCTCAGCAACTTAGTGAGAGCCTGTCTTTAAATGAAATAAAAAGAGGCTGGGGATGTGGCTCAGTAGTTAAGTACCCCTGGGTTCAATCCCAGATGCCAAAAAAGAAAAAAAGGAAAAAATAAAAACATATACACATTTTTAAATGGAAGGTGTTTAAAGTCTCAATCCAAACATAGCTCTGGGCTTTTTCCAGCAGGTTGCCCTGAAACTCTCATTACTTACCTCTCCTGTGTGTGGTAGGGAGCGTCATCCTTTGATGCAGCACTGATCCAATTGGCCTATGCTAAGCAAGTCCAAGTTTCACTTATTCACTGTGTGAATTTCCCTTTGTGTTCAAAAAGATGCTGCTGTCGATGTCATTTCCTGTAGAACAGTTCTGGCTCCAACCGTCCTAACGAGTGACCAGAATTTACTGCCATGTTGGATGACAGCCAGGTGTGCCTTAGGATGGTTCCTTTCACTGGAAATAACAATGAGAATGTGTCAATCAGCTGGTATTATGCCACCAATGGCATCTCACTATAACCTCCCCTTTTTTATTTTTAGCTATAATGTGACAGGTGAATAGCATCCATCTATTGCGAATGCGGCTTCCCTTAAGGAAGCATGGAGGGGAAGTTAGAGCTAGTGAAAGGTGCCGTGCTGGAGAGGGCTGCAGTGAGGTGGCAGGACTGTTCATAGTGCTGGAACTGGCCGGACAACACCTTGCCCTGAAGACCCTCCCACCTGCACACTGAGCAGGAAGGAAGGCTGTGTGGCTCTGAAGCTGCCTTGTAAGAACGAGTTTGTCCACATGAAAACTCAGCTCCTGGCCAAGGGGAAAAGAGGTTGGAGACCTGGCAGGGAGCCCCAGCCAGAGCCCATTGGGAGGGTGTGAAGTCCTACTCCCACTGATGGGGCAGCCTGCCCAAGAGCCTGGCTGTCACCTGTACCACGTGGTCTTCAGCAAGTTACTTAAACCCTAGACCTCATTTCCTCATTAGTAAAATGGAACTAAGAAAATTCACCTTACAGGTATAATATTCTTCTGAAGATAGCAAATGGGTACTCTAAGTAAACTTTTTTGGGGGGGGTGTTACTTTGGTTCTTTTCCACTTTTTTGGGGGGCGGTGGTGTAGATGAACACAATACCTCTACTTTATTTATTTATTTTTATGTGGAGCTAAGGCTCTAACTCAGTGCCTCACACATGCTAGGCAAACACTCTACCACTGAGCCACAACCCGAGCCCCTAAGTAAGCATTTTAATGAGATCTAATACAAAGAGCACAAATTATGACCCCTTTGAGTTTTCACAAAGCAAACACAACCAGATCAAGAAACAACATAGCCAGTATCTCACTCCCTCCCAAGAATAACCATAGCCTGAAATCTAACACCATAGACTAGTTTGGCCTGATTTCAAACTCGATATAAATGGACTCACACAGTATGTACTCCATGTGTCTGACTTTTTTCACTCAGCATGTTTCTCTGAAAAATACCCATAATGTCATGAGAAGCAAGAAATTGTTCCTACTCATCATTGTATAATATTCCATTCTGTGACTATACCACAGGTTTTAAAAAATCATTTAAATAACATTCCCTCACAGTCTACTTCCTTGATGGCCATGTGACCTTTTTAAAATAGTAGCTTTGTGATGATATAATTCACATACCATACAAACTTAACCATGTTAAGTATACAGTTCAGTGGCTTTTGTATATTTGCAGATCTGGACAGCAATCACAAGTTTAGAACATATTAATCACCCCCCAAAGCATCTCATACCCTTCAGCACTCATTCCCTATCCCCAGCCACCACTCCCAACCCCAGACGACCACTAATCTAATTCCAGTCTCTAGAGCTTTGCCTATTCTGGACAGTTCACCTTGTGGTTTCATGCCACAGAGGGAGATGGCAGGTACTGCCTCGAGCACAGGCCAATGTGCAGTCTTGAATTTAAAACCTGTCTTATTTTGTGTCTTATTTATGAAAGTGAGGTACAGTTGAGAGGAAATACTTTCTAATCTCCTTTGGCTCCCATTTAATATATCAACAAAGATTAAAGGGATACAGAAGAAAGACAGGCATAAATCTGTGTCCCCACCTCCCTTCTGGGGCCCAAGTCTCAGAGAGCAGAGGGACTTTGGGAAAGGGGCATTTCATCCTTCCCTATCCCTGGAAGACCATCCCCTCAGGCTCTTCCCAATGCATGTGCACACATGGAAATTAACTCAGTGTGCAGCAGGTGGCCCAATGCCTGCTTCCTCAGTTGCCCTTGGCTATCCTGCAGCTTACAGAGTATCCAGAAGTTCCCAGATGCCACCAAAGGAGGGATGCAAGATAGAGCTAAGCGTCAGGACTAGTAGTTTCATGTACGTGATCACCACAGTAACAACTAAGAGGCTCTATAGTGGAGCATGGGAGGGTAGAAACTAGGGCGGTCCAATTGACAGTCCTAGCCAAAGGAGGCAAGGTCACCGTGACCTGAAGGAGGAAAGAGTTAAGTGATGGGCACCAGCAGAAGGAGGATTGATTGGAACTACACCAACCACACCTCACTGAACACCAACCAGAACATTCCCAGGATCCATGCCAGGGGCCCTCTGCCCTGCCCATGCCTTGATATGAAATATGCCAGGTGTCCCCCACAGAGGTGGCATTTTGGAGAGCTGTTGGGGCAAACTGGAACTTAGCAAGTCTGACCATTTAATCCAGCAGGCATTTATTTTTTTAAACAAGTTTATTGATTTAAAAACAGATTTGTGGGGCTGAGGTTGTGGCTCAGTGGTAGGGTGCTCACCCAGCATGTGGGAGGCACTGGGTTCAATTCTCAGCACCACGTGAAAATAAGTACATAAATAAAATAAAGGTTAAAAAAACAGATTTATGTTTAAAAAACAAAACGAAAAAGAACAAGAAAGAGATTGTTTCACTTACTGAATTGGACTAAGGTTAAATTAAATACAGGAGTTCTGTGTCCTTGGTAGAGTGGGAATACAGGTGATCAATCTGTCATAAAGAAACAAAAATGTGACATTTTCTTGTCAATATGAGTGTATTAGTGTGAGTGGATTTGCAATCTTGACATAAACGATATTTCATCTGACACATAGGTACTCAATGAGAGGTTGATGTGACTATTAGTGTTATTATTTCTCCATCCTTGTCATTGCTGTTATTATAATAACTCATATAACCCAAAGCAATTCTGTTCTCTTGGGCGTATTAGTAAAGCATCTGCCTGGGCTGAGGTGGGGGGTCATGGTCAGTGGTAAAGCACACACTTAGCATGTAGGAGGCCCTGGGTTCAATCCACAGCACCAAAAATTTTAGAAATTAAAAATTACCTCCATATGCTTTTGAGAGTTCCCTTCCTCTGCCTGCCTTCGACCTTCCAGCTATCTGCTCAGCCCAGAGCATTCTGACTGTTTTCTCCTGAGGCAGGTGGTGGTCTGTAGTTAGACCACTTTGCTCAGTCAAGAGCAAGAAACCAGAGGGCCTCCAAGGAAGGGCAGCTGATGGAAATGTTCTTTCCAAAAGAAAGAGCAAGAAAGAGAGCTTGGGATGTAGCTCAGAGGTGGAGTGCTTGCCTACCACATAAGGCCCTAGATTCCATCCCTAATACTGCTAAATGAAGAAAAAAAAAAAAAAAATCTAAGATAGCATCTGTTATTTAGTACTTGCTGAAAGATACCTATACTCTTCTGCCCAGAGTTGTCCTATTTATGGGATTTTCCACTACAATCTCAGTTTTTAATCTCTCTCTATTGTTTCAGGAAATTTGCTTATGATTTTTCATACTGTGAACCCAATTGTTGTTTCTGAAAATATGGTCCACACTTTATCCATTACCATTCCAAAGGAGGCCGGAGCAGTTTTCTAATACCTTACCAATGAAAAGAAGAGGAATTTTTAGGGGAGGATTCCCAGGACCTCATAATCATTTCCTATTATTCCTAGGTTTGGTGTCAAAAAGTCCACTTTGTGAACCCAGTGAGACAGGAAATTAAACCAAGAAACCAGAGTGTTGAACCTAATGAGTTGTTACAGGAGAAGGGAGTTACTTGGTGCCTTTTGCTCACCCACAGACAGAACTGGGCTCAGCAGGCCACAGGCATCTTTCTTTGTTGGTGGCTTCTTCGTAGCAATAGAATCTCACTCCACCTCACTTTTCTTCTCCGTCAAATGGGGCTAACAAGGGTGTTCTGAGATGTAATTGCTGTTTATAGCCAGCTGCGGCATCTTAGATGAAAGGCACTAGAGCTGGGGAAAGCTTGCCCAAGACGAGTTAATGCTTTGATTAGTGGAGCCCAAAGAAGAAAAATACACCCCATGTCATTTGAGAATTATCCTGCTTGCCAGGAGAAGTGAGGCTTCACTTTACAGAGGACTTGGGGGTTTTGTTGTTGTTGTTGTTCTCTCGAATGTGTTCACAGTCCTTGAATTTCACTCATGGCTTGAGGTTAGAGGAAGTCCTCAAGTACAAAGGGAAATCTAACTCATTAGGACCATGAGGCCTTCAAATCATTCCTCCCACAGTGTCAAGCACATAGTAAGTGCTCAGTAAATATTTATTCTCTGGTCCAATAAGTTATTTTATTTGCTCAAATCTGTGAAACAGGTTCCCAAGAACTAGACTGGCATAACAGTTTCAAATCACAAAAAGATGAAGAATCCAATGAAATAGATGACATAATCATTTTGAAATGTAGATGTTCACACTCCATTAAGAATAATTTTGAAAGCCACACACATACTCTCGTAGGCTGGAGGCTGTGCCCGCAAACAACAGCAAACTGATGCATAGTTCAAGCTATTGGTATTATTTTCATCTATAGAGAAAGAAATTCTAAAGTTCTGTGACAGAGTAACAAATACATCAGAACTTACACATCCTCAGTAGTACAGATTTTCAAGAGAACACAACTTTATTCTAACAATGACACGTCGCTGAAAACATTTTAAATTTTTTCTTTAGAAACTTTTATAGAGAGGTGAGGCCTTGATTTGTAATATCTGGTAGAGGGTCAAATCTTCCCATTTGCAGAGTATATTTGATTTTTTTTTTTACTGCTTTTTTATTTTTTTAATTTTTTATTTGTTTTAATTAGTTATACATGACAGTAGAATGCCCTTTGATATATATATATATATATATATATATATATATATATACACACATTGGAGTATAATTCCTCATTTTTCTGGCTATACAAGATGTAGAATCCCACCAGTCATCATACATCATACAGTTATATATGTACATGGGGTAATAATGTCTTATTCATTCTACTATCCTTCCCATCCCCATAACACCCCCTCCTTCACTCACCCTCACCTCTACCTAATCTAAATTAACTCTATTCTTCCCTAGCCACCAGGCGCCCTGCACTGTGAATTAGCATCCTCATATCAGAGAAAACATTCAGCTTTTGGTTTTTGGGAATTGACCTATTTCGCGTAGCATGATATTCTCCAGTTCCATTCATTTGCCATCAAATGCCATCATTTCATCCTTCTTCAAGGCTGAGTAACATCCCATTGTGTGTGTGTGTGTGTGTGTATATATATGTGTGTGTATATATGTGTGTGTGTGTGTGTGTGTGTGAGCATAATCAGTCACATCTTTTTTTATCCATTCATCTGTTGAAGGACATCTGGGTTGGTTCCATAGTTTAGCTATTGTGAATTGAGCTGCTATAAACATTGATGTGGCTGCATCACTGTAATACGCTGATTTTAAGTCCTTTGGGTATAAACCAAGGTGTGGAACAGCTGGGTCAAATGATGGTTCCATTCCAAGTTTTCAAAGGAATCTCCACACACTGCTTTCCATAATTGTTGCACCAATTTGCAGTCCCACCAGCAATGTATGAGTGTACTTAATTTCTCCACATCCTCACCAACATTTGTTGTTGTATTCTTCTTGACAGTTGCCATTCTGACTGAGGTGAGATGAAATTTTAGAGTAGTTTTGATTTGTATTTCTCTAATTGCTAGAGATGTTGAACATTTTTTCACATATTTGTTGATCGATTGTATTTCTTCTGTGAAGTGTCTGTTCAGTTCCTTAGCCCATTTATTGATTGGGTTATTTGTGGGGTTTTTCTGGTGTTAAGTTTTTTGAGATCTTTATGTATTCTAAAGATCAATGCTCTATCTGAGGTCCACATGGTAAAGACTTAATCTCCCATTGTGTAGGCTCTCTCTTCATATTGTTGATTGTTTCTTTGCTGAGAAGAAACTTTTTAGTTTGAATCTGTTCTATTTATTGATTCTTGATTTTACTTCTTGCACTTTAGGAGTCTTGTTAAGGAAATCAGATCCTAAGCAGACGTGGTAAAGATTTGGGCCTACTTTTTTTCCCCATTAGGCATAGGGTGTCTGTTCTGGTGCCTAAGTCTTTGATCCACTCTGAGTTGAGTTTCGTGCAGGGTGAGAGAGATTTAACTTCATTTTGTTACATGTGGATTTCCAATTTTCCCAGCACCATTTATTGAATAGGCTATCTTTTCTCCAGTATATTTATTTTTTAAACGGCTAAAGGGCACAGGAACAAGTGGGTGATTGAGCGTTTTAGATTATAAACCAAAAGGGAAATGTAATTATGATGTAATGGGAATTAATTTTTTTACATAGTTTTTAAACTGGCTTTGAAAGAAAACTCCAAAGAAGCAGTTCCAGAAATGACTTTTGAGGATTGACTTGTAAATCTGTCTATTCCCACAGAGCAGACAAGAAGAGCAAGAAGAGCACCTTGTAAATGTCGTCACACCTAACACCGGAGTGCTCTGAGGCAGTGTTTACAATGCGCTCTAACATGACAGGCCTGCACCTGCCCTGCTCACCTGGCCTCGTCCCAGGTCTGAGTTCAGTTCCTGGTGCACATCGCCTCAAAAAGTATCTACAAAATACAATTCCGAAGCAGGTTTTGGTGTTTGTTTTTGTTTCTTTTGGGGGGGTGGTGCTCTAATTAATAAGATATATGTTTAAATATCAATAATAAAAATGTATTAGTACATTTTTACAATTATCTTTGGAAGTTGAATGAGTCTTCCAGAGTCCACAAGAACCTCAAGGTAAAGTTTTGCTTCCTGAAGGTCAAGGTGCAAAATCTGCAAAAGGAACAGGGAAGTGATCTCTCACTAGGTGACACTGTGGTGAGTGAAACCTCCTCAAACTGTGTAAAGGCTGAACCAACAGCAAAGGGAGAAAACAGGAAATTAACAGGGCTCAGTGGGCACGACTATGTTCCCAGCAATTCGGGAGGCTGAGGCAGGAGGATCACAAGTTCAAAGCCAGCCTCAGCAATAGCGAGGTGCTAAAGCAATTCAGTGAGACCCTGTCTCTAAATAAAACACAAACTAGGCCTGGGGATGTGACTCAGTGGTTGAATGCCCCTGAGTTCAATCCCTGGTACCCACCCCCCACCAAAAAAGAACAGGAAGTTCAAAGACCACAAGAAATGTGAGATCTCAATTCCGAATTAAATATCTTTGTTAGTATCTTCTGTCCTTTCTTTTTTTGATGTGTTCTTTTTGGTTATACATGACAGTAGAATGTATTTAGACATATTATACATATGTGGAGTATAACATACTAATTAGAATCCCATTCTTATGGTTGGACATGTTGTATAGTTTTACTGGTTGTGTATTCATATATAAACATTAGGAAAGCTATGTCTGATTCAGTCTACTGTCTTTCCTAGTCCCATCCCCCTCTCTTCTCTTCATTCCCCTTTGTCTAATCCAATGAACTATTTTTCACCTCCCTCCTCCTGCCTTATTGTGAGTCAGCATCCAAATATTAGAGAGAACATTTAGCCGTTGGTTTTTTTGGAATTGGCTCATTTCACTTAGAATGACAGCCTCCAGTTCCATCCATTCACTGGAATATGCCATAATTTCATTCTTCTTTATGGCCAAGAACTATTTCCTTGTGTATATATGTGACATTTTCTTTATCCATTCATCTGTTGAAGGACACCTAACTTGACTGTTAGTATCTTTAGAATCATCATTTCTTACATTATTTACCATCAATATTTTTCACCCAGACAGAATCATTGCATCACAAAAATCTACAGCCAGGGCTGGGGAGAAAGCTCAGTTGGTAGAGTGCTTGCCTTGTAAGCATGAGGCCCTGGGTTTGATCCCCAATATCGCAAAAAAAAAAAGAAAAGAAAAGAAAAAAGAAAAATCTACAACCAATAAGAATAAGATGTGTGTGTGTGTGTGTGTGTGTGTGTGTGTGTGTGTGTGTGTGTGTGTCTCGCGTGCACGAGTGCCTCTGTGGTAGGTACTGGGGATCACACCCAGAGTTACTTTACCACTGAGCAAATCTCTAGCCCCTTTTCTTCTTTATTTTGAGACAGGGTCTTGCTAAATTGCCTAGGCTGGCCTCAAAACAATCTAGTTCAATTGCTAGAAAGTTGAGGACACAAGCAAAGGAAAAGGAGAAAAAAGAAGGAAAAGATACATTCTAGAATTAAGAACAGGAGTACACTAACTACACTAACTAAACTTTTAAGAGCATGAAGTCTGACAGGCACCACCCACAAATTGCTAAAATAAATAAATAAATAAAATAAGAAGAAATATAATTTTACAGATTATAACTTTACAATAGCAAGACATAGGAAGAATCAGGTCAGCAATTTTTATATCAGGAATCACAATTAGGGAACCCTTTTGCTTTCTCCCCTGCCCCCTCCAAAAACAAGTGGCGCAGAAATTTCCATATAATCAGGCCTTTGAACAAAATGTTAGCATCCTGAAAGAAAAGAAAATGCCATTTCCTTTCAAATTGTTTATTTCAGCAGGGAATTCTGAAGTTTGTTAAAAGAATGAAAATAGAGACACCTGATATTTATGGCTCCCAGATTTAAAAAAAAAATAGGAAATAATACTGCTTTTCTAAAATACAAAACTAGATCCAAAATAAAATCTTAATATTTTACACTAGAACCTGAACATCAGGCTACATCAAGAACATGGCTGGTCATGGGATGGGTTCATCCCAAAATGGGGGCACCTGAGCCTAATGACCACATCTCCCACAGTTGAGTGAAGTCCCCAAGTTAGAGGAGTAAGGATACAGAGTGTGCCGACTAGGCTTGGGGGCTGTCCAGGCAGCTGGGGACATGGAGTGTAGAGGCAAATGGCTGGGCCAGTCAGGACTTGTGACATTGGTTCATAGAAGGGACACACATGTTCAGAATCCCAGAACAAGCAAGCAGCCAGATCTCAGGAGGGGTGGAACTGATGCCACGGAGAACTGGCCACTGTCTTTTTTCCTATCTCAACTTATTTTTTTTTTAATGAACTTTTATTATGTTTCTTGAAATGAGGTATACATTAAACAGCTTCCAAATAAATCCAGCAAATCTACAAAACTACTATTCAAGTTCTTGGTCTTTCAACAGCTATCGCTAGACTCCAAGTTCCCCAATTCACTCCCCTCTCCTGGCTACACAGACCTCCAGCGTAGCTAGGATAGGATGGTGTGGGTCAGCTGAATGCAATCAGCTGTGCTGGGAAGCGGGACAGAGCTCCACGGGACCAGCCTGGAAGCCTGCACAGCTGAGGACCGAGGACCAGACTGTGTCATTCCTTCGGCTTCAGGAAGTCCAATGACCAAGAGCTGGAGGGGCTCAAGGGGGACCCAAGTCTTGAGGACAATCTGGAATTCCAATTCCAGAGGAACGAAGGTGCAAATACCAGCACAGATTCTGGAACAGGAGAACAATACAAGTACCCAGTGAGGAAAACTGGGGCACAAGCGGAAGGCTTAATTGCAGGAAGAAGATAGCAGTCCCTGGATGTGGGACACCAAGTGAGGGGAGAAGCGGAGACCCAGCATAACAACTCCCTCTCATACTGAGACCCAGCACAGAGACCTGACATGGCAGCAATCAGTGAAGACAGTCTGGCTGTTTAATTACTAACTCAGCAGCTTATTAAGCTAAACCGGGTGTGCGGAGTCTTTAAAGAAACTTTGGATCACTGTGTATTAAATCAGAGCTTCAGCACTCCTGCATCAGGACCACTGAAGGAGCCCATCTAAAACACAGATACCAGGGCTGGCTAAGAGACACGGGCATCCTGACTGTGTGGGCCAAGGCCCAGGACTCTGAACAACATGGTGGGTGTTACGGCTGTAGGATGTGGGCCCCCTTGTTCTAGTGGGGGAAATGCTGGGATATTGGATTGTTTGCCCTGACCTTCAAGTTAAAAATGTATTTTTATCCAGTTGGACCAAATGGAAGTGATGAGAGTATTCACATGAATAGGTGTGTGATTTGCCCTGCTGCGCAGGTTACCTGGATGGAGGTTATCTCACTCCCTGCCTCCACAGGACTAGTTTTCCCAGACATTGTTGCTACCCCAGCTCCCAGGTGCAGGACCCAGAAGTTCCAGTTTCTGGTGCAATCCCGGTGGCTGTATCTCAGCCCCACCCTCTACCCACTGTGGCAAGTAATTAGGTCATCTTTTCCAGACATGACATGGGGCCCAACCATCTCTGTTCCTAACTGTTCCCTCAAAGTGCCCCAGAACTGGAGTGCCAAAGGAAAGCCCTTGGGGTCCACAAATTTTCTCTAAGTCCCAGCATCTTGCCCCAACTGTACTGACCCATCCAACTGGGGTCAGATATTGCCTTCACTTCCCTTACTCGTTCCTTTCTTTCATTCAGAAATAAGTATTTAATGCACAGCCACTATAAGCCAGGAACTGGGTAATTAAATGAGAGTGTCCTTGAATTCCAGAGAATCTTCAATTCTCCACAAGAGTTACTATATTGATTTTTTCACGTTACGTTTAAACTTTAAAAAAGAAATTGACATTTTGTCATATAATTTTGCCATATAATTTAGTTTATGTTAGTAAATACATACCAAGTAAAAACTAAACGATGTCATATTAAAATGAACAATGAAGGATTTGAAATAATCTGAAAAGATCTAAATCTTTAGAATGCTTGGTATTGCCAGGCATGGTGGCGCACACCTGTAATCTCAGCAACTCCAGAGGCTGAGGCAAGAGGATCACAAGTTCAAAGCCAGCCTCAGCAACTTAGCGAGGCCCTAAGTAACTCAGTGAGACTCTATCTCAAAATTAAAAATAAAAAGGGCTCAGTGGTAAAGTACCCCTGGGTTCAATTCCTGGTACCAAAAAATAAATGCATAAATAGAATGCTCCATATTTTGATATCCAACCTCAAAAGAAACTTGTAACGATCAGAACCACATTCTCATTGTGCTCACGGACCCTATTTTGTATCTACCAACTTGTCGGAGTTCATTTTTTATGAATGTGGCAGTCAACAATGAAGAACTTTTTTATTCCTTATATAGCAGTTACGCAATTAGACACTCAGTGCAGATCTCCAAGATGTGACACTGCTTTTGAAGGAACAAGACAGTTCCACAGAGTTACTAACAAGCATTTCATTAAAATCAGCATTTTAGGAATGCTTGAGGGGACAGTTTTAACTAATTATGAGGTCTAGTTATTCTAAACTAGCTGACAAGGCCAAGGTAAGGGGTATTACCTGCATGAGCACTGAACCCAAAGTCTGAAGACCATAAATATAGAACTGGGCCTGAGCCCAAATCTTCCTACTGTTACACTCAACAGGAGTGGTTAGTTTCAAGACTATAGCACCATCTGTCATACTAAACCAATGTAGCTTAATTGAATAATATTAATTTGCAACTTCATTCATAGATTGACTTTGCTTTTATAATATCATAGTTCATACTCATTGTTTGCTCAATGCAGGGCATTTTTTATGGGTAAGCTATTTAAGCCTTACAATCTGCCTGTACTATTAACCTACGTGATATCAGTAAGTAAATTGAAGCCCAGAGAGACTAAATGACTTGAGGTTACACACAAAGTAAGTGGTAGTTATAAGATTTGAACACAAGCAGGTCTGGCTCCAGAACCCGGGTTCTTAACCTAAAATCATACTGTTTTATAATTGTACATTACACATATATATGTATATGTGAAATTATGTAAATATAAAGTACAAAAGTTTTATAGCTTTGTATTTTTACATATTTACGTAATTACAATAAAAAACACTTCATGCACTATCCAACCTGTGAGAATTTCTTTTCTTTCTGAGAGCCAGGCACATTGAACCCTGGTGATCGTGACACTCTTGGGTGGAATACTGCCCAAGATCCAGTTTCCAACTACCTGAGTGAGGAGAGGTGGTAAGGGTAGCAGCCGAGTGCCTTCCCAGTCCCTGGTCCCTATCACACTGCATGCTTGAAGTCGCTCATTCCTGTGACGGTCTGCTAATGTTCCACCTTCCTGATGATGGTGAAGGAGGCACTCCGGGCAAACCAGTTTGGAAGTATGTTCCAAAGCCCAATCCTGCAGTGTGGAGCCTGCTACTCTAGCCTGTGGTTGGCTTTTTATGTTCCCAATTCCATGCATCAGATTCCTTTTCTACTTAAAATCCTCAGACAAGGGGACTGGGTGTGGCTCAGTGGTAGAGCGCTTGCTAGCATGTGTGAGGCACTGGGTTCGGTTCCCAGCACCACATATAAATAAATAAATAAAATAAAAGTCTTTTAACATCTAAAAAAAATTTTTAAATCCTCAGACATGTTCCCATATCTGACAACACCTGCATTGACTCATACAACAATGATCCGGTAAGAGAATGACTACCATCCCTACTTACAATGAGGAAACCGAAGCAAAATGAAGTTAATTAGCCTGCCCAAGGTGCTACTTACTCAGTGGCAGAGCTGAGTTTCTAACTCAATCTAGCTCCACAACCCACATAGGCAAAAGAATACACTGTCTCTGTCAGTTTGTGCTGCTATAACAAAGTACCACAGATTAGTTGCTTATCAACATTACTTGTCACAGTTCTAGACGCTGAAATCCCGTATCAGGATGTAACAGAGCCAGGTCCCAGTGAGAACCTTCTGGATTGCAGATTCTGGGTTACCTTTTCATGTATCCTCACATGATGGGCAAAGGGGTTTAGGGTTGCTTTTATAAGAGCATTAATCCCATACATGAAGTTTCTACCCTTGTAACATAATCACCTCCTGGAAGCCCTAACTCCTAGTACAATCGTGGTTAGGGGTTAGAATTTCAGCACATGAATTTTGGAGAGACATACATACTCAGTCCACTGGAGCCTTCTCAGTGTGCTCAGTATACTTTAAGTAGCAGGAATTAATGGTGCTTCACAGGATGAATTATTTTTCTGACCTGATGTCATTCCACTCATGATTCAAGTTCCTGAAGAGTCTGACTGGTTCAACTTGGTTCTCAGATCTTACCTACTCAGGACTCCTTGATTGACAGTTCCACCAAGACTGAATGGGGTACAGAAGAATAGATCCCCAAAAGAACATTCTTCTGCTGTTTCTCAAGGACAGGTGCTATAGTTTGAATCTGAAATGCTCCCCAAAGGCCCACACGTTAAAAGCTTAGTTCCCAGCTGGGCTCTGGTGGGAGGTGGTGAAAATTTTAAGAGTTGGGGTCTAATGGGAGGTCCTCAGGTTCTTGGAGGCATGCCCTTGAAGGAGAGAGAAGAGAAGGTCCCCAGCCCCTCTTCTTTCTCTCTCTTCCACTTCCCTGCCATGAAGTTAAGGGCTTTGCTCTGGCCCATGCCCACTGCCATCATGTCCTGTATCACATAGGCAGCAAATAAATATATATAGATATAAATATATATATATAATATCTACATATATTATACCTATGATATACATATATATGGATATCTCACACATATTTAAATATAATCTCATTATATATTATGTATTATATATAGATATATATAAAACTTCAGGTAAGTCTGTCACTGGTTTATTTTATAAATCCCTTTCCCCTAAGAACAAAAAGGAGAACTCAGATATTTTTAAACCCCAGATAAGTACTCTTTGCTGCTTTTACTAAGAGTTTCCCTCACCTATCAGTTCCTGTTCTTTGACTTCTCTCATTACTTTCCTCTGCTTTGTGTCAAAGATTGTTTTGGTGATTAAAGGGCTGCGTGCAAAACATGCCCCTGCATATCACATTTCCCCAAAGTTCTGCCCTTTTCCCACTGCAACCCCTATGTCTTCACTCTTCCCCATGATACAAGTACTTTCCCAACTATAAATTCATAAAATCTCAGTGGTGGAGACTTACCTCCCCATCTGGTCATTCTCTGAACTGACCAGAGTAGGAAGGTCTCAAGTATCATTTTATGAAGACCACTTTTCCCAGAAGACACTGTGCAGGAAAGGGAAGAGGACTTATTCTAGTTGAGACCAATCTCCTAAAGCAATCGGCAAAGCAGTATATCACTAGCCAAAAAGGTGCTGGGGCTTTAGCTACCAAGATAAAGCCATACCCTAGAAAGAGTCAGAAATATAATAACCCCTTG
Organism: Sciurus vulgaris; assembly: GCF_902686455.1. NCBI lineage: Eukaryota > Metazoa > Chordata > Mammalia > Rodentia > Sciuridae > Sciurus > Sciurus vulgaris. The sequence continues at coordinate 87,461,248 of NC_136468.1, forward strand.
GCATTATTTCTTTCAGAATAGGAAGAAGGGGCTGGGGAGATAGCTCAGACGGTAGAGCATTTGCCTTGTAAGCAGAAGGCCCTGGGTTCAATCCCCAGCACCCAAATAAATAAATAAATAAATAAATAAAATAGAATAGGAAGAAAGAATTTCAGCAAGTGTGGGTCTTGCCTGATTCACTTGGAAATTAATGAGCAGAGACAACTGCTGCTTACCATATTAACTGAGAGATAAATGTGTGGAGGAACAAAAGGTGCCAAATAGGCTGTTTAACAATGGGGACCAATCAGATTTCTCAGAGTCAAAGAGAGTCTGAACATTTAGGGAAAATATTCTAAAGCTTTCCCTAAATTGCTAAACAGTTGTGTCACACAAGAAAACAATTTACATCAACCAAGAGAACCATTGGGCCTCACCAACACACGGTGAGACAGATCACTTGCAAATGACAAATGAGTGACATGGCCAGACACACTGATATAAACCATAGCCATGGTGGCAGTCATTCAGTAGGAAGCTCCACGCATAATCTCTCCACAACAGGATTTCATGCTCAGTGTTGTGCCCAGCCTTGCCATGGCAGAAGCTCAATTCATTTGCTTGGAAGAATAAATAAGAACAATAGTCCTGCCTTGAATTTTAGCTGCATGTGGCCTTGAACCTGGGCACTTCCCTTCTCCACCTCAGGACACAAAAGGAAATAAGAAAATATATTTTTCTCTTCCATATCAAGGCCTTAAAAATGATTTCTCTTACTGTCTTCTTTTTATTTTTAAATGTTTTGATAAAATACTGGATGTAATGCCAACATTAGAAGACACTTGGAAAAACCCCATCACCCTACCAAATCAATCCACCAAAGCTACCTTGTCAATCTTCCACCCTTTTGTTTTTGCAAAGTCAAAATCATAAAGTATATGTGGTCTGTTCATCTGCTCTTTTCACTTATAATAGCAGGCATCTGCTACTGTTATAAGTTCCATAATCATAACTTGTAACAAAAGCATGGGTCACCATATTGTTGGTCCCAGTTTAGTAAATCTTTTCCCTATTGTTCATAGAAGTTGAAAGAGTCCCTATCAACCAGTAGAAAGCCCAAAAGACTTTGGTTTGCTTTTAAGAGTGGAGACTATGCTCTGGAACCAACCTAGGTGTCCTTCAATAGATGGATAAATAAAATGTGGTACATATACACAATGGAATGTTATACATACACAATGGAATACTACTCATCCATAAAGAAGAATGAAATTATGGTATTTGCTGGAGACTATCACACTAAGTGAAAAAGCCAGTCCCCAAAACCAAAGACTGGATGTTCTTTCTGATATGCTGACTCACAATAAGCTGGGGAGTGGGGGAGGGGAGGGTCACCAGATTGGATAGGGGAGAATGGGGAAGGAGAAGGAGGGGGGGAATGGAAAAGAAAGTAGAATGAATCAGACTGTTTTAGTCAGCTTTTTCACTGCTGTGACTAAAAGAACTCGACCAGAAAATTTGTAGAGAAGGAAAAGTTTATTTGAGGGCTCATGGTTTCAGAGGTCTTAGTCCATAGAAGGCTGGCTCCATTCCTCGGGGCTCAAGGTGAAGCTGAACATTAAGGCAGAAGAGTGTGGCAGAGGGAAGCAGCTCACATGTTGATGAGAAAGTAGAGAGAAAGAGACTCCACTTGCCAGATACAAATATATACCCCATAACCACGCCCAAATTCCCACCTCCTCCAGCCACACCCTACCACTTCGATTAATCCCATCAGGGATTAATTCACTATTTGGGTTAAGACTTTTACAACCCAATCATTTCTCTTCTGAACCTTCCTGCATTGTCTCACATGTGAGCTTTTGGGGGACACCTCACATCCAAACCATAACACAGACATAACTTTCCTATGCTCATATATGAACACAACACCAGTGTAATGCCACACCACATACAACCACAAGAATGGAAAGTTATACTCCACGTATGTAAAATACATCTAGTAACTTCCCTAGATGCAAGAGTGAGGCCAGCTGAGTGGGAGTAAGTTCCCACTGCAGGGGAGTTTGGGGGATAACAGAAAATTTGGGGGCTACCGGTCCATCACAGAGCCAGGACAGTGAAGAAGAGAGTGAGATACCAACTTCATGTGCAAAAAAAAAAAAAAAAAAAAAAAACACAAAAGATAAAAGTCCTGTACAGGACAATTTTACCCATAATTAATTATATTAGTTATATTTAATATCATTTGTCTTGCTCCTTTCCATTATCATTTGTCTTGCTCCTTTCCATTGTTAAATTTAAATAGCATTTAAACCTATAACATTAACAACTTTTTTCTTCAAAAATAACTGTAATCATTACATTTTATATTCAATGAATAAAGAACAAATGTACGTGATAAAAACAAAACAACAAAAAATTCCTCAAACACAGAATAGAACATTTCACATCACAGACCTCTATCATTCATTAAGAAGTAAATAAGTAACTACTAATAGTATGCCCTGGGTCTTTCTAGAACTTTTCTTTGCATACACATATATATTTCCATGAATGTCGCTTTTTCTTCTTTACACAAATAAGAACATACACTGTATTGCACTTGACATATTTACTGAACCTCAAATATCAGATTGATTCATCTTGGCATATTTAATTTACTTTATTATTTTTTAAAGAGTTGCATAGCTCTTTGCTATATAAAAGTGCTATAATTTATTTAACATTTCCCAATTGAGAAATGTTTTCATAGTTTCTAGAGTTTCTCCCTCTTTTTTTTTTTTTTTGGATTACAAATGATGTTGTAACCATAACATTTTTTTGATAGATTCAGGGCAATCAGAAGTTTTGGATTTCCTGAACAATCTTAATATAATGTTGCAAATTATTTTCAAAACTATAATTATTTTATTTTTCATAAAATAATTTGTATAAATTCAAAAAGTTATTTGGTAAAACTTACTATTTCTTTATTTGGGGGGGGCAGTACCAGAGATTGAACTCAGGGGTACTCGATCACTGAGCCACATTCCCAGCCCTGTTTTGTATTTTATTTAGAGACAGGGTCTCACTGAGTTGCTTAGTGCCTCACTTTTACTGAGGCTGATTTTGAATTCTCAATCCTCTTATCTCAACCTCCCGAGCCACTGGGATCAAGGGGAGCGTCACCACACCCCACAAAACTTACTATTCCATTCCTGATTTTTTTTTTAATTCACTAAAGAAAAACTTTTCTTTTTTATTTTCACGCTTACTAGGAAGTAATGGAACCTTTGCCAGTAGAGTCAGAAAAAAGACAAGGATGCACACTCTCACCACTATTGTTTGGCATTGCCCTGGAATGACTAGCTAATGAAAAAGAAAGAGAAGCATTACAATTGGAAATAAGGAAGTAAAACTGTCTTTGCCTGCAGATGATGTATTATGTAACTTGGGGAAAAAAAACAATTACAAAACCATTTAGAAATAATAAAGGCATACAATAAGATGGCTCTCGTGTACTGTGAGGTGGACAGCCCCTCCGGGGCAATTGAACTATCTGTCAAAGCCCACTGAGCCCATAACCTCACTTCCAGAATGTTTTCCTTCAAATGTTCAGCTCCATGGACTCAGAGACATAGGTACAGGTCTGTATCTGCATACATGGATCTTTCATTACAGCATTTTTTATCATAGCAAAGGCTGGAAATCACTGGCTTTTTAAAGGGGATTCCTGTACATCTTTGAACCAATATGTGATAGGAACATAAAACATTTTTCAAACAATAGCCGAGAACCTGATCTCAGTGAAAGTCTCTAAGGAACAAAACCTGGAAAAGATGAAGAACTTTATTTTCACCATGGTTCTTTCACATCATTGGGACTTAATGTGTGCCCCCAAGATGCATGCCTTAAAATGTGATTTACTTTTTTTTTTTTTTTTTTAATAAGGGTACTTCTTTGTGCAGGGTGAGAGATAGGGGTTTAGTTTCATTCTGCTGCATATGGATTTCCAGTTTTCCCAGCACCATTTGTTGAAGAGGCTATCTTTTCTCCATTGCATATTTTTGGCACCTTTGTCTCGTATGAGAAAATTGTATTTATTTGGGTTTGTGTCCGTGTCCTCTATTCTGTACCATTGATCTACCTGTCTATTTTGATACCAATACCATGCCGTTTTTGTTACTATTTCTTTGTAGTATAATTGAGGTCTGGTATTGTGATACCTCCCGCTTCACTCTTCCTGCTAAGGATTGCTTTAGCTATTCTGGGTTTCTTATTCTTCCAGATGAATTTCATGATTGCTTGCTCTATTTCTGTAAGGTACATCATTGGGATTTTAATTGGAATTGCATTGAATCTGTATAGCACTTTAGGTAGTATGGCCATTTTGACAATATTAATTCTGCCTATCCAAGAACATGGGAGATCTTTCCATCTTCTAAGGTTTTCAACTCAAAATGGATCAAGGACCTCGGAATCAGACCAGAGACCCTTCATCTTATAGAAGAAAAAGTAGGTCCAAATCTTCAACTTGTTGGCTTAGGATCAGACTTCCTTAACAGGACTCCCATAGCACAAGAAATAAAAGCAAGAATCAATAACTGGGATAGATTCAAACTAAAAAGCTTTCTCTCAGCAAAGGAAACTATCAGCAATGTGAAGAGAGAGCCTACAGAGTGGGAGAAAATCTTTGCCACTCATACTTAAGATAATAATTTCCAGAATATATAAAGAACTCAAAAAACTCTACACCAAGAATACAAATAACCCAATCAATAAATGGACTAAGGAACTGAGCAGACACTTCACAGAGGATAGACAAGTGATCAACAGATATATGAAAAAAATGTTCAGCATCTCTAGTAATAACAGAAATGCAAATCAAAACTACCCTAAGATTTCATCCCACCCAAATTAGAATGGCAATCATCAAGAATACGAGCAACAATAAGTGTTGGCAAGGATGTGGGGAAAAGGGTACACTCATACATTGCTGGTGGGGTTGCAAATTAGCGCAGCCACTCTGGAAAGCAGTATGGAGATTCCTCAGAAAGCTTGGAATGGAACCACCATTTGACCCAGCTATCCCACTCCTCAGCCTATACCCAAAGGATTTAAAATCAGCATACTACAGAGATACAGCCACATCAATGTTCATAGCTGCTCAATTCACAATAGCCAGATTATGGAACCAACCTAGATGCCCTTCAGTTGATGAATGGATAAAGAAACTGTGGTATATACATACAATGGAATATTACTCAGCCAAAAAGAATAATAAAATTATGGCATTTGCAGGCAAATGGATAAAATTGGAGAATATCATGCTAAGTGAGATAGGCCAATCTCAAAAAAGAAAAGGACGAGTGATCTCGCTGATAAGCAGATGATGACACATAATGGGGGGTGGGAGGGGGGCAAGAATGGAGGAAGGAGGGACTATATGGAAGGATAAGAGGGGTGGGAGGGGTGAGGGGAAGAAAAAAATAACAGAATGAATCAAACAACATTACCCTATGTAAATGTATGATTATACAAATGGTACACCTTTACTTCATGTACAACCAGAGAAACAACATGTATCCCATTTGTTTACAATAAAAATAAATTTTAAAAAAATTTGGTGAAAGAACAAATATTAGACTGAACAATACTGAATGAGTCTTATGTTTAATATACATTTATATTAGTTACCATATGGATTGACAGGCTTATCTTAACAGCTGCATAGGGAAAATAAGCCAAATATTTGAGGTTTTTAAAAGTGCATTTCAGTCCTAGGATATTGTAATTTTATAAAAAATAAAATAAAATAAGGGGACTTCTTGGGGCTGGAGTTGTGGCTCAGTGGGAGAGCACTTGTCTAGCATGTGTAAGGCACTGGGTTTTATTCTCAGCACCACATAAAAATAAATGAATAAAATAAAGTTCTATCAACATCTAAAAATATATTTTTTTAAAAGGGTACTTCTTTTTTTTTTAATTGCATGATATTTATTCCATGTATGCCTTCATATTTAATAATTTCATAATCCTTTGGCCATTTGAATAAATTGTTGAAGCAATTATAGGAATAAATAATCATAACTGTTTAACCAGTTACCCACATAATCCAATATAACATTGCTCTGGCTGTCAATGAAATGGTTATGAGTTAGTATTTTTTTAAATACATAAATCAGAGAATATTACATCTTTTTAATGAATTTTACAATAAGTTCTTATAAATGTGTATACTGATATTGTAAGGCCCCCCCCAAAAAGGGTACTTCTTTTAAAAATATCTTTTAGTTGTAGATGAACACAAACCTTTGTTTTATTTATGTATTTATTTTCATGTGGTGCTGAGGATCGAACCCAGCACCTTCCACATGCTAGGTGACCGCTCTACCACTGAGCCACAACTCCAGCCCCTGATTTACTTCTTGTACTATGATCAAACCAGAAAACTGATTTTTAGTTCAGAATAGATAGATGAGTTTTGTTCAATAAAGAAAAAATTTTCATTGTCATTAAGGGGAGGAAAAGGATACTTAGTTTTGTTTGTCATTGTGTTTGCAATTGTTTTAGTCCTAATAGTTTTGAAATGGGACAACTGTGTATCTTCTCATCCATTAACTTTACAAGTCAGTGTTTTTCAGGTCCTGTGGCCAGGGACCAGTTCATATCACTGAACACAGTGATTTCTGCTGGGAAGCTTTTCTTTCTTTTTTTCTTTTCCTTTTTTGGGTATTGAGGATTTAACACAGGGACAGTTTACCACTGAGCTACATCCCCAGCCCTGTTTGGTTTTGTTTTCATTTTGTCTTGTGTTCTTTGAGACAAGGTCTCACTAAATTGTAAGGTTGACCTTGAATTTAAAGTCCTCCTGTCTCAGCCTCCTAAATGGCTGGGATTACAGGTATGCGCCATTGCATTTGGCCAGGAGGCTTTCCCGAGGGTCTTCAGAGACTGTGTTAGATTTCTATCACTATCACAAATACCTGACATCATTAGTTTACAAAGAAAAGGTTTATTTTGGCTCACATTCTTGGAGATTTCTATCAGTGGTCATTGGCCCCACAGCTTTGGACCTGTGGCAAGGCCGCACACGGTGGCAGGGAGCATTTGATAGAGCAAAACTGCTGACCTCATGACTGGAAGGCAGAAAGAAGCAAACGGCGCTGAGGTCCCACTCTTCCCTTCAAGGGCACACCCCCAATGACCTGAAGATCTCCCACAAGGCCCCGTCTCTTAAAATTTTCACCACCTCCTAATAGCACCATAGTGGGGACTGATCATTTAACACACAGACCTTTAGGGCACATTTAAGATCCAGACAATAGCAGGAAACCAGCCAACTGGAGTGACCCCAACCCAAAGAGCTTGGTATGGGCCAACCAGAAGGAAGAGAGAGAAACTTGTCCAGTGGCTGTTCTGCTTGCTCAACTGGCTCCTCCGGTTACTGTGTCCATCAGTGACAATACAGTTCCACTCCAAACCTCTTACATCTTGTGTTCCCTTCCTCTGCTTGCCACTTCTGATATAGAGAGGGGAACTTGGGCAATTCTAGTGAGTGGGAAGATAAAATGAAACAAGGATGCATGATGCTAGCAAAAGAAAATTTTATACTGGATGACAATAGTATTTCACTTTAAAATTACCTGAGACTAAACTATATGAATTAGTTCTCAAAATTTCATCCGCCAACAGATGAGGGGCTGCTGCATCTGAGTTTCTGCGGAGCATCTTTCAATGGAAGAATTCCCAGTCTGCACTTTAAAACATTCTGCTTCACTGAATCTAGGGTAGGACCTGGGAATACATATTTTTAAAACATTTCCCAAGTAATTCTGAAGGGCAGTCAGGCATGGCAAACACAGGTATGAATTATTCATTTACATTCAAATTATTGTGACCCATATAACTGTCTAATAAATTTGGATGTGACCCTTTGGGGGGAAAATCCCTGAAAAAAAAAAATTGCTATCATAAGGAAATTAAGTTAATTCTCAAGGGTGAGTAAATTAATCCCAGTAAACACATTATAGTCACTGCATTAAGTAAAAATTGTGTCTTCCTAATCAATAATGAAATAAGCAGAGAGAGGACACTTTAAAGTCTGCAAGAGATATTATAATTCAAGTACTAGCCTAGATCTGATAAATATTTTATAGACAATCAATTTTATTCCATTCTACTTGAGAAATGACTAAGAGCCTGTGTTTCTATTTGGCAACATCAGGTTTTTTGAGTTGAACTGAAGCTTATGGTGTTGGTTAAACTAATGTGAATTTCTCCCTTGAGGTGAGTGTTAACAACTCATGACTAAAAGACACTGGGTCATTTCTCTCCTCAGTCTAAGCCACTCTGCAAGACTAGGCCAGTTTGGGGGCTCTGGCTCAGAAATACAGTACTGAGAGCCATTGTTTAGAAGTGTTGTTCCTGCAAAATCTACCTGTTCTCGCCAGGTGTGTTGTTCACCTGTAATCCCAGAAACTTGGGAGGCAAAAGCAAGAAGATTGAAAGTTCAAGACCAGTCTTGGCAATTTAGCAAGACTCTTAACTAAGTGAGACCTTGTCTCAAAATAAAAAGAACTAGAATGTAATTCAGTGTTAAAGCTGGGCCCAATCTCCCGGATACATATTGAAAAAAAAAAAAAAAAAAAAAAATCTTGCCTATTCACTAAAAAGGGACAGAGCTGTACATCTCTTGTCCTGTTCCTCCTAAAAACCTTGTAGAACTTGACTGCAAAATGAGGGAAAGAAAGAAGGAAAATTAGATTCTTTTCATTCATCAACTTACAGGACCAAACAAAAAGTATGAACTGACAGTAGGTAAGTTTACGGTAAACACCCATAAGGGTATGCAGGACATCAAAGTCTGTGGTGGTTTTGTTGTTGTAGTTTTGTTTTGTTTGATTGGTTGTTTTTTTGTTTTTGTTTTTCCTTCCCATCCTAAATTGAGTAAGATGTTTTGCAAAGGACATAATCAAACCAGTAAAGAAAAACCTTCAGGGTGAGTAAAGTTTTGGAAAACTTTTGTCAACACAAACGAGGACTCTACATGGAAAATTAGGCATTCTCAGTTCTCAAAAGTTGTAAAACAGCTGGACTTGGTGGCACTCACCTGTAATTTCAGCGACTTCGGAAGCTGAAACAGGAGGATTACAAGTTCAAAGCCAGTCTCAGCAACTTAGCAAGGCCCTAAGCTACTTGGTGAGACCCTGTCTCAAAAATAAATAAAAAAATAAAAAGGGCTGGGGATGTGGCTCAGTGGTTAAGCACTCCTGGTTTGGATCCCTGCTACCAAAAAAAAAAAAATTGTAAAACAGGTCAATCCAACTTCGTGTGAAAATGCACTAGATAAACTGTTTAACGGAGTCTAAACTGAGATTTTTTTACTTCCAAGAGAAATAATAATTTTAAAAAATCATTTCACCATTTCCCTGAGCCACTTCACTGCAGGCTGCTCACGCTGGCTGCCAGCATTTGGCAGACAGGTGTGTTGAGAACCTCCACAGGATTTAACCGGGATGCCAGAGCAGGCCTCTAGAGGGCACTCTGCATGAATGATCTCAGGCTTCCGGGAAGAAAAAGGGAAGGGGCTAGGGATCTTAGATCAAGCCCCGCGACCTCCAGGTTAAGATCCCTGAAAGCTGCCCTAGGGGAAACAGTGGCCCAGAAGGGAGAAAATTAAGGAACAGGAAATTTGAAAGCTGTGTGCTGTCTCATCACCAAAAAGGAAAGTACGGAAAACTGCAAATGAGTGTGTCATATGAATGTCCTCAGTCCAGCCCATTGGGAATGCTGACTGCTTCGGAGCAGCTGTGATCACATTCAGCACAGACTGCTAACTGCAGGCTAAGAGCACTGTTGCTTCAAGAGGTTATCCTACGCGGTGTGGTGGCGCGTGACTGAAATCCCAACTACTTGGGAGGATGAGGGAGGAAGATCATAAGTTCAAGGCCAGCCTCAGCCATTTAGATAAACAGTATCTCAAAATTAAGAAGAAAAAAAAAAAAGTGGAGAGGAAGGGGTTGGGGGGTGTAGCTGAGTGGTAGAGTGCCCCTAGGTTCAGTCCCCTCCCATTCAGAGTGGAGGGATGATCATGGGCAGCTACCAGCAGTCTATGGATTCATCCACAACCAACCAGGAAGGGGTTGGGACTGAGGGTCGCATTCCCCCATCAATACATTTGCACCTAAGAGGAGAGAGGACACCACCACCAGTGGAAATTGCTGAGATTAGTATTCCAATGTCCACATCTTCATTATGGTTATCTTAGATCTCAGATGGCCCATGGTCGGTATGTGTGTCTGTTGAGGAGAAAGGGTAAAGATTTCTAGTGAATGTCTCTTATTTCTGTATTTATAATGCACAGGAATGTGTGACTGAATAAACCAGAAGGCTGCATGGTTCTCTGAAAATTATGAGATTTCATATGTGAGAATTATATAAAAATTCAGGGCTGGATGCAGCTCAGTGGTAAAACACAGGTTTAGCATACTCAAGGCCCTGGGGTCAACCTCAACACCAAAAATAAAAATAAAATAAAAATGCAGAGCCTTGACTCCTTGTGAGTGAGTGTGTGTGTGTGTGTGTGTGTGTGTGTGTGTGTGTGTGCTCTTAGGAATTAAATCCAGGGCTTCATACCTGCTGGGCAGGAGCTCTACCATTAAGCTACACCCCCAACCCTTGACTCTTTATTAAGCAACAAAAATTACTTCAAGTTGGTCAATGCAAACTTCTATTCCTCTTTCATATATGCAAGTTTTCCCTGCATTTATTGGAAGAAAATATAAACCTTGACCTACAAGAATTTTATTTTAGATGAGATAAGAAAACATACCCACATAACGATTCAAGATCAATATAAGGCAGAACTTAATCAGAACCTAACTGGTGCTGATGGGGAATTAAAATCATAACAATAGAGAAATGAAACATCACTGGGAGCCAAAGTAACTGCTACAGTAAAAGGTTTCATAGAAGTGGTACATTAGCAAAGCTCCAAAAATTATTTAGTTAAATGTATATGGGAGCTGGGCATGGTGGCACACACCTGTAATCCCAGTGACTCGGGAGGTTGAAGCAGGAGGATCACAAGTTCAACACCAGCCTCAGCAACTAAGTGAGGCTCTAAGCAGTGAGACCCTGTCTCAAAAGAGAAAAGGGACTGACGATATGGCTCAGTGGTCAAGCGCCCCTGGGTGCAATACCCAGTACCCAAAAAAGTCTGTGGGAGTGGGGGTGGCAGAAGTTTATACCAAAGAGAAGTAACAGCCAAAGTACAGAGGTCAGAGCAACCAGGGTTGTGCAGGATAAAGAGATGTCTGCCTGCCACTCGCCCCAGCCCATGATAGTGTCTAGAAATAAGGCCCATGCACCAGCCTCTGGGCCAGACACACTCATTTGTCCCTGTTTCATGCTCGCAGAAGTCCAAGGAGGCAAGTCCAGGAGGGAAAGGGTCAAAGGGGCTTAGTAACCTGTCCGAGTTGCATGTTGGTTAGTGGCAGAACTGAGACTACAACGGAAGTCAGCTGAGTCTGGAGCCTGGACTATGAACTCCACTGGCTTTCTCCCTCCCTCCCTCCCTCCCTCCCTCCTTCCTTCCTTCCTTTCTTTCTTCCTTCTTTCTTTTGTACTAGGGATTGAATTTAGGGGCACTGGACCACTGAGCCATACCCCAGCCCTTTTCTGTATTTTCTTTAGAGACAGGGTCTCACTGAGTTGCTTAGCACTTTGCAGTTGCTGAGGCTGGCTTTGAACTCAATCCTCCTGCCTCAGCCTCTCCAGCCGCTGGGATTACAGGCACATGCCACCATGCCCAGCAGGTTTTCACTTTTGAATTGGGTTTTCACTTATGCTATAAACTCATTTTGATCTTCCCACAAACCAAATTAACACTTTTCACAGAAGCTGAAGTCCCAAAATATTAAGAATGCTGCCAAAGCTTAGGTTTACTATTTGTAAAGTAAGCCAAGATTTCCACTAATTAAAAAAAAAAACTGCTTATAACAGATGCATGTATCTTTTTTTCCCCCTTGTCCAACAGGTCATCATTTATTCCCTCTCCCATAAATGGGTTAATCATCTTTTCAAGATTTTCTCCCACAGGCACTTGAAAGCAATTCCATATTCTGGAGACAAAAGTTCTCCTATTACCTTTTATGGAAACCCACAAGATACTAAACTTAAAAATTTTATATAAACCACTTCAGGCAGATCTCTTTGAAAGTATCCAACATGCAATCATGAAAAAGGGATCACAAAATAAGTCAGCTAATTACATGTCACTTTAAATCCCCTGCACGTAGACTAAAGGCTACTTAAAAGTTTTGATTGGTACTGACTCTGCCTTGAACACCATGAGTAACATAATGCTCGAAGTTCATGGCTTTTCCTGGGCACCTGAATCTGACAGTTTCTTTTCTAAGCAGCAATTCAATTAGTGAAAATCGCAGACAGCCACATGAGGGGCTCGGAATATTTTTAGCAGCAAACCATGAAACCAAAACTACAAATGATGCACCTTGAAAATCTGTAGCTATCAAATTTCCGATGTCCTTGCCTTCCTATTTTGCAAGCTACCCTGGAGAAGCCAAAGATCAGCCCAAATCATGTTTGTTAGGAGAAAGCGTCCCCCGTAACTGATGGTGGTGCTCACGGGGCTCTCTTTTCCCTTCCTTGGCATGTTTTGGGAGGTGTCATTATGAGATTTTCAGCTTTTGTTCCCAGTACCAGAAATCTGTTAAATCTTGGTTCAGCACTTCCGTATGTGCTGAGTCAAGAATGAGGGAACTGCTTTGCATTCACATTTGAATACTTGCACTCAAGAGCAAGTTGGCTCAGGAGTGCTTCTTCCTTCCTCCAGTCACTGGGTTTTTCAACCCAGGCGTGGCTGGCTGTACCCAGCATAACCTGGACGAGTTGCTTCATCAAATATTGACAAGCTGCTTGCAATTGTCCCTTTATTCTTCTGGGACAGCTTCTTTCGGTGGTGGCATCACTTCTCCCTCGGAAGGTACAGTTTGAGGTAGCAGCTAGACTTGGCCCTGAGACCATAACCGAAGACTGTCATGGAAGGAAGGCAGGTCCTGTGTGTGGCTTCGGTGGCATGTCACCATCTTTCTCCTCACTCAAATGCCAAGCACAGGGGAACAGCACACCCCTCCTAAGGAGGCCAAGTAAGGACATGACAAGTTGACACAGATTCACAAGGAATGAATGAAGCCGTGGTGAGAACATGAGCATCTCCTGCTAAGTGGGAGGTACCAAGCATGCACCCATATTCTAAGGTTAGTAGTGGCTATGAATTGGGGGGTGACAGACTGATGCCGGAGCTCAGGCTGCTGACTATAGAACGCCAGAATGCCACAGCAGTGTATTAGAAACCATCGAGTTTTCTACATGCCTGTGATGTTAGCCTTTAACATACCAGCTAATCTGTGACCTCAAGAGAGAAAGGTCTGACCCCGAAGGGCTGGGATCCAGATGATGCTGGGCTGAACCAGTCCAGAGGTAGCCCAGAAAGAAGACAGAGGGAAATAATCAGAGGTGGGAGGCGGAAAGAACTAGACACCCAATATCCAGGATACTTTGGGACACACAGTCAGAGGAGTGATCTGGAGAGGAAATGTGAGCCAGATGAGCAAGAAGAAGCAGGAGGGCATTGGGATGTTCCTGGCAGAAGGCAGTGGGCACTGGCAGAGGTGGACCAAAGAGCGTGGCTGTACTGACATTTAAAAAAATTTTTAAACAAAACCCAGGAATATATTTCTGGAGCTCCAAAGCGGAAAGGACCAAATTCTTCCAGAAGAAGATTGGGATAAGGGGGCTGGGGAGAAAGCTCAGTCAGTAGAGTGCTTGCCTTGCAAGCACAAAGCCTTGGGTTCAATCCCCAGCACCAGAAAAAAAAAAAAAAAAAAAGATTGGGATAAGGAGTGAGGCAAAGGTGTTAAAAGCAGTCTGTCGGCTTTGCATCAGCCAGCCATACGAGACCAACTAGAACCCCAGATCACTAGTGGGCAGCAGAAGTGGGGTTGCAGCACTACACTGGACAGTTGGGCAGGGAGTGGAACAGAGGGACTATTCTCTCCCCTTGAAAGTGGGACTGTGACTTCACAGGGCCCCTGGGTTCCAATGGCCCAGGCAACCAGCTGGTACCGCCTCTGATCCCTGGGACATCTGGACATCCGGTTTTATTTGCTTGGCAGTTTCATGGTGCTCCTCCACCCCCACTTTCACCAAATTAAGATCAAGAGAAAGGGAAGATGTATACAGTGATCCTAGGCAAGGTTTCCTTTCCCTCCAGAATTAGCCAAATCTTTTCTCTTGCAGAGAAGAAAAACCAAGAATGAGCTCAGTGATCAGAAAAAAAAAAAAAAAAAAAAAAAAATGGAGGGCTGTGGAGGTGGCTCAGTTGGTAAAGTGCTTGCCTTGCAAGCACAGGGCCCTGGGTTCGATCCCCAGCACCGCAAAAAAAAAAGAAAGAAAAAAAAAAAAGAAAAAAATGGAATCTAATACTAAGTTTACTTAAAATATTTGTGACTCTAAAGAGAGAAACACAGGGCAGCCACTAGAGAAGGAGATGAGGAGGGGGAATCAGGGAACCTAGGGACTCAAATGTAGGCCTTGCTGCCAACCCCCAATCTGCGCTTTGCAGCATTCACCTGGGAGATCTGGGAGACAGCAGCAAAACATGAACTGGACCTGTTAACCTGGGAAGGGGGGCCCTGACTGGGTGAGAACCAGGCCCCCTCCTTCCCTGTGTCCTTGGCCACTATGTCAGTTCTCTCCCTGCCTCTGCTCCTGTCCACCTGCCCTGGAGGACCCTCACTCCTCCCCACTGCCTACAAGGCTCACACTTGGCTCTTGGAGGACTTCCTGACATTCTGGCCCTTTCCTTGGAGAGTGCCAATCTAAAATCACTGTCTGCCCTGTAAAGGCCACAATTAATGATAAGCAATTCACCTGGTGCCAGGCACTGTCGGAAACGCTTTTACATATCTTAACCTCTTTAAATTCTCATAACCACCCATGAGGGAGATACTACTTTTATTTCCATTTCACAGATGAGGCCACTGGGACACTGGGAAACAAAGCAACTTGCCTAAGGTTATGCAGCTAGGGAGCCCCAGAGTGAGGATTTGAACCCTGAAAGTCTGGAATTAGCATCTAGAGTCTTAATTACTTAATCATGGTCCTGACTTTTTTTTTTTTTTTTTTTTTTTTTTTTTGCGGTTCTGGGGATTGAACCCCAAGCCTTGTGCTTGCAAGGCAAGCACTCTACCAACTGAGCTACATCCCCAGCCTGGTCCTGACCTTCCTGAGCTTTTTTTTTTTTTTTTTTTTTGGTACCAGGGATTAAACCCAGGGGCAGTTAACCACTGAGTCATATCCTCAGCCCTTCTTATATTTTATTTTGAGACAGGGCCTCACTGAGTTACTTAGGGCATCGCCAAGTTGCTGAGGCTGGCTTTGAACTGGCAATCCTCCTGTCTCAGCCTCCCAAACCACTGGGATTACAGGAACGCATGGCTGCACATGGAGTTCCTGACTTAATTCCAATTTGTACTGGTAAATTGGCTGTTGGGTTGTAGAAATTAGTCTGTAGGCTCTACAATTTTAAACAGTGAGGTCTTCCCCACCCATACAGAGCCCTGCCTCAGGATCAAGGCAGTTGGTGACTGGGATCCTGGCATCTTGCCCAGCTCTTACCAGTCCCCTTACCCTGGGGCTTAGCACTAACCTGTAACACCAGCTACTGGCTGGAGTCCTACTCAAAGCAAAACTCTCACTTAGTACCACCATGCTGTCCCTTGACTGACTTCAAGGACCATCTCCATTTGGCAGTCCTGGACCTCTTCATGGTGCAGGCCCAGGGCCTCTCTCTACTGCCCTTCAACCTGGACAGCTCCTACTCACGTTTCCCCTGATTTCCTACCCACAATGCTCTGCTTCTGTAATTTTCTCTTCTGTTCAAGAATTCATTTCCAGGGACATAATCTCAACTCAGAGTCTCCAGGTGAAGCTTTGCCAGAAATATTGCCAATTCTGCCGTCCAGTCATGGCTTTTCCAAGAACACAGTCAGCTTACTGCCACCACATAAACAGAGGCTTCAAAAGGTTGATGGGATGGTTCCAAACAACTAAGAAACACAAGCATATATGAAAGAGTGGTATCATTTTAAGTAACCTAGACACAAAAATAGTATTCTTCATCAGGCACAGTGGCACATACTTATAATCCCAGTGACTAGGGAGGCTGAGGCAGGAGGATCACAATGAGGCCAGCCTGGCATCTTAGGGAGACCCTGTCTCAAAATAAAAAATAAAAAGAACTGAGGATATAGATCAGTGGTAAAACAGCCCTGTCTTCAAATCCCCAATATCAAAAAAAAAAAAAAAAAAAAGTAGCACTATTCAACACACATTCCAATGGATAATAAGAAATATAAAGGAAAAAAAAATGTTGTCAGTCAGATAAATTTGAGTTATAATTTATAACAGGCTAAGCAGACAGGCAGGCTGGGGATGTGGCTCAGTGGTAGAGCACTTGCCTAGTGTGTGTGAGGCCCTGGGTTCCATCCTGAATACTGAAAAAGGAAAAAGGAAATGCTGAGCAGTTTTCTTTTAGGTAGAATTTCCCAGGGGCTTGGGTGTGAGTGGGCCCTAGGCCCTACAGCTAGAGGAAGCCCTCATATGTACCTTTCCCCTAACTTTTTGGTCACCCAACCTTCCCCCTCCTCCTATTTCCTCCCCTCAGGGAGTCCCATGAACTCAGTTGTACAAAACATTGCTGCTTTAATGGCGACTAGAAGCAAAACTACCTTGGCCTCTACTAAAATCATGCTGTTAGAACCCCAGTGGAATAGACAGTGGCCAAGCCCTGCCTACTGGCCACGAAAAAGGCAACTTCATCATGGTCGACCAGGCGGACTTCAGCTGAACCTACTGATGCAGGGTGACCTTCTGGGAGGCAATGGGAAGTTCCCAGCCCTTCTTCCCGGGTGTTTTGGCAACCCGTACTGCCCCACCATGTCCTAGAGGTAACCACCATCTACAGGAAATACAGAAGGAAGTGGAAAATATTCAAATCCATGGGAATGCATTTAACTAAATACAAAATAAGGGACATCTAAGGAGCAAATGACCAGGTTTCTTCAACAAATAAATGACAAGAAAAAATAAAGAGGGAGGGTGAACAATCTGACATAATAAGATTTGCAAGGCTATCAACCAAATTCAGTATTCGAATTCAGCTTAAATAAACTTTTTAAAAAGGCATTCATGAGATAACCAAAGAAATTTGATTACTAACTAAATTTTTTATATTTTAGAATTTTTGTCAATTTTTTAGTTGTGATAATGGTATTGCAGTAATGAAAAGAAAAAGATTTTTTTTCTTTAGAAAGACATACTGAAGTATTTGTGGATGAAAAGATATATCAGGGACTTGCCCTAAAATAATTCAGTGTAAGAAAAGGAAGAAAAATGGATGATGGCATAGAAGAAACAAGATTAGCCTAGAATTCATAATTGATTAGAGCTAGGTGTTTCATCTAATTTTGCATTAAATTTGAAAATATACACAGTATAAAGAAATTTTTTTAATTCATTGCTGAGTCTAGCATAGTGATGTACACCTGTAATCCTAGCAACTCCGGAGACTGAGGCAGGAGGATCCACAAGTTCAAAGCGAGCCTTAGCAATTTAGTGAGGCCCTGAGCAACTTAGTAAAACTGTCTCAAAATAAAAAAGAAAAAGACTGGGGATGTAGCTCAGAGATAAAGTGCTCCTGAATTCAGCCCCCGCCCAAAAAAAAGAAAGAAAAGAAAGAAAAATATTGCTGAGCAGTAAAATGTAAAGAGGGTCTAAAGCATTGGGTATGGGGACTTAATTTTCTAAGAATAAAATCTTTTATAAATAAAGAATATTTAAACTAGACCTCAGAATGATAAGATCAGGATTCTATTTTTGCATTCCATATTTTAGAAAAAAAATAACCAATCTTATAAAACAGAATGGTAATCTTCTTTAGAATCAAGGAAAATAAAAATAAAACTTAGAAATTTTTTTAGTGCTTACCCTACATGTGCAGCATGTTATGTTTTGTCTGAATTAATTTCTTGTTCAGAATCCTCCCATAGCTTTCCCCACTCAGAGCAAATTACAAATTCTTAGGGCTGAGAGTGTAGTTCAGTGGGAGAGAGCTTGGGTAGCATGCCTAAAGGCCTGGGTTTACTGAAAAAAAAAAAAAATTTTTTTTTCTTCTCCATGGTCTGTGACGTCCAGTATGACTTGGTACCTGATACCGCTCTCCCTTCCTACTACACTGGCCTCCCCTGTGTTCCTCAAACATAATTGGCACTCTCTTGCCTCAGGGCCTTTGAACTTGCTATCCTCAGTAGCTGACATACTCTACCTCAGATAACCATTTGGCTTTCCACCTCCTTCAGGTCACACTTTTCCTGCTACCTCCCCATGTACCACAGATGTGTGCACCCCTATACATACCATCCCTCTCTTCCCCTTCATCCCTGTTCTCCTACTTTTAATTTTTTTCTTCTTAGCACTTCTTAGTCCCTGATACTATTTGTTGGCTCTGTCTTTCCCAAATGGACTGACTGCAAGTTCCATTAGATCTGGGGCTTTGTTATTCATAAAACAATGTTCTCAAAACAAGACCTGACATAGTAAGTGAATTAATTAATTGAGCACATACAAAAAACCTAGTAGACAAACGTGCCCATGTATCTTCCAGGATTGGAATGATGTGTTCACATAGTGGCCAGTATCCTCCTGGATGAGCTGGTTCTAGTTAAGCTGGGTGAGATATGTGCAGACCAGCTGGACACCTTGCAGTGAGAAAAAATATGCTCTTCTAGTCCATTCCAGCCTGCAGGAGGGACAACGGCAGTGGTCGGCAAAAAGCCCTGATTGAGGCTGGAATGACTGTTCTTTTCCTGGGAAGAACACAATTAGATGAAGGTTCAAAGGAGGGAATGGTAGTATGTGTTGAAAATAAGCTTGGAAGGAAGGACGTAGCTACATGGAGTATTTGCGGGTTGCAAGAATATTGTAGAGTCACAGATGGCTTAAGTTTCCCAAATTAATGGTTCTCGGGGACAAGTTGGACAGTACACAGATGGGTTAGAAATCCTGAGTGACAAACATCACACTGCAAGAGAACTGGGCCTGAAAGCCATCAAATGTATTTTGAGAATTCCACCCCTACCCAAGACAGCCTCTCAAACCACTCTTTAGATTGCTGTTCAAAAGAATCTGCATTTTCTCCAAAGGAATCCAGGTGGCTAAGATCCTCCTCCAGAACTCAGGCTGGGTGTCTGTTCACAGCCCAGAGCCCATTGGACATGCTTGCCTCATAAAAAGAAGGGCTATTGATGACACAGATGAGGTGCCGGTGTAGACCTGGGGACTGTAATCTGATTTGCTGGGCTTTCAGAGCTACAACTAGCATTTACTTCAATCTTAAAACCTTCAACAGAATTGAGTTTCTATACATAATAGAAGGAAGTAGTGAATTTATTAGCTTCAGAAGCAGTATGAGCAATGAGGAGGGAATCTTATGTCACCTTATCAACTGCTCACTTTCCAAAAAGTTGTACAAGAAACTAACTTCTTAATGATCTGGATGTTTAAATCAACTGCATGATCCTGCCAATTAAAAGCTTCCTATGGGAAATACTTAGTAAACAATCAGTAATGTATAGTTTCAAAAATGAAATGCATTTCTATGCTTCCAGTTTTCACATAGCAAAGTATCTCTTGACATTCGCCAGTTTTAGATCTGTAAGCCACCTTGCTGAAGTTCAGTGTCACTTATGCCAAATAATCATCTCTCACTGGGAAAAGATTTCCTGGCAGACTCTTAAAGACAAGAACAGATGGCACTCCAATGGGGGTGCTCCCAGCTCTTTGTTTTAACAAATATTGACATTTTTATAGGAAACAGATCCAGATCCTGTTTCTTCCTAACACATCTTGACAATCCTACAGATTTGAAGAGATACACTTCAATAGAATTTGGAAAATGCATTTACACTGAGTTATAAGAAGACATCACATTAAAGAGAATAATGCTCTTGGTTAATTGATGCTTGTAAAAGTCACAATGTAGTAAATAATTCTGAGATACTGTGATCCCAAAGCACTGTCGAATAAGAATGAGGCAGAACAGAAAGGGACAGAGGAGAGGAAGGAAGAAAAATACTCTCCAAAAAAATTCAAACAGTTATAGGAATGTTCTTTTTTTTTTTTTTGAGTGCTGGGGATCGAACCCAGGGCCTTGTGTTTACAAGGCAAGCAGTCTACCGACTGAGCTATCTCTCCCGCCCCCCGGAATGTTCTTACTGTGGTCTTTTTCATTGGTACATTATAATTATGTACAATAGTGAACTTCATTGTTACATAGTCATACATAACATGACATAATTTGGTCAATTCTGGTATCTTCCTTTGAATATATATATATATATTATATATATGTATTCTTTTTATGAAATGCAAAGTAATTTATATATAACTAAATACATATATATATATATCTAGTTGCTGATGGACCTTTATTTTATTTATTTATATGCACTGCTGAGGATCAAATCTAGTGCTTCACACATGCTAGGCAAGCACTCTACCACCCAACCACAACCCTAGCTGGTTTTATATGTATTCTTAAATCATCAAAAGATAATTGATGAAAAATAAGTTTTCTAAGAATGAGCCAGTCCAAGATTTTTTAATCATGTCCTTGTTGTCACTACTTTATCTGACCTATAAGCCCATCACCTGACAGACAGAAGAACCTGCCAGTTAGAGGTCACACTAAGAAATTCATGGCTTACAGAATTAAACCATGAATTTATCTTCTTCCCTTTCTACCCTTAACAGGAGAGAGAAAGGAGGGATATTCCAACCCCCAGATGGAGGAAGTATGTCTAGGAGATGAAGTACTAAGGATTAATAATAAGGTAATTAGTTCTTATAGTAAAAAATATTTTTGAGACCCTTTCTAATTTAGATGTTGGTAACAAACAAGGTTACATTAGTTATGCTTAGAAAATCAGAGAATATTTGTACAAATTCAAAATTACAGTGTATTGGCTGGGCACAGTGTCACACGCCTGTAATTCCAGTAGCCTGGGAGGCAGGAGGATTGCAAGTTCAAAGGCAGCCTCAGCAAAAGTGAGGCTTTTATATATATAAGCCTGTTTTTCAAAACAGTATACTGTTTTTCAAAAGTAGCTGAGAGTCATCATATAGATCCTTTTTGGAAAGCAATTGGCAAACCACCCCCCTGACACACATATACCACCACCACCAAAGTTTTCATACTTTGACTCAGAAATTTTAGAGAATTTACACTATATAGTCAAATATGTACCCAAAAATATGTGTAAAAGGAATTTACCACAGAATTGTTTATAATAGTGAAAATTTGAAGATAATCAAAACATTTATCAGTAGCAAATTATTTTGCTAAATCAATGTATATATGTATCGCGGGATACTTTATAATTTATTAAAAGAACAAAGTTGAGCTGTTTGTTTATATGGAAGATGAACTCAATATAAAAGTTTTTTTTAACAACTACAAAAAATTTCTATGTATAAAATACATACAGAAAAAGTTATCTTTCATAGGTTTTTGTTGTTGTTGTTGTTTTATTTTTGTATCGGGGATTGAACCCAGTGTTGCTTTACCACTGAGCCACATTCCCAGTCCTTTTTATTTTTTTTTACTTTTTAAAAATTTTTTTTAGGTGTTGATAGACCTTTATTTTATTCATTAATTTATATGTGGTACTGAGAATCAAACCCTGTGCCTTGAACATTCTAGGCAAGTGCTCTACCACTGATCCACAATCCCAGCCCAGTCCTTTTTATTTTAAGACGGAGTCTTGCCAAGTTTCTGAGGCTGGCCCCAAATTTGCAATCTTCCTGCCCCAGCCTCCCAAGTAGCAGGGATTACAGGTGTGCTCACCACACCAGCTGCTTTGGTAGAATTCTAGGTGATTTTAATTTCATGTTTCCTTTACTGTCATGTATGTTATATGCAATGAGGATATAAATTACAACCAGAAGGAAAACAAAGGTTGTATCCCACTTATGAAACTAAGTCCTGGGTAACTGCTAATCAACTTCTCTGGCAAAAGCCTGTGACCATGTTTTACTGGGACCTTACCTATGGGTGGGAGGAAACCCCCACCCTGCACAGACCAGGGTCAGTGCAAATAAGCCTGGAAGAGTAAGAAAGGGATAAAGCAAAGGATAGTCATTGCTGGTAGGACTGCAAATTGGTGCATCCATTCTGGAAAACAGTATGGAGATACCTCAGAAAACTTGGAATGGAACCACCATTTGACCCAGTTATCCCACTCCTTGGCATATTCCCAAAAGATTTAAAATCAGCATACTACAGTAACACAGCCACATCAATGAGCAGCTCAATTTACAATAGCTAAGCTATGGAACCAACCTTGGTTCCCTTCAACAGAAGAATGGATAAAGAAAATGAGGTATATATACACAATAGAATATTACTCAGTTATAAAGAAGAATGAAGTTATGGCATTTGCCAGTAAATGGATGGAACTGGAGACCATTATGCTGAGTGAAATAAGCCAATCCCCAAAAACCAAAGACTGAATGTTCTCTCTGATATGTGGTCGCTAACACACAGTAACGGGGAGGAGAGAATAGAAGTTCATTGGATTAGACAAAGAGGAATGAGGGGAAGGGAGGGGGATGGGAATAGGAGAGACAGTAGAATGAATCAGACTTAACTTTCTTGTGCTCATATATGAATACAGGATCAGTGTAGCTCCACATCATGTTCAACCACAAGAATGGGATCCTGATTAGAATATATTATACTCCATGTATGTACAATATGTCAAAATACACTCTACTGTCATATATATCTAAAACGAAGAAAAGAAAGAAAGAAGGAAGGAAAGAAAGGAAGAAAAAGAAAAGTATGGGGTCTCCTCAGGTAAGACTCTGCCACCTGGACAAAACCTCCTCCTGCCTCATGCTCTCCTCTGTGAGGATAAGTGTGGGACTCGCTGGTGCCACTAGCTTACCTCCCTCTTGCAGTGGCCCTTCCTCACTACCACGCGCCGAGCTCCTGGCCTCCCTGGAACTCAGAAGCATCCAGAGCAGCTCAGTGGGCCTCACAGGAGGAAGGGTTGTTGTTTCCCCTGGCTTTACTGAGGTGAAATTGACAAATGCAAATGTACTTGAGGTATACAATGGGATGGTGCAGACAATGTGAAGCAATGACCACATCAACCTCATTAACACGTCCATCACCGCAATCGGCAACCATCTGTGTGTGGGAGGGTGAAGACACTTAAAACTTACTATTTGCAAATTTCAGGTGAACAGTATAGTATTATTAGTGACATCACCATGCTGGACATTACAGCCCTAGAACTTATCTTACAATAAAGTTTGTACTCTTTAACCAGCATCTTCCCATTCTCCCTCCCAGCTCCCAGCAAATCCTGTTCCACACTCCTACTTTTATAAATTTTACTTTTTCTTTTAAGATTCCATACACAAGTGAGATCATACGGTAGTTGTCTTTCCGTGTCTAACATAGGTCATTTAGCATACTATCCTCAAGAGTCATCCATGTTGTAGCAAATGACAGGATTTCTTCCTCTTTTTATGGCTGAATAATATTCCTTTTTTTTTTTTTTTTTTTTTTTTTTTTTGGTGCTGGGGATTGAACCCAGGGCCTTGTGCATGCAAGGCAAGCACTCTACTAACTGAGCTGTATCCCCAGCCCTGAATATAGTTCTTATATAATAACAACAAGACAAAAATGGCAGAAAAATAAACATACACCTGCATTCATTTCCTAGGAATGTCACAACAAAATATTTCACACCGTGTAGCTTAAGACAACAAAAATGTATCTCTCACTGTTTCAGAGGCTGAAATCAAGGTGCTGGCAGGCATCTGCTCCCTCTGCAAGTTTTCAAGGAGGATCCTTCCTTGCCTCTCGCAGCATCTGGTGGCTCCAAGAATTCCTTGGCTTGTGGCCACATCACTCCAATCTCCATTTTCACATCATCATCTTCTCTGTGTCCTTATGTGACCTTTCTGTTTTTTAGAAAGACACTCTCATTGGATTTAGGGACTACCCTCATCCAGTATGATCTCATCTTGGTCCTTATCTTAGTCACATCTGCAAGGACCCTATTTCTAACCAAGGTCACAGTTTTGAGGTTCAGGTGAATGTGAATTCTGGGGGGACACTGTTAAATCCACTACAATATCACAGATACACTCACCAACAAAGTAGAGCTACAACTAGCATATAACTCTTCCGAAGTTAGGTAGATGTCAGATGGTAGGGGGGCTGTCACACTGGACCATTGTGGGTGGTCTGCTTCCCCAACACCTGGTGATGTTTTATCTCAAGAATTCTAACTCCTCCCAGAGGAGCAGACTATTTATTCTCTAACTAAATATAAGTCAAGTGAAACAAAGATAGTCCCCAAATCGATCAGTTTATTGTAATGCACATAAAAAGAACAAGCAAAATGAATATATGAAAATAAGCACAAGAAAGCCACTCGAGGACCAAGGGCTAGTAATGAGCCAAACACCGTGCATCCATAGAAGAAATCAAACGGTCTGGGAGACAGTCACTCCAAGGTGACACTTCATCCAGTCCAAAATGCCATCACATCATCAGCAACAAAGCAAAAAAATGTTCACTCAGGCAGAACTTCAGGTGCCAATGTCATTTCAGAGTGAATGCTTACAAAGGGTAAAGTCACAGCAAGATGTGTCTCTAATGGCAGTCTGTCTCAAATTTATAGAAGGTATATGATCTCAGCTTCCAGATATGGAGGGAACTAGACACAACTATCCTATTTGCATATCAGCACTCAGTTGTCAAGGATGGTCATCAGCTGGCCACTTGGCTCAGTCACAGCTTGTATTACAGACTCAAAATGGAGTTAGTGCTGTCAAAGCATAGTCTCATCAATCAAAATCAAAATACCACTTTACTGCGATTCACAAGAAAACACTCTGCACAACAGGAGTTCAGAAGTGGACCTCACTGACTGAAGAATCTGCCTCTGTTCGGTTGTTGTAGTCTGGCAACCAGAAGGCTGCGGTCCAGTTAAGATAAGATGGAGATCCCACAGCATAGGACCTTAGAACTAGGCATGAGAGAAAACCAAAAAGGACAAAGAAGCTGTTGAAAGGAATTGTTAATGATGTGAACTAGTAAAAAGAACATCATAGCTGAAACCAAAAACATAAATGTGCTCAGAGGCGATGATTAAACAATTGAGAGAATTCAGGTACTAAACTGAAGGTCAGTTCAGATAATAAAAACCTATCAACTTTACTAAATAATGATCAAGATCACTGATCTCAGAACTTAAGTTTCTTCTAGTAATAAATTGGGCTTCTGTCAACTATATTTATATTAATTCCCAGGTACGGGGGTTTGGGTTTTCTACTTTATGGATAATCAGTGACTTTGCTCATGACCCAACATGCTTTTCTCCCAGCAAATAGTGTGAACCTCAGGCAGGCAGATTAATGAGCGTTAGGCTTTCAAATTGTCACCAGGCAGATACATGTACTGCCAAAAGAAAGGAAGATGCATCCCAGAGCCAGAGAAAGAAGTCTTCCCAATTCTTCCAGGTGGAGATTTTATCATGAGTTCAGTCATTATATTTGCCTTTCTTTTCCAAAGCTCTATGAAGGCGATTTCAGGAAGGAAAGCCAAAGGGAGGCTGCAGGGTTAGGTATGAGCGTGTAGCTGAGATCTGCCCAGTGGAAGATGAGTGGAAGTCATGGGCACCCCTTCCACGCCTGGACCAAAAAATCCTCCCATGCTTGATCTTCATTGACTCCATCTACCAGGCAAAGAGAGGAGGATAGAACCACAATAAATCTTTACTACATGAACTTCAGACAGTGCACTAATCTCCAGAATTTATAAAGAACTCAAAAGACTTTACACCAAAAATACAAATAACCCAATCAATAAATGGACTAAGGAACTGAGCAGACACTTCACAGAAGATAGACAAGTGATCAACGGATAAATGAAAAAATGTTCAACATCTCTAGTAAAAACAAATGCAAATCAAAACTACCCTAAGATTCCATCTCACCCCAATTAGAATGGCGATTATCAAGAACACAAGCAACAATAGGTGTTGGCGAGGATGTGGGGAAAAAGGTACACTCATACATTGCTGGTGGGGTTGCAAATTAGCGCAGCCACTCTGGAAAGCAGTATGGAGATTCCTCAGAAAGCTTGGAATGGAACCACCATTTGACCCAGCTATCCCACTCCTCGGCCTATACCCAAAGGACTTAAAATCAGCATACTATAGAGATACAGCCACATCAATGTTCAGAGCTGCTCAATCACTATAGCCAGATTGTGGAACCAACCTAGATGCCCTTCAGTTGATGAATGGATAAACTGTGGCATATATATACAATGGAATATTACTCCGCCATGAAGAATGATAAAATTATGGTATTTGCAGGCAAATGGATGAAATTGGAGGATATCATGCTAAGTGAGATAAGCCAATCCCAAAAAACTAAAGGACGAATGATCTCGCTGATAAGTGGATGAGGACATATAAGGAGGGGTATGAGGGGTTAGTGTTAGGGTTAGGGTTAGGTTTAGGGTTAGGGATAAGGAGGGTGGTAAGAATGGAGGAAGGAAGGACTGTATAGAGGGAAAAGAGGGGTGGGAGGGAAGGGGGGAAGGGAAAAAAATAACAGAATGAATCAAACAATATTGCCCTATGTAAATTTATGATTTTTAATTAAAATAAATAAATAAATAAATAAAAAAGGATATATATCTCAAAAAAAAAAAAAAAAGAATATAAGCAACAATAGGTGTACGAGAGGATGTGGGGAAAAGGCACACTCATACATTGCTGGTGGGGTTGCGAATTGGTGCAGCCACTCTGGAAAGCAGTATGGAGATTCCTTAGAAAACCTGGAATGGACCCACAATTTGACCCAGCTATCCCACTCCTTGACCTATACCCAAAGGACTTAAAATCAGCATACTACAGTGATGGAGCCACATCAATGTTTATAGCAGCTCAATTTACAATAGCTAAGCTATAGAACCAATGTAGGTGCCCTTCAATAGAGGAATGGATAAAGAAACTGGTATATATACACAATGAAAATTACTCAGCCATAAAGAAGGATAAAATTATGGTATTTGCAGGTAAATGGATGGAGTTGGAGAATATCATGCTAAGTGAAATAAACCAATCCCAAAAAACCAAAGGCCGAATGTTTTCTCTGATAAGTGGATAATAATACATAACGGGGTAGGAGGGCAGGGGGTAAGGGGAGAATGGAGAAGAATGGAGGAATGTTGGATTGTGTAGAGTGAAATGCAGGGCAGGGAGGGGGCGGGGGAAGGAAAGATAATGGAATAAGACAAACATCATTACCCTATGTACAGGTAAGATTACATGAATGGTGTGACTCTACATCATGTACAACCAGAGAAATGAAAAGTTGTACCCCATTGGTGTATAATGAATCAAATAATAATACAAAAATAAAATAAAATTTTAAAAAATAGGGCTTATATCCTCAAATGACCCCAAGAAGCATTGACTCCTTTAATCCCACACCCTTCTCTAGACTGTGAATAAAAAGTACATTTTCACTGGGTTAAACCACTGAGGTTTTAGGGTTGTTTGTTATGGGGTTGGCCTACACTGACTAGTACACTAGGCTTGTGTGGGTGGTTAAACAGAATTAGGCCCAACCTTGTTTAGGGGTACAGCCCTTAGGATCTGACGAACGGCACAAAGGTTGGCATTGGTAGTCTCTCCTACATCCAAATGCATGGACTATAAACTTGTGGTCGATTCCTCATTTCCTGGTGATCAGTTTGACCCTAATGTTCCCTACACCACTCTTCCTAATTCCCCCTGTCTTTCCTCTGCAATCCTCTTACACACACACACACACACAGAACAACTGCCAAATTGTGGAACCTAATAAGAATTTCAGCTCATACCACAGAAACTCGGTGGGAGGCCGCAAGCCAACCTGGCCCGTGGTTTTTATGGCACAGGCCTGACCTTAAACAAACATGATTTCCACCTGAGAAGTCTCAGTCTCCTTAATCAGTGGCATGCATTTCATCCTGTGCACATCCTGCTTCCTCCATAAGACTGCAAGCTCTAGCCTTGAACATCTTTGTATCCCAGTGACTGTCACCAATGGTGCTTAGCACGTGTCATTGTTGGTGAGTAAAGCTGGCATGGATCAATAGGAAACAACACTATTGATCCTACTAGGGATCACCAAAGAGCCAAGCAACAAGATATGGAGCTCTCCATACAAGATTAGTGTATTTTTGTGTAAAGGAAAAGAGGGACAAAACCATTACTTCATTTCTTCTGAAATTTTGCAAAGAAAAGAAGACTTTGGCAGATTTCACACTTTGAAAAACTGGGAAGAATGCATCACCTGAGGAAGGGCCTTCCCTCGTGCAGGACGAGGAGGGTAAGCAATAGCTAAGGGAGTAAAATAGGGCCAAGGAGAGGCGGGCAGCAGTAGACTGTGGTGAGATTATGAGTTGGAGTCGTGACTCTGCCATTTACCAAGGGCATGTCCTCGGGCAGAGACTGACATATCCCTGAGCCTCAAGAGACTCATCTAGACAATATAAAATGAGATCATTTCTACGCTGTGAGGGGTAATTATGCATGAAAAGGACCCAGCACAGAGCAGGGCTTAGCACCTTGTGAATGCTATGTATGAGCTCATAGTTGGTGATCAACATCACGCAAGGCAACATTAATGCCAAACTTTCAGAAGATTATGGACTAATAAGAGAAAGGCATGAACTCTTCCTCTTCAGAAAGTACAGTCCAGCCAGGCAACGTGGTACACACCTGTAATCCCAGCAGCGTGAGCGGCTGAGGCAGGAGGATCGCAAGTTCAAAGCCAGCCTCAGCAATTAAGCAAGACCCTAAACAATTTAGCAAGACCTGTCTCAAAATAAAAAATAGACAAAGGGCTGAGGATGTGGCTCAGTGGTTAAGCACCCCTGGGTTCTATCCCCGGTAAAAATCTTATGTCTGTAATTAGCTCCTTGTGTATAAATACTGAACTTTGTTTTTCTATTCTCTTAATATTTATCATTCTGTACTATAGTTGAAAATAACACATGAGCCAGGCGTGGTGGAACACACCTATAATTCCAGTACCTCTGGAGTATGAGGCAGGAGGATTGCAAATTTAAAGCTAGCCTCAGCAACTTAGTGAGGCCCTAAGCAACTTAGTGATATCCTGTCTTAAAATAAGACATAAGAAGGGTTGGGGATGTGTGGGTTAGAGGTTGAGTGCTCCTGAGTTTAATCCCTGATGCAAAAAAATAAATAAATTTTAAAAAGCACTAGTTGGTTCATCATCACCAAAATCAGAACTAGATAGCAAATTCATTCATCTATCTGCATACTCTCTTGCAGAAGCCTTTGGCAAAGTGTCTCAACAATTGCACTCATTTAAATTCTGGTGAGTGTGCTTGTTTTGATACTAGCTATACCTAATTCTTCCTCCTGCATAATACAACTTATATCTTAATTTATTGTCTGGGAATTTAATAGGCTATTTTGCTTGATCCTGGAATTTATATCACAAATTTTAATTTCCTATGACTAATAATAATAACAGAAGCTTTCTAAAAGAAGATGCCAAGATTTTTTTTCTTTTTTTTTTTTTTTTGCGGTACTGGGGTATTGAACTCAGGGCCTTCATGCTTGCGGGGCAAGCACTCTACCAGCTGAGCTATCTCCCCAGCCCAGAATGCCAAGGTTTTCTTGTTGATTGCAGATAGATGCTGTGACATCATGTTATAATAAGAAATATATATTCTATCTTGACCCCTGGCTCCTGGTCAGGGCTCCTCAAGTCCTTATAGCTTCCTAAGCAACAAGTGATAGGAGCATCTCTTTTGGTTCTTGTCCCTGGCTTCTCTCCTGAACTAGTTCTATATTAACAAAGGTAAAAGGTACATCTTTGGTTATACATAATGAACCCATTGCCCACACCTGGATTTATTCACTAGATGGTTTTTGGAAAGCCCCTAAAGATGGCAGAGATGGTTGCTCCAACTATATGTTTAGAGGATTAGACCTTTCAGCCCTGCCAGTCCTATACCCCAACACCCCCAAATTCTGGGGAGGGAAAAGGGGCTAGAGGTTGAGTTCAATCACCAATGATACAATCAATCACACCTACATAATGAAGCCCTTGCAGAAAACAAACAGACCAAGTTTTGGAGATCTGCCCCGGTGGACACCTGGGGTTACTAGAAGGGTGGTACTCCAAAGGAGGGAGAAGCCCAGCCCCCATTGCTTGCCGTGTACAATGTACTTACTGTATCCTTCATAATAAACTGGTAAACATGAGCTAAGGTATCCCTGTGTATTCTCTGAGCCATTTGAACAAATTACAGAACCTGAGGAGAGGATGGTGGGAACCCCCAATTTTAGCCCATTAGTCAAAAGTTGGGGAGGTACAGACTTGAGATTGGCATCCGAAGGTGGGAGGCAGTCTTGTCACACCTGATTTGACACTAATTCCAGGTAGTGTCAGAACTGAGTTGAATTACAGAACACCCCGTTGGTATCCCCAGAGAACTGGAAGATTGCTTGGTGTGGAAACTCCACACATTTGTTGTCCAAAGTGTTGGGTAAGAGTATAAAGAGGAAAACCCTTTTTGTCCTCTTTATATGTCTACAAAAAAATCACCACCATGTATTTACCCTGTACTAGCTAGAGGTGGTTACATTCTAGTGGCAACTATCTTTCATGCCAAGCTATAATTTTACATTTAGAGGATTAAGCCAGATAATTGCATCTGGAGACCAGAATGTACGAATGCAATGTTATTTCATAGTCATAAATCACTCACTGAACTTATCATTAACTGTGTAGTATAACTGCAGTGCATTTTTAGTTTTTTCTTCTATTTGATTGACATTCACCTCTGATATTTAATATCTATGGCTACATAACAAATTGCCCCATAATGTAGTGACTTGAAACAACACATATTATCTTGGATCCACTTCTGGGTCAGGAATGCATGTGCAGTGTAAATCCATCCCCTGGCTTAGGGTCATTTGGTAAGATGCAAAGGAGTGGTCCAGGGCTACCCTCACCTCAAGCCTCAAGTGGCTGGTGGAGGTCCTTGTTTCCACACTAGCTGTTGGCCAGAGATACCAGGGCCTTGCCATGCAAGCCCCTATGTAGAGCTACTCGGGACATGGCAGCCTCTTTCTCTCTGACGGAGGACTCCAAGAGGGAATGGGTAAAGATGCAGAGAGAGGTGAGCAAGATAGAAGCCACTCTTTTTGT